>NC_140925.1:5399625-6099303 GCF_045865225.1 Trachurus japonicus
ACCTCACGACAACACGGACGAGGAAGTCGTGGTTCTGGACGACGTGCAGAACCTGAAGGAGGAGAAAGAGGAAGGTGGAGGAAGAGGAGACGACTGGGACGAGGTGAGAATGAAAAGTCCAGCTTTGGACTTGTTGAATCCGCATAAGTATTTTATCATTTCGGCGTCTCGTCCAGATGGATACAGCGTTTCCCCCCAGCGCTTTCGTCCACTTATAATGTTTAGAGTTTGAGGACAGCGGGGACTTCTCTCTGTTTTTTGTGTTTATGTGTGGTACGATATTACCATAAAAATCAAATCAAATCTGTCCATATCGTTATCGGTTTTTCTGCCGATAATGAAAACCCGATACCGTTATGCTTGGATTTTGTAGTGAATTAAGTAGCGGCGGACTGTCGCTACTTAAAGGAGACATATTCTGCCCCCTTTCCACAAATTAAAATAGTTCCCAGGTGTCTTAAAGACATGTCTGTGACATGCTTCGGTCAAAATACCCCAAGGATCAAACATCACAGCTCTTTTCGTCCTCTCAAAACAGCCCTGTTCAGAACGGCTGGTTTCAGTGCCTGTCCCTTTAAATGCAAATGAGCCACTACTTGCTCCGCCCCTTCTACCGGTACCTGTACTCACAGGTAGGGGTGGTATTATGCAAATTCAAAAACTAATGACATCATTGCCAGACAACTGAGGGAACAGCTGGTAAAACCACATGGATTTCAACCTCAGGAGCCTGAAAATTACAACTTTTTCTGTTAATTCTCACATTTTATATAGTATGTTAAATTTGTTGTTAAAGAGCCTTTAAAAAGTGCTAGTTCTATAATATGTCTCCTTTAAGACTGAAATCCAGGCTGGACGCTCAGATGCTCGGAGCTTTAATCTTGTCTCCGTCTCCAGGTCAGCAGCCAGACCTCGTCCGTCTCCTCCTGCGACGACTACATCATCGTGCTGCCGGACTGCTTCGACACCAGCCGTCCTCTGGGGGAGTCCATGTACAGCTCGGCCATGTCCCAGCCCGACACCTCCACCGCTGCTGTGACCTCCACCCACCCAGACTCCCACCAGGAGGAGGAGGAGGAGGAGGAGGAGGAGGAGGAGGAGGACGATGAAGACGACTCCACCTCTGAGCCGCTCAGAGAGAGACAGGAGAGGAGCGAGGAGACGCTCTCCGCCGCCGCTGCTGCTGCTGAGGATGACGACTGCTCCTCCTCGTCCCCGGTGGACGCCTGGCTCCCTGCTGCTGCTCCTCCTGCTCCTCCTGCTCCTCCTGCTCCTCCTGCTCCTCCTGCTCCTCCTGCTCCTCCTGCTCCTCCTCACATCCACAGCAGTGTGAACCAGATGCTGTGCGCCTCCCAGACTCTGGACGCCGTGACGCTCACCCCTGAGGTGGTGCCGCCGCCGCCGCCGCCGGCGCTGCCCGAGCCGCTGCTGCTGTCCCCCCCCGCCCTCTACTCCCCCAGGTCAGACACCACAAAGCAAACACCTACACTGTAGATATGTTGTGTTTTTGTAATCCCTGTTTCTAGCTTGTTGTGTTTTTACTCCAAGTCTTTTTTATTAATGAAGCGAGAGTGTATAAGGTACATAAATGTAGAAGCACAGGTGAAAAGAAATAATACAAACATTGATTTATCTTGCATACAACCACTTACTTACAGATATCACAAAATTGCATATAAAAAATAAAAGTAAAACAAAACAAATGAATTAAATCGTAATACAGTAGTGCATGGTGAAACGTCTTCCTAGACAAATAACCAAGTCCGGTTGCTTTTCGATTTAACTTCTTTTGAGACAGTAGTGCATAATGGATTTTCCATGTAGCATAAAACTTTTGAGCACATCCTCTTGTAGAATAATAAGTTTTCTCTAAACCAAACGGTGTGTAGTCACTGATTTTTTGGTTTTAAATAAAACTCCCAAAGTTTTCTGAGTCGTTGCTGCAGCTTTTAAATCTAATTCAGGCTGTTTCCTGTGTTTCAGGTCCGAGGCGCTGTACCTGGCCGAGGACCCCAGTCCTCCGGCCTGTGACCCCTACGAGCCGCATCAACCACGGGTCCACCTGAACGGTGAGTTACATTAATCATTAAAAAGGAAAAGACCAGTTATGTCCTATTTCACAATAAAAAAAAGGAAAAGACCAGATTTAACGCAGCTGATTCCCATCTGTAGTCCATAAAACATAAAATACACACAATGTTTTGTACATTCCCCCACTCATCACATAACATACACCACCTATATATATGTTTTATAAAAACAACTACTAATTACATGTGCAAAAGCATCACAATTGCATTGAAGACAAGTATAGTAATTAAAATGTATATGAAAGTTAAAATATGACATAAACTATACAAAGTGCCTGTGTAATATGCATCATGCATCTAAACTTCAGTCCAATCCAGTCCATTTTATTTATAAAGCACAATTTTGAATAAACACCAAGGTTTCCAAAGTGCTGCACAGTAAAATAAAAACCATAAAACATACTAAAAAAGCAAAATACTAAAGATAAAAGACAAAATAAAACGACTGTCCACCCAGAGCAGATAAAACATCTTGCACATTAAATCAACAGCCAAAAGAAAGAGGTTCAAACTTCAACAAACAACATCAATTAACACAAAAACAAACACACAAAAGGAGCAAACCGAAGGATAAGACACGTAAAAACAAGTACAGGACTAGAATCACATTAGTTCAGGTTCAGGTAACGTTGTTGTCCCCGTAGGTAAACTTGTTCTGCAGTAAGAAACGTGTAAAGCCTCAGACAGACAACAGAAGACAGCAAAACTAAAACAGTTAAAACAATTCAGGATATTTAAATAAATAATATTTTTATTGTCAACACACAACCGGTACACGTCGCAAAACATCATCAGTGAAGTGTTGATCAGAGTGAGGAAACACATTTCACTCTTTTGTTTTTGAGACAGGAAGTCAGGAAGCGCCAGGCTCTCAGGAATTGTTGCTTCAGCACAGGCCTCTAATATGATGTGTGTGTGTGTGTGTGTGTGTGTGTGTGTGTGTGTGTGTGTGTGTGTGTGTGTGTGTGTGTGTGTGTGTGTGTGTGTGTGTGTGTGTGTGTGTGTGTGTGTGTGTGTGTGTGTGTGTGTGTGTGTGTGTGTGTGTGTGTGTGTGTGTGTGTGTCTGTGTGTGTGTCTGTGTGTGTCTGTGTGTTGTTTTCCTCGTCTGTTCTGCAGTGTCATCTGGTCTGTCCAGATCAGCAGGCTCAGCATCCAGTGCCTTTGAGACGTACAACCCCAGACCGAGCACCGCGCTGCAGCCAAGGTGAAACATGACGGAGAGTTAAAACCACACACACACACACACATGATCATATGTCTGTTATGACTGCCTGTGCCTTTGTGTGACAGTGTGACGACGCACTGGAACACAGTGTACCCTGTAAATGTGTTACACAACCACATACATAACCACATCCCTGTCTGTGTCTGTGCTGCAGGGGCCAGGGAGGCATCACCGAGGGTCTGGTCAAAGGAGCTCTGTCTGTGGCGGCGTCCGCCTACAAGGCTCTGTTCACCGGACCAAACTGCTCCATACAGGTTTGTCACCGTCGCACAAGCACATCTATACATTTAAACTACAGGCAACATGCACAGGGGGAAAAAAAAAAAATCATCTCCACTGCAAAAATAAGGGTTGTACTTCCTCATATTTCCTGTTTATCAGCATCTTAACAGAACTGAATTTGCACCTTTTTGCAAAAATGCATCAACATTTTGGCTTCAAACAGTGTTTTTTCTAAAAACAAGGAAAGTGAGAGATGGTTCCTGTGGAGACAAACCCACAAACTCTGACCAAACTCTTCACTTCCCCTCCGCTCTCATTGTGCATTTGCACTCACTAACCTCGTTGACTTTAACAGCTCAAGTTAAAATAGGTTTAGGTTTTGCATTCATTTCATTTTATTTCATTTATTAGTTTATTTGTATTTAGTGATGTCCAATATTGGAAATTTGCCGATATCCGATATGCTGATGTCGTCCAGCACCTTCATTTTCGATTTCCACTAATAAGCGATACCGATATGCAGGCTTTTTGCAGTGGTTCATTTGCATTTAAAGGGACAGGCACTGAAACCAGCCGTTCTGAACAGGGCTGTTCTGAGAGGATGAAAAGAGCTGTGATGTTTGATCCTTGGGGTATTTTGACCAAAGCATGTCACAGACATGTCTTTAAGACACCTGGGAACTATTTTAATTTGTGGAAAAGGGGCAGAACCTGTCTCCTTTAAGTAGCGACAGTCCGCCGCTACTTAATTCACTAAGAAATCCAAGCATAATGGTATTGAGTTTTCATTATCGGCAGAAAAAACGATTTTTATGCGAATATCGGGCCGATATTATCGGACATCCCTATTTGTAATGGGACTCTGCATATTCATGAACATACAAAAACTTGTAAATATGTCAGATTTCGCTCTGTAGTCGCATGGTCCACAAATACAGTCACGATAATCAAACATCAATTACAATACAAATACATCACATGATGGTTCCATCAGTAGAACAAAATAATAAGTGAAAAAAAAAATAACGTGCATTTATCAGACAGTTTATGTTGTAAAGTGCTATTAGAGATTCACTAAAGAACAAAGTAGTGAATTCTTAAGTGCATTGTCAGGAAGTATCCGTCATAAAGTGTCCTTAATGTTCACAGACCTGGTTTTTAGCTGTTTCTAAATACTCACTTGTCCAGTTCAGGCATCAAACCATCATACCTCACTCTCTCCTCCTCTCCTCTTCTCCTCTCCTCCCTCTCTCCTCCTCTCCTCCCTCTCTCCCTCCAGAGAGGCATCGACCCGGCGGCCCGGCAGGACCCCTCCATGATGGCCATGCTGCTGGAGATGGGCTTCAGAGACCAGCGGCTCAACCAGCAGCTGCTGAGGAAGCACGGCTACAGCCTGCTGCACACCGTCAACGAGCTGGTGCAGATGGCCGAGGACCGGCAGAGGGAGGGGGGCGACGCGCCGCGCTGAGGGGGGAGGAGGAGGAGGAGGAGGAGGGAGGAAGGCTGTGAGGAAAACTGCTGTCATGTTGATTTGACTTTAAAATGAAAAAGAAAAACAACCTAAATGTAAAGAGAAGATCTAGATTCTGTTCTCACTCTTCGTAGAGTTTATTTTTGAGTTTATGTCCAGAAGAGACAAAGAAAAGTTATTTATGATTCATGCAACTGGTGATTTCTCTAAAGGTGGATCCTTTTATTTGGACCAACAGGACAAAAATGTCTCAAATTATTATGATTATGATTATATATATATACATATACATATAAAAACATGGAACAAAAATGAAATAGGAGCATTTATTTCTTGACCGCTGTCGATTAGAATGAAGCGAACATTCATGAACGGCTTCTCCTGCCTTTGCCTTTAATTTAGCTTCAACATTTATATATATATACAAACACACACACACACACACACACACAAACACATATATATCTATATATATATATGACACACCTGTAAATGGTTCTGGATAGCGGTTAAACCTTCGCCATGCCTTGTTCACCTGAGGCCGTAGAGCTTTACTGTGTCGGTCAGACCGAGCGTAGGTGAACGTGTGTGTTCGGCTCTTCTCCTTATCTTCTTCTTCATCGTCGTCGTGTTGGTGTGTAGCTGCTTCCTCTGCGCTCTGTGTGTGTGTGTGTGTGTGTGTGTGTGTGTGTGTGTGTGTGTGTGTGTGTGTGTGTGTGTGTGTGTGTGTGTGTCGGGTGCCGGTGGATGTGGATGTGCAGTGGTGGGAACAAACAAACACAAAACAAACACATAAATTTGCGACCTTTTCTCTCTCTCTCTCTCTCGATTCTCGTAGTGAAATCTGCCTAAACAATGCAATCTCTCTCTCTCTCTGTCTGTCTCTCTTTCTCTCTCTGTCTCTCTCTTTCTGTATATCAGAGTACTGTTATTTTAGACGTTGACATGTGGAATGTAATACGGAAGTCGCTCCGGGACGGATTTTCGGATTCGTTTCAGACTTCCGAGATGTTTTCTACTTCTACTACTGCTTTTTAGGAGACACCTGCATGACAGGTAGAGGCTTTAGAGACGAGTCGTGTTCTTGTGTTTTAGCACAGTCACAGTGGAGTTAAAATAAAACAAAACAAAACAAAACAAAAAAAAAATCAGCTTAGCGTCATCGTTGAACACCTTTGCCTGCATTTTTTTTTCTTCACTTTCACGTGTCGTCATCCAACCGGGCGGCATTATTATTATTATTATTATTATTATTATCAGAGCAACAACGAGGAGGGGAAACAGTCTGATAGAATAAAATCATAATATCATGAGAAATAAGTTGTAATTTAGAAGATAAAATCATAATTTTCAAAAAAAAGAAAGAATATAATTTAATTCTAAAAAAGGAAAAAGGTTATGGGTGAAGTTGTAAGTACAAAAAGGAAAAGAAACACGAGAGACAAGAAAAAATGAAAATCTTAAGAGAGAGAAAAGTTATTTTTGATCATATATTCATAATTATATAAGAATAAATAAATAATTAATTATATTTTTGGTGTAATTTTAGGTTATATGTTATTGGACAAACAATATTTGTCCTTCCACCTGTTGTATTCTTTATATTTCTATAAATATTTACATTTTTCCCTTATAAAATCAACCTTCTTCTTGAATTCTTTTACTTGAAATATCGTCACGTATTTCTTGTAAATCTGCGTCTTTACTCTGGTGATATTGTGACTTTATTCTTGACCTTCCAGACGTATTTATTTCCCCGTCCGTCCGTGTGGCTCTGACTCTTCCTGAAACTGAAACCCTGACACGTCTCCAACCTACAACACATTCCTTCATCTCTTAGTGGAACCAAGTCGTTTTTTCTCTCGTTAAACTGCCTTCGTTAAAAAAAAAGGAGTTTTTAGTTTACTGAAATATACTTATGTTGATTTGACACTTGTATCTGTAGTGTGTGTGCGCGTGTGTGTGTAGATTTAAGTTAATGTTAGGCTGAATTGTTTGTATGTGTGTGTGTGTGTGTGGTTGAGGACTCTTGAACCATGTTTTCTTCTGTTGGTGAGTTTCCATGACGATCTGAGGACTCATGCTCCACAGATTCACTCTGAATATCTACTATCTACTCTGCTTGTCAAACGATTCTTCTGCCACAGAGTGTAAACATTAAAAACCTTCTACTGTCGATCCGCCAATAAACGATTTGCACATCTGCCTCCTCCTCTCTCCCTCCTCTGTTCATCACAAGTACATACAGTATACAGTATAATATACATAATATGTGGGTCAGCAGAATATATATATGCACACGCTACATGTTTCACACACATACATGCAGGGTGTCATGTTCTGGGCTAACGACACAGTACAGAGGTTAATGTGAGCGCCACGTACTCAGACTGTCTGCCGTGTCAATTATTAGCATCTCTGACATAAGTGGCTGCAAGAAAACCATGTAATATAAGACATATAATGTGTTTATAATAATAATAATAATGATCCTACATTCAGGAGTGAACTAAACTGTAAATAGAGGAAGATCAATATTCAGTTTTACTACTTTATAACTACACTCTATTGAGCATTAGGTAAGCATTAATAGATATCTAACTTATCATACCATACATACATTTAGACGTTGTTCATAGATATTTTATTATAGATGAGCTTATTAAATCAGAGTGAAATATCTATTACTGTAGAAAAAAAGCTTTATAAACATTGATTTCAGTTTTTAATTAGCTGAATATATATGGTGAATGAGTTTTGCAGGCCTCCACCGGCTGTAGCCGACCTCTCTGTTCATATTAGGTTACATTAATACACTGTGATGTCTGTGCAACACTGCCCATTCAAAAAAAAAGTCACTACTTGGATTTAACCATTTACTAACTAAGCTAATAGGTCAGAGCCTCCTATTGCATAATTACTGCATGGATGATAATGTTTCACCTGGCAACAACTTATTTAACCCTAACTGATGCAGTCTCAGTTCTTAAACAACCATGTTGGAAGACGCATCCTTTGGTCGTGGAAAAGATGTTAATCTGTTTCAGAAGGGTCAAATTATTGGCATCAAGTAAATAAAACATCTAAGGAGATTGCTGAGAGTAAAATGGGGTTAGGAACTGTCCAACGCATTATTAAAAACTGAAAGGAGAGTGGCCACAGAGTCCAGACCTGAACCCCATTGAGAATCTTTGAAAGATGATTGCAACTCTGGATGGAAATAAATTGGAGAAGCTTATTGAAACGATGTCACAGCAAATGCATGCTGTAATATAATATAACACTTTTTTTTTGGACGGGCAGCGTATAATGATGGATGTACACTGGCATATTTACACAAACATAATATGTCTGAGGAAACTGTTAATTAGAGCTGTCAGAGGTCTTTATATATATGATCTAAGAGATAAAGGATAAGTGCATTGACACTGTGACTTAGTTGAATGTATATAGGTCACAGAGGAATCATGTCGTGCACAATATCGCCTCATTTCTGTCAGTCATGGTCTACTACTTCACCCCGGACACAGTGGACATGGAGGTCACGATGAAGTTTGCATGTTACACGTGAAGGTGTGGCTGCGTCTGAATCAAATTTAAGTATAAGGAAGTGGTGAAAAAGTGCAGGAAGAGGTGTCGTCATACAAGCTCAAGTTGATTCATATTGATATTGATTTTTTTTATATGCATTGAAGAAATGATATTAAATATTAATTAGAGAGCTTTTAAAGCATGGCTAACTGTTTCCCTCTGCAATATCACCTCATTTCTGTCAGTCCAGCTCCAGACAGCTGTATATTCACTGTATGGAGTTACAACCTCTTGTTTAGTCGTGTCTGTGTTTATAGGGATGTGTTGGATTTCTGCTGGTTCACTGAACACAGAGAGAGGAAACATCTCTGTCCCCTGAGGCCTGCAGCTTTCTCACTGGAGTTCATGCTCAGTTACAACCCAGAGTAACATATCTATAACCTGCAGGTGTTTTAAAAAATAATATTTCACCATATTTTTGTATTAGTTTGCAGTACCTGCTGAGTCCAGCAGTGGGCCCTGAACCACCAGTCCACTCTGCTCCACTGCTCTGCATCATGTTTACTTTTATATCAGTGTTTATGGAGCTGTGGATTTGCAGGACTCTGGAGTGTAAAAAAGGAAACACGTGATGGACAGACGGAGGCTGTTGCCAAAACAAAGTCAAAACACTTCAGTTTAACAGAGTTTTACGACAGGATGATCGTGACCAAATGAAATCATGACAACGGTATAAAAAGTTCAAGCTCACATGCAACACATCAATGGAAAGAAATGACCTAAAGAACCTCATTTTTCATTTCATTTCATTTATTTGTTTATTTGTAACGGGACTCTGCATATTCATGAACATACAATATGTAAATATGCCAGATTTAGCTCTAAAGCTAATTTCCATCTGCCGTCCCACAGTATTTAAAATGGTTTATAATAATAAATGATTGTGCATTACATATAAATACAATATCTGTCTGTCTGTATGAATACATGAGTAATGGTGTGTTTTTTTTATTGTGTTGTGAGATATTTTCAATATTATTTATTTTTGTTTCATGTATTTTTATTGCACTTAAGTCTTTACTCAGCTGCTTTATTGTGTGTAAAGTGTTTGGAAATGAGAGGTCACCTGCACAAAGCACTGAGGTGAGAGGTGGAGGTCAAACACAAAGTTTCCCTTCACTTAGGGTGACGATATTTTTGATTTGATGGCCCCCAAGAGCAATAAACTTTCTGTGTAACTTCTGTCGATCCGTTGAGAAATCCTGTGTATTTACAAAAATACTTAATTGTTGTGGTTGCACTTTAAGTTGTTGTTTCACATTGGTGTTGCGGTTTGTTTAAAACCAAAAAGATATTATGACATGTTTACAGCAAATGCATTGGCTATTGGTTTATTTTGTTACTTTTAGTAGACCCATGACATTTAGTACTGGGCCTATATCACTTTATTGAATATTAGGGAAGACTGGGGACAGTTGCAACAAGGGACGGTTGCAACAAGCCTTATTTCTCCAATCAGAAACATGCTAGAGTGATGACACTCACACTGCACATTCACAGTTAGACCCTCAACCCACCAATAATAGAAAAGACATATTCAGCATCTGCTCCTGCTTGTACTGAGACAAAGTTGTTTTAAGGGTATGAAAGTAGCTTTTTTCATGAGCTGTATTTTTGTCATACTGTCCAGACCTTTTGTATGAATTAATCCAAACCTACCTAGTTTGAATCACTGTTTTGTTGACTATCAAATGACATGGTCAGCATGTGTCAGTGTCATTGTGTCTAGCTAGTACATGATGTTTTGTCATGGCTGACAGGGTGGGGACGGTTGCAACAACTACCATTTGAATATGGAAGCACTATGCAAATGCAAATGTATAAAATGAACAGAACAGCCAATTATATTAAACCATTTCAAAATAATTCTCCAGATAACTTCCTATAATGAAATATGCAATTTGTAGTTGTATCTTATTCTATGGGACAGACATAGCCACATATATTTTCCTTTGAAAATTTGAGAAAAGTAAATTTATTTGATGTCATACAGTGAATAAATCATCCAAAAGTAGAGTATATGTTTATAAAAGTTTCTTGTATTGCAAATAGTTCCATTCTTCTTGTCTCACACTGAGCTATTGAGTTTCATATAACTGTTAACCTCTGCACATTGACTCAAGGCCTATGTTCCACGCAAAACAAAACTCCAACTGTTGCATAACGTTGCAACCGTCCCCACGTTTGGGGTCAGTTGCAACGTCTGGATTCTTCCATTCAAATGAATATTGTGATTGATGTGTCATATGTAACCATCTTTAAATGGTATGACTGATTAGCTGACAAATGTATGTTTAATCTATAAAAGTTTGGTGAGCCTAGTCCAAATAGTCTCTGAGTAACTGATAAAAATGTAAAAAGTGTTGCAACTGTCCCCAGTCTCCCCTAAGTGTAAATCAACCCCAGGCTGCACTTTTGGCTGAATTTGATATCAGAAAATAAGAAAATTGGCTTTAATGTGAGTGGATTGGTGAGTTTAAGTTATGTACCTGAGCCTGTGTTGTGTTGTGTTGCTGGATGAAGGAGTGACAGTCAGAGTGAAGCAGCTCATGTGATCTGACTTCACTGAGCTGCAGCCACGAAAAGGAGGAAGTGTTTCTCCTCCTCCTCCTCCTCCTCCTCCCCCCGGGTTTCACTCTTCACTCTCGCTCAACAGTCCGATCTGTCTCCGTCTCAACAATGAACCGCTCGGACTCGAACCTGTGATCATCCTTCCTGTGAGCAGCACCAGCACCGGATCAGACCTAGACCTGGACCTGGACTCTGAGGTGGTGTTGGAGGTACAGTAGCTACCGGTAAGTGCGCAGCAGCAGCAGCAGCAGCAGGAAACTCTCCGATCCGATCTGGAGTCGGTTGCTGAACTAATTTGCGTGACTGACGACTTGTCATGCACATTTCCCGCGTGTAATAGTGTGACAGGGCAGAAGTCAATGTCACGAACAAACAAACAAACAAGCTTCAGTCTGACAGAGAAGATTCACACACTTGAGTCTCAGAGCAGCGGATTCATAATGTGTGTTTATTAGTTTAACCTGCAGGATCAGGATCTGTTTTGTGTGTCAGTGTTTAATAAATAAATACAAAGTTAGTATAAAATCTAATGTGACCTGTTTTAAAGAAGAAACCTGAAACTTAAAAGTGAGTATGTGCAGCCTACTGTACTTTATTATATTCTAGTCTGTTGCAATTCCAGAATAATAGTAATCAAACATTAACATGTTGAAGGTTTGTTTACATCTGCAGGTCTCTCCAGGAAATATTCTTATTTTCAAAGCTGTTCCTTCTTCAGGAGGAAGTTCAAACTGCAGCAGAGCCACTTCTGACAGTTATAGGTTGTATTTATATCAGTGACTGTAAATTATAATAATTTAATTCACGTTTAATGAGGCTCACGAGGAAAAGCTGCCTGCACCTCTGTGTGTTTGTGCAGCTCAAACACAACAAATCAGTTTAGTTTCCTCCATGGACTGAGTCTGGATGCATCTGTTCATGACTTCTTTTTTTTTCTTTTCTTTTTCTTACTGTATAATGTCTGTTTTTACAGAAACTCAAGCTCATGTCTTCAAAAATGTTGTGTCATCATAGCAGCCATTGTGAAAGCTGGATGACTCAGGGCTTCACCGTCCAGTGAAATCCAATAATATCTAATTATTGCATCAGAACAGGAAACATCCAGTTAAAAAAAAGAAAGAAATGCATGTCTGTATTTAATCCAACAGGAAACCAGATGACAGGTGATGTTTGAAAGACATAGAAGCCAAAAATCCAGATTATATGAAACAAAAGTCACTGTATTCATGTTTTGTTTCTCACATTTCAGTTTCCAGAAGCTGCTCAGATTATTTTAGATTGAGAAAACTCGATCCTCCTCTGAGGAGTTGATCCTGAAGGTGTTTCCAGGAGTTAATAAGCTGCAATAACTGAAAAGTGATGAGTGTTTCTGTCACTCCCTCCCACGCTGCTGCTGACTCGGCTCACATCACGTCAAAAAGCAGCTTTTTATTGGTCATTTAGAGGTTTGTGAGGGAGTCTGCTGGTATCAAAGGTGACTGTACGGACAGAGAGGAGTTAGTGTGGACGACGACGTGCCGGTCCTGTAAAGCTCTGTGGTCTCTGCTTCTTCTTCTCATTCAGACTGCGGTTTCTGCTCTTTTCATGACATTTCATGGGTGACGACGGCAGCAGCTCAGAGGACGGTGATCTGACGGAGGAGAGGATGGAGAGGGTGAAAACGCTGAAGCACTTTCCTCCTTACGGCTCCATGAACGGAAACTCAACAGGAGACACTTGTCCCACATGTCGAGGGACCGGACGGATCCCCAGAGGTCGGTGGATGAAAAACTCTGAATATTAATCCAGTCTTCATCATCACTGATTCAACTTTGCTCAATTTTTTTTCCATCTTCCTCATCCACTGTAGGCTACAGCTGTTTCATTTTACATGCAACAATAAAAGGAAGCGAGTCAAAGTGAAAAACACAAATGTGCAGCTGAGGCCGTTCAGACGCTTTCACATCAGCTTTGTGGTGCTATTTCCTTCTGTCTTTATATGTCGGCAGGTCATGAAGATCAGCTGGTGGCTGTGATCCCGTGTAATGATGTGAGGCTGAAACCCAGACGCACGTAAGGAATATGTGTGTGTCTGTGTGTGTGTGTGCAGTGAAGTACCTACTTTAGGGCTCATGAACAAAATTTCGGAAATATTTCAGTTTTGATTACCCCACTACTTTGATTAGACAACTTTAGCTCATAGTTAATTGACTTAATATGTAAAATATATGATACTGTATGTGTTTAAAATATAACACAGAGCTGCAGATTAAAGCCAAGTCAACTGGATATGAAATAGTTCAAATCAGTGCGACCGTGACGCAAAAACAACAATAACATATTAATTATCTAACAATATAACACATGCACAATGCAACACTTAGTTCAAGATGATTCTTATGCTGCAGTTTTACAACCTTAACTTAAGTAAAGTATAAAGGCCTTTATAGTTTTAACATGCGAGTGAGCAGCAGGTTCCCATCATACTTTATGCTCAGTAGTGTAGTATTTGAATATAATGACATATTTTACCTTAAATTTATCTTTTATTCCAACTTATTTTGTCTGATATGTTCTTGCACAATGTTATTTATTTAAAGGTCCCATATTTTTCCATTTATTATAAAGCAGTTCTGTATTAATAGTGTGAAAGTATATAAGTATCAAATCCACAACCTTTTTTTTTTTGACACTTTGACCCATGACATGGCACTTTTTGAACGGATTTGACTCTTTTTTAACTGTCGCTATTTCAGACCCCTGAATCTCCCTGCGGGGATAAATAAAAGAGTCAATCAATCAATCGATCAATGACTTGTAGTCAGAAACTACACCTTTAAATGAGCCGTCAGGTTTTATGTAACCTTGTGATGTCACAATGAAGCCCCGCCCACCTGGACCTCTCAGATCTCTGAGTGTTTTACCTGAAATCTGCTCTATTGTTACTCCATCACTCTGAAACCAGTCAACCAATCAGAAGAGAGACCCAGAGCCTCCTCCTCTCTTCTGATTGGCTGACACCGACCTGTTGTTATACTTGACCTCCAGAGAGAAGCTGAGAGAGGAGATGGAAACCCACCTTCTTGTTGTTGTTGTCTTCCAGGAAGCTGTACGTGTGCGTCTCCATGGTGGTGTGTGTGTTGATCTGCTGTCTCGTCCTCTTCTTCCTCTTCCCCCGGAGCGTCACCATCACACCCGTGTCCGTGCTGTCAGTCATGGTCTACTTCACCCCGGACACGGTGGACATGGAGGTCACGGTGAGTGAGATGTAGTTACTTAGCATGTGACTTACTGTACATGTGAAGGTGTGGCTGCGTCCGAATCAAAACAGAACCACTTTAGTAAGGAAGTGGTGAAGAAGTGCAGGAAGAGGCGCCGTCATACAGAAACTACAAGCTCAAGTTGATTCATATTGATATTGATTTTTTTATATGCATTGAAGAAATGATATAAAATATTCATTAGTGAGCTTTTAGAGTTGCTGCTTTGATCAGAGCCTGCATGGCTAACTGTTTCCCTCTGCTTCCAGTCTTTATGCTAAGCTAAGCTAACTATGTTCTCACTGTATATAGCCTACAAGAGTGGTATTGGTCATCAATAAACATATTAGCTTTAGCATGAGCATCATTTAAAACACAAGTGAGTCACATAATATCAAACAAAATGGATACAACATATAACAATAATCAAGGAATAAAGTTTCAAAGCAATAACAGTGCAGTAATACTAAACTTGAACTCTTTTATATTCTTTATGTTGTTTTGTTTGTTAGCAGCAATTTAAATGAAGCAAGTCTAAAGATAATTCAACAAAGGGCATTCTGTATATGTACAGTATGATTCCACATACTATATACAACATAGAGTACATACAGTATGTTGTAAGATGTGCTTTCTACTTCTGGACTTGACCCCACTGAGTCACTGTGTCTTTATTGGTTGTGTCAACACACCAACCACAAGGATCCGTGTGTATTGCCCTCACATGACGGGCTGTAGTTAGCTGCTGGAGTTATTTATGCGCCGGTCAAAGTTCCCTGGGGTTTTTTCTTTTTTTTTGTTTGGTAATGACACGAAGGGAGGGTGTGCTGGTTTTCACCTGACCTGCTGCTCTCTCTCTCTGTCCTCTAGAATCTCCTCAACATCACCAACAACAACTTCGTCCCGGTTCAGATCGTGGAGTTTGACGTGCAGAGTCTGGTCACTGATATCGTTGTGGGCAAGACCAAGATATCGAACATGACCGCCATTCAGTCCCGATCACAGAAATCAGTGAGCTCTACATCTCAGAATATAATACTGATAATTTTCATGTTGTGTAGAATCATTCTTACACCCTTGTCTTTAACTTTTGCAGTACACCATTAAAGTGGACCTGCCTATAGCTGATAAAGGCTTAAAGTAAGTTTGAAACCAGGAAGCAAAAGCGCTACATCTATTATTATTTAATCACATGTATGAACTCTGCACACATCAACTGTTTTTATCTCTTTCAGCGATTACTGCAAGTCGACCTCTATCAAGATTCACACGTTATTTCTGCAGTTGCAGTAAGTGTCAATGAGGAGAGGAAAGACGCTTTGACATATCTCAAACTGACAGGACAGGGCTGTGAAACCACAACCGCAAAGTATTTTATCTTCAACAACAAGTCTTATCCACCAAATACGGATCTTAAAGTGATACGCCAACATTTTTTTTTCGTGTCTTGCCTCACTCCCGAGTCGATGACAAGCAGATAGACACCATCCTTTCGACTGTGCGTGCAGTAACAAGGGAGATAGAGCCGTATCGCCCGTAATTAGCTTAGCTCAAACACTGGAAGTGTATGGGTAGTGTTAGCCTGCCTCCTACCCGAGCCAAAATCAGCAGTCAGAAGCTGATTTCATTTTAGCTCTAAACTCTGTAAATATATCACTTTATCGACACTTCAAACATTTTTAGGCGAGAAAGTAGCCGTGTGCAGTGTGTCGTTACTTTGTCTAAATACCAGCTGTTTACAATTTTGTTCGGACGAACTCGACGCTACTCAAGCTAGCCGTTGTGACCAACACACTTCGTATTACTTTCACAAAATAAAACACCCATTGCCCTTTACATACAGAAGTGCTTTTACTTTGAAATAGGAAGCTAACCTACCCTCGATGTAGCTAGCTTGAACCAAAATAAACCGTCTTAGCTTGAACCCTCCGTTTTGACCGATCTCGTCCCGTTACCGGCATTTGACCGCTCAAGATGCCTTACCGGAGAGTTTTGCCAGCTCTGAGACGAAGATCGGTCCGTTTAGAGTTGCTGAAGAGTTTCTCTGATGACTTTAGGTGGAGGCAGGCTAACACTACCTATACACTTCCAGAGTTTGAGCTAAGCTAATTACGGGCGATACGGCTCTATCTCCCTTGTTACTGCACGCACAGTCGAAAGGATGGTGTCTATCTGCTTGTCATGGACTCGGGAGTGAGGCAAGACACGTAAAAAAAAATGTTGGCGTATCCCTTTAAGGTGGACTGGGCTGATTGGGGGACAGCCACTGCACTTGGTTTTTATATTTATGTTCACTGAAGTGGCTTTTGTGGAGGTGAAACTGTCAGTATTTGCTGAGGTTTCCTCCTGTTTGCTTTTACCACAACAAAAGTGAAGCTTCAACAAACAGAGGATCATTCACCCAGATACTGCAAACTAGTCAAATTACAGTGTTTCCTGTTTTCATGCTGCAAACCACACTGTCTATTTTAGATATGCACTGTAACACTGGTGGTGACATTGTGTTTCTTGCTAAACTGGAAGTTAAAACTGCTGCATTACCTTTACTCGGCCACTTGTGGGCAGCAGAACAAGCTGTATGCTAAATATTGACATACCAGTGTTATATATTTATAAAGTTGACTGATTGATTGATTGATTGATTTATAGAGGTTATTTCATGCAAAAATATAATATACCATGAATCAAACCTACAGATAAATGATAAACTAAGCACATACATGTATTACACAGGCAAGTTAGAAAGTATCATGGTTCAGTAGAAAGTGTGTAGATTATGCAGAGACATATAAACAAAACCAACCAGTTCTTGGTTTAGGAAATAGAGACTGTAAGAGGAGACGTTTTGATGAATGCACATTACCATATTTTCATCATATTATCTCTTTTAGCTCAGTTTTGGTCTCTACCAACTCTTTAAGTTTCACTAGCTGCTAAATGCTCCATTGTGTTCACCAGTTAACTGTCAGTCATTGACTTTGTCTGTCTGCTGTTGGGTTTAGTACATGTTATTTGATGTCAGGTGGGAGTTAGATCGCTGAGAGTTGAGTTTCTGGTTCATAAAAATCAAAACAAAGACCTAAAAGATGCTAAGATTTTACACAGATATAAAATAATATTGATTATTGCAGCTTTAAAGTATTTGACCTTCTTCCTGACAGAATGACGCTGAACATCTCCTATCTGTCCCACACGGAGCAGCTGTCGTACAACACCTTCGAGTACATTGACTGTGGCACCAACTCAACGATCCCACATCCTGTGAGTCGATGAAACCAAACAGAAAAACAACAGAAAACAACATAACTTCATGAGGATTCAGGCTGCGTCGCACTTTTTATACTGGATGTGAATGTGTTAGTCAGTCACTACAGAGCTGTAATTTAAAAATATACTGTATATAGATCCTTCAAATACTCTGTGTTTTTTTTTTTTTAACTTGTGTTGTGTTGAAGAATCTGGCTGTAAATCTGTATTACAGACAGTTTAGTCTCATTAAATTATATGAGACTGATGCAAACGTGTTTAAACTGTATTTTCCTGTAAAGACAAAGACATTTTGTGAAAGAAATATTACAACAGGTTTGTAAACAGCTTAATTTTTTTGGGCCGGATGCCACACATTGTGTAAACAGGATGTTGATCTCTGATAATTTTGTCTTTTGTCATTTGCACTTTATTAAACTGTGGCGTTTGAAGTTCTGTAAGACTTTTATTTTCTCAGCTGGTGAAACTGAATTAATTCACAACAAGGATTTATTGTCAGAGCAGAGGAGCCTTTTTCCACTAAATATAGATATATAACTATTTACTTTCATTTATGATAACCTCATATATCTGGATGTGTCACAATGTCTTTATACCTTAACATCTGTAATTTATCACTGAGTTTCTGGTCATACATGTTTTATTATATTTGTTTGTTGTCTCAAGATATTCATGACTTAAGAGGTATAGAATTGATGTGTTAACAGATAGGTGTAGTTAGTTTGTTTTAAGGTTAATATAAAAGATGCACATGCCTTAAAGATTGAGATATAAGTCCTTAGGTAAATGAAATACTTACATTATCCATTTATTTTTACATTGTTTTATTTTTCATCCTCCACAACTGACGACAGAATCTGTTTTGAATTCCAATCAAAGAGTTTTATTACATTTGCGTTTACTAATTAGACTAATTATTGATGTTTATTTAGTGTAATTAGCTGAAAACGACTTAAATGTTACTATATTTATCCTCTGATTGAACCGTCATCTCTGATATGAGTCAACACAAATAAAAACAGGCAGCATGTTCATGTTTGACCTCCAGGTGGCGCCAGTGCTTCGTTAGGTAACAGTGAGTTCAGTTCACATCACTGAACTGTCCAGCGCTGAGGTGGAAACACTGTGCTGCTGTGAGGTTTTGAGGTTTGGGAAATAAACAGCAGCACACTGTGATATAAATATCCTGCAGTTGATCACAGAGGGAACAGAAGCTGCAGCTTTTTGATCCTACATTCACATTTTATATATATTTTTTTTTGATATTTTGATATTTTATCTGAAATAAATAACCTCAAATTAACCTGCTGCTCATTAAAAACCATTAAGATGCTATTTTAAATCTCACTTCAGTCAGTGTTATCTGGGGGTTGACCTGCAGGGGGCGTGGTTGAGCCGGTCCAGGTGGCCGTGACGTCACCCAGCCTTTAGGTGCCGTGCAGTGAAGTCGCTTCAGATCTCAGATCGGCTCAGAGCTGCTGGAGGAGCGGATGTGAGCACCGGGACTAGGACTACCGACCGTCGACCGATTGGACTATGGACGCGTTTATTTCTTGTGGATGATGCTGTGACGGCGCCTGCAGAAGGTATGGATGTGTTTTTATTAATTCATGTTTGCATTCTGGGATGCTGTGTGTAAACTGCAGGCTCGTTTATATTAACGCATTAGTAGCGTTTAATCTCCAACCTTTTAAAGTTAATCTAACAGGCGCTGTTGGTGGGGAATCATGAAGTTATTTCACCGATTTGCTCAAATTAAACATAATTAAAACATTTAATCTAAACTAGATGTGCAGCAGGAGGAGGAAGAGGAGGTGGAAAAACTAAAGGTGGATTATTCCCAGTAGAATAATCTCAAATACACTGAAGTGAAGTGATAAAAACCGAAGCATGATGTCAGCACATTTTACCTCCATAAACAGTGATAGTGCATGTTGTGTTCAGGGTCACAACAAGTAAATAACAACATCCCAGTGGCTGTTTTTGTGTCCGGCGGGGCAGCTGTTTGATGGGTATCAGGATGTCAACAACAAGCGGATTAGTGCTGCAGCAGCTAGTCCTCATAGACAGTTGGCAGAGTGAACCAGAGAGAATACATATCATCCATGCACAGCATTGAAATCAATCTCCTCCTGCCATCATGCAAGAAAAAGAAAAGCCCTTCAGGTTTTAGCAGCAGTAAGAGGATTAACCCTCAGCAAATAAGAATCTAGATAACCTCAGACACCTAATTAACTGTTGTGCACTGAAAAAACCTCCGCCGTGGTGGTTGTTGTTGTTTTAGACGATTTAAGAAAGAGAATGTGAAGTTTGCACAGACAGTGAAGGTGTCACGAGTCGACGGGGTGAAATTGCATCAAGTGTTTGTAGATGAGTCTCCGCTGATAAACATCTCACCGTCTCTGCTGTGAGATAGCAGCTAAACACACATTCCTTAAGCACCCATTGTCTTCTCATTAAATGTTAACTCTGAGTGTGTGTGTGTGTGTTTTGATAAGGTCTCCACACCATCTGATCCCATCTGCCTCTGACGACAGGGAGCACATGCCAATCTCCTGCAGAAAAGGATTAAACCAGGAATCTGTCACCTCACCTCAGCTGAAGTAGGTGTGAGTCTTGGATCATGGGGAACCAGCTGACCGACATCGCTCCCAACACGCCGTTCCTGCCAAACTTCCAGTCGCTGCACGTGGTCGTCATCGGCCTGGACTCGGCCGGGAAGACCTCGCTGCTCTACCGGCTGAAGCTGAAGGAGTTTGTGAAGACCATCCCCACCAAGGGCTTCAACACGGAGAAGATCAAGGTGGCGGTGGGGACGTCCCGGGCCATCAACTTCCAGGTGTGGGACGTGGGCGGGCAGGAGAAGCTGCGTCCGCTGTGGAAGTCCTACACGCGGCGGACGGACGGGATGGTGTTCGTGGTGGACTCCACCGAGCTGGAGCGCATGGAGGAGGCCAAGGTGGAGCTCCACAAGATCACCCGCACCTCGGAGAACCAGGGCGTCCCCGTGCTCATCCTGGCCAACAAGCAGGACGTGGAGTCGGCGCTGTCCGTGGGCGAGGTGGAGAAGCTGCTGTCCGTGCACGAACTGAGCACGTACACGCTGCATCACGTGCAGAGCTGCAGCGCCGTCAACGGCCAGGGGCTGCAGCCGGGCCTGGAGAAACTGTACGAGATGATCCTGAAGAGGAAGAAGATGGTGAAGCACAACAGGAACAGGAAGAGATGAACTCTTTGGCGAGGAGCGCTCGTGTGTGTGGACGCTACCTTAAGAGATTTATCCACTGTTGAGACACTTCCAAGCTTAATGGCCCCCTTTTTTTTTTTAATGGGGGAGCGATCGGTGCCAACAAAACAACAATTACCCACTGGCCTGAGGGTCGGGAGAAATGGATTTGCTCATAATAACTGAAGCAGTATTGACATATTCGTTGTTCCGCTGCCCTTTGAAAGCTTAAGATACAGATTTAAAGGAAACCTTATCAGTTAGTCTTCACTAAGTGCTTTTCTACACTTGTTTTAAAGATTTCTAACAAGACATTTGCCCGTACGTGTAGGACTAATATAAGAAAACGAACACATTAACATCCATGTGGCAGGTGTTTGGTGAAGAAAAATGTAGAGTTAAGATTTTAAAAATGTCTTTATATTCTTTCACAAGCTTGCACAAGATTATATCCAACATGAATATCTGTTTGTTTGTCTGTTTTTTTTTTTGTTCCACGATGTATGGATCCTCCCCAGAATATTTATTATTCCACGTTTCTTGTGTTTGTGCCGGACTGAGGGACTTTTCCAGAGCAACCGGATGATACTATATTATATTTCATTTTGCCATGGAACAATAAACCCCAAGTGCATTCCCTTCATGGCCACACACAGGTTAAGTTTCATTTACTACAACGATAGTGTTTATACAAAATTGTACATTTTTTGTAACACTGAAGACTTAATAAATCGAAGCACTGTACAGAACATCCCTTTGTTATCTGTGAGTGAATGAGCGTCTCTATGGGTTAGGAAATGGGTCAAATATTCTTGTTGAATGGATTATAAATAAGTTAAAGCTGATTTATTCAATATTTATTTTATATTGCCAAAGAATCGTAAAACAGGGGTTTAGTTATCTGATTCTGCAGCTCTGTGGTGTATTTTAGCATTTTAATCTAATTATTCTGGTTTTCTGGCTCATGATTTCACTGTTTTGGTTCATTTTTATGGTCATATTGTTGACTAAATTAATGACTAATTTATGAACATAATGAAACATTTGCAGTTTAAAACAGATGTTTTCTTGAGGAGGTGGAGGAGAACAAAAAAGGAGCTAAAAGAGAGAGCGATATCAGACAGTGTGTAAAGAAGCAAATGTTTCCAAACATATTAATACATTTTCTTCATTGTGGTTTCATAAAAAACCTTAATGTAGCTTTGAATATATTTGAATTTGTATAATCTGAAATAGAAAATCCATTGGATTGGATTGGATCCATCCTGAGTTGTGACCTTTCACCTCATTTAGAGCTGAATCAGCAAAACGAGGCTGTTAAAGGAGGAGGAGGAGCAGTGGGGGAGGTGGGGTCCACTCTTCCTCCTCCTCCCACCCTCTCCCAAAAACCAACAACAATCCATTTAGTTTGATTCCCGTCCTTCCAGTGTGCCAGCTGCTGACAGTGAAATGACATCAGTTAGTGGCGCGGTGGTTCAGAGGTTAGTCAGTTTGGACTGAAACCACCTGAGGCCGTTTCACTTCACTGTACCTCAGATATACTCAATATTTAAAAAAAAAACACACAGGCGCTGCTTTACTGTAGGTGGAAACATAAAGGTTGTTGTTTCGTGACAATTTCATCAAAGGAAGTGCTTTGAAATCATAATTTTTCAAAGAAATAATATCTAGACTAGTGCAAGAACAATTCCTGGTGATTTAAATGCAAACAAACACAGCGTGATCTCCCGCTCTCCTGCTGGTAACGAAGCAGGATGCAGGAATAATAAAATAAAACACCTTTTTAGAGGAAACATGAAAGAGGAATATGGTGATTTTTTTTTTAAACAGAAACACCCGCTTGTGTGAGGAGGAACACCAGATTTTCTGATGTGTCATGTTACATTTTATAATTATTGCGGAATAATTTCATAACCGGCAGAAACCGTTGCTTCTAGCCTATTCATGTCAGTTCTGTAACCGTTCTCCATAACCACCGTTTAATCCTCTTGCTTTTCCACAAACCTCTTAAGTTGCGGCTCAAATACGATATTATGCAACAAATACAAGGTCCGGTCTCCAGGTCAAACATTATTGACCTGCATACCAACCATTCCTCTGTGTGTGCGTATGTGTGTGAGACTTGTTACCAGTGGATGGACGTAAATGCATGCACATATTATAAAGCAAGGCGAAGAGATGCACGCACATCTTTGACTCCTGCGACCTCTCCGTCCCCATTATTCACAACGGTGAGCTCATTAAAAACTTTCAAGGATGTCTTTTGCAGAATCATCTTGACACAGCAGCTGGTCTCTGAATAAATTTGCATGGCGATGTGGTGTTTTCAGCAGCTGAGACGCACTGTGGGCATGTGGAGGCATCAATCAGCCCCAACGAAAAAAAAAAAAACACCCAAACACTCTGCAACTGAGATCCTCTCTCTCTGAGAATAAAAAGGTGTGAATGATGGTGTATTGCAGCGAAGGGAAGATGCTGCTGTGCCGACACGAGCTTGATCGACTTTGCTTGAGCTGCAGCCGTGGAGCGAGTTTGCCTTGTGTTGTGTGCGTTTCTCTTTTTGCATGTTTCCAGTCACACATTTACACAGTCACTCTCGCTCTGCCACTGCCTCCTGTTCTCCGGGCTGTTATGGAGGCTGACAGGGGAAGACACGAGAGAGGGAAGCCTCTGGGATTATGTGTCAGAGCTGAGACGGAGGAAACGCACACACACAGACAGGTGTATCCCTGGATCCGTGTGACATAAATCAGACGCAGCTTCACCTCTGAGCTGCAAAAAAAACCTCCAGAAAACTCACATTTACATCAGTCAACCAAAGGACACAAACAACCTGAATGTCCTAAACATGCAGCGACTGCAAAGAGGCAACTAATTAATCGTAAAAAAAAAAAAAAAAAGTTACAAGGATCAGATTAATTGTCTGAGCAACAGCTTGACTCTGAATCGTGAATGAATGATGATCCGGAGGCTTGTTTCTATTTCTGTGCTGCCATTTTCTGAGAGAATGAATGTAGCTGGCTGGTAATTATGTTGTGGTCAGTGGAGGTGAAAGGAGTTATTTTAGTAATAGCTAGCCCGTTTACAGAGTGGACCTTTCCCTGTTATATAACCAATTTAACGCATGAAGAGTTCCTTACACTCCCTCAGCTGTACAGCAGCATTTCAGGACAAGACAAAATGCCTTAAGATAAATGCTAGCATGCTAATCATGATGATGCAATATCAGAGAAAACTGGACTTATCTGACGACAGAGAGAGAGATTATATATCAGCTTCTTATTCAGTAGTAAGTTACACATGATTATATTCAGATTCTAAATAAAGTTTAATATTAAATGAGGCTGTAGCAGAAGTTGTGTTCAGCATTGTTTGGACCTGAACGCTAACACCAGCGGGCTAACATGCTCACGTAACAAGGTTAGTCATGCAGCAAAAACATGTCCGACACTGTTTAGTGCTATACCATCTTTATCTTTTCCATTTTGCTGTTGGAGAGATAAGCAACATTGTGCTCTACACTCTAACTTTGTTTATAAAGTTTACTTCCTTGCTTAAAGTTAGCACGAAATGTGCTAAAATATTCTTGTGGCATTTGATTTGTGTAGGCTATGTGTTCAGGATTTGATGATTTTGTCATAACGCTAGCATGCTAATGTGCCGCTGTTACAGCCTGAACAGCCAAAACAAAAAGGCTTTAAGTAACATAAATAAAGGACGCCAACAAAATATTTGAACTTTGGAAACAGTAGTCCAGGCTTTATAATATGATATAATATTCATGTTAGTAGTTCATATGTTAGGGTGTTTTCTAATTCACTCACAACACAAAGCACAGTAGAGGATGGATGCAGGTATAAACTAGAGCACTGGACGAACCAAACTTGAGAAGTCGAAGGATTCAACTCAAATGTATAAAATGTGAACACAAACTCACTGTTTGGCTAAAAGAGGAGGAACCACTCAGTGAAAACTCCGATCTGCAGGTTGCACCATATAAAAACTGAGGGTGTTGTTATTAGAGTCAGGAGGATCCATCCTCTGAGGATCATGAATGTCTGAGCAAACTTTAATGATGCGTTGAGATCCATAAAACTCCAGGAGAGTAAAACAACCTTCATGGTTCCTCCTCTTCTCGTTAAACAACAAGAACAACAACAAAAAAACAAAAAAAAACAAGACAACACAGAAGTTACAACCCACCCAGATAAATAACGGTGCAATAACGCTCTGCTGCCGTCTCCTTATAGGCCCCTATGATGAAAAGCCACGGGGGAGCACTGGGCTCGGATCCAAGCCTCTTAACACGTCCACCCGGGCTCCGCGACATAATTTTTCCGTCTCCATGACAACCTCCGAGTCAGGAGTCACTAAAGGGTGACCCCGCGAGGGCAGCGGTGGGGGTCAAATTGCTTTTTTGCGGCTGGATGTCCAATCCAGCTGAGGTTACCGGGGGGGGGGGGGGGGGGGGGAAGAGATTAGAAAAAGAAGAAGCATCTCGGATCAATACTGGGAATCCTGGGATCACCAGCTCTCTCTCTCTCTGTGTCTCTCTTTCTATCTATCTGTCTCTTGTCTTTTTTCCCCCTTCACCTCTTTATCTCCATGTCTCTTAATCCTCAGTTTTTAAAGCTGTTTACAGCGTCAGATCCGTTTGTTTTTTCCCCCCGTCTCACCTTTGCTCCGACAATCTCTATGAAAATATCTCAAATTTCACACCGGCAGAGTCTTTCTAGGGAATCGACCTGGTTGACATTGGAGGAAAGGGATGGAGGGAAGAAAGGAGGGAGGGAAGGAGGGAGGGGTTGGTTGGTTGTTAGTACGAGACATGTATGCAGCAGCAGCAGCAGAGTGAAGGTCTGTCGAGGGTTCAGGAGGGAGAATATCTGGTGGGAGGGCAGGATTAGTCGTCTTAGTTTTTATTTCCTAAAGGTCGTAAAGCTGCCACTCGGCCTTCATTTAGAGCCGAGGCTGCAGGATTGAATGGGCAGGAAGGGATCGGAGGGAAACTGAGGCCTGAGCGTTACCACACAGATACACACACACACCGGCCGTTTCTCACCCTCTATATGAAGGATCAACAAACACAACACAACACAACACAAACCATGCAGGCTGTATTTCTTTAGACGACGAGTGTCAAAGTGGGCGGGGCTCCTTGTGTTTGTATCACATCATCCTCTTTTTGGTGACCCTGCTCCAAATAACATATGGATACGATCATCTATCTACACTTTCAGTCATCGTTCCTTCGCAGCCACGGGCCATTTTCATTTTATTTGTGAATAAAGGAAATCACATCAGGGGTCAGGCAGCATCCACACACTCATACACACTCTCTCTCTCTCTGAGGATGATGAGTCATTGCTCCGGGGACCCGTGAAGAAACGATGGGCCACATATTCACTCCTGATTAAAATCTTTACGGTCAAACTTTTTCCATAACTTGTTCAGCTGCAGGGGGGAGGAGGGGCACATAAAGATGACTTCACTGGTGATTTCACGCATCCACATTCGGTCTCAACGGGTCCAGATTCAATCGCATATCAAACACGACCTCTTCTAAGTTTTCTCTTGATGCACAGTGTTTGTGACGTGATGCATAATTATGTCATTTTTTCTAAAAAAAAAACACATCTGGAAAGTCACAGTTTAAAGGGATACGCCAACATTTTTTTTTCGTGTCTTACCTCACTCCCGAGTCCATGACCAGCAGATAGACACCATCCTTTCGACTGTGTGTGCAGTAACAAGGGAGAGACGGGCAGAGCTGGCGCACCGCTAATTAGCTTAGCTCAAATGCTGGAAGTGTATAGGTAGCGTTAGCCTGCCTCCTACCTGAGCCGAAATCAGCAGTCAGAAGCTGATTTGAAATTAGCTCTAAACTCTGTAAATATATCACTTAATCGATATTTCAAACATGTTTAGGCGAGAAAGTAGCCGTTTAGATCAGCAGCGTCGTTAATTTGTTTAAATACCAGCTGTTTACAATTTTGTTTGGACAAATTCGGCGCTACTTAAGCTAGCCGTTGTGACCAATGCACTTTGGTTACTTTCACAAAATAAAACACCCGTTGCCCTTTACATACAGAAAACCATGAAGATAGAATTTGTGCTTTTTGAAACAGGTAGCTAACCTACCCTTGATGTACCTAGCTTGAACCAAAATAAACCGTCTTTGCTTGAACCCTCCGTTTTGACTGATCTCGTCCTGGCATTTGACCGCTCAAGATGCCTTACCGGAGAGTTTTGTCAGCTCTGAGACGAAGATCGGTTCGTTTAGAGTTGCTGAAGAGTTTCTCTGATGACTTTAGGTGGAGGCAAGCTAACACTACCTATGCACTTACAGCGTTTGAGCTAAGCTAATTAACAGTGTGCCAGCTCTGCTCGTATCTCCCTTGTTACTGCACGCACAGTCGAAAGGATGGTGTCTATCTGCTTGTCATGGACTCGGGAGTGAGGCAAGACACGAAAAAAAAAATGTTGGCGTATCCCTTTAATTCCTACACACAACTGTATGTAACCATCTGCTAATCTTGGCAGCTGGAGACGTCTTTAAATCAATGCAAAGTCTTCTGATGTGTTTTCTTTTGTTTTTAATTTGTCAGCAATTAATCCAGTGTAGATTGTGCGCGCCCACACCACAGGGTCTACCCCTGATCCCACTGTGGGATTACCCAGAGACCCATCTGGTGTGTGCCAGCCAACAGCGGGGGGTGCCCGCTAACCAGCTCTGGTTAATCCCGTCTATTACTGCTGTTTAAAAACAGACGGGCCGTCGTCTCTGAGCAGCGAGCCAGACTCACTGTGAGGTGATGTTTATGTGCGTCACAGGGCGGATCGGAGGGAGAATGTGCTGACTTGGGAATTATGTGCTTGATTTAATGTAGCAGAATGATCTAATGTGATAGAGGGAGTCATAAATAATTGCCACTGTGAAAGACGGGTCTCCAAGATCACAACTGTGAGTCAGAGTAACAGCAGACGTTTAAGAAAAGAACAAAACACATGCGGGCTGATGAGTGTTGCTCTTTCTGCTAACAAGTTTGTCATATCCAGTAACAATGAGCTCAGTGTGTTTACAGCTCGTTACAGCTACGTGCGAGACTATAAAACAGGTTTATGCAACTTCTGATACCTTTTTTTTTTCATTTTAGACAACATTTTCAGATTTAACTATTTCTTTTTAACAAACATGGATCAACTTTTGCACATCTTGCAATTAAAGGTCCAGTGTGTAATAATTGTCAAGGTTTAGTGGCCAAATCTGAATATACGACCCACGAATATAAGTGAATAATCGCTATAAAATAAAATTTGTTTGGTTTTCGTAGCCTTGTAATTTTTCTTTTATATATACATATAAGGGTCTTGCTTTAGAGAGCATCGCCATCTTGTACCGCCATGTTTGTACGGCAGCCCGAATGGAAAATCCAGCCAGACGAAGAGCATGTTTTGCGAGTTTCGCATTCATAAATAAACTAAGGAATAAGAAGGAGGAGGAGAGCAGTAAAATGGTTTAGATCTTTCACCTCATTGCTCCATGCTCCTGAAATACTCCCAGTTGTCCCAGTCGTGGTAAACAACCTTTTTTGTCCTCGGGGGCCACCGTCACTTTGCCGATGGGAGCAAGTGAGCGCTGCAATCTAGAATCTGAACACTGGATATCACCGTTTTCCCCCCATTTAACACACTGGACCTTTAACTAAATGACAGACAAAGATGCTAATGATTGTAATCGTGTTTGCTACTTAGCACACTAGTGTTTGTTTGCATAGCTACCTCAGAGTGTTTGCATTGAGTTATCTACTTCCCACAATGCAATGCTTCATGTCTGCAGAGCACTAGTGTGAGAAGTTTTCAGATTCAGCATCAACGATGGTCCTGCAAATCAAAATCTTACTTGGCTTAAAGTATTAAAAAGTATCAGAACAGCCCCCGTCAGTGTGTCATTACCATGTATATTATTTGTTCATTAATACTGATGCATTAACATGTAATGGGTGTTTTAACAGTGTAGCTTCTGATTTACAATGATAACTCTGCATAAGATCTCTTCATTTAAACACATTTTGTGTGTCAAATCTAAATTTGCAAAGTAAATTGAAGTACAATTCCTCCCTCTGAGATTTAGTGGAGAGATGGAAGTGTAAAATAAAAATACTTGAGTAAGGTACAAGTACCTCAAAACTTTACTTGAGTGAAAGTACTTAATGGCAGCAGATCTATAGAGGAAACAACCTGATGCTTCTTTTCCAGTGGAGATTGAAGGAGAGTGATTTCAGACACAGCTAACGTCTCCTTCTAACTCACACTGAGGACAAGTCGTGCCTTGTGAGTTCAGCGAACCACAGCTGTGTCTGTAGGAAAGATGACTCAATCCACTGCAAACACAAAGACTTCGGCTTCGAGCTCTTATACTGTCTCATCCCACGTGGCTTTTGTTGACACTGCGTCCTGCTTGGCAGGTCAAGATCAACGCTCCGTCAAGTGTTTGCGACCCCTCGTGCTGTGGCCCTCCCCTGGACGCCGGGCCAGCTGTAAGGGCCAGTGTCAGTGCTTTTGTTCAGCCCTGGACAGATAGGAGGAGCACGTGGGAGCGTGACTACACGTGAGCCCTGGAGCTCATGGCAAAAGAAAAAAAAGAAAAAAAGAAAAAACAGAAGTGAAGTGTGTGGGGAAGGTTTTTCTTTTCTCTGCCTGAGTGTGAGTGTAGTGAACACACACATTGGTCATGCATGTCTGTCTCTTTCACACTTTCTAGTGTCACCAGCCCTGGAGTGTTTGGCAAAAAATTCACTGTCGGGCCCCGAATGACCCTCAGTACAGAACCAGACTGTACTGTAGAGCTGAAAGGATTTGAAGCTGGGTGACAGAGTGAATTAGCATTAGCACAGTTTGATCATTTATTGATTATTTAGAAAGAAAAGCAGGTGAATATTTCTTAATTGTCTTACATCATTACAACAAACAAGGCATTTTTGCATTACTTCAGGTTGTAACACTCTTTTCCTGGTTGGTGCTTCAGCTGTGGGTATGTCTTACTTCCTTATCTAAATCATACAAGGGAGTCCTTTTAGGCTGAGGTTGGCAAAAAAAAAAAAAAAATTAGAAGAGGGGGAAAAGAGCCAGAATTTTTAAATATATCCGTCCCCCTGCAGCTCTTAATACAAGCACTTCATGCACATTATGCAGCACTGCTACCCCCCTGCCTTTGGCTATATTCGCAGAAAGCTAACCTATTAGCAACATTTAGTGTTCAGCCACTCATCACCTTGTTTGTGGTGAATCTACCTGCGTGTTTAGACTTGACAAAGACTTTGTGCCGAAACGTTGTCCTAATAAAGCTCCTTTTTTTACTTGAAGCCGAGTGTGTGGTGTTCCAAGTATCTACCTGCTCAGACAACACAACACATTTAGATATGACAGGACAATGAAGCCATAGCAACCAGGACGTGCACGTGCATCTGCAGTAAAATTCATAGAACAGCCAATAGGAATGCTTTCTGTCTCTGTGCAAAGATTGGCACAGCTGAACTGTCTTTAATACTAATTAGCAAATGCATGCATGCTAATATGCTAAATTAAGCCAAAATATCGGGGACGCCTGGATGAACCTGTATGAATATTAAGAGATAAGGGGGAGTTTCCAATACAACACAGTTCATTTAATCAGAAAACAACAAATGCATCGATTTAAAGTCTCTACTACTACTAACTTTTTCTAATCTGCCGTTTATCAGTGGAAATCCATCAGCAACAAAGGCTTAACTTCATTTCTGACTATGAATCTTGTCCCCGACTGAATTCAAAGTGGTCACTCAGTTCAAGAGTATCTCAGTTATGAATGCTAGTGACTCTCATTGTGTGTGTACAATGGACTGAAAACTGTATTGTGGAGAGAAGAGCCCAGGAATCTTTACTAAGGTTGTGAGAGGGAACCCATGCGGATCAGATCTGGTATTTGGGGCTTGGTCTTCCAAATGAGGCGCCCAATAGTGGCCTTTTGTGTTCATCCCAACCATGCTCCAGTCTTTCACAAGCCATCACAGCATTTCTTTTGTTGCTTTTGCATGTTATTCTATCAAAGATTTCACTGTTCAAGGGTCTGAGGTTCGAAGCCAGACTGCCAGGCCGCTGCCGCTCCAAACCCAGAGCAGCTGGATAAGTACCACGTTACGGAGGAGGTTTTTATTGAGAGTCAGCAATAAAATCCACAGTTCGCCAGCGGCTCCGACTGCACAGAGAAACACAACACAACCATCAGCGCTGATTTCAGTGACAACAACGGGAGATGTTGTCGCTGAAATCTGCACCCAACCTGGAATTAACCAAGTTTTTAATGCACCGAGAGCAGCTGGTCGTAAAAAAATGACTCGGCATAGTTTCCATTTGCTCATGTTTTGGCCTGAAGTGTCCCGGTCTGCACATTTGAGAGGCTGCTGGCCCAGTTCGTAAAGTAGACAATTAACGAAAAGAGGCCTAAAAACCATGTCTCTTAAAACGCTGATATCATTTTTACTTAATTTGACCTTTTTAAAACCATCACCTCGTCCTTATTAACACCCCAAACTAACTCTTAACTCTAAAAGAGAACGCGAATGTCGCCTACGTCACCGCAGACTTTATACAGGATTAAGCCGTAACTACTTTATTTTCATTCAGGTTCATTCTGTGGTAGTTTAGTGTGTTGACAGAGACCTCATTCAGCCTCTTATACCTTATGTAACCTGCTGCACGTCAGGCATCCGGGGTGTGTGTTTAATCACATCTACTGACCTGCTGTGTCCGTATAGGTGACATACGCATAAGTCCTCCAGGGTCGCTTTAATCCTGTTAGACAAGGACCTAAAACTGGGAGCGTTGCCAGTCGAATGAGACCAGCGGGTCGCAAAATAGCTTTAAGTCCCGTCTAGACATGAAAGCTAATGGATGCTAACATCCTGCATGTGCAGGACCCGTGACCTGCGACATCATTAAGAAGCTGTATGGCTACCTGAAGAAGTCAAGTGGGAGAGAAATGTGACAGGTTTACAGCAAAAGGTTATTTTATAAAACTCTGTGCAGAAAAATATGAAAACATTAGCGCTTCTATTACTTGAAGGTTGCAGAGGAAATGTGATTAAACAAGTTTTTTTGGTCATAAGCTCTGTGTATAAAGCAGGGAGTGATTTGAATATGTCCCTTTGTGGCCTGCATGTGTCCTTCAGCACTTGTTAGCACTTCTGTGTCAGGCCTTGCTAACGTGCTGAAGTGCTGAGATTTTTTATTTTTTTTATTTCTCAGCACTATTATACACCGAGCAGGGCCTGATGTGAATCATGCACCTTCCCTGTGGCTCCACACTAAGAGGTAGCTGAGCTTGGGAGCAGCTTGTTGGTTGTGTAAATCACTACCTCAGCTCCCTGCAGCTGAGTGTGCAGCGGTTGAAACGTCTCTTTGACCAAAAAGCTTTAGCCACAGTTCACAAAGACAGAAGAAAACCTGGATAAGTGCGTTAATCACTTTGTTTCTGACTGATTTTCCTAAAAAAAAGAGCCAATATGAAGCAGGATTTACTATGTGTATATGAACTCACACCAAAATTTTCACAGCGTTTTCACATCTTAAGTCTATTTTCTTCTCTTATCTGGCATTTTGCCTCCGTTTGGCAGCAGAAGAAGACCGAAGAAGGTCTCCAGCTGGAATCAAACTGGGGACGTTATAATTACACGCTATGCTTCTTAGACCGCTAGACCACATGGATGCCAACCGCCCAGCTAAGCAACACAGTCAGGACCGAATATGTTGTCTCGAGGATCCCGAGCAGCTCAAACAGCATCAAACAACTTCCACGTCTCCAACCTTTCCTCGTGCATTTCACATGTGCACGTTAGATGAAAGAGCAGATGAAAGCTCAGAGGTTGTGCTGTGTCCTTTGTTATCCTGTTCACCAATTATCATGTTTCTTTTTCACATGGTGCAATGTGATGAAATACAGAACGTTGGCTCTGGTAGTTTTTCGTCGTACTCGACTGAGCGTGCACTTTTTATTTATTTATTTATTTATTTTCTAATGACACCAGGGGTGCAGACTTGAAACTGTTGTGCCATTCCTCAAGGAGAGAACGAGGAGGGAGGGAGGGGGTTGATAACTATTGTGCTTTCCTTTGTCTATTGCCTGAGACACCCCCACTTCCATTACTATTATAGGAGAGGAGAAGGGAGGAAGTAAATGGAAAGCCATTGTGTGGATGCTTTTTGGAAGATGTCCCGTGGCACACATTTAAATCAACATAAATGGAGCATCCAATGATCTGTAACTGTGCAGAGGAGATTGACTTAAACAGCTTCCGCTGGTCCTCTTTCATTAGGAACTTATTAAACCTGAATGGAAACTCGCAGAGTGCGACAGTGAAGAGGAAAGAGAAAGAGAGAGAGAGAGAGAGAGAGAGAAATAAAAAAAAAAACCCGCCCGAGGCATCAGTTGAATGCGACTAAATACCCTGTCATTCTGTCAAGGACACACTGCAATTTTAGGGAAATGCAGAGGATTTCAGAGTACAGCGTGGCACTTGCTTTTTTACTTGGATATGGGTCTATTAAGGCCACAGTTTGGCTTTCCATTCATTATTCACTAGCTGTGTTTTATCACTGTTAACGCACACATAACACAGCAGCTGGGTGGAAAACAGCAGGAGGGCAGCTGGAGGATACACTGAATATTTGTTAAGAAGAAGGAGAATAAATACGGTTTCTCCACTCAGTTCTAATCTTTTACTCCTTATTCAAATCAAAAAATTTCTTTCCCCCATGGATTCGAATAAACAGCACAGAGAGAGAGAGAGAGAGAGAGAGAAAAAAGGCATTGCTTTCTCATCCCCCCGGCGGCTGCAGCATGAAGCTCACAGCTCAGCATGTGTCATGGGAGGGCAGCTCAGAAGGTGAAGCAGGAGGGCAGAGGAAGTGGGTCTCATGTTACACTCTGTCGTGTTAGACGCTGCACTGCAGAAACACGGAGTAGAAAAGAGTGAAGGATACAATTACAGGTGCACACAGACACCAGTAACTCCCATTCTGTGTTATAAAATGACTGTTATTAGACAATCTCACGCCCGACACAAGTGGATGGATATTAAGCATGCGAGAATAGTTCCAAGGTAATTTTCACATGCCGGCAGGAGGGAGATGTACTGTACTCGCTCAGGTGATGACAAGTAGATGCACTCACTATATGATATAATGATATAGTATTAAAATGATTACCTTCCATTTTATTCACATGCAGAAAAACACGTAGAAGCACCAAGGTTGCTCTTAGACGGGAGTTTGTTTCCACCTTTAATTAAACCTCGGCGACCTACAGTGGGTCAGTCAGTGCAGGCTCCTGCTGTGCAGCCGAGGCCTTTTGGGAAATAAGCTCATTAGAGTAAAAAAAAACAGCAAGTGGACTGCACCATGCAAGCAGTTTCCAGGCTTTATGCTATAAGCTAAGCTACGTTAAGATAAGCTAACCACCTGCTGGCTGCAGAGTTATATTTGTTGGCAGGTATATGAGTGGAAAGACAGAAATCATGTGGGAATTTTCCCAAAGAATCTTTCATTCATTGCCTCAGCTTAAAAAAAGTTTAAAATTCTATCATATAAGTATGTTTTTTCTTTATATCTTGTGTAATTTTATGGAAATTCATCTATTGCAATCCAACCTACACAGAATTATTCCTAAATTCATGTATTTCTTCTTCTTTATAGCTTCTAACTTACAGAGATATACCATGATGAAGCACTTTTTCCATGTTTACAAACAGCAAAGCCTCATGGGAACCGGCCCTTTAGTCCAAAGCCTTCCGATTGGATTAGCGGCCGATGTTTGACTGCCCTCGATTAGACGCACGGCAGCGTTTAACATGAGCGACGCTGATTAACCGGTTTGATTGAGTGCGTGAGCTATTTTTAGGGAGTGTTTGATTGGAAACACCGGAGTGTATTGTTGTAATTAATCCTCCACAAGGAGCTACACTTTTCACTTTTGCCAAAATTAGCCTCGGCGGAATCAGACCAGCTCAGCTTTGTGGGGGAAAACAGTCAAAGATTGGGCAACGGTATTGAGGAATTAACGAGCTCCTTGCCAGCATTTGAATGGCTAATTAAAACCCCCGAAAGGACCCAGATAATCAGGATGCATTTCGTACTATTAGCAGCAATAGCATGATGTGCATAATGTAAGAAGCAGAGGCGCTGGGACGTTACACTCTGATGAATGATAATTGTTGTAAGCACAGTTTAGTTCAGGGCAAATTCATCTATTAATAGTTTATGGTCCAACGGTGCTACTGACTGAATTTAATACATATTTTGGCCAATAGGAAGACAAGTGTGGCTCCTGTGAGGCTCAGGGCTTATAACTTGCCTTGAGGCAGGAATCGGGGCCGCTCGGGGAACCAGAGTCAGGCTTTCACTCTGCACCAAAGAAACAAACATCGGGTTCGTGTTGTTATCCCAGAAGTAGGTTGCTCGCTTTCCTCTAATCTGCCCAGTAACAGTTCTGCTGTGTGCCGATGTAAGTTGGTTGAGTGTGTATGGGTTTGATGGTTGTGTGTGCAAGCATGCATAAGTGTGCATGTTTGCATGTGCAGCCAACAGTGAGTGGGCTGAGGGGAATGGAGGAGGAGGAAGAGTGGGAAGAGGAGGAGGAGGAGCAGGAGGAGGCCAGTGGTAAAAGCTTCAACAAAAGCTAAAGATAGCACAGTGCTTGCAGGCACTCAATGAAGCTTGGCTTTCTCTGTCAAGGTTACACACACTCATACACACACACAATATATATACACACACTCATGCACACTCAGAGCAGCACAGCAGCACTGGCCTCCAGAGTGTGCACGAGAAGCCCTTTATCAACAGCAAAACCACTACACAGGTAATTGAGCATTTACGGGATAATGTACACTATTGTGCAATAATGTACAGAACTGGCTCGGTTCAGTGCTAATGTACCAAAATTAATATTTATGAAAGAAGTCAGAGAATTATGTTTGATATTCTGCCTTTATGCAAAAACGGTGGTGTCGTTAGTATGGAAATTATACAAGGTCACGATACAACATATGGTGAGATTCTTGTTTTAAACAGTGTTGAATTATAAAGTGCAGTCGCTGCAAATGGCCTCGGACAGCTGACAAGCAATATGCAACTAGTACATGTATTTTAAAGTTTTATAACCCAATATAACCTTTCATAAGCACAGACGGAGGATGAACATCGTTCTCCAACAACATATTCCCTCACATGGTCAACAGCGCTGTCTATCACATCTATCCTGTCTCTTTAAGAAGTTAGATTTATATATTTATATATAATAATAAACTATGATTGACAGGTGACCTGTGCCCCACTTCTCGCCCAGTGTCAGCTGCGTACGACCCTCCAAAGGACAAGTTAATGGATGGATGGATGGATGGATAGATAGATAGTAGCCTACTGAACTGTTTTTCCCAGTTATACTGTGATGAAAATGAAACCATTGGCCCAGTTATGTTTGAAGGACCGAGTTCAGTCATCTTCACTTCCTGTCTGTGGATACAGTTGGTTTAGGGATCAAAAATACTTAGGTTAAAGTTTTAGTTGAGTTATTTGTAAGTGTGACAGTGGTGGGCCTGTCACTATGCCTCCAATTGATCATGTGCCCTGGCTACCTGGCCAAAGGGATGTCCCTTTGGGTGACTGGCAAGCGCGCATGACTCTTACCCGGGAGGTGTGGGTTCAATCCCTGCCCGGGCCCTCTTCACATTGCCACATAAGCTTTGCTGTCGCTGTCTTAGCTAACATTAGCATCAGCTATATACTTATGAGTCTTGTTAGTTTGTTTACAGTTCAAGAGGTCATAACACATCACACATCCTCTTAGCTACTTCTTCAGGACAGATTGGACTCTTCAGCGACTCGGTATTGGAAAATGAAGAGGCAGTTCAATCGAGCTGGAGCTAGCTAGTTAGCATGCTAACTTCAGTGCATGATAGAAATTGCTGCAGAAGAAGAGAATGGCATCCCATCTCTGGAGACAGCTGTTGGCAAGAACATGGACTCAATGTTTCCTCTGAACTGGTGGATAAACACCTATAAATGCTAACATTAGCTATGTACAGTAGGTGTTTAGCAAGGTTGAAGCAGAAACCTTGTACTGGTAAAGAAGTATCTCTGTATCGCTCCAATCTTGTTTCTGTATTGTCTTCATCCATTATTTATGTTTTTTCTTTAACTTGTCACCTGTCTGAACATGTGATGCGAAGTAAGATTCATGTTTTCTTGTAAACACGTCTCATCTTGGATAAACTGCTTTCTGCATCTCCTTGTAGAAAAGTGGGGAACATATGTTTAGGTGCATTTATCAGTTCTATCGTCCCCGTAAACCATCCATCCCTCCTTTGATTTATGACGCTGTTGAACAGAACAACATGGCAGACTGCCTGGTTTCTTATCAAGCCTGCAGAGATAGCAGTAAATTTCAACCTCACACTAATCTTGTCACGAGATCCTCACTCATCCGTGTTTCTAATCTGAGTTTGCCGAGAAAATTAGACGTCCAGAGGAGGAAGCAGAGCTCCAGGTGATTGGTCCAGTGGCCTGACTTTTCAATCATGGGGTCACGACCCAGAGCCTTGAGACGCTCGGTGGGCTACACTTCTCCGGCCGGCCTTACAGTTTCCACAGAGAGTTGAGTAGATTCTAATTGATCACATTTGCAACAGCGGCCCTGCTAAATGTGAGCATTAAGTGGTAAATTAAACAGAAGTGACATCATCAGCAGCGGTGACACGTTGATCTACTTCCCTTCAGTCAATACGTCTCGCCAACTCCATCCAGCTCACTAATGGCGAGAGTCTAAAGATAGAACTGAACACGGTCCAAAGCACTGCTAATCACAGCCATGAGCTCAATCACACGGGCCAGTTAAAGAGTCTGTGGAACTCCACTTAGTCGATTTATGGCTCGCCTGCGAGTTTGGTGGTCAAGAGGCAGCTTTATTGGAAAATGGGACAAAATGCTCACGTACCTCGGATCAGGTGATAAACCCCACTTTAGCTCCAACACACTTTTTGTCTCACGGCTGATTGATGCTGATCCAATTGGTCCAAGCTCTCAGATTTGTAGTGTTGGAAATAAAATGATCATTTTATCCTATGTAAACAAAACACTGTGTGCCAATTTCACTCCTTGTGATTCACGATCAGTGCCAGTGAAGTTCCTGGATCTTCTATGTGCATCACAAAACTTGTGATAGCGCTTATGATTGGTCTGGGTCCAATGTTTAATCTACCATGTATCGTAGCCAAGTCACAACAAGTATTTATAACTCTGTGATTTCCGAATCTACCACCACTTTGATCATCCAAGAAGACAAAGCTGTTACGTGTGAAATCTGATCACAGCAACATGAGGGAGAGGAGTCACCAAGAGTTTGCTTCTTGTGGACAAACGTAAGAAAAAGATGATAGCTTAACAGTGTGGTTCAAGCTCAGTATAAAATATAAAATGTATATAAATACCAAAATCTGATAAGAATAAAAGTTTATAAAGTTTTATATTTTGTATTTTTGATGGATTGGACAACAGAATTCCAAAAGTCAAGGTAAGGATTGTCCATAGTTGGAGACTTTAGAGGTGACACGATCACAAATCTATGAGAATTATCCAGATGAAATAAAAGCAAATGTGCAAAAAGCACGTGAGGACCCAGGTGATGTTTATTCTGGGTAAACTCTCAGAAACAGGTTGTGTAGCTGTGGATTTACGTGCTCATATGTAACCAGATTATCAGGGGGGCTGCGGTGCAATGTGACAAGAAATCATTGGGTATGATATAACATGACCTGGCAAGATTACACAAGAACTACTGGATGGAGCCTTTGGGCTTTTTCCCCCCAATCTAATACAACAGCAAATTGTTCAACAAGTCAGAACCGTAAACTAAATCAAATACAGATGTATTATATAAGATGTTTATATGGTCAGGTCGGTTGTGGATTCGCAGCACTCCGCAGCCCCACTTGGTTTCCTCCAAATCTTGTCCAAATGATTAGTGGCCGCGGCCCTGTCAGCTCAGACAAACAGCTCGCCTTGTCTTTACACCCTCAGGCTCTTTTCCTGGGGGTCATTACTTCAATTCGTCCAAACACAGATTACCTAAGACAACACGGAGTGGCCGCGGTTATCACATTATCACTCCGCGGTTGGAATAACATTAAGCCTAATCAGGGTTTGACAAAGAGGCCATTGTGAGCCAAATGCAAACACATTGGCTGTAAATCGCATTTAGGGGAAAATGGGAGAAATTCTTTCTTGTTTGTTTGTGGTGGCGGGCGACCGCAGGTATTTGATGTAGGAAGAGAATGTTATCGGGTTTCCCAGATGTTAATGGGTTAAGCACTGTTAGCTTGTCCAGGGCAGTGGTACTTTAATCATGGTACAACCTTATTTTAGTGAAAGTGGGTTATAACACTGGAAGTTGGAGGATGAAGAATCCAGTTGTGGTTTATAAAGCACCAGAACTCTCCAGTCAGTTTTATAGGGTCTCTGTGTTATATGAAGGACCTTACTAAATAATGCATTCATATGCCTTGATTTATAATGTTAATAATTGATGTGATTGGAGGGGAATAAGGCTCGATGGGTAATGTGGTTGCTCAGTCATTTCAGAAAAGTATAAAAATAGAGAACTGGGCAAAGACAGGTAGTTAAATGTCCAGCTCAACGACTTCGCCAGAGACATCGACTCAATCTAGGGTGATGGAGGGACAAGTGTCTGCTTTGTGTATTGGAGTTAGGGTTAGTATTAATATTTTTAGCAGTGCTAGTAGCCACATGGCTCTATGGGCAGTCAGCATTGGTTTATCCATCTCTATGGTCCAGAAAATCTCAACTGATTCCCAGGGGATGAAGCCTATATTGATTTCAGTGACCTCCTGACCTCCATTTGGTTTGTTCTAATCAACTATTGGAGAGACTACCATGACATTTTGTATTTATGTCACCCTAACTTTATATTCATGATTCCCAGCTATGGTATGGCATCGTAGTGCTGTTGGTTATCAGAAGACCTTTTCCAGAGCTACTGCAATACTGACATGTGATTCTGAATGAAGTATCTTGACAACTATTGGGTGGATTGTCATGAGGTTTGCACATTGATAGTGCAAACCCCAAAGAATTGAGCATGGGTACAGCCTCACTGACTAGATAAAAATGTGTCTATAGTGTGCGAGGTGGATTCTGTCCAGATTTTGTGATAAACCCAAGATAAACTCTAGATTCTTTGTTCCACGTGTTGATACCATATTCATTGTCTGACCAAGGGTTAATTGAATTTCATTATCCTCACACTGAACAACAAGAATTTCATCCTGTGATGAACTGTTGGACTGTTGGTTGAATACATTGATCTTAGGCTTCAGGAAATCAACATTTATCCCATTTTACAGATGTTTAATAGCTCAAGAGGCCATTAAGCATCATCTCAAGCCGAACTTCACTCCTTCTTGTTGAAGTTCTTTCTTTTAATATTCTAAACCAACTTTACTTACTTTTGCTCAGTAAGCCGCAGACCTTCATTTTAATTAGTCACTTAGGAAATACACAGCCTGAGCAAAGGTTACTCCTTGACCGAGATAAAGCTCTGAATTTACAAGTCACATTAGAAAGGGGCAGACTGCCCAGACTGGAGATGACCTCCCCTGAAAGAAAAATACCAAAAGGTCAAAACCTCTTCTCTCATCTGTGGGATTAATGTGGGCACATAGTGACCACCCAGAAGAAGACACATGCTGCAGCCAGACAGTCACGTTCCTTTACACACAAATAAATACATGTATGCAAACACCAGAAGGCAGCCGCATCCGGATGATGTTGTACTTTTCATTCTGTGAGGGTGGTTTTATTATCGTCGTCTCTTAATGGTTCAAATTCTGTTGTGATCTTTGCTCTAACCCGAGGCATCAGCATTCACATTACACTCCTCTCTGAGAGTTTAATCAAGGTGGCCAGTCAGGCAGATGGTAATATCCATCACACATCACAACTGTTGTTTCCTCCCACTCCTCCTGTAGAAACTTCCATTGTTAAATATTCTCTGACATAAGACAAATAACCTTTTACTGACTGGAGCTACAAAAGCTTCTGGCTAAAGCTGGACCGAGCTGTGGTCACTGTGAATAGAAGGAGCTCAGATTGATTGAGACGCAGTGATTCTGGTATAAAAGGAGCTCAGGGCTAAAAGGCACCACGTGCAGATATGCATTACAATAGCGTGAGCATGTAGAGAGGCAGCTCTAAATGATAGAGTACAGCACATGCAGAGACCATCTGGATAATTCAGCAAAAGGGTGCTGCTGGGGAGAGATCCTTCATGGAGGAAGCTTTTCAGGAATTAAGAAAGGGAACTTTATTTTAGACTTTAATGGATATGCTTTCTTAAAGTAGATACTGCTGCGAGAAGAAGCTGAATCTTTTCATGACCCCAGAGTCATAAATACTACTGGAAATCATCTACAAACCTGGAAATCTCCAGCAGCAGAGATGCTCTGTGTTCGACTGTAAAACAGCACTAAAAAAAGCTGCCGGCCGGTGACACGTGTAGACGCCTACTGGTATATCTGGATAGCGATGAGTGTAATTTTAAAGGGGAAATACTGTCTTGGTTATAGTAGTTTAAGAGCACAAAGGAAAAAGCCACGGATCAACTGTTTCACCCACACAGGTTTTCGAAGAAGATTGCAGTCTTTAACTAGAGAAAGACATGAAAATGCAAATGTACGTGCCCTCTGGATGTGCATGAGCAACAGAAGAATACTCCACATAAAAAAACGCATATTAAAAAAAAAAATGTATTCACATGTTGACTGCGTGCCCATATTCACTCTGCTCTGCTTGTATATGTGGCTAATGAAGATGTAACACAGAATCATTTTTCAAGCCAGAGCTGCTTTGAGCCTCTGGGGGGGAAAAAATTAACAATGATTAGATCCTGGCTTCTCTTTCTTCTTCTTCTTTCTTTCTTTTTTTTTTTTTTTTTTGATGGTACTACATGTTGAGAAGGAAACGGAAATTTAACTCCCTCCAGTCCACAAAAAAGAAAGAAACTAATGCACAAAGCCTGAGATTCAAATGATAAAACATCAGAACGTGTCAGTTTTTATAAGACTTACAACAGAGGACTTAGGTGCTTTAATCAGCCACTCACAGACTCCATGTGGGTTTTTATATTAAGATAACAAAGCTAATATCAGATATTAGCCAGAACACGGTCACACTCAAATCAGATTTGGGGCGTGCAGTGCAACTCCACTGCCTGTCAGTGATAGCTGATTTGCAGAAGGACTCAGGTGGTGCTGATCCAATTAACTGCTCATGTAGCATCATGACACAGAATGAGTAAGAGGAAAACTGCCAATAAAACTGCAACCAAATCAATGTTAAGTCTTGACTTTCTCTCAGCCAGATGGGACCCGTAGTGGCCCCTGTCGCAGCACAACCTCCTCATAATTTATCTATTCTGCATTTTTATGTTGCATTAATGCTGCAGTGCCTGTGGCTGTCTTTTCTGAGGTTTTTCTTTTTTTGTAATGGGCAATAAAAAGAACTGATTGGGTAGATTGTGATGCAAAATCTCACAGCTGCTCAAAATAAAATAAAATGGCAAATTTGAAAACAAATGAGGATGGTGCAACTGTTTTCTACTTCATGAAAGTGCATGCAATCAAGCTAATTTGTGATTATATTTTATATGTTTTGAGCTCATTTCAAGCAGATGATTGATGTCACTGTTTTGAAATAAAGCCATAGTTAGCTAGCTACGGTTAGCTCCATGACTTAGCTAAAGACATGTGGCTTTAAGTGATAAGTAATTAACCATTATATATAACCATTATGTATTATATAGATTTTTTATTTATTTGTAGTTTTCTCTTCAAACATTCAAATGACAACACTTTTTTAGATAGGCTACTACATAACAAATGTGCTAATTGTAAACAGACTCTTTTTAAAATCTTGTCATTGACCAAAAAACGAAGCAAGGTTGGTTGGTCTTGCTTCTTTGGAGGAAACGTGTTTGTATGTTTGTATCACACCCACAGACCAGGTCCGCCTGGTTATGGATGTTCAGATTTGGGGGAAGGATTCAACGAAGTGTAAATTGATCAAATGAAATATCTTGGGAAAAATTCATTAACTTTTCCCAGTAGCTTTGAGAATAAAACTTGATTTGCGCAGAAATGAATTAAAGTCATTTCCCATCAAAAATATTAACTGCACCCTTGTATTATAGCTACAATGGGCACTCACTCACGCACGTACACACACAGGTGTGTGCACAACAGGGAGCTCTGAAATGTTGTTCCACAAGATCTGTTGTTGCCATGGTGTTGCGCTGCATCTCCTTACATTACCATGGAAACACAAAAATGATGACTGCACGGAGCTTGACGTGAAGTGGGTCAAGAGCATCTGAGTCAAGTCAAGTCAAACTGGATGTATTTGAACGGGACGGCATCGGATCAAAGGTCTCAGTGGAATTCACAGGTCAACAGCAGCAAACAAGTCAACAGACTCGGTCCAGGCTGAATCAGACGACAATAATAATCTGTTTGCATATGAGGAAACTAACTAAAAGCCCACAGAGTTCATTTGTGTCCTGGTGGTCTTTTGATTAACTTTAAATAAATTGGAAACACTGGAGGGCAGTTTCCCTCCACTGTTCAGATGCACCAGCCAACACTGATGTGTTCTGAGACTACAAATGCAGCAAACGCAAGGATCAAAGCCTCAGATGCTTTCTGGTTTTCATCATTCAACACAAGTGCAGACACTGAGAGCATATTTCACCTGAGAGACCTCTGCTCACAGTATTCCCTCAGTCTCAGAGATCTGTTTTGGATTTCTGAGGAATGAAAATCCAGACTGCAAAATGTGAATATTTACACAACATTTGAAAAAGAAAAAAGTATATATGGTATTTTTTTGTAAGATAATACATGAAACATAAAGCAAATTCGGCAAATCTTTATTCTCTAGTGATTGTGGCTGGATGAGATGAAGCTTTTGTGGGCCGCTGGCTGAGTGCACCTGAATGGTTACAGCTCATTAACCTTCGTTTTAAGCCTCTCATTCAAGGTCGCCACCAAGGGGTCACAGAGGAGAACAGCTCTCAGCCCTAAACTCTGTTACATGACCAGCGACGACACACACCTCAGAATGACAATTAGTCAATAGTTACTAATTATCACCACGTGCATTGTTATAATTATTGTTTGGTTAAACAGACCCTCGCTGTGTTTCTTAAATTACAATTTCACATGCTGCGTGTTGTTGTGTGTGCAGGTTTTTTTTAGCAGCATCAGACTGTCTTAGATCAACAGTAACATGTAATATTCACCACAGTGAGACCACATCCAACACAAGAAGACTATGAAAAATTCATGCACTATTGAATATGCGGATTAGAACTGCAACAACAACAAAAAAAATCCACTGTGAGTCAAAAAAAAAAAAAGAAGAGAAAAAAAAGAAGAATCCTAAATTGTATCTACATGACTGTCAGAAATCAGTTTGATCTGTGTCGGATTTGCACTAATGTGACACGAAAAGGCTAAAAAAAATAGTGTTTCCACCTCAGTGTGCAGGAACATTGCTGCCATGAGGCTGAATAAACAACCTACTGAAGGCTGGTGCTGACATCTAGAGGTGGCCAGAGTCAGTGCCAACAACATGTGTAAGAAACTTAGTACTGATTACTGTAACACAATGAAATGATTACGGTAATTCATATAAAAATAAACAAGAAATAAAAACAGGTCTGTCCTTCAGTGTTTTTCTGAATCTTGACCATTGCTGTTGTTACTAAAAGGTGATATAATAGATGAGGTGCTGGTTTGGTGACAATACTAATAATGATTATTGCTGTTGGTCTATTGAGCTCATACACTGCTGCCTCAAACTCCTCACACCATCAATAATAATAATAAACAATACTATACTATACTGTAATAACAAGTCTTAATGCATGAACATGCAAACACACACCTCAGATATCCTATATCAATAAAAAAAACGTACTTTATTTTGCAAGTTAATTTTGCTCTTGCTGTTAATTTATTTTTTCTTTCTTTATCTCTAAATAATTGTTGATGTCACATTTTAGAATATGTAAATGTGTAATTATGCAATTCACTTGTCTAGCTCGACCAGATATGCATATTCCCACTGTTGATGGCACTAACAGATAGGATGTGTTATTCCTGAAGAAATTCATTTTTCAGCCTTAAATTATTATTATTGCCGTATTTATCATCTTTCTTTTATTTTTATTTTTAACTACAACGATCAAAACAGGACAAAAGAGGTTAAAGTCTAAAATAACCACTTGTTGTTTGTTCTGCATATAGGAACCATCAGCCTCCATGATAATCGTCACAAACCCTCACACAGCTAAAGGAAGGACATATTGGTGCTTGTGATTGAGGCTATACTGTATCTGTTGTGTTATGAAACCCAAACAAAAAGCGTCCTGGACCTTATTCTGGGATCCTCCGAGCAGCACTTGAAGGCACCACGCCGTCCTCCCTTGTTGGCGTGTGTCACTTCTGTCCCCCCCCTCCGGTCCAGCTCCTGTCTCCGGAGTGTCTGACTGCCTGTGGGGTGTGTCTGCTGGAGATAGTGGTGGGCAAAGGCAGCGCCGTCAAGTGAGCGACAAACACACAAACTGATACCGGAAGTTGTAGGATTTTGGTCAACAAAATAAAAGCCCTGCCATTGTGAAAGCTTGACACACTAAACAGCTTTCAAACCTTGAGATTTTGGCTCTCACTTCCAAAACTTGGCTGCAGGAGTCTTGCTCAATGAGGTGCTAAGATGATGTTGGGTGATAAGACCTGGCTCACTGTCAGAGCTACATTTCATCCCAAAGGTGTTGTTGGACTCTGGCTCTGTGCAGGCCAGGCCAGGTCTTCCAAACATTATTTAATGGACCTTTTATGACAGAAGCAGCAGGACTTCTGAAACTGCTGCTACATGACTGGAAGCTCACTGTTGTCCAAATTACAATTGAATGCTTGGCCATTATGAATTCCTTTAATTGGGGACAAAAGGCCCACACCAAACTTGTCAGTGCTGTGATGCATAATACAACAACTCCCTAAAAGTTTGCCAAAGACAAAATAAACAATAAACAGAGGTCATGACCCCAGAAACAAGACATTGCATGTTGCAAAACTGTTTCCAGCTCAAGTTCAAGCAAAAAGACACATGATTGTCACATGATTTTCATCCTCACATGGAGACTCTACCTTTCAACTCCAGTGACTTTCCAATCAATCATCCAACCAATAATCAAATCTCCACTTAGTTATCAGTTTCACCACACCACTGCCACCAAGTGTCAAGGCCCAGACTAATGTGAAGGGACCCTTATAGCCCCATACAAACTATCTATCTATCTATCTATCTATCTATCTATCTATCTATCTATCTATCTATCTATCTATCTATCTATCTATCGTGTTATATTCTTGTTTACATGTTAATGGAGTAATTCAATAATGTGACGTGTTAAAAATGGTCATATTCCTACTTTTACTCATTGGATAATCATACTTTTTACACTTAACCTGTCCATTAGCTATGTATTTGTACAGGCAATTAATGTATATGAGTGCATTGTGCAATAGGCTACATAAAAACATTTTCCAAATCTTTATTTTATTTTATCTTATGACATGTTTTGACTGTACATGTTAATGATATATAGCCAATGTGAAAGTTGATGAAAACAATGTGCATGTAAAATCTATCTATCTATCTATCTATCTATCTATCTATCTATCTATCTATCTATCTATCTATCTATCTATCTATCTATCTATCTATCTATCTATCTATCTATCTATCTATCTATCTATCTATCTATCTATCTATCTATCCTAATCTAATCTAATCTAATCTAATCTAATCTAATCTAATCTAATCTGTCTGTCTGTCTGTCTGTCTGTCTGTCTGTCTGTCTGTCTGTCTGTCTGTCTGTCTGTCTGTCTGTCTGTCTGTCTGTCTGTTTTATTGTGAAACTTTTCACCGGAACCTCTAACTACCCCTCCTGTCAGCTTGACCGTGTTGGTAAAGGCTGTTCGGCTCCCGCCTCATCAGACACCTTTCAGACGAGGAGGCAGCGCGCGCGCACGGTTCACGTGCGGAGGTAAAATGCAGAATAACCGGACGAGGCTCACGAGTCTGGCACCGGCTGTCACTGAACATTAGTTTTAGATTAATTATTTTCATTTTTATTTTTTAAAAAACCCATATAAAATTGTACTATAAGAGCAGAGCAGCCATGAAGAAACACCTGAGTCCTGCTAAACAACAGCAGCAGCAGCAGCAGCAGCAGCAGCAGCCACCGGCGGATGTCCCGGCTGCAGCCGCCGAGGTGACCGTCCAACAACTCAACGAGCTGCTGTCCAACGGCAGCGGCTTCTACAGCCTCCCCACGCAGCATTTCAACGAGGTCTTCCCCAGGATCTACATCGGTAACGCGTGAGTCAGTCAGTCAGTCAGTGGCTCGCCCTCTCTGCTCACATGTGACGTGATGATGAGTGAGTCTGTTGCTGTCCGTGGCGGTGTGTGTGTGTGTGTGTGACACTGACAGGTAGGAGGACAGGTTATTCAACACGCCACAGACACACCGACAATGACAACAAATGTCGCGCAGCTACAGGGCGGCTTGTTATTCCGGTGCCGAGCCGAGCGACAGCCTGTTGTTGTCAACAAATAACCGGCTGTCCTCGAAACAGCAGCGGCCGAGCAGCCTCACAGGTGGCCGTTGGTTGTGTAACACTCTGCCAGAACAATGATATTTTACATTATATGTATTTTTTTATTATTATTATTATTATTATTATAAAACTGGGATCCAGACGTGAAGGGCGACACAAAGAGCTGCTCTCACTCCGTGGATCATCCCTCCATCATTAGTATATCAGCGCCGCCGTGTAATCACGTCCTCATCAAGCCGCTCCCCTCCTCTCCTCTCTCTCCTCTCCGCTCAGCTGCAGAGCCACAACAACAATATCACATGGAAAAACAAAAAGCTCTTTGTTTTCATTCATCAACACCGAGCGTCTCGTCTCCTCCCTAGCTGTCAGCATGTCTGCACCTCCATGACCTACAAAGGCGCAGCTCGGGCTAAATTAGGCACCTAATTAATCGATCGATGATGTAAAACAGCTATTTAACTGCTGGTTTATGGCTCAGTCATAAGCAATTAGCTATTAAAGAACAACTTTTGAGGGTTGCCAGATTTGTGGGGGGGGGAAATCCTCCTCCAGCAGACAGGTTGCTTGTTACTCAGAAACTGATCTGGATTAAAAATCCATTGATAAACTCATCTACTGTAACGATAATTTATACAACTCAACAATCATTTAATGTCTAAATGTAGGATGATGATACAGTTTCTTAAATGTCCAATGTTGTAGTTGTTGAGCGCAACAAATGTTCACAGTTAGACAATTAACGGGCTGGAACCAAGTGTTTGTCATTGTGTCAGGCAGATAATCAATGAATTGACTAATTGATTGAAACATGCTCCGACTGACACATTTAGAGTTAAAAATGATACTGCCTGTTCTGTTTCTAAATGACCTCCAACACATTTGTGATATTGTTGTGTGTATCGGCCACTACACACTGTGCTAAGCCTGGTCGGTGTAATCTAAGAACGGACTTTTATGTTGAGCTGCAGAACGTTAAAACACCGTAGGCATTGTTTTCTTTGTGTGTAATCACATTAGTGGACAAATAAATACCCACTTTGTAGTAGAACTTGAGCTCTATTGCTGTTATCAAGCTGTGCAAGGTGCAACATGCAGTGGATATACTGTGTGTGTGTGTGTGTGTATGTGTATATGAATATTAAACATAGCAGAGGCTGAACCATAAATCCATGCTGGTTGGTTGACTGGGCGCTATTGGCTTTGTCATGAACATGTCGACATTTTAGGAATTTACAGCTCAGTGTTACAGTGAAGTCAGTTCCTGGTAGTTCGTGCACAGTGTGTGTGTTATAATCTGTCTGCATAATAAAGAGATAAACACACACACATACAGTCGGTACAGTCAAGGCTGCAGATTGGTCGTCGTTCACAGTATCAAATAATGTTTTTATATGGAAATAAACTAATCAATTATGGAAACTTGGCAGCACAACATGTGTTTTAGACCTTATTTCTTACTAGAAACGTTTCAATAGGGAGAAATATCCAAAAATAGTCAAATATCAAAAGTCGCCTTAAAAAGCTCAGTCAGATTTGTACTCATGCTTCAATAGGTTAATCAATTCTAGATTCATTTAATCTGATAATGATATTGATAAGTTGATATTTAGAAGATAATGATAGATCAGGTTGTGATTATTTTCATTATTAATGACTTTTTTTAAAAATAAAAGGTCAAAAATATTGATAAATATCATTCACCTTTTCTCATCTTTTGTCATATTTTGTCTGATCAATAGTCCAAAAGTGGTTAATTTATGATGATATTACAAAGGGCTCACATATAAAAACCTGCAAACAGAAGCACACTAATCATTGCAGCCTGTGTATACATAAATAATCTTGATAATAATCTTGTGACACTCTAAATGAGACATTTTACATTGAAAAATGGACTTATCAGCCTGATTTATTGGTGTAACTCCAATAAAGGTCACATTTTTCCCGAACAAAATCAGATAACTTGCAGTTTGACGCACTGGATGTTTTTAATTGAAGCAGAAAAGTTCATATCTGTCACAATTAGGTATTGAAAAAAGTCGTTTCTGATATCTCAGGTATCATTTTTACTCAGAAATATAGAGAATATAAAAGATTTGAGTGATCTGCAGAGCCACTGTTGTTGAGCATTATTCCCATGGTGCCTCTCTGATCGCTCTACATGTGGGGAAACACTCCTTCACACTGTATATGGGACACTCAGAGCTGAGATCAAACACACAGCAGAGAGTCGGCACACTGATCGCACTTCCTCTGCAGCAAAACAAAAACACCCAAAGTTGCACCAACAAACCCGAAAAAAGAAAGAAAAAAAAAATCATTTTCAGGTTTCAAGTGTCAAATCAGAGGGAACAGCCAGCAGAGGAACGGGTTATGGAAAATGTAATTTTCAGATATATTCTGCTGAGTTGTAATGTGATTTAAGCTTTTCACGGAGCAGCTCTTAATCTCACTTATAGATTCACGGTATAGAGAGAAAGAAAGACGATACAGGGATGCCCCCCCACCCCCTCCACCCCTGAGAAATTTGTCTCTGTGCAGTCCATCACTTGGCTCCAGCCGCTGCCAGCGGAGCGGTGGAGGAGGGCGAGAGGGACGAAATACAAGCACATTACTGTACCTCAGAGCTACAACAAAATCAATGTGAATATGCCAATCTGGCCGGCCAAGTCTCCAAACAAACAAAGCAAAGCGCTGGCAGGCGTGTGCACAGCTGAGGCCGATATCACACACACACAAACACACATAGACTGACCGATTCCAACGCACTCTCTGATGGCTGATGAAGAGATTATATTATATTCTCTGATTATTTAGCTTTAGTCTCTCTGACTCGAGGCCACAAGTGAAGTGTTTTGATATTAAAGTCTATCACAGAGTCCGAGAGGCCGGTGTTAAAGCTGCACTGTGATGTTGCAGCGGGCGAACCCGTATCGATTGTTGATTAAAGCCTGCACCTTGTCCCGCCTTGTTTTCCACCGCTGGGACCCACTCAGCCCTTTTCTGCTGATGTGCCTTATTAGTTTTACCTTGTTACAACTTAAATTGTGTATTTGGCAGGGAAACAACGATCAAAACAAATGCACCGATTAACACGCAGCAACAGCTACAGCTACAATAGGGTCTATAAGGTGCAGATTGGATGCTACTGTTACACGACTCAAATTAGAATTAGAATAAGAAGATCCGTCCTTGAAAATCTTTATTAAAATGTATAAAAATGCAAAATAGTTAATGGGCCTGAGTCCAATTATGAGTCAGGAGGTCCCCCGTGAATTGGGCCCATTAACCATTTTTTAGGCCAATATATAGTTTAAATGTAAAGTGCTTTTATTTTCAGGCTGTGACACAGTTAAATATAATTAATAACTGTTCGTTTAGTTCAAAAACATCAGATATTAAAGTCAACTAAAGCTCTCAACAACTTTTTCATCCGGATTATGTGGGTGTGGTTCGGCCTGGTGACCTCACGAATGTCACATGTTGATTTAAATGTTTCTACACTGTGACATCATGTCCAAAAAGCAGCGCTATAAAAACGTAGAAAACAGGTTTTCAGACCCTTTAAATGCTGAAAATGATTTACCCAGGTGCCGCTCTGAGGTAATATCAAGGATGACACTGATAATTTAGGCACAAATTAAGGTTTAAATGACAAATTTTAAGAAAACAGCCAAAGAAAATGCACAACAATGTGTATTTTCATGCATGTGATCCGCTCTCCACCTTGATACCAGTAGAAGCAGCTGTAATGACGTGATGTAATATATTAAAGTACTAAATATACTGTAATGGAAATAGTGCATCTATGTTTGTGTCACACATTACATAATGTCCTCATCGCTCCACATATCTCAAATGTTTTTGTCTCTTATGTTTCCATTGCACTGTCGATTAACTTTTAAAAAAAAACTGCCGTCGGCCTGTGCAGCCTCCAGATTATAACCCGCGGCGGGTTTAAACTGTTTATCAAAGGGTAATTTAAATAAACAAGACTTTGACCAGCGCAGCACTTGTGTGAGAGTCAGTGAAATGTTCTCATCCCTAAATGGATTATAACTGTATTCTCCAAACTCTCACACACACTCTCCCTCCGCTGTTTTCAGATCAGTAGTAGTCAGCACTCTAAAACCACGGCGCGCAGCTCAGGGACGGACTTAAGGTGTGGTTGTTTGCTTTGAGGAACACTTTGGCTCTTTGTGAAGCTGGTCTTTAATAATGGATGTTGTGGGACTGCAGATCCCAGGGTGAGGAGGAGGAGGCAGGGACAGGCCCAGGTAAGTAGGGAGGGAGCCATCGGCTGTGAACTCGACTGAACCCGCTGCTCCTCCTCTGCACTGGGATGTACAGTAACTGTGAACGATGCTGCTCATCAGAAACAGACGTCACTTCACATGCTTCAACATTACAAACTTCACGTTGTTGTGCAAGAAGTGCTCGTACTGCATTGTAAGCAGGCGCTCAATCATTTATGCACACAAGCTCACACTTAGTCTAAATATACACAAACAGGCTCTGAATGAAAAGGTCAAACATGAATGAATGAATGAATATCTTGCATGCAGACTGCGAGTCCTTGTCACAGTCTCACAGTCTGTGCCCTGCGGCTGACACGCCAGCAGATGGGCTGCTTCATCTCCTCTCCTATGGCTGTAAAGCAAAATGGTGGCAGCGAGGACATTTTTTATTAGTTCTTGCAGAAGGTGGTGGGGGGGTTTGCAGCCACCACCTCTAGGGAGCTGTCCAGGGTCACCTAGCCTCGCCTCACCAGCTTCATATCGACTGTAAGCAGATATTGCAATAAAAGCAGACGGCGCTGTCAGGCCAGAGCACTTTACAAGAAGATTTATGCTTCTGGGTTCTGAGAAAAAAAGTTAAGAAAATCTAGATGAGATACTTTATATTTCCTTATACTGTAACTTTGGCATGGTACCAGTAACCAACAGCTTTTATACCAGCTCCAGGTTTGTGGATGATGTTTTATGAAATCACTGATATCTCCTCCTGCAGGAAACAAGCAGAAACTTATCTTCTATTGAGCTAATTAGAGACACTAAATGTCTCATAAAACTTTAATATAACATATACAAAAGAGGCATTTTATTCAGGATCAATGGGCAGTGCCTTTGGCCAGGTTGGATCATTAACAGTGGACACAGGCGTTGAGCCAGCCAGCCGGGCCCTAGCTGTGTTCCTGTGTGATGGTCTGTAAGCCGTATGGGTGTGTTTGCTCTCTGTGCCATAGGCCTAATATGCAGCATTGTGGTTCTTGAAGACAAGTTTATTAGTGTGAGAGGGAAGCAGCGAGAGATTTATTGTTTCCTGGAAGAGCGGCTGGAGATGGAGGTGAAGCTGCTGGAGTGGAGCCGGCTCAGAGGAGAGAGATGTTTTAACGTCTCTTTCTGTTTCTGGTCCTGCTTGAGATGAGTTAATGTAAAACTGTGTTTCCATGGCATCGTTTTTTCTTTCTCCCTTCCTCCTCCTCCTCCTTTCCTCCCTACAGTGTCATTTCTCAGAAATCTGTCTCTGCAACTTTTAACCATTGTTTCACCTGCACGTACCATTCCCCATCCTCCCTCCCTGCCTCTCTCTTCTTCTCCTTCATCTCATACATCAGAATCAATACACTATTGTTACTGTGTTCTGCTTTTCTCTGTACACACCTCTTAGAAATAGGACATGTCATATCAACTCTTAGTTACTTTCTTTCAGATTTCAGAGCCGGGCTGCAGGGATTTGCTCCCATTCAGCCACAAAAGGTCAAACAGTGAGGTGGGATGACTCGCAGTCTGTGCTCCAGTTCATCCCAAAGGAGTTGGATGAGGGTGAATAAGCCAGTGGAGGCCAGACTACCACTTCTTTATGGCGCTGGAACAGTTTTCACTGAGCTAGTGCTACAAACCCGTAGCGTTGTTATTAGTTCTGCCTTTAAAATCGGGAATTGAAACCACGAACAAAGACAAAAAGGAGCATACACGACCTACATGAACTGACACATGCCACCTGCACAGGCGCAAACATGAGCTTAACGTTGCAGCTGAAATTATTAATCATTTAGTGAAGCAATACACAATGCACTTGTCAGTGACTTAAGTAATTTATGCAACAAAAACAGCCAAATCTTCTCCGGTTGCAGCTTTTTCCTCCGTTACATCACTTTGAAAGCCTGTGCTCTCTCCTGTCCCACCTTCTGTACAGTTTAAACTTATTTTGCCTCATTAGGCCTCCCCTCAGGACTGTGTGGGTGTGTACAGATTTACAGCTCCCCCTTGCTCGCGCTTGCAACTGTTATATCAAGACAGCAAACATCTTTATCACTTTTATAGGCCTTTTTTCACTGAAGACACTTTGACGTCTCGCGGTGGGGGAGGGGAGGGGGAAGCGCAGGTGTGAATAATAAAACGAAGGAGCTCGGCTTTGCTTCAACGTCAACCGGAGCGGAGATCTGACCAGCTTAATTCAAGTGGAAACACCTGTGTGAGTGAACAAGATGTCACCTCTGGGATCTGCACACAACAGTACGAGTCTACCCCTCCCTGCAGATTTACAGTATCTGGCTTTTTTATATCAAGAGATGCTGTGACGCTGCCAGCTCAGAGTTCACCGAAATGCACGTAGAGAAGTCATGACAGGAGCAACCTGTAATGTTGAAATATCACTTAAAAAATAAATTGTGCTGACACGCTGCGTTCCTGACAAAAAAGTGTCTGTCAGGTGTTATTATTAGTGATGTTATTTGTCCCTGATGTCTTTTTCTGCTGCTGTGCGCTCATCATTTTGTGTTGTGAGGAGGAAAAAAAAACACCGTCAACAGAGGCTCCCTATAGATTTATATCAACTTTGTCTCTGCAGCAAACTTGTCACACACATCAACACCTTGCTACAGTGATTAAATCAACATATTTTTCAGCTCTGATAACAAACTTAATTTTTTTTTTTTTGCCTCACCCAGGTTTGTAGCGCAGAATGCGATGCGTCTGCAGAAACTCGGAGTGACGCACGTCCTCAACGTGGCCGAGGGCACCTCCTTCATGCACGTCAACACCAGTGTGGACTTCTACACCGGCACGGGCATCACGTACCACGGCATCCCGGCCAACGACACAGAGCAGTTCGACCTCAGTGCCTTCTTTGAGGAGGGGGCTGATTTTATCGACAAGGCCCTAGCACACAATAATGGAAAAGGTGAGTTTATGTGAAGTCTTTTGGGTGCATAACTGGTCAAATTATTCACATCAGGCATTGATTCCTTAAAATATCTGTATCAGAACTTGAACCAATAGCATCTAGTTTACAGATATACTGGTGATAGAGGAAGGGCGCGCATGTCCTTCTTTGGGTTCTTGATTTTAAACATTTCTAGCCAGTGATTGTCACTTGCAGCCCTTCAGCTAGTTAGCTGTGTGAGGTAAAATCAGCTCCAGGAGTTGGTTTAAAACATTAAAAAGTTGCTGGATGACTTTTTAATGTTTCCAGCTGACTCGTTTTAAAATGAGAAGACGGTAAATGGGCCTTTAAATATGCACTTGGTGGCTTCATAAAAAAAAAGCTGTGTGTCCCAGGCAAGAAGTCTCAAGTCTGCACCTTCCCCAGCTGATGACGTGGAAATAAAGGAACAGCATCGTTTTTGTATTGCTGAAGAAAAAGGCTTTAAGGATGAGGACTACCTGATGGGTCTGGCAAACATAACCATATGTCTATACCCTAAATCCAATTAAAAATGGTAAAGAGCCATACATTCTGAGAGTATCTAGGATCAGCTTTCACACAAGATGTGATTGGAGCTTCTTCTTGTGTTGTTTTTGACGTAACATGACGCCGCCCCCAAAAAAAACAAATGTAGTTTGCTAATGATAAGCTGAGCTTTGCAAATAGCTGGACATGCTAATTATAGCACCTTACAGTTGAGCAGAGAAACTCATTATGTGCTTCAGTGATCAAAAGACGTAATATTGTACATCTACTTTTCCCTATTCAACCTCTGAAACGATTTGAAAGAGCTCAGAGACTTTTAACCCCCCACCATGCCCCCCACCCCCTCCGCTCGTTCTGAAACCAACCAATCACATCCCAGTGTGTGTGCTCTGATTGGTCAGATTCCCGGAAGCTGACGTTCCTCCCGCCTTTCGCTTGCTAGCTCAGGCAGCTGTAAAATAGCAGGTTCTCCTTTTTATGGTTTTGGACAATATTACTGGCTTGGAATACTTTCTCTTTATCTGTGGACACTTACGGACGGAAGACACACAAGGTGAGGAGTCAACATCCGATTTAATTTCTCTTCTGTGCTCAGAAAACGAGCTAGCTAAAATATCGAATTCCTCCGAGCTAACGGGGGATAGCCTTCTTTATACAGTCTATGGGGATAGCGTTAGCACTGCCTACCATTGAGGCTTTTTTAAAAGTTTAGCGTCTCTGTGGGGCGTTTCAGTACTGCTTCCCGCTAACTCGGTGATTTGGTTAAATAAACACATACTTACATGTTGTTGTGAGCGCAATGTAGAAGCAGTGTCCCGTCCTTTCAGAAACAACCGTTTTGTTGGGGAAACTCGTTTCGAACTCTGCTGAAGCCGTTGCTAGGCAACTCCAGTCACGGAGTTCCTGCCGCTCTCTCTTCGTTTTGGCTCTGAAACCAAAGACGGTTTATGAACGGTAAATAGAGTATCTTTGCTGAAACTAAACGGCTTATTTTCTTTTCTTTTCTTATGGCCGTTGTTTTCATTTCTTTTCTTTTCTTATCTTATGGCGGTTGTCAGGTTGTTGTCTGCTTTTCTGGCTGTTGGGCTTGAAGGAGTGTCCGGTCAGCAGGTGTGTCATTTGGGGACGTAGCCTACTGACACGTGACAGTGTAGGACTGCCAATGACACAAAGAGGGAGAATCGCATGCTGTTTACTATTTCATTAATTTTTTGTATGCTGATCGGAGATTAAAGCACCACATTATAAGAAACATTTAAAGGGGTAATTGAACATTTTGGCAAACCCGCCAAAATGTTGATAAATGCATAGCCCGAACTAGCCTACATTCCAGACACAGATGTGATTTCAAAAGCTTCATGTGTCATAATGTTACATAATTATACATGATTATATCATAGTGTGACGAATGTGCAGGTCACAACTTTTGTTGAGTTGTTGGATTGTGTATTTGATGAGTTTACATTGTGTTCACTGAGCAGCTCGCATCTCTGCCCCGCTGATCTCAAAATAACATGTACCGAAAACCAAAGGTAATGAACCTGCTGCTATGACTATAGGGTTTATGGTGAGAGGAGAATTTGCCAAAATGTTGAACATCCCTTTAATCATAGTTGCAGCTCTTACTTTCCCTATGTAAAACTGGACAGGTCTGCTGTATTTTTATGTGGAAGCTCAGATTTATAATGGTTAGACAACGCTGTAATTGCACTGGTTGTTAGTAATGAAGCAGCTCTTGCACCAAGCAGCGTCTTAACAATGGTAGAGCACTTCAAAGGGGGACATAATGTCTTTTTTCACTGAGACATGCAAATAAGCTCTTGTTAACCGGCTTGACAAAGGGGTCGGACATTGAAGGCATCTTTTAATGAGTCAGTCTTAATATGCTTCAATGCTGTGGATCTTGAAAGTGAAGAAAGGGGATGATTGTGACGGCCCCGAGCATCTCAGGCTAAATCTGACACACTCCTGAGCCCTGCTCCATATTCCATTATCAGATCACATCCCTGGACGTCAACATTGTTAGAGCGTCTCATGCACCTGTAGCACCAAAGCTCAAACCACCTCCTTTTTTCTACAATAGCTTAGTCATGTTTAACAGGTGCTGTGACACTTTTATTCTACGGTCACAGAATAAAACAACAAGTGCAATGAAATCAGAGGTTTCTTGGGGAATGAGTCCTAAATTAGCCGTTTGATTTATCTAAATATTCTGCGGCAGGTTGTTCAGATTGTGGAAACACTGGATCCCAGGAGACTTCAGCCCTACACCACCAAAAAAAAAAAAAATCTTTCCCCAGCTCTCCCAAAGCTGCATCTAAATTTAGTGCAATTGTCACAGCATGTGAGCAATGTGTCTAATTAGTGCGCTGCACCCTGTATTTTATGGCATGGATTTATTGTCAGCTGTGACACAGAAAAGCGTCTTAATTCTCCGGCAGTTTCAGCAAAAGGTGGAGAGAGTGAAGAGCGACTGTAACAAGGGCAGCGGAGGAGAGAGGAGAGGATGAGCATGATGGAGGAGGAGCGGAAATAGGAGAAAGCATCTCACCTCCGCCTGCTGCCTGGTATCGGTGTAGTCTGACATTGTCCTATGTGTAACATTATCTTTGACATTTTCTGACCCACCCCCCCCCACCCCCCAGCTCAAAGCTCTGTAAAGGTCATAGGTCCAGGATTATAATGAGAGACTGCAGTGATGCGCTGTTCCTTTGGGTCTGCAGTGCAATATTGAAGACTTGAGGAGGTTGCAGTATGTAAGTGTTTGTGTTTACAAGCTCATTCTGCATATGTCCATCTTTCCTCATTCGATTCGATATTAATTCATTTAGAGTTTTTGCTTGGTTATGAAAGAGATTTGTACAATGCTGCAAATTGTACAAAGATGGAACTCTAACCTGGTGCATTTTTAAAAATATGAATGTTTACATTAAAAATGGACCCAAAAGCAGTGACATTAATGCACATATATTCAACATGACCCACCGTAGAAGTAAACAGTGCAACTCTTCGGTACAGTCGTGGGTGATAATTCAACTACTACAGGCAGTGTGTTGTGTACATTTCAGCAGTGACTGGACACAACAAAACGTATAGCAACATGATCGCGTCTGCAGATGCTCAGATCTTGCAAGACTAACGGAGGAAACAGGAAATGGCATACATTACAAGATCGATCATCCTTCACAGGAAGATCGATATGAATAAAAAAAGACAATTTTTTAACCCAGCCTTATATGATGAGTAGCACAATGATCAGTATGTTTAATCTTAAATCTTTTGATAATGAAAAAGGAAGGAGAGGTTCAGACATGAGTGTGATGCTGACTCCCTCGACTGGTTATTGTTGTGTGTGAGTGATGAAAAAAACAAAAACAAAGAGGAGAAAGAATCTGACAAATAGTGAGCGATGGAGTGAGAAAATGAGTGAAGTTGTGAGCCACGGATTCTGTGTCTAACAAGAGGATACAGTGGGAATCAACATTGATCTGTGGCAGGCTGGGTGATTAGGTTAATCAACTCAGCAACTTCGTAAACTCCAGTGGACTCTTTGACAAATTTCAATCAGGCTTCCGACCTCACCACAGTACAGAAACAGCTCTTATTAGAGTGTTAAATGACATAAGGTTGAACACTGACTCAGGCAAGGTGTCAGTTCTGGTCATGTTGGATCTCAGTGCTGCGTTTGACACTGTGGATCACAGTATACTGCTGGACAGGTTGGAAACCTGGGCAGGACTCAGCGGGACAGTCCTAAAATGGTTCAGGTCCTACTTAGAGGAACGGAGTTATTTTGTGACCATTGGTAGTTATCAATCCGATCGAGTGGCTATGACGTGTGGAGTTCCTCAGGGGTCAGTCCTTGGACCCCTTCTGTTTAACATGTATATGCTGCCTTTGGGTCAAATTCTACAGAACTCTAATGTCAACTATCATAGTTATGCAGATGACACACAGATATATCTTGCACTGTCTCCAGATGACTGCAGTCCAATAGAGTCATTATGTCACTGTTTAGAGCAAGTCAAAAATTGGATGAGCCAAAATTTCCTTCAGTTAAATCAAGAAAAAACTGAGGTCATTGTTTTTGGAAATAAAGAGAAGAGGGTTGCTGTCAGTAAACACCTTGAGTCACTGTCTTTAGAAACTAAAGACCAAGTCCGAAACCTTGGCGTGCTGATAGACTCAGATCTGACCTTCAACAGCCATATCAAATCAGTCACCAAATCAGCCTTTTATCAACTGAAGAACATATCCAGAATTAAGGGTTTTATGTCCCAAACTGATCAGGAGAAGCTGATTCATGCTTTTATCTCCAGTAGACTTGACTACTGTAACGGTCTTCTGACTGGTCTCCCCCAAAAAAGTATCAAACAGCTGCAGCTCATTCAGAACGCTGCAGCTCGAGTTTTAACCAGAACAAAGAGATCAGATCACATCACCCCGGTTCTTAAGACCTTACACTGGCTCCCAGTCAGCTACAGAATAGATTTTAAAGTTCTGCTCCTGGTTTACAAATCACTGAATGGTTTAGGTCCAGAATACATGAAAGACATGTTAGTAGAGTATAAACCCAGTAGAGCTCTGAGATCTACTGACTCAGGTCAGATAGTGGAGCTCAGAGTTCAGACCAGACATGGTGAAGCAGCATTTAGCTGTTATGCTGCTCACAAGTGGAACAAACTACCAGCAGAACTGAGATCAGCCCCAACTGTGAGCACTTTTAAATCCAGGTTAAAAACATTTCTCTTTTCATGTGCTTATAGCTGAGAACTTTAAACTTATCTATTTTTTTTCTTTTACTTTTATTTGCTCTTGCTCTTAACTCTGTTTTTAGTGTTTTGTTTGTTTTTATTCTGTCTTATGCTTCTTTTTTTAATGTTTTTGTCTTTATGTAAAGCACATTGAGTTGCCTTGGTATGAAATGCGCTATATAAATAAAGATGCCTTGCCTTGCCTTGCCTTGCCTTGCCTTGCCTGCCTTGCCTTGCCTAGGTATTGAAGAGGTCGTTTCATTGGCAGAGCAGCGCTGCTCTGGATGGAGAACAGAGGACGGGAGGAGACTGTACAACAGAGGAGAGAGAGAGGAGAGAGAGATGTTGGGGGATAATACGAAGAGAGAGGGACACAGAGTGGTGTTGAGTTTCAAATAAAGTGCAGAATCTGCAGATCTGACCTGAGCCCGGCCGGCACACACACACACACACACACATACACACACACACATCAGCTGCTCTGTGAAGGTTGCCAAGTTAAATCCCTCATGGGGGTTTCGGGTAGTCTGTAATGAAAGTTAAAGTTTCATAGAGACACATCTTAGAAGGGAACACACAAACTGTGACAAACAGGGCCAAGAATACGAATATTATATAGGACGGGAGGGGGGATATTCATGTGTTCGTTGTGCACACACACACACGCACAGAGCACACGGTCTTTGCTGTATGCAGGGCTGAGACATCCCTGTAGGATGCAGGTGCAGTGAAGATGATTGACTTTGCCGAGTCTGCAGCAGAGGTCAGGTCTTATATTTGCATCTCCTGGCGTAGAAGATGCTGCGCTAGGCAGGTTTGGTCCCTGCATATGTTCCCCAACAACTCCCCTCTCTCCAGTTTTCTTTTGTTAATTTGTTTTTTCTTTCTTCCCTCATTTTTCTTCCTCTTTTGTTTCTTCAGCCAGAGTCCTACAGATTATATAGCCACCATAATGTAGAAACACTGTCTGTTTTTTCACATTACCTTGACTTTTAACATTTATATTTATTCTTTTTAATGATTTTTTTTTGCTCTTTTTGGTTTATGGTTTATGTTTGTTGTTTATGTTCAAGTATCATACAACTCTGAAGAGGCATAGACATGATTCATGTATTGTTAAGCATCATAGGAACTGTCATCACAATATGGAAGTTAAGGAAAGCAATAGCCATCATGGCTTTGTAGTTTGACTGGACTGAAATGACAACAACAGACTGATAATGTGACCTGTTGCTCCACCAATATTCACTAGGTCAGTAATTTGTCTGAACTCACTCACAGATATTATACAAAAAGTTGCAGCTACAACACATAAATTAAGATGTCTATTATACTGTATTTTTTTTTATAAATATTACTTTCTGCCGTTGTAAATGCTGACTAGGGACCAAAAAAGTTTTGATCCACAGCTGAAATATGTCCCCAACAAATTTGCTGTTACTTTATGTTTGAGTAATGTTTTCTAAAAACAGTGTCTGTGCTGCGTTAGGGGATTATTTAACCCTCCTCTAAATAAAAGCACAGGGTCTAGAGCTGCGTTTCAAGATTTAAGGCTTCAGTAGGAATGAAAGGTTTTGGATTTAAGAGCCACAGACAGGGGGAAATGAGAGATAGACTTATGCATTGTGGATTTTTGTGGGGTGTGTTGACAGCAGTGTGTATAGTTTGATACCTCTCCTTTTTTAATCTGACTCATAGACACATTTCTCTGTAAATTCAGCCTTGCACCACATACGGTACGGCACTCATCTCGTTCTATTTCTGTACCCGTGTGTCGTCCCGCAGGGAAGGTGTACGTACACTGCAGAGAAGGCTACAGCCGCTCTCCCACCATGGTCGTTGCTTACCTCATGCTGCGCCACAAAATGGATGCCCGGCTGGCGGTGGCCACGGTGAGGCATAAGAGAGAGATCGGCCCCAACGACGGCTTCCTTCGCCAACTGTGCCAACTCAACGAGAAGCTGGCAAAGGAGGGCAAGCTGAACGGCGAGGTGGGGAAACTAAAGGCCAAATGACGTTAAGAGGACAACTCTCTGCCCTCTTGTCTCCTCCCATCATGCCTTTCACAGGCTTCAGCTGCTCTCGGGAGACGGACCCCGCCCAGACTAAACCAGCACCCATCTGACACCAGGGGTATTCCAAAACACAAACATACCGTACATACATGCATTTATCTATGTAGATAATTATTCCTCATGCACACACACATACATACATATATACATGCACACACACATACATACATACATACAATCTCATAGGGCTGGGTATAGCTACTGATTATTGATTTGATTCCGATTCACAAGGTCCCGATTCGATTTGATATTGATTCATTTGGAGATATTCCAGTTTTAATACCAATTTGCTGAGATTTTCTCAAAACTAATACACAAAAAAACATTCATGTTTATATTAAATTGACCGAAAAAGCAGTTACATTAATGCACATTTATTTAACATGACTCAACTGCAACAGTGCAGTGTCGTACATTAAAAAGATCGATCTAAGGATTTTATGAATCGATATCGGATCTTTCAAACGAAGATCGATATAAATCGGAAAAACGACTTTTTAAAGCCCAGCCCTAAATCTCACACACATATACATGTTGTTTTCTTTCAGATCTTTAGTCTACGTCTCTCTGCTGCTCTGGGAGGGGACATCTGTTAGTCCTCTCCCCGCTCCTACAAAGAGTGTGATCTCAAATACTTAATACAGACAAATCCCTCGTCCCGTTTTTTTTACCTCTACACCACACAGACGTGCAGACGTCTTAACTGCGAGTACCTGAAAGCTCTAGATTTCTGTCAGTTTTGAGCTGAGCTACTTAAAGCATTCCTTCACTTCCCACAAGTTAAGATGGTGAAAACTTTTCGCCCTGATTTTTAAAATGTCCTTAAATACTTCTATATATAATATATACAAGATTATAGCACAATCATTCCATAGTTTTCCACTGCCGGGAATGTCAGCGATATCTCCGCCAGCAGGAGTTAAGAAGTAGACTCCTAAATAAGTCAGTGGCCTCACATGATGCAAACTGTAGACAAAAGGTTATACATTACAGACAGTGATGTGTGAATGGATGGAGGGAAATCCCAAACATTCCAGGAAAACTGAAAAAAAAGCCCCTCAGACTTTTGTTTGCCCACCACCAATCCTTACAATCCTCTTCCCGTAGGGGCAGATATGTAATGCACAAACACAAAGATTCACACTCTACTGCATCAAATAAAAAATAAAAAAACAAAACAAGCAAGCTGTAGCTCTACGTAGCATCTCAGCTCCTTCACTCTCGGCCTCTAGTTTGACAGCGGTACTCGATGCAGAGCTGCAGAGTCAGTGAAGTCGGCGCCGTCGACAGCAAAGGTCGAGCTAATTAAAAATAATGAGCTGTGTGTGTGTGTGTGTCGCATGTAGCCGCCATGTTGTTCAGAAAAGCTGAATATGATGATTTCTAGTTTGTCATTGAGCTCAGTCATCCTCCACACAAGACGAAGAACAGTGTGATTAATCCGAGGATAGAGAACTGGGTTGGATATCATCTTAGGAAGAAGAAAAGGATTTTCCCACAGTTTCAAATGAGCTTAGTTACAAATTTAATTACGAGTTATTATATTTTTCTGTTATACTGCATGTAGTTGACTGTCTTTTATATAAATACCATTCATCTGGGATGTAAAATGGATGTTTACACTGGTAAAGTAAGTTGGTCTAAACGTGGTTTTAGTTTTAACGCAACCTGCAGGTTCAGTTTGTGTCTTCAGAAGGATGTTGGTCGTTTTAAACTCTAAATATTTCCTATAAAGGTTTAGAAAGTACCTGGTAGGATGAACGGATTCAGTGCGCCAACACAGGAGGTCTTTCAAGTGCATTTTGCAGTCCTGTGTCTCACACACTCATGACAGGTATTTTAATGAGTCCAGCTGTCCACACAGGACACGACGTAATCGCTGCGGTTTCACTCGCACACAAACCACTTTAAGTCTTTCCTCTGTTTTATTCACATAACTACAGTGATTATGCGTTGGGCCTGTGATCGCTGCCAAAACCAACACTCTGACCTACACTCAGCACCGTGCCTGAACGCATCCTGCTGCTCTCCCTCATGCTGCCTTCCTTCACTGGGTGGGCTGCACATACACAGCACTAAGACCTTTAGTCAAATCTTCTATAATCTTTATGTATTTAAAATATTTCCTGAGTATTTCCCTGGTAAATCTTATTTTCTTCATGTTTGCTTCTGCATAACATGAAAAAAAAACAGCCGCTCTTTGTTTTAAATGAAGGCAGCATCTGATTTTTTTAAAATAATGATAATAATAAATATTATTTGTAAGCACAGTAACACTTTACAATAAGTACACACTAAGCATTAGTTTAGCATTAATAAATACTGAATTCTACATTTATAATGCATGAATACCCATTAGTATGTTGTTTATAAATAAAGTTAGTGCTTATCAATGATGAGTAAACCATTTTTTTAACTGTGTTTATATATATATATATATATATGTTATAAATCATACTTAACTAATGCTTAATAGTGTGTACTTATTATAAAGTGTTACCGTAAGCGCTTTTACAAATGCTCAAAGACACTTCACACTTTTAAAATTCCAAAAATAGAGCAAAGTCAGAATAAAACAGCAATAAAACAGGCAAACTAATTTAAAGAGGTGAGTTTTGAGCATGGTCTTGATTCTTTTTTCCCGCCATTCGCTTCTATGTGTAAAATTATATACCTGGTTGATTGCTTTATAAGGGGAATTCAGTGTTTCTACTGCTCCCTCGATAGTCGTGATTAAAGTTTCCTTCAAACGTGAATCATATTTGGATCCACAGCACACCCACACCCACACACACACAACATGGCAGCAGCAGCAGCGTTCGGGTGTTAAAAAAAAAAAAAAAAAAAGCCGATTGTGCCGCTTTACCACCGTCAAACTAGAGGCCTTCAGTTTTCAAACTGTCCGAAGCAGAAGGACGCCGCCCACTACTTCCACCAGAACGTTCCAGTCATCACGCCAGAGAGTTGTCCACTGCCAATTCCCTGACACAGCCATTCGGCCAGTATCCAACACCACTGTTTCATCAACACAGTTTGTCAGAGGTCCATACACAAACATGTCACGTGTCTCACCCCCCCCCCCAAAAGTGTGTGTGTGTGTCATACAGTAACTTAATATGCCTGACTTTATGCACACACGAGGTCAAAGCCTTTTGTTTTGTTTTGTTTTTGTTCGTATACTGTATGTACTCAAGCATTGCAATATATGTCAATACCCAATCAGATATATAGAATGTAATCACATTTAAATATGAGTATTCAGGCTGTAGTTTGTTAACATTATTAGGCAACGGTAGTTTTAACAGTACGTTTTTGAGAGACACTGTATTTAAAAACACTGGGCGTAATACTGTAAACTAGACCTAGTGTCAGGCAGGACAGAGATGTGGAGTGTTTTTTTTTTTTTTTTTTTTTAATCCTGCACCAGGAGTGTGAGATGGAAACTCAGTTTTGCACGCTGCACTCAGACAGGAGCGCCGCTCGTCCAGCCTCTATGTCCCACACATTAGATTGCATATTCCTCCAGAACAAACAGCCTGGGGCACGTTAGCATGAATCCAGGGGGGATAGTCTTCTCACTAGAGGGGAAAATGGAAACTAGATTTGTCTCACCTCATTAATGGCACTATTTATTCCTCCTTTGATATATCTGTATACATATGAATATATACATGTATACTGTATATACATATTTAAGTGTTGACATATATGAATGTATAAGCAATGTGTCTATAACGTGTAGGTATCGTCAGTATGTCTTAAGTCCTATTATCATGTTATATTTGTATATGACATCACAGAGTAGCTACTCCATTTTTTTTTCTTGTTTCACGGTTAATTACATGGACATTAATATTTAAATATGATGTGCATGTAAAATGTTCTGTGTAATTGTGATGGCTTGTCACAATTGTGCAAAACCTGCAGTTTTTTTTTTGCAAACTTAGCTGGGATACTGAGGCATGAAATCATCGTGTTTACTAGTGTTTAAGTTGCCATTGTGATGCTGATTTATTCATGATATACTAGCAAGATGCAGGTGGCAGCATAAGATGCATACGGGTTTTGTCCGGCGTATGACCTTAACTGCGAACATGTCATCACATCCAGGGTTACACTCATGCTTTCATCTGTTCTTATGGTGCTTCAGAACATTTATAGCTCGACCTTTCTTTCCTGACAGGAGTTGGAAAATTTCTGGCTTTTTCTCTCTGGATGAGAATGAAGTGATTCTCCAGCTGCACTTTTCAATTTCAATGCAGTGTTTGTAGCAGCAGCAGCAGCAGCAGCAGCAGCAGCAGCAGCAGCAGCAGCAGCAGCAGCAGCAGCAGCAGCGCACTGGACCGGCTTCTTACAGTAACCCACCTCTGATTTAGCAGGCTGCAGACGCTCCACCAGGGGGAGCTGTTCAGTCATTCGTTGACTTATTAGCACATGTTATATTGCACTACTTACAGTACAGGCAAAGATATTTAATTTATTTCCTTTTCTAAACTCTCTCTGAAACCAAACCCTGCAAGTTGTTGGGTGGTGGTCTCCAGGTGGGTGTGGCTCAGGGCGGTTGTTTGTTGTGACATCACAGAGTTACAGGAAGTCTTGATGGCTCATTTTTTCTGAATACAGGCTGTGTGCATCTCTCTGTGGATTGAATCTTTGATACTTTCACAGTATTAATACAGAACCTTGAGTTGATTTATAACGAAACACCGTCATGAACATCGACCTTTATATGACATAGGACCTTTAATTATTTATTATTTGTTTGCCAAATGTTGATATGATGATTAATTGCTTAATCATTGAACAGATAATTAATCAAATATTGGCATTTGATAATTGGTTAATTGTTAAGGAAAGGTATGCTCAAGTATCGTCTATTAAAAGACTGTACATCACTTCTGAGAAATAACCATCTATAGTTGCAGTCTGATGTAATTTTGAAGCAAACCAGCCAAATGTGTGTTTAGCAATGTGAGGGGTCTTTGGGAAAAAAAAAAAACACTTTACATAAATACAGCCAGAGGAGCCATTTTTAGGCCGTGTGTTTATGCAGCGATGTATTGAAATGTCCAGTGCTGCTGCTACAGTCTCGGACTCTTGATTGGCTGAAAAGCAGAAGTCAGGATATTATCACAGGGAGTTGGAGTCGAGGGTAAAACTAAAAAAACTACCCCTGAGTGGGAACATGAGCGCAGTTGTTGTTGCGTTTTCTGGCTCCCAGTGGTCGTCTCAGTGCCGGCTGTTCCTGTCCACTCTGACCCCCCCTCCAGCCCCAAGCTCCTCTGTCATTTTGTCATATCATACACTTGAAAATGTTTCAGATCTGTATAAGTCGCACACTCACTCATCTTGCTACACACTGACTCACTGCTTCCTCTTGGGGGGGAAATCGCAGTAGTCCAAATCAAATCTGAGATCATTTTCAAGTAGAAAAACCAAACTAGTGCATGTATTTTTTTTCCCATCACCTCATCATGAACCCCAAACCACACAACAACAATGAAGTCGGCCCTATTTAAAAAAAACAAAACAAAGACTCTACAGACAGAGAACCTCTTTACCTCTGTGCCCTTCGCTCTGACATCTACATTATACACCAAGATTGTGCCAAGTGACCAAAAAGCCTTGTGTATGATTGGCTAATGGACTGGGGTTTCACTCATTTAGACGTTTGCATCTGCTCTACACTACTGCCCTCCTTCTGACACAGTCTGGTACTTCTTGTTTTTTAGCTTTACACAATAATGTGTCTTTCAATTTTGGGAAATACCGGGGTTTAAATTCTTTTTAAAAAGGTCCAGGATGAGGGTATGTACTTTATAGCATCAACTGCCTGCACCACAACCTGCTTATTGATTAAATCATTGACAGTTCTGGCTCCTGATAAAGGGTCCGATCAACACTCTGTGGAGGCTAAATTAGCCATGAGGGAAGTTTTTTCTGCCAAATTACAAAAATGTAACTTTTCTCTCTCTCCTTTTTGTTTTTGGAAAAAAGTGAAAGCTTCCATCATGGCTACTCTTTATGGCTTTACACATTATTATTATTATTATGCATTGAGTAACAGATAAACACTGCCACCTGCTGTTCAACGAATATAGTGGTTTTTTGCACAAGTTTCTTGTTTTAATTGGTAATTACCTAACAGTGATTACAACTCATGACATTATTACAAGTAGTTACAAACCAACCCCATGTTTTGTGCCACTGAAATTTTCTTCTGTAATGTGAAATGTAATGTCAATATAAGACAACTTTTTGCTTTGTTTGGTTTTAACAAGGTACCAGCATCAATTTGTGGGTTATACTCCAGGTACAGTACCTTTTTATGTATTATCGAGAATGTCAAATGTGAAATGCCATTGATGTATATTGTTATATATACTGAGTATGTAACGCACTAAGGCAATTGTGGATTGCTGCATTTTCATTTAACTGGCCTATATTACACTATACTGATAGGACATTGTTTGATATTGGATTTAGAGAGTTGATATTGCAGATGAAACTTTTTTTTCTTCTAATTTCTTAACGTTAAGTTTGTTTTTATTTAGATTTGTCCTGTTACACGGACATAGGAGGATTTTAGGTTTAATTCTTTTGCTCTGCTAATAAAGAAGGATTTTTTTTTTTTGTACAATTGGAAATCCTGAAATGTCCACAAAAAGTGTGATTGTGACCTACTTCTCCGGCTAACTATGTCATCATCCGTGTTGCTTTAGGACGAGCCACCTGTAATGGTAGTCAGACCTGGGCCAGACCATAATTGTAAATCATCCACCGTGCCTGTTTGTAACCGGTGCGAGTGATCAGACTGGAGAGAAGGGGGTTGTTAAATCACTCGGACGGAGCCAGGTATAGTTGTGTTTTTTATCACAGAAAAGTACATTAAATTGACTTACAAATAACTTCCTGTGATTTTCGTTCAAATTTGCGGTCCCGCGTGGCGAAGACTCGGCCATCTGCGCTCAAGTAGGCAAAAAACCTGAGACGTTTAAACTCTCGGTAACTTGACAGTTGATATCTTACATCATGGAAACCCATCTGGCTGAGCTTATCTGAATTGTCCATGATGCAATAAACTCTGTCCATCTGGTGCACTCCTGAGAGCGTTCAAACAAACACAGCAAATTACTTACAAATACTGTTTGGCCCAGGTAAGGTGCTGACTGCAGAGCTGTCATCATCCTCTTGTTCCCATTCTGATAAACAGCTTAAAACAGGAGTTTTTAGCACAAATGAGCCCACTGCCCGACTCTTCCTGGAGTCCATTACACTGTCCACGTATTGTCTCTTCACATAGTTGCATTTCTGTTCATGTGCAGATGTCGAGGAGGACGTTGTTTGTGATGTAGGATTGGCTGTCCGTGGGTTTGTCCATGTATGTATGTGTGTGTGTGTGTATATATATTTCTAGTGTTTGTCACCTCCACCGACATCTCAGTGAACACATCACGACAGTAAAGACACAGCACCCCACCCGAAGCCTTACAGTAAAGATCGATTCTTTAGATATGTTTTTGAGTTTTGTGTATCTCACTTCACACGGCAGGAAGGGACGGCTCCCTTAACAGGATGAGACATTGTTGAAGTGCACTTGATTTTAAATTGCAATGTTATTTTTCTTACCTTGGAGAAGTCCCTTCTTTCTTATGTTTTAAGAAATAAATGGCTGAGGTATTAACATCTTATCACGAGTGGGTTATTGTTGTTTTACTCTGCAAGAGGAGCTGGAGTTGATATCGATAAGAGCATTTGCAAAGCGTAACAACACTGTATATGTACTGTATATTATTTTCTTTTTGCTGGTCAATATCGAACAGATTCATAAACTGTAGCTGTGTGACAGTAATCTTTTCCCTAAACATTTCATGTATACTGTATAATTTACAATTTATATGTGTTTATTCATTTCTATACTGCCAATATTTAATCAAAAAGTCAGTTTTTTGTCAATAACAAGAGAAAACAACCGAATACTATTTAGAGATAAACTATAGACTTTGTGTAGCTGATTACATGAACTGAGAGCAGCAGACATTACTTAACCCAGATAAATACTGCATTTGTTAGGAACTATTTTCAGTGGTGGATTAATACACATAAATGCAACAGATTAGTGCATGTGGAGTCGATATAAACTTGTGTGTTAGTGTTTGTCTAGAAGACAAGAAGAAAAACAAACTGATACAGAGCATAAATACTAATAATATAGACTCAGTTAAACATTCACACTTTAAACCTTTGCACATTGCTCACATTGCTCTGATGCTTGACTAGATTGACGCACGGTGCTGCTGCAGTTTCACCACTGGGTGGCGACAAACCACTGCTCCAAGTCTCCACCTGAAACAGCAGGGAGGACGGACGACAAAAATAGAGCAACAGAGAGAGGGAGAGACTAGAGAGTCAGAGGGGAAATGACATCAAGAGTGGGACTGAGATGACAGAGAGAGAGAGAAAAAAAAAACCTTCCAAGCCTCCAAGTGTTGATGCAAATGCTATTTTATGTTTCACAAGCACCTGGGATGGACCGGTCAGTGGCGCAGCGTGGGTTCCTGAGAAGACCTCGGCTTCTCTGTCTCCGACTCCTGCACTGGTCTTCTCTCTCCACGGTCCCTTGCATCGCAATTACTGCAGACCAGCTGTGTGGTCCCTCAGGGGCCCCCACAGCGAAAAACCAGGGACCTCCTCCCTCCTTCCCTCCTTCCCTGCCTCCTCTGGTTGAATTCAAACTTTAGCTGAGACTGAGTTTCAATGGATGTAGTGAGAAAGCAGCCATTTCACTCCAGCTGAGGTTGAGAGAAGGTGGACATTTGCATCTCACATTTAGCCCTGCTGCATTAAGGGGATAGTTCACCCAAAATTCAAATTTAACCTGTAACCTGCTGCAACACATAATCCCTCCGTTTTTACTCCAGCTACTTCCTGACCCCTGCTTCTCCCTGGTGGACGCTGTACCTGGCATATTTCTCCCTCAGACACTGAGAGGTCTGGGGTTTAAAAGCAGCAGGGTTAAATGTGAGATGCAAATGTCCAACTTGAAATGGCTGCTTTCTCACAACATCTATTGAAACTCAGTCTCAGCTTAAAGGGATAGTTCACCCAAAATTAAAATTTCACTCATTATCTACTCACCCTCATGTCAACTAAGAGCTGTGAGAATTTTCAGAGTCCTCCGTGGCTTCTCTGAGTTACAGGGGGTCTCCGCGCAACAGTATTTGTCCATGTAATGATTGTCAATGGATACCAACTTTCTTCGTCCAAAAAGACACACCCAAAAAACATCCAAATACCTCCATGCTGCTCGTATATAATGTCCGTCTTGTATTGAAGCCCTGAAATGCGAAATTGTCCCGAAAAAAATTAAATAAGTCTATATTTCAAGCTTGTTTTGTAGCGGAAGCTCCTCTTCCCAGTTCGTCCAAATTTGACGAACCGGGAAGAGGAGCTTCGAGAAGCTTCCGCTACAAAACAAGCTTGAAATATAGACTTATTTAATTTTTTTGGGACAATTTCGCATATCGGGGGCTTCAATAAGACGGAAATTACATACGAGCAGCATGGAGGTATTTGGATGTTTTTTGGTGTGTCTTTTTGTTACGAAGACAGTTCGTATCCATTTGCAACCGTTATATGGACATGCAGTGCTACGCCGAGACCTCCTGTAACTCAGAGAAGCCACGGAGGACTCTGAAACTTCTCCCAGCCCTTAGTCGACATGAGGGTGAGTAGATAATGAGTGAAATTTCAATTTTGGGTGAACTATCCCTTTAAGCTGAGACTGAGTTTCAATGGATGTAGTGAGAAAGCAGCCATTTCAAGTTGGACATTTGCATCTCACATTTAACCCCGCTGCTTTCAAAAGCCCAGACCTCTCAGTGTCTGAGGGAGAAATATGCCAGGTACAGCGTCCACCAGGGAGAAGCAGGGGTCAGGAAGTAGCTGGAGTAAAAATGGAGGGATTATGTGTTGCAGCAGGTTATAGGTCCCTCTCTGCTGCTTATTTGAAAGACTCCAGGATCGCTTGTTTCCGAAATCTCATCAATAACGGCGCGGGGCCCTGTGTGATGAAGTGCCATTTATTTCAGCTATGCAGCAGCAGCAGCGACAGGGAAAAATGTTTATGGCTGGAGCCGGAATCGACGCAGACGAGTTCCTGACTGTTCAGCAGCAGCAGCAGCAGTCACATGCTGCTTAAAGTGACACTTTAAAGGGATAGTTCACCCAAAATTCAAATTTCACTCATTATCTACTCACCCTCATGTCGACTAAAGGCTGGGAGAAGTTTCAGAGTCCTCCATGCCTTCTCTGAGTTACGGGGGGTGGTCCGTGCAGCAGTATTTGTCCATATAATGGTTGTGAATGGTGCTCACTTTTCTTCGTCCAAACAGACACACCAAAAAACATCCAAATACCTCCATAGTGCTCGTCTCCTCTTGGATGTTTTTTGGTGTGTCTTTTTGGACGAAGAAAAGTGAGCACCATTCACAACCATTATATGGACAAATACTGCTTCACGGACCCCCCCCCCGTAACTCAGAGAAGGCACGGAGGACTAGGAAAATTCTCACAGCTCTTAGTCGACATGAGGGTGAGTACTGTAGATAATGAGTGAAATTTGAATTTTGGGTGAACTATCCCTTTAAAGTGACACTTTAATTAGTGAGTCGGGGAGGATGGGATACCTTGTAAACGTTGTTGCTGTTCTTGAGTCAAAACATCACGATGTAAAAAGATGAAAGTGTCACGCTGAATCACTCGTCTCGATCTCACATGATCTCAGTGAGTCGCTCATCAGCTGAGGCTCTGAATAATTTGCCTGGAAGCTCATGTTTGATTCTTGTTTACGGGCGGGAAATGATTCAGTGCTGAGAGACACCATTTCCAATCAACTGCAGATATTTTTTATTTTTGTTGTTGTTGCTGCTTTGATGAAACCTGAATTTTTCTCCCATAATCTCACTAATTCAACGTATCAGTCGCCTTTGAACATGTTTTTATTACCAGTTGACTCACTCCAACTCAATTCCCCTCCAGCTTCACAAACTCCACCGAGATGATTCTCAAACTTTTTTTTTAACCCAACCTGTTTCCTTCCTCCATCCTTCCTTCTTTCCACAATCCTTCCTTCCTTCCTTCCTTACTTCCTTCATTCCTTCCTTCCTTCGTCCTTCTGCTTCCTTCCTTGACCTAATCTGTTCCTTCCCTCCATTTTTCTTTCCTTCCTTTTCCCCTTCCTTTGTTCCCTTTGTCCTTATTTCTTCTTCCTTCCTTTTTGACCCAATTGACCCAATCTGTTCCCTCCCTCCATCTATTGTACCTTCCTTTTTCCCTTCCTTCCTTCCTTCCTTCCTTCCTTCCTTCCTTCCTTCCTTCCTTCCTTCCTTCCTTCCTTCCTTCCTTCCTTCCTTCCTTCCTTCCTTCCCTTCATCCTTCTTTCCTTCCTTCCTTCTTTCCCTTCGTCCTTCCTGCCTGCCTTCCTTCCTTCCCTTTGTCCTTCTTTCCTTCCTTCCTTCTTTCCCTTCGTCCTTCCTTCCTTCCTTCCTTCCTTCCTTCCTTCCTTCCTTCCCTTCATCCTTCTTTCCTTCCTTCCTTCCTTCCCTTTGTCCTTCTTTCCTTTTTTCCCTTCGTCCTTCCTTCCTTCCTTCCCTTTGTCCTTCTTTCCTTCCTTCCTTCCTTCCTTCCTTCCTTCCTTGACCCAGGAGGACAACAGGAGGGTTTTAAAAGTCACTTACATTTTTCTTTCCTCCCCCCATCTCACATGTTTGGGTTCATCAAACTACTTAAAATATGATTACAGTCTTTGCCCCCCCGCCCCCCCATCCCCTCTCCCACCCACCCTTAACTCCCTTCATATTCAGCTTTCATCTTTTGTCCTCGCTTTTAATGGCTTTATCAAATAGAAAGCATATGATGCTCTTGTCTAAATATCCCACATTCGCATCAAGAGAGAGGGTGGAGAGGATGGAATTGCAGGAGGGTGAAAAGGGAGAAATGCACATCTGTGGCGCAGCACTAATTATTAGGAAATACTGAGAACAAGGGAGGAAGGGAGAAAGAGAGAGAGAGAGAATGGGCTTTGGAGCTGAGCTGATCCTCAGATCCTCTTCCAAGAGCCTGTGCCCGTGGTGGAGCCGCTCGTTTCATCTCCGTCTCTCCGGCGCTGTTTTACTGCACTTGCTGTGGTGTATATGCAGATCCTGCGGGGTCCAGTGTTTATACAGTAAAAAAAAAAACCCACACATAGATATGAAGATAAAGCTGCCATGTCAGGGCCAAACAAAAGACACTTAACAAGTACTTTCTGCTATTTTCTTTTCTCTCTTTTTTTTGTCAAACAATGATAGGAATCAGTATTTTTTTGCTCTATGTGGTAATAACGATGAAAGCCACTTTATAGGAACCACTTGATTGCTGTGGGAGAAACAATGTCCTAAACTCATCTATAAACAAACACTTCATGATTGAGCAGTTGTTGGTTGTGGTGGTGAAGTGACGTTTAATAGCTGTGGAAAGTATTCGGGCGACGGGCCCTTCCATTTAAAAAAAAAACAAACATTTTTTTGCAGCAACACTTAATTGCAAAGGGCTGCACTTTATCAACCCACAAGTGCAAGAGTTTGACTCCAGCTCCTCCAGCACTGTAAAGTAAAATATCTGTGGATAAATACACAAAAACACTTAGGGCAGTCACCGTGTCTGCATCCTCTGTTACAGGAATTGTGTTTGAGTGATGCATTTGATTTAATCAGCTCCAGATGGGCTGTACCACTCAATTAGCATCACCTGCTCGGAGTTAAGTGCCTCATATTCATATAACGCACTCACTTCTTACTTTTCTATGAAGGTTCTGAATAAGCTCATCTGGGTAATTATTATTACAAGTGTTTTTTCAGCCTGTGTGCAGCTTTTTAAAGTTTTTACAGGAAGTTGAAGTTGCACCCAGTTCATGAGAACTCATAAAGTACTTTGTTTTTATTTTTTTTGAATAACTTACTGCACACAACTGCCCTAATACACCTTATGTATTCTTACATCACATTCAGCATTAACAGACTGTGACGGCGCTCTTGTGTGCAGATGGGAATCGAACCTCCACCCTATTTTTTTCTTCTTTAATATGAGGAAATCAGTGAATGGTTTGTTGCAATATCCCCTCAGCTGTGCCATGACTGTAATCATATCTCTCTAGTGCATGCATCAACAAACTCTCTCACATCACAAATAGCCCACGTGTGGTCACAGTTTGTGAAGAGGTGCAGAAAACAAAGGGCTGGACCTGCACGGCTGCACGGTGGGTGGGCTCGGAGCTGACATCAGGCTGCAGCACCTTCTTTTACATGACGAGATGAGGCACGACCTCTTTTTAATACCTCCGCTTATAATTGGCCTTTTATTGGATTAAGCACAAGAGCGCTCGGATTATTCTCACATGCTTGTTATCTTGTTTTATTAATCTTGTAAAAAGAAAATAAAGTTGCGAGCGACTCTCTCCAGGACCTGAAAAAGAGCAGTCTCTCTCTCTGTGCACAGAGATCTGGAGCGAGTCCTCGCCAGCACAGGCAGCTGAGCCTGTTTGTACTTTCATGCTTAATTAGCGTACCTTGCAAAGTATTCTGGGAGATTTGACATTAGAAAAGAAAGTGCAGCCCTCGCACTGAAGCAGGACCGGATTTTTCATTCACCACCTCCATATATTACAGCAAGCCTCTGATATTTTCATAAGCAGGGCTTTGTGTTTTTTTTCCCTCGGCTTGAAAAACACTTGTCAGTCACTACTTGGCACCTGTGCCGCTGTTATAAATGTATATTATAAAAAGCATACAGTGGATTACAGCACACATGAATCATGGCTGAACCGACTGAACGACAGGAACTAAATCAGACTACATTAGTTTGACATCCTGCAAAACAACTCTTTAACATCCACTGGCCTGTTTTTGTCAGTGTTGACAAACTACACCTTGTTAGCTCGGTTAAATTCAGATATCCAGTTCATTTTCTAGTAATGCTCCTAGTATACTACTACAGTATTCAGTATAAAGGTACTGTAGTATGATTGTAGATCAGGATTATTTATTAAGAGGAACTATGCTGGATTTTTTACCTTAACTATGCTACATTTTTACCTTAATTAAGCAGCTTCAGAGTCCTATAGTGTTGGTTAAATCAATGACTTGTAGCTTGTTCCAGGGAGAATGGAGGCTCTCTGCTTTCCACCTAGCGTCTCTTGGCTGAAAACCAACCTGTAACCCGTAATCTCTTGTTCATGACAGATAAGACTACACAAATATACACATGGTAGATGATAAATAATGTTATCCACCGCTCCATGGATTGATTTTGCACCGGCTTTGTTGTAAACAAATGCACATGGAGGAGAGGAGGGTTAGAGACACAGAGGAGAAGAGACCAGACTTAGAGAGTTTTCCTTAAAGGTTTCTAGTCAAGTGTGATAGTTAGGATTCAATTTTTACTTAGCCGAAGAGGTTAAGTGCATTTTAGGAAAAGTACTCCTACATTACGTAAAGAACTGGAGCAGTTAGCTTAGCTAGCCTAGCGGAGCAGCTAGCGTAGCTGTGGGGAGCATACATCAGTCCGACTGCCCAAAAGTCCGACGGCTCATTTCTCCGACTACCCATTCTACAGTGTTAAAGCAGAAGTAAGTGGTCCGGTCGTTTTCGCTAATGCTGCGTTCCAGGCAGGCTTTTGAAATCGTAAATTACAGCTTCAAGTCACAACTTATGACTTTGTAGCGTTTCAGGCAACCCACTCGTGTTTTTCCGACCTGTTTTACCGGTGAAAGTCACTATAACGGCCACTCGTAACTTCCGACCGGTGAACTCGTACCAGATCAAACTGGTACGACTTCACGGTCGGAAAAATACGAGTTTCCTTGAACGCACCATAACAGTCCTCGTCCCTACGTCGCCACATTCACGGCGTCCCTTGGCTGCACACACAGCCCTGCATGCCGTTCTCTCTCCTCATTGGATAAAAACTGTAGGATACGATAAATGTTTTCTCCTCGACTCAGAGCAGAGCAGAGGGACTGACAGACCCGTGTTTCAGTCCAAACACTCTATGTAAGTGATTGCTGTCGGAAGATATAACTATTTAAGACTTATATTAACACAAATATATCACTTACTTCTGCTTTAAGGTTAGGTTTAGGGTAAGGTTAAGGGTTAGGGCTACTTGAGTCGGAGAAGTGGGAGGTCGGACTAATGGACGCAAAAATAAAGAAATGTATGGTCGGAGAAATGGGTAGTCGGACAGACGTCATGCGCCCCATAGCTGTAAAGTTTCAAAAAAATACCAAATACCAAAACACATCCGAAAAATGTGTTTCTTTATTCAGTGATGTAAAAACAACTGTTTTAACTCGATCCTCTAAATCAGAATCAGCTTTATTGACATTATACTATAGTGAAATGAAATTATGCATGAATAGAAACACAAAGATATATACTCAAAAATAACGGATAAAAACAGAATCTGAATATGCTGCTATTGTAAACTAGAGGAAGTTTTCTGGTTTTTACTTACAGAAAGTTAACACCATGTTCTTGCTCATAAAACTGTAAATGTTCATTTTGAAAAGGCAAATTCATCAACGTTTTTTATAGAGCAAGTCCAGCTGTTCCCCCTTGTTTCATGCTAAGCTAATCTCCTCAGCCGTTCTTGTGATAGGCTACTATATTCAGATGTGAACTGGCGCAGCGTCTAAACACAGTGGAAATGCAGTATACAGCAGCTCACAAATGTCTCACAACACAAAGTAAAACCAGACACAGTGTACGGCAGGACGTATTTGTGTCTTTGGCTCCGTGTTCTGTATTTAACTTGTGACAGCTTCTTTATCTTCAGCTGCTGTAACTGTAACTGTAAAAACAGGGTTCAGTCGGTGACAACACTCCTGGCTTCAGCCACAGTGTTAATTACCCTCTTTGATTCCACGTCTGCTACACAGGTTATACTTAGACATTTCATGGCACCGCTGTTTTGATAATATATAGTTTGAGACTGCAGGGAAAGGTGCAGTACGTGAAGTTACAGGAAGACATGAAGTTGTGAGCGACGTCCTGAGTCAGCAGATGCTCCAGGCATCACCAGAGAGAGAGAGACGCTGAGAAAACCTCCAGCCGGCTTTGTGCGTTTGTCATTAATGTGATTTGCTTAATTCATTCTGCAGAGAGGAAATTTTCTTCTTGTGTGGACATATTTATACAAACCAGGATCCTGCAGTGGGTTTTAAAACCAGAGCTCTGTTAGTTTTCAAACTGATTTACACCTGGGATGACAGTCTTGTACAGTTTTAAGAGTTTAAAGGAAAATTAAGTTAAAGCACATATTGTAGCGTTTAAAAAGTTAAGCAGTTGTGGTTGTTTTTTGTTCATTATCTTGCAAATATTTATGATGCATTTTCTTGTTTGGTCTGAAAAGAGAAAAAAAAAGGCGGCGACTGTTTGGGAACACAAACACTGTGGGCTGTAAAAGAGCTAAAGCGCGAGCTAAACACGACACTCGACTAAATATAAAGCAGCTCAGACGACTCATGGCCTATTGTGTACGCACAAACACAGAGATAGCGCTCTATTTTGTGTAGTGAATAATTTTACTGGTTAATTTCTCTCTCTCCCCCCCCTCTTTTGCTAAGAATAGCACCTGCGGCCGGCTGGCTGGCAGGCGGCGTGCTGGTGGCCGGTGGTGCGCCGAGAGGCTCGGGCTGGTTAGCAAACAGCTTAGTGTGGTCTCTGAGGTCTGGCCAGACGAGTTCCCACAGTTCCTACACTTTGGCTACGACGGCTGTTTCGATGGGCGTACTTTCTATTTTGATGATTCTCTGAAAAGCCCAAAGACAAACAATGGAAATGGCCGGAGTCTGATTTATAACAGCCAGCGCTAAATCTCCCTGTTTTCCCGTGTGGAAACCACATAAAAAGATCAGAGTGGAAGAGGAATCCCACTTTGGACTCGGAGGCTTATCATGTCTCGGCTCGAGCTCGCCGGGAGCACTCAGTCACCTCCCAGTGACCTCCTGCTCTGCCGGAGAAGCCCACGGTGGCTGCCAGCAGACAAACAGATTGTGCCTGCAGTTAGAAAAAGGAAAATACAAATTACTGGCAACATCCTGAGCTATAATCCATTCTATAATCTCTGGTGTCGTCCCTCATCCTCCCCCTTTTTTTTCTTCTCATGTTTAATCTTGCTGCTTGAAAACGAGGAATATCGCAGCGTTGCGTTGTTGTTGCTTGGCTGAACTTTGACGAATTGTTTTCATTACGCACAGATACGGTTTGGAAAAGAGCCGTGCGCTCCATGTGAACAGTTGATAAATCAGTTGTTGGAAAGTGTGGAGAGAGGTAGCTCTGGTATTCTCCACAGATATACAAAGTGATGCAGAGCAGAGCCACCGCTCTGTCAATAATGAAACACTTTCAAATATGTCCAGGGTCAACGCAACGGCAATTGATCAACGGTTTTCGGCCTCTTTGTAGTCGAAGACGATGCTCGGATTCTTTGCACGTGTACAAATACGACGCATTTGTTTCTGATCATTTTAACGTCAATACATCTGAAACCGAAGGGAGTTTTTGTTTAGAGGAGTAGTGTTAAGGAGAACCTATAGGCGCAGCTTGTTTTGGGCCTTTGTCTTATTGGAGCTAAACACATCCACATGTGCAGCTGTGTGAGATGCAGATATGATATAATCTGCATTTTTCAAAGCACAAACAACTTGGATAATAATCAGCGTGTATGCACAAGGCTGCAGATTTTTCCAGCGTGGCGCGTTCCCTGTCTCGATCTGTGCTGTTTATCTGAGATTCGTCCTGTCAGAAGTGACGCACTCACAGTCTACACTTGAAACCCAGTGTGTGAAGAGGAGGAGGAGGTGCAATTTGTTTTTATTTTAATAGATATACAGGATGTGACGGCTTTTCAAATCCAGTAACAATCAGGAATGTCCCTTTTCACACCACACAAAACATCATATCATAGTTAGAGATATTTGAAGTGCATGTTTGGTACAGACTCTGTCATATTAGATATTGTAGCTGATGGCAGGAGAAAGCTAAAGCTGCTTATTAATAGGTGTTCATTTTCAATTGGGTCATTTTCTTTTGCAGATTCCCCGAAAATGTGGTTAAAATTAGTGCTGCAGTAAAATAAAATATCAAAATGACATGTTTTCCCTCCCAAACACTTTGAAATTTAACAATTATAGTAATGATAGTGTTGATAGATTATGCGAATTACCATAGTTAATGGTTTTAAACATAAAAGCAATGAAGTCCTCAGCCACGAAATGATATAAAACAGAGGGACAAACTTCACAAGAACAGATCGATCATCTGAAATCCTCAGCATTTGGTTTCAATGTGTAAACAAGAACAAAACAAAGAATCTCTGACCATACTGTTTTTTTTATTTTGAAAAAAATAACCTGTTGTGCTACAAATTTTCCCATCGTCGTCTCCGCCCCCGTTGGCTCTGGTGGTTTAAGCCTCTGTTTTACCTTCAGTTTGTCTGTAAATCACTTCTTCTCAGCTCCAAACCTTTGTGTTTGTCTGCATAAAATCCTTATTACACACCGTATAGGCTATCTATTATCTAATGCCGCCTTCTGTGCTTTAACACTCTGGTCGTATGAACATGTTTCATTCGTGGGTGTCAAAGCACAGTGCTTAAATTCATTAGCAGACCTCACTCAACGCTGATGGTGAGAAAATATTTTCTTTCTCAACTGAGAGGCAAAAAAAAAACATCATGATGTCTTCATCGTGCCACATGTCACAATGTGAACATGGTGTATTTGACTTTATAATAAACAGCAGGGTCACAGAAAAAAAAAACCATGTTCACTCACATTCATTAAGCTCTGACAATCACGTCGCACAGAGCTGAACATGATCCCACTTTGCATGATTGCAGCAGACACGTTGTGAATATTTTACCTTCTGGAACAAGGAGTTAAACGTCGCAGCTCTGCCAACACAACAACTGTAAAGAATTCACTGTATTTGCTTTTCATTGGGGAAAAGGGAATTTGTTTCTAAACCTGTGTGATGGAGTAGTTAAACTTTTTTTTACGCTACCAAACACTGGGCACGAGGAGCTGGAATGCTTTTATGGACTGAAAACAGTTTTGCTCCATTTCCATAAAAATTACGCTCGGCCGTTCCTCTCTCTCGCTGCGCTGGAGGCTTTTTCTCGCAATCTGGTGAGCATCTGATTGTTATTTGGGCCTCATTGTACTGTTATCATGAGAAGAAACACTGAGCTCGGGGCCCAAGGGCTCCATAAAGAAACCCAGAGAGGTCTAAATTGAGACTGTGACGGACATCCGTCGCGATGTCGGTGAGAAGGCTGTAATCAGAGCTGGCTTTGTGTAGACAGTGGGACCATCCATCGCTCACTTAAAACAAAAAACAAAAAAATATCTGGCACGAGCTCAGAGCTGGAAGATTACACACAATAGGAAGACATAGCTGTCCGCTCTCGTTACTTTAAAAGCTCTTGGCTCGTGAAATAAGAATCATGCTCGACATCAGAGGTCATAACTGTTACCAAAGCCCCATCGATATTTATGAACGTGAACAAATCTTTACAGAATTGGGACTGAATCCGAACCAGGCGGGACGAGGCCTCCGCGGACACACACGCCGAATGATTCAGATTTAGCTTTGTTACCTGCTAAGTCTTTGTTTTTACATCAACAATTGATTGCTCGTGGATCAGATTCCTCCTTTCTCTTCCTCCCATATGTCGGCCCGTTATTAGCCAATACCCCTTGGAACCGCGCGCGCTCATTAATACTGTTAATGTCTTATCGAGTATCATTCCAGTTCATCCTCGTTGCCAATGTCATAAAACAACACGGCTGAGGAGGAATCAGCCAGGTTCTCAGCTTGAACACACACACAGACACACACACACACAGACAGACACAGACACACAACGGCTCGTGGAGATTTATTTTATTTTGAAAGCCTCCACCTGCGGCTCAGCTAGCTGACCGCTAACTGAGCGAAACGAGTCGTTTTACAAGATTCAAACCTTCTTCTCTGAAAATATTCAAATTGCTACGTTGTGCATCGTTAGAGATCGTCATGACGACAAACCCACAGGGAGTTACTGTAACACCCAATGCTGCAGCTCCACTACAAAGCGCTGCAGCGTCTTCCAGCCTGTTGTTTTGGTTTTCCACTCCACAAACTCCAAACTCTCATCACCCTCCTTTCCAACAACAGTTGTTTGCAGGGAATTAGTCGACAGTGTTTAGTTTTATTTAATAAGTTTATTTGTATCAGGAACAACGTACAAAATAACATTAGTCTCAAAATGATTTAGCTTACTAGCTACTTTCCATCCGTATCCCTGGGCAGGTGAGTAAGAGCAATGAAAGGATAAAAATTGTCAACTTACATAACAAAACAAACATCCATGCACATGTACATACATATACACCCACACTCACATGTCACAAACATTCAGGTACAAAACATATTTCATAACAGAAGGAAATAGGAACATACAGTTATTAAAATACTTCATACTTTGACAATGTTAAAAATAATTTAGGTTTAAGATTAATGCTGACAGGACTGGTTTCTTAGGATCTGTTTTTTCACTTCCCGGGTAAAAATGTCGAAGTCAGTGTTGCAGCTTTGTTTGTTGAATGTTGAAATAGAAACAGCAGGTTGAGGTGGATACTGGTGCACCTCCACAGTTAATAATAATAATAATGATAATATACTTTACTAATATAGCACTTTTCTTGAAGTTACAAAGTCAGAAAAGTGTAGAAAAGCAAAATAAGAAACATCTCAAATCAACAATACAGTATACAAAAAGATCTGACAGCAATGAAATGAATAAAAACAACAATAAGAGGCTAGAACGTGTGTATGTATATGAAGAACATGTATCAGACATCAAAACAGGATGGTTTAAAGAAAGTTTCAGCTGTATTTTGAAGTTTCAGACTGAGATGAAGTGTGATGAATAAAAACTACACAATGATGACACCTGTTGAATCACAGCTGCTGCCGTGTATCTAAGTGATTATCAGCCGCTATAATATAGTGGTTTCATTTCATGTTGTGTTCCTATTGGCTGATCAGTGAGCTGCGTCTCAACACAGAGGCTGTGAAGCTGTGAAGGCCGAGCTGAGATGAGACTCAGTCTGGGACACAGAGGATTTGAACTTCACCTCACCTGTGAGTGGATCCTTATCTGCCAACAGATGCATTTAAAGGATCCTTCCGTCAAACTCAGCCTTTAAAAGTTGTGGAAAGAGGACAGCGGTTATGACAACTTTGAACCTTTGAACTCAGAGTTTGCTATTATGGTAGATATATTTGTGACTTACCAAACATGTAAATTAACAACTTTATTATTTAACAGAACACATAATCTGGTTCCTACAAAAGCTGCACAGTTGCATTTTAATCACAGATAAGGAAACACATAATTAGATCCGGCTGTCAAACAGGGGACATACAGTACAACAGTGTCGTGTTTATACTGGTTTTTCTTCCCCAAAAAACAAATAACAAACACAAATGTTTCATCGTGTTGCTCCAACATTATATCCACATTTGTATTGAATTTACGTGAAGCAGGTTGGACTTTATCCTGCACCTGAAAACATCCGATTTGTTTGATGCTCATCAGCTCAAGGTAACAGTTTTGACCCTATAATATGTTGTTTACCTTAACGGGACTGCATGTGTTTCTGTTTTCGAGGATAAAGACGAGGACGATGTCGTTGATGAACCAGTTTTTATTCAAGCCTGATCTCACAGTGTCATTTTATTTCAGTTGTTATCCCATTTTAGTGGACGACCGGTTCGGCCGCAGCTACAAACCCTGATTTAAGGCTTGTGTAAATCTGGACGGACACGTATGATTACAGAAGCATCTCTGCGCCTCAAATGAGCGGGTACACGACGTATGTCACAGCAAAGATATCAACCATGATAATCCCCTTTGTAGCTCGGGTTTTGTTTTTTGTTTTTTATACAGCAGCCGTGCCCATCAAAAGGAGCTGCTGCTGCTGGACATTTCGGTAACACTTTACTTGACGCCTATCTCTATAACACATTATAACCATACTTATAATGAGTTATAATGCAGTTATAGCACTGTATAACTATAGGTATAAATACTCATAAATTATCATAATGCTTTATAACAATAAGCATAACACACTATAAAGCATTTTATCATGACTTATAAGGTCAGGTATTATAATAGGTTATAATTGTTAGTAACTCACTGACAATGACCACATCGATAATGCATTATAAATATAGTTATAATGTGTTATAATTGGCTTATAAACGTGTATAACTATCATTATAAACACTCATTAATTATCATAAGGCTTTATAACAAGCAGCATAAGACATCATAGAGCATTTTATAATGGCTTTTAAGGTCTTAGTATTATAATAGAGTTATAAAGCTCTGTAATGTGTTATGCTTATTGTTATAAAGTCTTATGTGATTTATGAGTGTTTATAATGATAATTATACACATTTATAAGCCAATTATAACACATTATAAATATATTTATAATGTATTATCGATGTGGGCATTGTCAGTTATAATTTATTATAATATCTGACCTTATAAGTCATGATAAAATGCTTTATAGTGTGTTATGATTATTGTTATAAAGCATTATGATCATTTCTGAGTGTTTATACCTATAGTTATACAGTGTTATAACTGCATTATAACTCATTATAAGTGTGGTTATAATGTGTTATAGAGATAGGCGTCAAGTAAAGTGTTACCGACATTTCAAAATAAGACGCTCTGGTGCTAATGAACCTTCATCTCATCATCACCACTGCTCTTCCCTCCAGAAGGCTTCTCCCCCCTCAAGAGGGCAGTGTTTGAGAGAAAGAGCCTCCATCTGTCAGCACTCATCATCCAATCACAGGGACATGAAGGATGCCAAGAGCTCAGAGCTGCGTCTATATGATATTTATTTTTTATTCAAAGCAGACACGAGGATATATAGATTATTGGATTCTCATGTAAAGCATTAGCCCGAGTCGAACATGTGGTGCTGTGCTGCTGCAGCAGGAAGCAGCTGATAAAGGTCAGTGCAATTCTGTAAAGTAAAAAAAAATGCACGAGGAGGAAAGAAGGAGAAGAAACGAGAGGCTTCATGTTGTCGAGCGTCGTGTTGCGTCGCCTCAGCTGCAAGAGCTGTGTGATTATGGGTAATTAATGTAAAGGCATCAATGATTAACGTGTGCAACAGCCTCCAGAGTGACGAGGAGGAGGAGGAGGAAGAAGAAGAAGAGGAGGAGGAGGAGGAGGAGGAGGAGGAGGAACAAGTTCTTCTTCCTCCAGACACAGTCCAAAATAAACCACCTTTAAAAAAAAACGCCCTGAATCACGAGGGGAGAGGATGCACTCGAACGCAACATGACAACAGCAGTGAGTGAACTCCTCTCCTCCTCCCTCTCTTCCTTCCCTTTTCCTCTGTCCTCATCTCCTCTCACCTTCTTCTCATCCCCCTCTTCATCTCTTTACCTCCATCTCCTCTCCTCTTTCTTTTCTTCTCACCTCCCTTTCATTCCCCCTCCTCTCTTTTTCCTTTATTTAACCTTTATTTCTCTCCTCCTCCTTCTCTTCTTCACCTTTTCTCCTCACTTCTCAATTTTCCTCCATTTTCTTCTCCTCTTGCTCTCCTCATCCTCTTATTTTTTTCTTTTCTTCCCATCTCCTCCCGTCCCTCCTCTCCTCTTTTCGCCTCTCCCATTCTTCTCTCCCTTTTCCCTCCCTCCCATCTTCCCATTCCTGTCTTGTCCTCTTGATCTTTTTCCTCTTCTCTGTGTCTTTTCCTCCCCTTTCTTTCCCCTCTTCTCCTCATCTTTCCCCACTATCTCTCCCCTTCTCATTCTCTACTTTCACCTCCCTGCCTCTCTTCTTTTTTCCTCTCCTCTTGCTTTTATCATCCTCCTGGTTTTCGTCTCCTTTCGTTCTCCTCTTTTCTTTCCCTCTCATTTTTTCTCCTCTTGCTCTCCATGTTTCTTCTACTTTCCCCTTCCTCTCCTCCTCATCTTTTCCCACTATCCTGCCTTTCTATCTCCTTTATTTCTCCTCTTTTCTTTCCATTTCTGCTTCTCTTGCTTTCCCCTTTCTCTCATTTCTTCTCATCTCTCCTGTTTTCTTCCCATTTCTTCTCTCCTGTCTTTTCTTATTCCTCTCCTCCTCCTCCTTCTCCTCCTCGTCTTTTCCCATCATCCTTCCCTTTTTATACTCTCACTTTTCTACTTCTCTTCTTTTTCCTCTCCTCCTGTTCATTGCTTTTCTTATCCTCCTATTTCTTCCCATCTCTCATCCTGTCTTCCTTCCTCCTCTTCTCCTCCTCTTCCTCTTACTTTCTAATTTGTCTCATCTTTTCCCTCTTTCTTATCCTTTCACTTTCTGCCTCTTTTGCTCCTACTCTTGTTCCTTTCCCTCCTCTCCTCTCTTCATACAACCCTCTCTCTCTCGCTTTCTCTCTCTCTCCCCCTCCTCCTCCTCCCACTTTCTCAATGAATCTCTCTCTCCCAGGTCCGACCCCTCCCACTCGGTGTCAGCTCTTTAATTGTCCGCCTTCACGACAACTTCGCCTTGGCTTAAATACCGCGTGTGCCTCTTCTCTCTTCGCTCTGAGGTGGAAGTGACTGACCGACCTGTCCAGACTGCACGGGGCATCTCTTACTATACAGATATACAGATATAGACGCGCTTGTGTGTGTGTGCGAGACAAAGTGTGTGAGTGAGAATAAGTGAGTGTGTGTTTCAATTTTTTTTTTAAATCATTATTTCCCACCTCCTCATCCACCCCCTCCTCCTCCTCCTCCTCCTCTCTCCGCGCCGACCAGCATGCAGGTGTCTCCGGCCCTCCTGCTCTCCAGCTCGGCGCTGCTGCTGCTGCTGCTGCTGCAGGGATGCTGCACCGCCGTGCGCGGCTGGAAGGTACTAAAGAACGACGCCACGGAGATTTTACCGGAGTACAGAGGAGAAAACACGCGGACACCGGCGGCGGCGGAGGAGGCGATGCCGCAGGCGAACAACAATAACAACAATAACGGAGGAGGCAACAGTAACAGTAACAGTAACAGCAGCAGTAACAGTATGAACAACAGGGCGAAACACGGCGGGAGAGGCGCCAACACCGTCTCCTTCAGTAAGTGTCCAAGTTCAGTTAACCACTTAGAAATAGATAGATGGGTGTGTTTGTTTGTTTGTTTGGGAAGAAATGGAATAGAAAGATGCAGCTTTATCATTAATATTGTGTTAGAATTGAAAAATATACTGTATAAGTAATTTAATTTGGGCTTTATTTGGCTCCTTGTGCGTAAAACGGGAATAGCCTAGAATAAAGACATGTAGAGGTGAAGCCAGTGGAGCTTAGATTTTATTCCGGTGTAAATTCATATTTAGAATTAAGATGTTTTATTTTGGAAAAATTTCAAAATAAGAGATTTTAAATAAGATACTTAATTCAATCGAGATCCACTTGATAAGTCGCCCTGATGTTTAATTATCTGATCTAAAGGAGAAAATCTTGAATAGTTTCAAACAGGCTCTTGTGGTAGAATATGGATATATATATATGTGTGTGAGTGTGTGAGTGTGTGTGAGAGTCTGATCTTAAACAAAACAACCTGTGTTTTTTTAATCTCACTTCATTTTCACACTGGCTCCCTGATCAAGAGCAGCTCCTCCGTGTGGGAAGAGTGTTTCACTGTTTTCTTGCTTAATCCGCTGCCAAAGTTGAGGGTGATGAGAGCGGCTTATACACACATTCTTGTGGTTTCTTCCCCTACACACACACACACTGTCTTGCTCTCTCACACACACAGTTTTCAAGTGGAGCGTTCACAGAGACATCAGGGCTTTATTCACGTTGTCCTCCACTTTATTTCCTTCTCTCTTTATACTATTAGTCAAGCTCTACTTCCAGCATAACTATTTGATTACAACAGCATGTCTCCCCAATAGAAAAACCCACAGTTTGTTCATCGGCTGGTGGTGGTGGTGGTGGTGGTGGTGTGTGTTGAGGAGAGTGTGGGGGGGTATGGGGGGATTGGTGGGTTTGGAAATTGCTTTTTAAATGCAACACTGCCTTTGTGAATGATTCCCACCTGTGGCCAGTAAAGGTTGTTCGTTCTGATTGAGCCGTGCATGTGGGATAATCTCACGATTCGAGATGGGTGGTGCAAGAAAAAGCAAAAAGAAAAGAAGCTCTCACGTAATTTAGCCGTTGTTTAATCAGAGCCACTCAAAGAGAGAAAGAGAGGAGGAGAGGGAGGAGGAGGAGAGATCAGAGGAGGAGATGATTGATTACATTAGAGGACCATCAGCTGACGAGGGGGGAATTAACAAGTCAGGAGCCGTTAGTGAGACGTTTGAGGATCTTAACACCTCAGGAGATGAGATGAGAGGAGGCGGTGAATCCACACCTTAAAGGAGATCATGCTTTATTATTATTATTATTATTATTATTATTATTATTACTTATTTATTTTAAAAACCAGTCTCCAAAAAAGGGCTGGAAAAAACAACCCAGCAGCAGCATCCTCCTTGTTTTCATATGGATAAGCAGGAATACGTGATGGGTTTCACGGGGATTATTTCCTCCGTTCGTCCGTCTCGGAGGCTTTCACCCCCCCCCCCCCCCCCCCCTCCAGCTGCAGCTCCTCTCCCAGGGCTCGGAGAGGAGCAAAAACCCCTGACAGTGGTCTCCTTTAGTCTGTGATGCTTCTTCCTTCCCTTCCTCTGCAGGCCGCCCCTCATTAGTGAAGTGAAGCCTCTCCTCAGGCTGACAAGTCGAGAGCAGAGCAGGAAACGTGAACAAGACAACCTGTGGTAATTGGTACAAACAAAACCACTGCCCCACTCACTTACTAAGTGTGTGTGTGTGTGTGTGTGTGGACACCGTACACTGCTGCGGTGCGGTGTGGTGGCTTCAGCAGAATAACACTAGATCAGGTTCTCATGGGGAGGGAAAAAAGAAAAGAAGTCACCTCACATAAATCCTTTGTTCAGCCCTTTTTTTTGCGAAGAAAGCCACAGAGGAAAACAGATCCCTCTCCGAGTGTATCATTTCTTAACCGACGGTTCCTCTTTGCCCGTCTTTTTTACACGCTGCTTGTAAAAAACACACACACACACACACACACATACACAGACACACATACAGGACAATAACTCATGCACAGTGCCGTTAAAAAGCTGTGGCTGACATATAGGATTACAGGCCGAGCGCGTTGTTTCAAATCAGTCTGGCCGATCTCCAGTGTGTTTCAAAAAGTTGTACAGTTGCAACTTAGCGCTGCCTTAAAATAACCAGACAGCTATTTACTCTTCCATCACCACATACGTTTCCTTGAGGGCCAGCGCTCCTCCTGTGCCAGCTTTTCCCTTCCAGCCCCCCCCAACCCAAAAAAAAAAAACCTCCATTAGGTTTGATTGAGCTGTTTAATGGCCCTCTGGTCTGGATTTGCTATCAGCTGATTGCTGCCAGCTGGATTTTCTTTTGTGAAGCCTCCATCGTCAGCTAATGATCGCACCATGAATCAGATACACAATCTCACCATCTGATCTCCTCGGGGTTAAAACTGCCCTCTTTAAACTGCACAAATTGCTGAATTAAAGCGAAAGGTGAAATTTTTCGGCTGCACTTTTCGTGTTGCACAACGTGTCAACTGGAAATGAGAATGTGCTGCCTGCTCCAGTTTTCTTTGGCTCCTTTGTTTCCTCTTTTTTCTTTTCCTTTTTCTAACTAAATAACACGACGGTTGAGTTCATGAGCAGAAATCGAGGGCCGAAGCGGTTAACCTGTCCCCGCCTCGGTGTGTGTGCGGCACATCAAAGTGTTTGTTTTGGGCCGAAGCCACGAGTTGTAACGGTGATATCCTGCTCTTCTACCCAGGTGTCTCGGAGCTGAGCTGCAGGGAGCTGCGTTCCACCCGTTACATCACCGACGGATCCTGCCGCAGCGCCAAACCCGTCCGGGAGCTGGTGTGCTCGGGCCAGTGCATGCCGGCCCACCTCATGCCCAACTCCATCGGCCGGGGCAAGTGGTGGAGGAGCGGCAACGGCTCGGACTACCGCTGCATCCCGGCGCACTCCCGGACGCGGAGGGTCCAGCTGCAGTGTCCCAACGGCAACACACGGACTTACAAAATCCGCGTGGTCACCTCCTGCAAGTGCAAACGCTTCAGGCCTCACCACAACCAGTCGGTGGCCAAGGAGCTGCCCAAGCCGCAGCGCAACAAGAAGTCGCACAGTCGCTCGCAGTCTCAGGACCGGAAAAAGAACAACACGCCGCTGGTGGGCAACTCGTACTGATGCTGCAGACTGAATCTACACACACACGCACACACATGTTCACTCCACACACTTCACACACACAACATGTCTCCTCCAGATAGGGGAGGAGATGCAGGAGACATTCATAAGCTAAACTGCTGGGGGCTGGCGGCGTCACGTCATCCTTCTCGCCAGCAACATTTGTGAACTTTTGCTTATTTGCATGAGTCAGCGCGACCACGACTGTGACTGGTCAGGAGATGTTGCACCACGTCGGACAAAAATGTATCTGATATCACAGCTCTAAAAAAGAAAACAAACACACAAAAAAAAACACAAAAAAAAGAAAAGAAAACCCTCCCCTGGTCTCGGTCTCAGTCTCTCTCGTCCTGCAACTCCACCAGATTTCATTTAAGCATAATGAGAAGTACTCCCCGAGGCCGCCGGCCCATCTGTACAAACATCCAGCGGATGCAGAGCTACACGGCACCACGGCCCCGTCCGTTTTAAAGCTGGAAAGGTGTATCTGCTGCTCCAGAGTGGCTGTAATCCATCTCCTTCTTGGAGGAGACGGTGGCAGCTCTGGGGGCTCGGACGGTGGGATGTTGACAGTTTTGCAGAGAGCGTCCACCACGCAAGCTCCCCGACAGCCCAGTAAAGGCCTCGCTGTCCTTTACAGTAGCCCCCATTTCCCACGAGCAGACACAGAGAGAGTGAGGAGAGAGTGGTTTTCTCAGCACCAACACCACAGGGGGGCACTGGGCCATTCCTCTGACTCCTCTTAATTACTAAATGAGCCCATTCCTGTGTTAGCATTTGAGTCATAAAAAGCCATTTCCTTCCAGCCAGTTCCTGTTTGCTGGAATCGCCGCGTACAAAAGAAAAAAAAAAAAGTGCACATGTGTGTAGGAGGAGGCATCAGAAGAAAAACTGTGCGTGGTTGTTGTTGTGCTGTCGTTACCTCGGGGCAGAGCGAGCGCTCTCCAAACACGCCCACACCGGAATTCGTCTGCATCGGGCCAAATAGAGCAGCGATCAGCCACCGACCGACGGCCAAAAAAAAAAAAAAAATCCCTCTGTTGTGTCATGTCAAGCCTGCAAGACTCGAGAACACCTCTCTGCACCGCTCTGTAAATAGCTCAGACAGGAAAGATAGGAGTAAAAATACCCCAATGATAACAATAATTCAGCTTTTTATCATTGTGTTGATGCTACGATCCAGTGTCTGTCAACGCGCTGACGCCTCGGAACGGGACCGAACCTCACGAAGAAAAACTCCACAATGTTTCCGCATATTGTCAGTGTTGCTTCCTGGTTTTCCTTTAAAAAAAACTGTACTGACAATGTTTGCTTTCTTTTTCCGACTTCTATGTTTTGAAATAGCAACTGGAAAGGCAGGGTGGGGAGGGGAGGGGGGTTTATTATCATGTAAGAGCTGAGAGCTGTGTGGTCCTGTGCAGCGGTGCCCTCACATGACGGGCTGTTCAAGAGGGAAAGAAGGACTGTAATAAAGAATGAACTGCATATTTATTTTTTATTTCCACATTTAAATTATTTATGCAACCTTTTTTTTGTAGTAAATAGCCATTATTGTCATATAGTATGATAGAGACTTTGGAAATGAAATACTGTACAGTACATGAATAAAGTAAAGGAAGATATATTTGAAAAAAAAAAAAAAAGTGGCGTTTTTTTTGTCTTTTTCTGTGTGCATGCTGAGAAATTCCAGGAATTTAAGGAAGCCGACGTTTTGCCACCGTTTTTGTCTCGAGAGCGAATCTTCGTTTCTTCATTTCCTGAGATTTCTGCATCACCACCACCGACGTTTCTTTTGTTTATGAGGGTGGATATGAGCCATGGCCGCCACTCAGCATCACGGCTCTCTGCCTCTCCTCCCTCGAGGCCTCTTCCTCTTCTTCTCTCGAACGCATCCCCTTTACGCTTTGTCGTATCTGCAGCGCTGCACTGAAACTGAAGAAGCTGCAGTGAGAGGCGAAGGGGAGTTACACAATCCAGTCCCTGAGTAAAAACACACCACCACAGCACAGATGAGGTGTTTATGCTTAAGTTTTATATGCAAGTGTAATTTTTAATTACCAGGACAAGGGGCTGCTCTAAAGAGTCGAATAAAACTCTACTGTAAACACAAAACAGAGAAATCACTGTAGCAACCGAGAAGCAGAACTTCTCCTCGAGTCGTGCCACTGCAGAACAGTCGATATTGAATTTCACTACATCACCCCATAATGTGCAGTCATTATGTCATTTTCGAGCCCTGTTTTCCAGAGGAGAAAACAGACATGCCATGCTTTTTACTCAGGCAGCGCCGAGCGAGCAACGCAGTGCAAAGTTTCCCCCCAAAAAGAAAGAAACTCAAGAAAACAGGAGCAGGACTCTGACTGCAGAATATCGATGCTGACAAAGCATCTGCCCCGCGTTAGCGTTAGCGTTAGCGCGCACGTAGCTACACGTCGTCAACAACGACCCACGAGTGACCCCGCAGGCCCGGACCAGACCTGGGGAACGCTTAAAGGCTGCAACCAAAGGAGAGTCGACTCTGCCGTGATTGATTCCCAACAAACGACACTGGTTTTCGGGCCCCTGATGTGGGTGTCATCAGCGAGCGAGGCTCCTAATACCAGGTGCAGAGTGTAGACGTCCCCCCCCGAGGGTCCACATGCAGTGTCAGGAACCGGATTCAATTAGCTTACACATAACGCCAAGAGTTCGCAAACAATTCCTGGTTGACTCATTGCCTCGGTAATGAATATTTATAGAAGTGACACACTGACCATGATAAATGATAACTGGCTTTTTTTTTTTTCTTCCTTTGTCCAAATGTGGGGAGAAAAGAAATGATAGGATTGCACCAGAGGAGGAGATTTATCCTGCATGCGCTCGCTCACCCAGAGCCCTTCAGTCTGTCTGCGCTCGCTCGGCTCATCTCCGCAACTGACAATTTCTTAAGATAATCACTGTTTCCCAGCAAAGCCTCCCTCCTCCTCCCGCTCTGCTCTCGCCGCTGCAGCGTGATAATCAACTCGTCTCCGTCCCCGCCACGTCTTCAACTCCACAGAGACGAGTAAATGTTAAAGACGCAGCCGTACAAAGTTGCATGTTTAGGTCCCCCCCCTTCTTTTTTCTTCGTCTTCTCCTTTGAACTCACATAATGGAATGGTAAAAATATCTAATTTCAGCTTCACTGCCAGGTTATTGTTTAGCGCATCGCCAGAGAGTCGTCTGAGAGGCCGAAGCCACTCGAACGGCTCAGACGCTGTCAACACAGACGTAACTGATGTCGTGCCAGACGCAGAAGAGAGAGAGACAGTCAAATAAAACAGACCGTGCATCATCTGCAAATAAAGACGTGTTTGACTGATGCGTGTTGTTTTTGCCAGTTATATCCATCACTCTGAAGCAAACAAGCAAAAAAAAAGAAAGAACAACAGTGGAAACTGACTTGAGGTGACATTCATAGCATCCAGAGCACTTAACTCTCACATGCCAGAAGAACAAACTCCTCTGTAAAAGCACTTGGTCGGCTGCCTGTGCACTTCAGTTGCTTAAAGGGATAGTTCAACATTTTGGCAAATTGGCCCATTGCCATAATCCCTATAGTCATAGCAGTAGGTTCGTTACCTTTAATTGTCGGTGCAAGCTATTTTTTGAACGGAGGAGCAGAGCCGCGAGCTGCTCAAAGCTACGCTACGGAGGCTAATGGAATTTCTTGGTTTCTCTCATCAAACTCATCAAATACAAAATACAAAAACTCCAAAACGCTCTGGTGGACAAGTTGTGACCTGCACATTCACCACGCTATGAGATAATAATACAACGTTACCAGACAGAGTTGTTTTAGAGGTAAATTCATGCAAAACCGCTGATGCGCGTTGCCTTCAGGGACAGTTTTTCATCAAGCAGTCTCTGCATTTACCTCGAAAACAACCCTGTCTGGTAACGTTCTGTTATTATCTCATAGCGTGCTGAATGTGCAGGTCACAACTTGTTCACCAGAGCGTTTTGGAGTTGTTGGATTGTGTATTTGATGAGTTTGATGAGGGAAACCAAGAAATCCCATGAGCCTCCGTAGCGTAGCTCTGAGCAGCTCACGGCTCTGCTCCACCGTTCTAAAAATATCTTGCACCGACAATTAAAGGTAACGAACCTACTGCTATGACTATAGGGATTATGGCAATGGGCCAATTTGCCAAAATGTTGAACTATCCCTTTAACAATGCTGCAACCTCGTCCAAGACATATTTTCTCAAAAAAAAAACCCACTATAACACGCAAAACATCCAGACCTCGGTTGATGATGACATAAAGTCACCTCTATACGGCTCGGTCGTTTCACTTCCAGGCCTCCTTTAGTCATGAGCGGATATTATCGCTTCAAGTCAAACACATATGGACAATGACTGATGTACTCGGAGACGGATGTTTGTGCTCCACCAACCACTCCCTTATCAGGTCATGAGTGGCGGCGGCGCTAATAGCTTAAAACAAATGGAAACCAGAAGAAGAGACGTCTGCTGGCTGCCCCTAAAGGAATGAGGAGCGCCGAAAGCACAAGTTCAGCTAACGACGTCGACGCAGCCTCCTTTTTTTTCCTTTTTTTCTTTTGGAAGGTGGATTGTGTTTCCCTGCAAGCTGAGAGTGTAATCCTCTGCAGGGAAGGGAGAAGCCGGGGTCAGGAGGACGTGGAGACGAGGAGCGAGCAAAGACGTCTTATAAAACGAATCATATAGATTTTTTTGGGTGCCCGTTAAGACATTTAGAAGTGGGTGACATTTTTTATTTCATTCTTCCCTCCCAAAAAGATGGACAGTAGCATGACACGGGTCAGGGGGTTTCTACTGAGCCATGTAAGCCTCGGTCTCTCAGCCGAGGCCAGGCATGTGGAGAGGCGAGCCAACCATATGTGCTCAGGACAAGAGGAGGTGCAGAGGATAGGAAACAGGGTTGTCAACAAACAATTCTAAACAACCACAGCGAGCCTCGAGGTTCTGGAGGCAGCAGAGTGCATTTCCATGCTTAATCATCACCTTATGGACTTTATGTCTTGCAGAAATACCAATGAAAATATTAACTCAGGGCTTGTGTTTGTACAAATAAGAACTTTCCGCTCTGGATTTACAAAAAAAAAAGAAATGCAGTTATTTATGGTGCAGCTACAAAAGTTCAATGTCAACCTACAAACTTTTTTCATACCGAGTTAGATGAAGTTCACACGTGTCAGGTGTAGCTGCCTGCTGCTGCTGCACACTATCTGGTGTATGTTCACTTTTATATGTATGTGTGTGTGTGTGTGTGTGTGTGTGTGTGTGTGTGTGTGTGTGTGAGACTGATTGGGGCCACGTTAAGGGCCGAACTAACACGTGTAACATCAAGAGTTTACACAACCTGTCAGTCGGTAATTAGCTTGAGGTCAGCGGAACTGGGGAAACTGACACGAGCAAGGTCAGTTCCTCCACACACACACACACACATACACACACACAAGCAATTAAACTGTCCAAGCATGTGATGTGTGATAAACTGTTATGTTGTACATGGACCAAATAACTGAACCTTATAGTTTTTTTATTTTATTATTGTTGTTGCATTTCACAAACTGCATTTCCCATAAGCCTTAGAGTTTTGCAGCAGCAGCAGCTATAGGACTGAACGGTGCAGCAGAGATTACATGTTAAAACACGACTTTAGACGAGAGCGTTGGTGCAGTTTTACAGCCACCGACAAGTTATGATGACATAAAGTCCACGTGCTACTGCACTTATAAATTTTCATGGGCGATGTAGTAGTTTCACCAAGTGAATGTTTTAGGTTTTCTGTTTCTAGCAGTCAGAGCTGTATGGGATGCCAATTTGTCTTAAAAAGAAAATAAACCCCAAGAGCATGCTTCATTTTTTCAATGGACCAATGAAATAAATACTGAATGTGAAATTGCATTATGTTGCAAAAGCTGGTGGACATTAGCCCGCACATTATGACTTTGGCTCTCAAAAGGCTGTTTGGAAAAGTGTTTGATTAAATGATGCCGTATACTTTAATTTCATTCATTCATTTCACTTTTACAGCTGCAATTAAAGTCACCTTAAGTGCAGACTATAGTGATGCACTTTAGCTGAGGTCTTTATGGTTCACAAAGGGATGATACAGCCAGAAGACATGCAGCAATATTTAGGCTACACCCAATTTATTGCTACCCGAGTCTGTTTAAAGGGATAGTTCAACATTTTGGCAAACTGGCCCATTGCCATAATTCCTATAGTTTTAGGAGTAGATTCGTTACTTTTGGGATTTCCCTCATCAAACTCATAAAATACACAATCCAGCAACTCCAAAACACTCTGGTGGACAAGTTATGACCTGCACATTCACCACGCTATGAGATAATAACAGAACGTTACCAGACAGAGTTGTTTTCGAGGCAAATGCAGAGACTTCTTGCTGAAAAACTGCCCCCAACAGGAACGCACATCAGCGGTTTTGCATGAATTTCCCTCTAAAACAACTCTGTCTGGTAACGTTCTGTTATTATCTCATAGCGTGGTGAATGTGCAGGTCACAACTTGTCCACCAGAGCGTTTTGGAGTTGTTGGATTGTGTATTTGATGAGTTTGATGAGGGAAACCAAGAAATCCCATGAGCCTCCATATGGCGTAGCTCTGAGCAGCTCACGGCTCTGCTCCGTTGTTCTAAAAATAGCTTGCGGCGACAAATAAAGGTAACAAACCTACTGCTATGACTGTAGGGATTATGGCAATGGGCCAATTTGCCAAAATGTTGAACTATCCCTTTAAGAGAATGACATCACAGATTATCAAAGATTATTTTTTGCTCCACAGTCACTGAAATAAATCAGAGGTTTGAGATTTTAGTAACAAATTCTCTCACAGATCTCAAGCTCAAAAGTTTAGATGTGAAACCACAACATTCAACATTTAAATTGAGACATTGAACTATTTTTGGAGGGAAAAATAAGTTAGCTACAATATTAAGCTAGCAGACAAAAACAAGCTGCAGAATCAGGCTCAAAATGACAAAAGACAGAAAGTTGGCACTGCTTGCAATCCTTCAGTGTCAGTATCAGGGTTTTAGCAGTTTACCTTGGGTCGTGACTCGTGTGTATATTGGTTTTAATGGTGGTGAAAAACACTGGTTCAACAAACCGGTTGTGAAAGCAGAGGACAGTTTCGTCAGATTAAGGCTGACAGAAGAAAACCACAGAACAGACGTGTTCAAGAAGTTTCAACACTTACGACAAATTCCCATTGACTCACTTCACCGCTTCGCTGTCTGTCAACCGGTCATTCTCCAGCCAACAGTGACCCGGGTCTTCACAGGCCCGGCCCAGCTCAGTCCTCCCTCCCTCCCTTCCTCCATCCTAGGGTGGAGCATATAAAATGGCTTCGAAGTACCGTAATTGCTGCGTCTCATCATGTCTAAAGTATGTCGGCTTCATTCTGCGGCATTCAGGAGTTTCTCTATCAGCAGCCGAGTCATCTCCAGATGCTGCTCGAGCAAACATGGATCCATTTATTGAGTAATGGGAGGAGCTGTCTCTTCAATTTCAGCTCCATATTGGACACATGTCCACACTAGCGTTTAGGTTTAACCTGTAGCAGCGTATAGCATAGCATAGCATAGCATAGCATATAGCCTCACAGAAAATGCACTGAGTCATGTCCCACTGAAGCTGGTGGTCACCCAAAGCACTTGAGCCGACGCATGTTTTCAATAAGGCGAGTTAATTCAGCAGGCGTTTCTAAAGAAAGTAAACGGAATAGAGGGATCGTTAAAGCTCGCCTCCTTTAAGAGCGCCGAGAAACAATTAAATCTGCTGCGTATCATTTTTAAACAGGAGTTATAAGTATTTTTTGTGTGGGTGGGTGGTGGACATGGCATGTTGGGGATTACGCAGCCCATGAGAAAGAGATTTATGACAGGCAGTAGTCAGTCTTTTAAACCAAAAACCTCACTCCCTTTCACATTTTCAATAGACATAAATACAGAGAATGAATCAAACCAATTCTCTTGATGTCATCGACGCCGACCACAATGATGCCGATGGTATTAATGCGGCGGTGCCAGCCTCCCTGGACCCCTCCCTTTCCCTCGTGCTCATAAATTTTACAGCTGATTCTGATGGACGATGATGACAAAGCTCTTTGGACAGGAGCTGCCTGATGACAACAGCATCTTTGTCTTATTTGACTTGAATTAATATCCGTGGCATTAAATCACCGCTCGGCTCGTGCTGCTGCCTCAGCTCGGCGGCTCTCTTACCCTCTCGCCTGAAGGAGGAGGATAGTATCTGTGCTGTGGCCTATCTTGGAAAACCACAGACACCGAGCTCAGTTCACTGGCACTGTCAGATCCAGAAGTAAACAGTGGCGTATTCTCCGTCCCAGAACAACAAACTGTGGAGTTTTTTCCCTCCGGGGTTTATGGCTACTTCCACAGACAGGACGGTGCCTTTTTGCTTGTTTGTATGTTTATGTCATAGCCTAGTTCCTCTGCTGAGGAGGTTATTTTAGGGCGGCTAGCGTAGCATTACAACCCCACATCTTGATAATATCCCTCTAATACATACATGCACACTGACACTTGGTACGATCAGTTTCCCCCCCCCCCCTTCCCGACATGGAAGCTGTTTTATTTTTGCAAAAATGAATCAGGCGACAATTTTTCTTCTCCAGATTGCTTCCTGTCTGTGTGGCCGTTTGTTCGTTCGTGGGTGTGTGTGTGTGTGTGTAATATCTCCACAATCTCCTCAGCTTAGGAGAGTTTAAGATGAGGATCAATTCAGCTCTCCTGCCCTTATCAGATGTCAAAGAGCCTCTGGAGCTGAAGGCCCGGTTGGTTGGTCCTGGTTCAGAGTCCCAGCTAGTCTTTCTTGACCCAGTCGGGTTTGTGAAAACGGTCCCTTGAAAGGACGTCAGATCTCTGCGGTGTGTGAAAAATAATATCCCCCGAGTCTTTTTTGAGTGAAACAGATGATTCAGGGAGGATCTGTCAACCCTGCAGCCATTAGAAAGTAATATTTTCCCTAAGAAACTTAATCTTTCCTTCAAAAAAACTGAGGAAAAAGTCTGACTTTGCTCAACAAACAGCAACATAATTGATAGCTGGGCATGGCTATCAAATGTGGCATTGACTTTTCTCATAGAAAAGCTCTTCTTGTCAGGGCAACGTGCGGTGTGAGAGCGGAGGAGTCCGACCCTCGGGCGTGGGCCGAATTATTAGTTTTGACAGCTAAAGCTAATTGTTCATAGAACGCTCTCTGAGAAAGTGTCTCTTTTTATGACTCAACAGTCTGCCATCTGTCTATCTGCGGGGAGCTTTTTCCATCTTAAACCGTAAAGCGTCTGCGTCGTCTCCAGATTCTCACCGACATCAGCGGGAAAAAAAAAAAAAAAAAAAAAGCCTGGGACACGACTCAAGGCTAGAGCAAACTCCCTGCTTTCTCCTTCTGCTTTGCTTTGTTTACGATGATATACTACTCACAGCTTTGAGCAACATCTAAAAAAAAAAAAAAAACGTTGAGTGTTTTCTCTTCAGATGCCTGAGTTTCAGCGGCCTCGGTCCGTTTCACGTGCGTCGCCGTCGCCGCCTCAGTCAGCGTGTCCGGCGCAGCAGGAAGCAGCAGGAAGAGGAGGATGATGACGGTTGTGTTTTCTACGTCCGCTTGAAGAGGAGCGTAGTGTAGTTAGGAAGGGGGGGGGGGGATGATTGACACAGCAGATGCCTCTGGGCCCTTTTTGCGGACAAGTGACCTAGAAGAGTATAGTGTAGATAATTAAATGCAGGCTACTGTGCATGGTCCCTCCATTGACCAAATATCAGAAAAACAGCAGCACCCATAGAGTCTCATTGACTTTGGAACAAAACTTGCACGTATCTCCACTATTTGTGCTTACAGAAAAGAAATCAAGTTGTTTTTTTTTTTTTGTTCCAACAAATCTGAATAACATGCCTCGGTGCCAAATGAAATATGGCTGCCAGACTGCAAGGCCAAACACCTTCTTTAAAAAAAAAGAAAAAAAAAAAAGCAGCTACATCAGTGGGGATGAGGTTTTTATGACATGATCGATCATAGTTTGCAGCAGCTTGGCAAGAACAAAGCAAATTCAGAAATGGATGCAGTGAATTAAACCTGATTGCTGTTGTGTCAACAGTTAATCACGCGGCTCCGACGCTGCAGCAGCGTCTGCGATACCAGTGATGTGTTCTGCGTCTGCTTCAGGCTCCGACTCCTCAGCCTGCCTGGATGACGGTGATGAAAAACTTATTGAAGCCTTGAAACTGAATCACATAAGCAACTGCTGCACAATTTACAATTCCGATCATACTTTTCCGATTAACTTTTTACGTGTTTTGTAATCGAATACCAGACAATGTTAAACACAACACTTGTTTTCGTGTGTTAAAGGATTTCCAGAAGTGGAGGGCCCACTTTGAGTGCACGCTATTGTGTAGTCCTTTAAAGTCCTCAAAAATGCAGACCATCTTGTAAAGCCCGGCCGGAGCCAAGACCCTCATCAGACTGTGGGACCAGACTCACGGTCTGAAACGGCTCAGGTCACAGTTTGAGGCACCAGCGGGCGGCCCACCCAGGACCAGGACGCCACCCGTGCTCACAGATTTTCGCCAAAAGTATGTGGACACTCTTTTTTTTATGTTTTTTTTTTTCCAATGTTCCAGTTACGAGAAATCTTTAAGGGATAGTTCACCCAAAATTGAAATTGCACTCATTATCTACTCACCCTCATGTCAACTAAGGGCTGGGAGAAGTTTCAGAGTCCTCCGTGACTTCTCTGAGTTACGGGGGGTCTCGGCGTAGCAGTGCATGTCCATATAACAGTTGCAAATGGATACCAACTGTCTTCTTCACTGTCTACTGTCTGCAACAAAAAGACACACCAAAAAACATCCAAATACCTCCATGCTGCTCGTATGTAATGTCCGTCTTGTATTGAAGCCCCGAAATGTGAAATTGTCCCGAAAAAAATTAAATAAGTCTATTTTTCAAGCTTGTTTGTAGCGGAAGCTTCTCGAAGCTCCTCTTCCCAGTTCGTCAAATTTGGACGGCTTCGAGAAGCTTCCGCTACAAACAAACTTGAAATATAGACTTATTTAATTTTTTTCGGGACAGTTTCGCATTTCGGGGCTTCAATACAAGAGGGACATTACATACGAGCAGCATGGAGGTATTTGGATGTTTTTTGGTGTGTCTTTTTGTTACGAAGACAGTTGGTATCCATTTGCAACCGTTATATGGACATGCACTGCTACGCCGAGACCCCCTGTAACTCAGAGAAGCCACGGAGGACTCTGAAACTTCTCCCAGCCCTTAGTTGACATGAGGGTGAGTAAATAATGAGGAGAAATTTCAATTTTGGGTGAACTATCCCTTTAAAGCTTCAGCCAACGATGCTGTTTCTGATCATATTCTTCCAGCTTTGTTCTGAAACTGCACAGAGCCCCGACCTCAACCCCGTCCAACACCTTTGGGATGAACTGGAACGCCGACTTGGAGCCAAACCTTATCAACATCAGTGACTGACCTCTCTACTACTCTCTTTGCTGCAAATCCCTGCAGCCACAGTCTTGTAGAGAAGCTTACCAATAAAATCTCCTGGTGCACCACTTCAAACAGCAAAACAAACTCACTGACCGGTGCATTAACTCAAAGGCGCTCTCCGCCTGTTGCCTGATAAAGTTTGATACTCTAAACAACCTTTCATGAAACAGAGATGCAGGTGTCTGGAGGACGAAGCTAATGTAGCATCATTGTTAGCATCATTAGCTCCTCTGGTGCAGTTCATTCTGCTCCACTAAAGAAGAAGAAGTTTATGGTGGAGATACTTCCTGCAAACGGCTGAGCTGTGCAGTTCCTCAGGTAGGCAGCAGAGCAGAGCCGTAAGGAGAAGTTTCGGGGCCCCGGAGGACGATGAGGATCCCAGTGGCCCCTGATATCGGTACATTTTGCAACTTGAACTATAAAACCTCTTAAATCTCCCATAAAGACTCTTTACAGTCCGTGCTGTTGCCCTAAACCCCCCCAATGTGCGGCCACTGCTGTTGTACGCTGCAGCAAGTTTCTGCATGTGAGACTTTCAAGGAACATCTGTAAATTGTAGCCTCTAAGTGTTGTTTGAAAAATTAGGCATTTAAAGGACGTCTTTTCTTTTCAGTGCAGCATCTGTCCATTTTCTTTCTTTCTTTTTCTTTTTTTTAACAGATGAGATATTCAGGGGAAATCTGCTAATTGTAGCATTTGCCAGTTGTTTTTATTTTTATCATTATTTATTCTTATACAAGTGGTGGATTTAAGGGATGGGATTAAAGGGACACTTTAAAGTGTAGGATCTGCCAGTTTTGTACAAGTTAGAAGCATCTGTAGATCATAGCATCTGCCATTTTTATTTTATTTTTTACAAGTGGTGCATTTAGCGGACATCTGAAACACACAGCATCTCACATATTTTTTTCTTTCTTTTTTTTTATAGAGACATCTGTCAAATGTTGCAGCCACCAATACACTGAATAAAGCATTCAGGGGAAGTCTGTAAGTTGTAGTGTCTGCCAGTTGTCTACATGTGCTCACCAGTTACAGTAGTAGAAGTAGCTAGTTGAATGTTTCCATGACCAGGTCTAATCACATATTTGTGTAACGTTCAGCTTCCGGTTTCCTTTAATTCCTGTCAGTCAAATATACCTCGGATCTGCAGCCCCGTGGACGACGATTACCATGATTGGAAGAGCAGACGGGCTCGGGATAGTTCTGGTGGTCTGTCTCGCTTCCACCTCTGGTATGTCCATATTACAAACTGCAATCACTTCCCATCTCCAGAAGAGAACTGTTACAAGCGTGTAGTTCATTTCAATGTCAGCTGTCTTTTTTCCTACAACATGTAATGGCATTCACTGCGCCGTGTGCGGACAGACAGACGGGGAGAGCGCTTTCTGCTCCCATAAATAAGGCCGAGGTAGGCTCCAGCCTGTTTCATCCATCACTGTGTTTGTAGAGCAGGAGGGAGTGAGGGGGGCCGGATTCATCCATGTTCCCAGCAGCCGTCCCCCCTGTGGGAACTTCACACAGCCATTAAACACCTCATGGCAGCCCGTTAGCTATTGGGCCAGCTGAGCCGAGGAGAGAAGTGCAGTCCCACAGGCTCTCGTCTGGTCCCCGCGGACATGTCAACAGGTTTTTCATTTAAAGTTTTAGTGCACATCTCGGGCACATAAGTCTGCTGATATAGGAGAAGTGGAGGCGCATACATCCTCAGCCTCACAGAAGGTCACACAGGTGTTAATGTAGGACGTGAAACACAGTGAAGGGTCAATAAAGATCCAGTTTTCATTTGCTCTCAGTAACTAAAAAGAACTTTTCACGCGCAGCAAACTTTACATTGTCAGTAAATGTCAGTTTCTTCCGTCATAATTATCGCAGCTGAGAATAATAAGGAGGGTGTTTGGAGTTTGGGAGCACGACGTCGACGGCACATGCAGCTGATACGAATCTGAGGCAGGTGTCCAAGACGATCTGAGATCAGCTTTTCGACTGGATGTTTGAACTCCTCTGAAGGCGAGCTGACATCTTTGAGCAGTTAAAAAACAAAGTGGTTTACAATAATCCAGACATTCGAATGTTTGTCCCATTAAGTCAACAGCGTAATAATCTGAGGTTCATGGTCAACGCTTTCAGGCCTTTGCACCATTCATCTCCACTATGAGGTCATCCTGCAAAACACATGACTTCTTTCAAGGGGAAGGGGAAGGGGGGGGATGCGATAGCGGCTAACGTGTCCTTAAATCACCCTTGGGAGTGAAGCAAAGAGTTTTTTTTTTTTTTTTAGTTTTTTTTATGAGGGAGTGGAGCGCAGGTGTTGAAATTGACAGACTGTGCTGTAGATTCCCAAGCTTTTTAAAAAGCATCTGGACTAATAAAGCCCTCCAATTACAAAAAGAGAGGGGAGGGGCAGGGAGGGAGCCAGATATGTGTGGGTTTGGTTATCATCATTTATCCCTTTTAATAAAAGTAAAAATGAAATCATAAACAACAGGAATAAACATTATCTCCATGTTCCAAAAAAATAAAAAAGTGTCGCACCCACCCAGTTGTGGGAGCGTTTGATCTCACCTCACGCCCCCTGATTAATTAGAGCAGGATGCCACGGACTCTCAGTGTCTCCATGGGTTTCACTCAGCCATCCCAGAAAGAAAGAAAGAAAGAAGTCTGAGTGGGATCGTTCAGGGGAGTTGACGCCATTGTGTGTTGTTGAGCAAGACTGAAGAGGTGGCGGCTGCCTGCATGCCTCCAGCACTCCTTAAAAACTTAAAACCACACTCGCAACATGCCAGGGATTCCTGCTCTGACCGCACAACTGGGCAGGAGGAGCAGATGCCTGATTAATGGACAGGCTTCATTAAGTGTGTTTTCTTCATCAAACCGCCGCCACCACCACCATCGCCGCCGCCGCCGCCGCTTCTTTGTCTTTGAACTTTATTATAACAGCTCATAACACGGTGATCTCAGCCCTGGAAGTCCAGTTGTTCTTTAAAACTTCTAATAAGCATCTATCTATCTGTCCATCTATGATGATCATCACCCATTATAATATGTTTGTTAAGGGTTAACAAAGAAACAAAACAAAAAAAGTCACACAACAGACGACCACAACAACAACAACAAAAACACTCACCAGACTTTAGAGAGAGAGACAAAAGATTCAGATTTAGACTAAATGATCCGGATCTGCTGCAAAATTTAACGGCCTGCAAATCGGTTCAGTTCCTTTTTCTAATACGCTGCTGACAAACAAACACAACTGACACACAAACAGACACGGGTGTAAACATGCAGAGAGTTCTCATTAATAATGGGCAAATAACCAGCTATAAATGTTAATATGTAGCTCATAAAAGTGAGCAAAAACATATATAAATTTGTAACTAAAATATATGCAGAAGGTTAAATAATCATAAATAAGAGGAAAGTAAGTGATTAATAATGGTTAATGAATATAACATGTGCATGAATATTAAAAACTGAGATTTAAATAAATGAGTTTCTCATTTTCAACACTGGATAAATATTTTTTTCCATAAACATGGACAGCTGCAGTGTGGCTCTGTGTTCCTGTTACTGATTCATAACTGATATGAAAAGCATTTGTATATTATTTAACCGTATTAATGAAGTTGCTGGTCTCAGTTAATGAATGTTTTCATCTTCCGTCCTGTTTATCCCTCAGAGTCACTCATTCACTGAGGCCGAGGGGGAAAAGAAAACACGCCTTGCTCCTTGTGTGTGTGTGTGTGTGTGTGTGTGTGTGGGATTATAAAGCATCTCTCTGGGCTCCATCACAGTGTGACAGTAAGGACACGGCCCTGGATCGGTGACAGCCCCCATAAGTCACCGGCGCTGCCTCATGACTCTGTGCAGGTGCCTCAATCCTGTTCCTGCCCTTACATGGCTCTTCTCCTCCTCTTCTTCCTCCTCCTCCTCCTCCTTCTCTCTTACGTCTTCTTCAAGCTGAGCTCCATCACGTCACTCAGTATAAGATGTTCCACAGCCATCGGGGAGTTGGGGAAGGGGGCTCATGCTGCACGACGCCATGTTTAGTCATTAAGGAAAGATCTTGATGTCACATCTGACAGCAACTAAAGAGAGAGGAGCAAGGCAGCAGCACATGTGTGTGTGAGTGAAGGAGCGACGGATCAAAGAGAGAGAGGCATTCCTGGTTTAATCTACACTGTGTTGATAGTGAGACATCAAGCGCACGGTGCTGAAACACAGATACACTCATAAAAACTGGCGGCTGGCTTCCTAGAGGATGCATAAATTATTATCATGGCATTAATTAAAGGAATAATCTGACGTATATACGCTGTCACATCTGCATGGAGACGTTGCAGCCAGCAGACTGGAAAGAGTAACCTGTAAAGCAGCGGTGCCCAAATTCTTCTCAGTGAAGGACCAAAAAAGAATCAGATGGAGGGTCGCGGGTCAAAACTAAACATTCATGTTACAGTGCATTAAATTAAATATGCCTATTAAAGCATAACTGTGCAAAATAAACACTCACACAAAGTAATTTTGAAAATTAACCACACTATTGTTTATTGTGTTTCACTGTTAAGTGCATGAAAGCACATCCATATGGCTCTTTTTTAAAGGGAAACATTTTGGCAAATTGGCCAATTGCCATAATACCTATAGTCATAGCAGTAGGTTCGTTACCTCTACAGGTAATTGTCGGTGCAAGCTATTTTTAGAACGGCGAAGCAGAGCCGCAAGTTGCTCAGAGCTACGCTACGGAGGCTCATGGGATTTCTTGGTTTCCCTCATCAAACTCATCAAATACACAATCCAACAACTCCAAAACGCTCTGGTGGACAAGTTGTGACCTGCACATTCACCACGCTATGAGATAATAACAGAACGTTACCAGACAGAGCTGTTTTAGAGGCAAATGCAGAGACTGCTTGCCGAAAAACTGCCCCCGACGGGAACGCGCATCAGCGGTTTTGCATGAATTTACCTCTAAAACAACTCTGTCTGGTAACGTTGTGTTATTATCTCATAGTGTGGTGAATGTGCAGGTCACAACTTGTCCACCAGAGCGTTTTGGAGTTGTTGGATTGTGTATTTGATGAGTTTGATGAAAAATAGCTTGTACCGATAATTAAAGATAACAAACTCCTACTATAAGGATTATGGCAATGGGCCAATTTGCCAAAATGTTGAACTATCCCTTTAAAGTAGGCAGTGGGAAAATAATAATTACTTTAAAAATTAAAAGTTCGAGCATGGGTCAGTGGGTCAAAAATATTTGGCCATGGACCCCAAATTGGGCAGCCCTGCTCCAAAGCTTATGTTTGTAAATCAATAAATGGGTCCATCCATCCACCACATCCTCCTGACGTGGACTTTGTCTCTCTTTATTCTGCATTACTGCCTTTTTTCTCCTGTTATAAAAACTACGACCACTAGATGTCGCCTAGCAACAAAACGTAACTATGTGGTGCTATAATAACCTGCTGCACAAACAACCTGTGGTCTGGTTTTTTGATTGTACAGGACAGTCTCAGATTTTCATGAGGTTAGATGTGCTGGATTATTTCCTGGCAGCGAGTGTTGATTTCCTGGAGTCTCTGCTGGTTGCCTAAGCTATGCTAAGCTAACTGGCTGCAGGCTGCACAATTACCATGCAGATGTTGGAGTGGTATCGATTTTCACATCTAACTCTCGGCAGGAAAGCAAATAAGAGTGTTCCCAAAAAATCTTGAACTATTCATCTGATACAAGAACTGAACCACTGAGAGAGAGAAAGAGAAAAAAAAGTGACTGTGATGAGATCAAATAGCCTAGAAAAAAGCAAAATATGAATTCTTTTATTTGTTTTTCCTTCTCTCTTCACGTGTGTGGCCTGTGACCCATCACACATTCATCATCTCCTCTTCCCAGATCTGATTGATATTTGATCGCCAGGCATGGAGGCGAAGCTGCAGAGGACTTTGTGTACTCTCTCTTTGTTTCCATCAAACATCTGTCCAGAAAATAAATGATGACTTTCTCACTTGTTGCCGTCTGTTGTCGCAGCTGCAATTTGTCGAAAACAGGAGGGCTGTGCTTAAAAGTAAATAACTCGACAAACAATTAGTGCATTTCAAGGCTTTTCAAACGCAACACATATTCACCCCACACACACACACTCACAGGGTTTTTATAAAGTCACTGGCATGGCATGTGTCTGCAGGGGCCAATTGGGCTCAGGCTGTAAAATTGAGTTTGTTAGGAAACAGACCAAACACTCAGCAGACGAAAAGGCAAATGTCCCACTGAGTCTGTAAAGACCTACGCAGGACGTTTACTGCACATCACAGCTTTCTCCCCCCAGAAAAATGCAAATGGAAAGAAAAAAAAAGGGATTGTAGGTATTTACAACTTTGTAGCATTGGTAAACAACCGGTGCTAACTGCCGTAACCCATCATGTTGATGTCTTGATGGGGAATTACTTACGTAGATTTCCAATGATTTTACCAGACACTGTTGCAAAGGTGAGGACAGATCTGGACAACAAATCAGATCGCACACACTCAAACACACCTGCAGGTGGATCTGCACAACAGTACTTCATCAACATGTTACCTCCAAATGATGAATACAAAGTGGTGGTGTCTGAAGAATCCATGGCAGCAGCTAATTCATGTGCAAGAAGAGCCAAAATGGCGGCAGCTCCGTGTCTGTGAAGAAGGCCTGGACTGAAGTCACCAAGATGGACCGCAACCCAACAATCGCTCCGTCGTCTCGGCCTGCAGACGCACAGCAGCGATGGATGGACCACAGTCTCTCCCTCTCCGGCCGTAAAGCGTCGCTGGCTGAGGGAAATGCTCCATGGCAACCACCAGTGATGCTCCTCCCATCCATGCAGGTGGAGAAACGGCCAACGCCAGTGCTGCTAGTCTAGCCCACCTAGCGAAATTAGCTTTAGCACCTAGCGAACTTGCAACACAGGCAGGAAACCTGTGCTCTAACTTAGATAAAAGTACTTATAATGTACATTTTGATCATTAAAAAGTATTTATATTTCTAACGTAACTTATTTTATGCATGAATTATATACTGTATATGCTGCACATGATCCTGAACCATAAAAGAGTTAAACCCATATTTTGAATGAATACAAAAACCAGAACAACTGATGAAAACCAGGTTATTACACAGCTATCATATTTTATTAGCTCACATCAAGTCTGGATCAAGAAGCTGTAAAACTACAATATTAGTCTCTACAATGTAAATAACTTTGAAGTCTGACATGTGACTGTTTATGCCATGTTTAGATGCCAGTATATGTATATAAATGTGTGTGTAAACTGTGCATTTGTTTGTCTGTATGCATGCATGCATACACATAGAGTGCGTGGGTGCACACAAACATGTGTGTATATTTATTTATATGTCTCTATCTATGTGTGTATTTGTCTTCAGAGTTTATTATTATTATTGTCTGGACTGAGAGGCTTGTTCATAAAAACTGTATATTTAGTCTGATTTATTATTTCAGGGCCGTGTAAACACACTTCACTTTTACTATTATTAATTTCGTATTCAACGATTGAAGATCCATCAATATGTCAAAAACAAAAAAAACAAAACCGGGTGTTTGATTTGAATGTGAAATACAAGCCCTGAATTATTCCTGAGCTTCCTCTGTGTTTGAAATGAGTCCTGTTCTGCTGTGTTGGGAGGATGTTTTGCTTTCAAACCAGCTGCAATCCAAATATTTTCTGAGAGATTTCATTGCCCAGAGGCATTTTTCTGCTGCATCACAAAAAACCCAGAGGATTGAATTAGCACAATTTAACAAATCTTAGCTGTATACTGTAATTGCGCGATTTTTTGCATTACGTATCTCTTGCACTGTAAGGTACATGACTTGCAAAGCTCGCTGAAGTAATAGGTGCTGTACGACTGTGCAGCCAAAACTATCAGACATGTTCAGCAAACATTTGACTTCATGTTACAAGTTCAGAGTGAGGGGGTCGGGGTGGGGTGGTGGGGTGTGGGGGGTGGGAAGCAGAAAGAAAGGATTCCAGTGATGTTTTGCGCCATTTAAAACATGCGTCCTCTTATGAATAACAACAGGACGGCGTCCAAATGGGCTGTTGTGTCGAAACTTTAGATCACCAAAGGGAGAGAGGAAACCTTTTTTGCAAGTTAATGTCTTCCTTTTGGAACCGCTATCACACAACTATCTGTGTCTTGAGGATCTTGTACATGGCACTATCTGACTCCCAGTTACTGTAGCAGAAGCAGGTTGCTGTGTGTGTGTGCATGTGTGTATGTCTGTGTGTATGTGTATGTGTGTGTGTGTGTGTGTGTGTGTGTATGCGTGTGTGTGTGTGTGTGTGTGTTGTGTGCATGTGTGTGGGCATCAGAAGGTGCTGCAATATCCATTAGGAACAACGGTGCTGTGGACAAATAGAGCTGGGCGTCTCTGAGGTGCTGATTGAGTCGGCAGATGGAGTATAAATTATGATGAAACGGCATCAGCAAGGTTGACTCCCCCCTCCTCCCCCCCTCCGTCCCTTTACATTTATGCTTAATCTGCAGCCAAGGAGAGATTTTATATTCCTTGCAAGATCAGGGGGGGAAAAAAAAAGAAAACGGCCGGGGAATCATTCTGCTAAACCCACGGTTGGCAGGCTGCGTCTCGGAGTGGTTCAGCATCTGTTGCTTTATTTTCCAATGGAACTTGCAGCTCTTTTTTTTTTGTTGGTTATTTTTTTTTTACCAAAATGATTTCTTGCGCCATGTGAGACTGATTAATCTTTCACAATAGCAGGATTAGCCTTGATTTTTTTTTTTTGCAAAGTCCTGCATCTTGAGTCCAGTTTATAAATCAATTTGGCATCCGGCACCAAGCAGCCAAAAACCCACCCCGGGGTGGTATCAGTGTGACAGAGGTCAGAGCATATTAAATGAAATGTGTTTTTCAAACAAACATGGAAAACGGCTGGTTCTGGTCTGGGCTTAGATCCTCAGTTCCTGCCATGTTGTGGTAGTAAAGTTAAGTTTAGTATCAGAGCAATCAAACAGGGGGAGTCGTAAAAGCAGGCAAATGATAAAACCCAGCGGTGAAATAACTGATGACACACGTTTATTGAAGGCATTAAATGCATCACACCTGGCCTCAAGATCTCATCTGAAACTGGAGATAATGTGGCTGCCAAGTCTGTGTCATCCTCTGAAGTTGTTATCTTAATAATGTGAAGAAAATCTGCCCAGCGAACTAAAAGATAAACACATAAAAACAACCTAAACCACAACCTCTCTGTGCTCACAACTGTGGATGACATAACTCTTCTCACTTCCACAATCTGACTCACAAGAAAAGGAAAAAAAGAGCCAAAAAGCGTTTTCAATCTTGCTCAGGCAGTTGCAGCGAAGCCTGACTTTGACCTCTCTCTCCCTGTGACTCCATTATGCACCTGTGCTGCCGAGGTCCCTGTTCAGACCGTGCATGGGGCCTCGGGCCTCCCTGTCGTGCCTGATGTATGTCAGTGTCCCGGGGTCCTCTCCCCCATAGGTGAGGGTCTCCCTCCAGAGGCCCGATTAAAACGGCCTGCTCTCTCAGCTGTGTTTGCCGCTTGTCAAACAGTCTGGTTTATGGGCTTCATTAGTGGAGGAGGTGGGTTACATATGGAGAGTGTGTTTTACTGCCACTGGCTGTCTGTAAAGTCCAGAGATCACGACTTGTCTGACACTCAGTAAATCAGCCAAGCTTTTGCACACTTTGGTGAAGTTGTGGAAACTGGATGAAAAAGAAGAAGGAATGGAGAATTCCATCGATACAGAACAGTTTCAATAAATGCAAGATCCAAAAAAATCCAGTAATATCAGGTTTTATGATATATAATCAATGCCTGTCTGTGTTTATGGGGAATGTCTTTCATGGTGTTTTTCACATGCATGCACGACTCAGTAATTAGTTCAATCTGATTTTGCCCTATAGCTTATAGCTGCAGCTGAGTCCTGAGAATGAACAGCACAGAGGTGCAGAGAGAGAAGGACCTGAATGTGTGTGGTTCGCTTTAAGCTTGGCGTTGACATCATGCTGTTACTGAATATTTGCCTTTACAACAAAGTTTATTAGACCTTTGTGTAAATTTGCAAAAGGAGCAGTTGCACGCTTGTGCACAGACAGCTGAGCCGAGAAATGAGCAACGAAAAACACCAACAACAAGCAACAAAAATAAAAAAATTAGCTCCCACTTCATTAAGATTCATTAAACAGCTTCATTAGGTAGTTTTATTACTTTTCTGAAAGGTTAAAAAACTAAACTAAACTAATGGTTTGCAGTAAAACTCTGGATTGCATTGTCTATTATTCTTTTCTTTCAGTATTTTCACTGTGATAGCATCAGCCAACAACCTGTGAAAATCATTATCAGATAAGAACAATATGTGGGCAGACGCTGTGTAACCACCAGTGTGTGTGGTGAACGTATTAAAGAAGAGTGATAATGATTTTGCAGGGTGTTTAGAGCATTGAGACGACTACTGTAGCTACGTACGGGCCTGTTGACATCCCTGATGACACTTGCTGACATTTAAAGACAAAGGTCAGCTGAGAGAGTGAGGCGCTGAAATTCGCTAAGTTATGGCTGCAGTATTTACTCTAGACTCACTGCACACTATTGAAACAATTGATTTCATAGTTATAAGTTGGACCAGAATCTAGTTAAGAACAGGGGAAGAGGATGTCTGCAGAGGGAGATTAGTTAAACAACAATTTTTTGCTTTTGCTTCAGCTATATAAAGTTAAAAAGGGACTAAACGAGATGCTTTAAACAAGAAAACTGTTTAATGTGTAATTTAATTACAGTATATCATTGCCCACATGCTTTATTCTTATAATGTAATGTTAGTTTCACCGATCACTGTTGCATGTAGAGGAAAAAGCATTATAAAAAGCTGGAGATTGTTTCACTGACACTTCAGGGATGTATTCATGTTTTATTTATGTATTCTACTTTAGTTTATTATTTGGATTAAACTGTAAGGAATTTAAGAGCATTTTAACAACTTTTGGTTTGTGTCCTGAAGGTAGCCAAGTATTTAAAAAAAATAACAACAATTTATTTCTCCTTTCCTCTAAATTCCCTGTAGTCTTGTCTTCGTCTGTTGTACTTTCAGCACCGGTGAGTAAGTTCAAGGGCTGAATAATAAAGTGCTAGAATATATAACACTATGGAAGCAGATCATTGAAAGAATAATTTTAACTGTATCAGCAGATACATTTTGATATTTAATCCCAACTGGATGTTGAAATTTAATCTGAACTCAAGTGTTTTTATATTTCTAAATTCATATTTCAGGTTTGACTTGTATACATATGTTTGCCTATTTATTTAGATGGAGGATTTGATTCTCTTCAGGCTTGAGTGCTTTCCTTTATCTGACTTTTATATTTTAAATTTTACCATCTGAATTTCAACGTGTATTTGTTTATGTTTTTGAATAAGTGAATTTTCCATCTGAATTTGAGAACCCTAAAAAGAAAAACATACTAGAAATAAAGTTTTTCAAGTTGCACAACTTAGAAACATAGACATTGTTTCTAAGTAAAACAAATAGGAGATATAAATTCAGAAATATATATTTTAATGGGTTAGCCAAATGTAAAATTAAAGTCAAACATTTAAAAGTTTTCCTTTTGTGATATTCAATGTTTAACATCATGATTTATAAAAAAGAAAAGAAAAAGAAAGAAGATAAAATGAAATAGGTAGTTGAAAAATAAAAAAAATATTGCACATTATTTTCGGTTTCCGCTTCCGTTATCAGTAGTTTCTGTTTCCGGTGGGTCAGATAAACGCGATGGCCGCTGTTAAATACCGAAAAATAGAAGTCAGGCACAGGTGTTGTTTCGGTGACACACATCAGGGAAACTACGCAGAAACACGGAGATATTGTGAGTTTAACACATCAACTTTGTCCCGTTGTTGAATTAGACTTTGTACGTGTTGTTGTTGTTGTTAGCTGCTAGGCTAATACTCCGGTCAGATGCTACGATGCTAACTCGTGGTCTCTCTCCGAGCAGTTGCTAAGCAGCAGCAGCAGCAGCCGGGAGGAACCAGGCAGGATGGCTAAAGAGCCTTTGAAGAGATCAACATGTGCCCCCCCCCCCTCCTAAAAAAAAAAACTGCACAAATCACAACAGTATCCTAATGTCTGGAAGATGTTCAGCTCAGTATCCCGAGCAGGAAGCTGAATTAGCTGTTAGCTCCGGTCATCTGGTCCAAGCCCCGGGTTTTTATGAAGCGGTGGATGTTGGATTTTGATCCAGAAACTCCAGGATTAAAGTCCAGTTTTAAGGTAAGACGGCTCACACTGTTATTGTGTGTGTGTTTTAGCCTGTTTTAATACATATTGTTAAAGCCGTGTGTTGTTAAACATGTGTTAAGAATAAGTTTGACTGCTGATCCTGTGTGTGCTCAGATCAATAATACTGGTTAAATCCCAATTGTCTAATGGATTTTGCACATCTGGTCTGGTATGTTTTAAAAAGGAAGCAGGATTTTCATACATACCGGTTGCAGGTGAACAGGATGACATGCCTTGTTAAGCCTTATCACTACTGGAATATGCATCATCATAGCTGCCGTAGATTAAACATGTCAGTTGAATAAACACATGCAATACAAAGACATGTAAAATCCTGTTCAGTTGCTCTGACACTGTGGACATGTGTTTTCTACCCCAGCGCCGTGTGCTCATCCTTGATCGTCTGCAAGCTGGAAACTTGGACGTCTGCTGGACACTGGGAACGCATCCATTCTCCCGACGCTCACGGCCAGTTCGTCCAGAACCGATCAGAGAGATGTAAGTCGCTTATTTCATTGTTTTCCTTTTATCCGAGTGAAAACGCTTTCTACTTCTGCCTGCAATGTTTTTATTTAGTTGTCATTTCCAATCGCCGTCCAAGCAAATTCATTGTGTGCACACAGTCGGTGCAGCTTCTTCTGACGCAACTCGTCTGCCAACACAGCAGTTCAGACAATTTCCTCTTGTGCTTTTTGAAATACACCAGTTTGTCATGCTTTTGAAAATTATATTGTATTCTTTCAGCCGAACATACCACAGAATGATCTGTAAAAGTTGACATGTGATCAATCATGTGGATAACTTGATAAATGTTGCACAGACATGAGTTGGCACTTGAGTGTTTAAGTGGAAAAGTTTGATTAATACTCTTATGAGCCCAGAGCTTTAATAGCCAGGGTTTCATTGTGGTTTATAAGGATTTGAGTGAGTGACATGTTATCTACAAGCAAGTCAGGAATGTTTCTGTTCATTTTGTAGGTTTCACTTAAATGATAGAGCTGCAATCCAATTTATTATTATCCAATTTATTATTTTAAATCCATTTTAAGAGGGAATGCCTGGATTTTCTGCTTCCATTGTCTGAGTATGTGATTATTTCCTCTGCTTCTTGCTCTTCTGTGGTTGTAAAGTGAAATGTCTTTTGGACGTGGTTGAACCATCTGAAGACGTCATCTCGTGGTGATTTGTTGTTTGGGATTTGTGAAGCTGGGGCTTTTTTCGAGGCCTAGCTGATTAACTGAGTTTCACTGGCCGTTGCCATAATAATAGTTCTGTGTAGGGAAAAGATAAGGTTTCTCACAATTTGTATTGATGGATATGTGGAATTCACATTTCAGGGGATTCTTACTTGTTATTTTTCTGTGTGAAAGCCACAACCGAGCTGTCAGCAAGCAATCTTTATGTTTCTGTATTATTCGCTCTAGGCTTGGTTATATGAATAAGCTGAACTGACTTTGTCTTGTTTCTGTTTGCTTCGTATTTTCACTTTTTTTTATTTACTTTGGCTGTTTTGCGTTATATTATGATCCTCAAAGCGTCTTGTCATTCCAGTTTAACGTCAGTTTTGTGGCGTCGTAGTGTCTAAGTGGTTGGATGCTACAGGTTCAAAAGCAATTATTAAAACATAGACATGAAAAATATTATTCATCAAGAGTCTTTTTAGTCTTCTCAGAACTAATAATAATTGGACTTTTACCAGATTGATTATTATGTCAAGTCTCACTGCCACAAATCTAATATATGGAATTATTTGGACTTACTGGCAAGAAATCTTTGTTCCTACCAAATATGCCTCCTAATGCAGTGAGACATAAGAGCACTTAATGCCAGTGAGTGAATACATATGGGAGCAAATTTGTTCCATCTCCTGGAGATTTAGTCCGAGGTAACCTTATATTTTCTGAGCATTTCTTGTGGGGAGTTGACTGACGGACGAGACGGGCCCATGGAGTCATAACAGAAGCCCTCATCTGTTCTGCCTAATGCCGACTATCGACTGTGACTGTCATTTTAATTTTCACCCAATCAGGCTACTCTTTTTTTTTTTTTTTTTGCTATTGATGTGCTGGAAAATGGTGATGCACATTGCACGACGGCGCTTTGAGGCCCGTGCCAGACCGTGGCAGACGTGCTGCTCTGTGGTAGCGATTTCAGCAGTTATGTTTCCCGAGACATATTTCAAATTAATGATGCAAGGAAAACGAGGGCTTTCCCCTGAGCTTACTTTTTTGACTATTCCTATTTTTCAAGCAATTTCACCTGTCCACAGCTGGTCTCGCATCGCAAAAATGATGTTGTGTTGAAGCATGACATTGATGTCTTTTAGGGCTTTCAGACTTTGTTCTGGAAAACCGGGAAACAAATGACTTCAGTCTCTACTGAGGCATTCAAATACCTGTGTGTGTATGTGTGTGTGTGTGTGTGGGTGTGCTGTCACCGCTCTGGCACCGGCCGAGCTGACAAAACAGCAAATCTGGCAACTTTTTTTGCGCCTCTTTTGTGGGTTTTCGTCATCCACTTTCCTGGTGGTCTTCAACACATTCAGGCATCGAAGTGTTCAGAGAAGGAGCTGGCAGCGAGGCCGACCTGGCAGAGTGGCTTTTCTTGCAGAGAAAGAGGAGTGTGTGTGGCACATTGCGAGCTGGTACAGTGTGTGCACGATGGTGGTGGTGTTGGAGGAGGAGGAGGAGGAGGAAGGCGTCTAGTGTGGGAGCAGGCAGCTCTGTCGTGAATTTAAACAGCTCACCGAGGACGAGGCACTGGCAGCCGAGCGTACATCTGAGGTGACGCGTCATATAAAAAAGGCAAGAGCGTTTAATCTCCTCCTTGAAAAAGAGCAGCTCCCTCTTTTCTCCCAGCTCCCAAAAAAAACACTGCATTCTCCAGCTAACGCAGATGGGGGTTGAATAATTCATGGCAACACAGGCAAAGTGTCCTCATGCTGCAGTTCTATAAAAAATAATCCCATAACATCATCACACTCACCCCATCGCTCGCGGGGCTTATACAAGGCATCTGGGAGAGGTCGACTGGCCTTTAAGCCTCATGACTCAGACTTCATTCACTGGGCCTCCTCTACTCTCTGTCAAGAAAACTTTGCAGGCAAGCGAGGCGTTTTAATAAAGAGGGACACAGGTCCTGGCTTATTTTGCGGTGCATAAATAGAAATGTGTTGTTGCAGGCTGAAGTCCTAACTCAGGGTCCGTATTCTTTAAATAAGTGTTTTTTTTTTTCAAACTTTTTTACATGAAGGACCCCAAAAACTGACACACGGACCCCCCCATTGGACAAAATTTAACACCAGAAATACATAGATATTTGTTCCAAGACTGAATAACTTTACTTTTTTTTAGTCAATGTAGGTTCAAATTACTGCCAGTGGCATCAACTTTTGGAAAAATTTCAAGAAATTTATGGGGAAAAAATGTGGTAAATTATTAATTTTATTTTTTTAAAGTATTTTTTGGGGGCTTTTTCGGTTTTAAAGGGATAGTTCAACATTTTTGGCAAATTGGCCCATTGCCATAACCCCTGTAGTCATAGCAGTAGGTTCGTTACCTTTAATTGTCGGTGCAAGCTATTTTTAGAACGGCGGAGCAGAGCCGCAAGCTGCTCAGAGCTACGCTACGGAGGCTAATGGGATTTCTTGGTTTCCCTCATCAAACTCATCAAATACACAATCCAACAACTCCACAACGCTCTGGTGGACAAGTTGTGACCTGCACATTCACCACGCTATGAGATAATTACAGAACGTTACCAGACGGAATTTGCCAAAATGTATGAATGAACTATCCCTTTAATGGAAAGCACAGATGAGAGAGAGACAGGAAATGGGGAGGCAGCAAGGGGGGAATGACATGCAGGAAAAGGTTGCTCAATGTGGGATTCGAACCGGGACTGTAGCCTCAACACCGCCCCAAAATTATGGTAAAATTTTGAGAACCACTGCGTTCCAGCATAGATGAGCTGTGATGGATGTTGCAAACTTCACGTTACGTAACTTCTGATAACTTTTAATAATTTGGTTTAAGTTTGAACTGTTGTGCAGCTGAGCTGAAACCCAGCACTCGGATTTAACAGTGTAATTGTGGAGCTGTCCGTCCGTCTCTGTTGTTTACTGCCGCAGTATTTTCATTACTGACGTGCAATGAATCTTGGGATAGGTCGGGCCACAGGAGATCCACCTGTTGGGGCCTGCAACGTGAGACGACCCAGTAGGTCAGCCTGTGAATGAAGACGCAGCTCATGAGAGTCGACAGCTACGCTAGTGCTAAGTGCTAACCATCCCAAAGCACATCTGAGGCTGCGGGGTATTTTGTTCTGCTGAAGATCAAATCGTCAAATCATGGTGTTAAAACTAAACCCCCGGTTGTAAAGATTGATCCTAAAAGAAGCCGTGAAAGTCTGAAAAAAGTTTTTTTTTTAATGATGGTGCGTTCAGTAGCTGTTAAGACGCTTCATCCAAAGTCACAGTTGTAGTTGCGTTATAGGGGTTAGGACAAATCCAGTCAGATTTATCGTCTGGGAACCTGTAACGTGTGTCTAAAATTTCACGGCGGTTCACCCAAGCCGTCGTTGAGATACTGCAGCGTCGACCAAAGTGGTGGACCCACAGGCCGAGAGATCCACATCCACACTTTGAAAAAAATCTTGGAATAAAACTATGTGAATAAAAAGAGAAGCAGAAAGATAAATGCTACGTGTCGGCACAGACGAGATGGACTGTGTGTTTCCTGAAGTGAATGTGTCTGAGCTCAGCTTCCAGGGTGGTGGGGGGAGGAGATGGGGGGTGGGGGGGGGGTTGCAGCCTGACTTTACTTACTTACTTTACTTTACTTTGGCCGATTTTGTTCATCTTGGCAGAAGCCGCATTAACAGTTGTCTCCCTCTTTTCTTTTTAATGTGCTTTCAAAGTCAAGTTGCACGGTTTCATTAGAGGAGCACTCGGGGCCTCGCGGGAGAGGCGGCTGACAGGGATGAAACGAGCACGCACCGATGATGATGGAGGGTGAAAAAAAAAAGAAAAAGGACGCCGAGAGAGAGGGAAGAAGAAGAAGAAGGAGAAGAAAAGGAGGTGAAGACTGTTGGTCTGATATTTCACCTAACGTGACAGCAAAGGCAGCGAGAACAGTTGACTTGGCTTTGAGCTCTTTTGTTTTGGAGAAGTGTACCGAGGTGAAACAATGGCAAACTGACGGCTCGTGGCCGGTTGCCAACGCCCCCCCTCCTCCCTCTCCTCCCCCTCTTCTCCTTCTCTCTCTAGAGTGATGTGATCTCCCCCACTGAGAATATTAACAGTGACCCCACATGTTCATAATGTGACCCGTGGACAACCCTGCCGCTCTATCTGCTCACTTTGTTCCAACACTGCGCGCTGTAGTCAATTTATCCAAGGTTTCCCAATGTGGTTATGATAACATGAGCCTCAAAAAGACATTTACATCGTGATAATGTTACGGGCCAACTGCCTGGGAGCTACGCTGTTGCTGTTTAGACGGACAGTGTGTGTGTGCAGTCAAAAGCATTAGCGCTGCGATCACAGGCTCCTTGTTTAATCCTGTTTATTATTGTTTCTATGCACCGTGGAAATATCTGTGTAATGCTCATGATTCTACATTATAGCTAAAGCGTAATAACTTTCAGGGTAGAAGGCTCATTACTTTTGATTTTCGGCAGTAATCTGCATGCGTAAAACAGTCGAAGCAGATCGCATCGCAGGAATAAGAAAGCCGTCATTCATGAAATTAAATGATTTTTTCTCCAGATGTACAGTACCGCTCATAATTAAAACGCTGTGCCCCTGTTGATAAAAATACTTCAAAAGCATTGCCAGTGTTTTCACAAACAGGCGGCGCGTTGGTGTGAAAAAGTGGCTTTACAAGCACATAAAAGTGGATTCTGTTACAGAGCACTGGCTTGTGGTCAGAGTCTCTTAAATGGTTAAAACAACAGTTGGGTTTGTGGCTTTTTTTTTTTCTCAAATCACCCCCCTTTTCTCTCTCTGGCTTGAACTCGGGTCAGGAGAAAACCGTGGCACACTATGGTTGAACTTGGTCCATAAAAGGAGTCGCAACTCAGAGACGTGCAATTTACGCAAAAAAAATAAAACGTTTGCGGTTGAACATGATATTTTCTATGTCATTAGGGGCAAGTTCAGTAACGTAAACCTGCGGAGGGGGGCAGCGAGACAACGACCATGAGAACGCTTCACCTACAAACAACCAAACAGCACAGGCCATGATATCCAGTCTTACTTTAAAGTGGACTCTGTCATTAGTTAATGAAGAACATATTTATCTGAAGAAACACACTAAAAATAGTTGGGTTAAAAAATAACCCAATTTTAACCCAACTGCAGGGTTGAATAAGGACGAACCCCCTTTTTGGGTTATTTTTTAACCCAACAGGTTGCGTTATTCTTTTTGACCCAACTTTTGGGTTGAATATTCAACCGAAGAGTTGGGTTAGGGTAACTACAATGTTGGGTTATTTTTAACCCAACTATTGGGTCATGTATAAAGTTCTTGCTTGACCCAATAGTTGGGTAAAAATAACTAACAAGTGGGTTACTCACTGAAAAATAACTCAATTACTTGAACAACCCAGGAATTGGGTTAAATTCATAGCCCTATAACCCTGAAAATGGGTTACACTCTGGAAAAATAACCCAAAAATTTAACCCAACACCCAATAACCCAGAAATTGGGTTACAGTCATGTATAAAGTTCTTGCTCGACCCAATAGTTAGGTTAAAAATAACTAACAAATGGGTTACTCAATGAAAAATAACTCAATTACTTGAACAACCCAGGAATTGGGTTAAATTCATAGCCGTATAACCCTGAAAATGGGTTACACTCTGGAAAAATAACCCAAAAAATTTAACCAAACACCAATAACCTAGAAATTGGGTTACAGAAATAACCCAACATTTTTTAGCGTGAATGTAATTATTGTCGGGAAAGCTAGTGGAGTAATGCTGTGTATCTGAACAAATAAAGTCGTTGAACCAATGTTCTTTTATTTCGGTTAAGAGACGGTAAGGGATTTCACAAACACACACAAACACACACATGCACATACCCGTGGCCGGCCACATGCGTGCGTTCGAGCCCCATGGGCCGGGGTGAGTCTCGTTCTCTTTGTTCTTGCCGAGTGCTTGATTAGAAACATCAAGTGTAATTTCCTAATTGGGCCGTCCTAACCGCTTTCATCTGGGGGGGATGCAAGGCGAGCAGGTACGGCAGTAATCTAATAACCATGAACGTGCCGCCCACTCGCTGCAGACACATGTAACGGAGGATGCTCACCCCGTGACTCAGGCTTTTTCCATGGAAGAATTGAGTTATCATCATCATCATCAGCATCATCGCCCTTCATCCTCCTCCTCTTCCTCTTCCTCCTCCCTCCGGCTGTGTTTGGCCCTCAGCAGATCCACCACGTCTCTCTGGCTGCTACCTGCTGCAGACACCTGCGTCATCTCATCGACACACACACACACACACACACGAGCCCTGTTATCCTCTCTGCAGACCGTCGGCGTCCTGTGTGTGAACGTGGAGCTGCGCTAATCAATGTTTGTATTTGAGAAAAATGGATCGAATGACAAAGTTAATAGAGACGAGCCCGCAGAGGATTGTGTTTGCCTCGGCTCTGCTGCAGAGCGCATTAGCATCTGTTTTTGTTTCACCGCTACAACTTGTGTCTCGTCGGCCTTGTTTGGAGCCACAGCAGGTCACTATTACCTGACATAAAAAATAAAAAAAAAGACTAAACGGTAAGTCCACTTTGATCCATCACCCGACAGCAGAGTAAGTGAGTAACTCGCTGTGAACCCGATATGTTCCTCAGCAGCTGATGATGATCCACATGATTAAAAGAAGACTTAATAATGGACCTTTTATAATAGCTGCTGGTCAATACTTTCACTTGAAGGGATAGTTCAACATTTTGGCAAATTGGCCCATTGCCATAATCCCTATAGTCATAGCAGTAGGTTCGTTACCTTTAATTGTCGGTGCAAGCTACTTTTAGAACGGCGGAGCAGAGCCGTGAGCTGCTCAGAGCTACGCTACGGAGGCTAATGGTATTTCTTGGTTTCCCTCATCAAACTCATCAAATACACAATCCAACAACTCCACAACGCTCTGGTGGACAAGTTGTGAGCTGCACATTCACCACGCTATGAGATAATAACAGAACGTTACCAGACAGAGTTGTTTTAGAGGCAAATACAGAGACTGCTTGCTGAAAAACTGTCCCCGACGGCAACACGCATCAGCGTCTCACGTTCTGTTATTATCTCATAGCGTGGTGAATGTGCAGGTCACAACTTGTCCACCAGAGCGTTTTGGAGCTGTTGGATTGTGTATTTGATGAGTTTGATGAGAAAAACCAAGAAATCCCATGAGCCTCCGTAGCGTAGCTCTGAGCAGCTCGCAGCTCTGCTCCACCGTTCTAAAAATAGCTTGCACCGACAATTAAAGGTAACGAACCTACTGCTATGACTATAGGGACTATTTGGGCCAATTTTCCAAGATGAACTTGAACTTTCCCTTTAAACAGCACAAACTAAATCTGCAATAATCAATATTTTATGAAAGTGAAAGACAGTTCAGTAAAAACAAATTGCTGTGGGTGAACGGTTTTAAATCTTCGATCCAAACAAGCAGATTCATCTAAATTCTAGTAAAAGTTGGTCAGTTTGACACAGTGTACTAGACAACACACACCCAGAAAATCATATTAACAACCGACATCTCCCTTTGGTGTGTGAACACAAGGTTTAATGATCCCAGGACTTAAATAAAAACTTCCTCAGTCTTCATTCATTGAAACATTGTCACTGAGGTGAACATATTTCATTTCCTTTTGGGAGTCTTGGTGAAGAGTGTTTCAGGTCAATAAACACCCTCTCATTACACGTATTTTAAGTTACTTTTCAAATTTGTAGACAGTCAATTGTCAATTATTGGCTTGTGGTAACTTCTAAAAAGCAATATTACAATGTTTGAAAAATAATATTTTTTATTTCAATTTCCTTTTCAGAGCAATAACAAAAAAAAAACTTTAATAGTCTTTTAGAGTGATGTTACTGACAAGCCAACATTGTATTTTCTACCAGCCTCTGTGGACGTCTCGTATAAATGTTGCTTGGCTTAAGTATTTGTTGATGAACTCCAAGCTTTCGGTTCAGCTCCTCCTCAGGGACAAACAAAAATGCTCATGCAAATAAATCTGGCTACATCAAATACTTTGATAAATGAATATAAACAAATGCAAGTCAGATGTTGGGGGGTGGACACACATCACAGGCGTCCACAGAGGGCCCGAGCCTCATCACTGCAGTAAAACAGCCGATGCGGGGACGGTTGTTCTAAATGGACAGCGACTACAGAATTGTCAGCGTGTACTCAAAGCGTTATTGAGTCATCTCGCTCTGGGGCCCCGTAGCTTCATACGGCACACATGTTATACAGAGGGCCCCGCGCATCCATCAAATCTGAGATCAGAGCGCGACTCACCGTGCCTCCCGAGTTCGAGCGCGTCTGTGTTTGTGCGCGTGTCAAGGTGTCTCTGTGTGTACACGCAGCTCCGCATAAAGCCATACATGTGCAAAACATACGCAACCATATGGAAAAAGGGAATAAACCCATCCCCGTGGGCATTGCAGGAACGCAGCTGGTGTGGAGACGGAGGTGGGAGGGTGGAGTCGGGCTTTATATCAGCACCGATCTCCTGATTCGGTTTGATTTAAGTTAAATTCAGTTACATCAGATAAATACAGAACCAATGATGGGTTAAGTGCCTCTCGGAGCTGAAATATCTTCTACAGACATCAACGGATCAACACTGTTGTTTCCGTGGATGTGAATTTCATGTAAAGAGCACATTATGGTTTAAAGTGTAAACACATTTCCTGGTTATGAAGCTGTGGACTGAGGATTTATTTTTCTTGGCGAAATGCAAAAAAAAAAAAAAAAACGCCTAAAACATGACACATCTATATTTTTCTTCCTCTCAGTGTTTCTTCCACATGTGCAAAACAGTCGAGCAAAAGCCGACAACCGCACCAGCAACTCTGCACGTTTTTAAAAGTGACATGCCATCCCATGCAGCCACATAACGTTGCACTTTAATGATCATTGGGCGGGGGACTTAAAAAAAGTCTGCTGCACTAATTCATCTGCAGACAGCCCGTGTTAGCTGGAGCAGGATCGGGATCTGCACACTGTTTGTTCCGCTCCCTGAGATAACACTGAGTCACCTCCGACAGCCAACCCACCAACCACCAACGTTTTGTGCACATGTCCGTGTTTGCTGAGAGAATCTGATCTGCGTTTATTGCAATTTTAAAGGGATAGTTCAACATTTTGGCAAATTGGCCCATTGCCATAATCCCTATAGTCATAGCAGTAGGTTCGTTACCTTTAATTGTCGGTGCAAGCTATTTCTAGAACGGCGGAGCAGAGCCGCGAGCTGCTCAGAGCTACGCTACGGAGGCTAATGGGATTTCTTGGTTTCCCTCATGGTTTCACTCATCAAACTCATCAAATACACAATCCAACAACTCCAAAAACGCTCTGGTGGACAAGTTGTGACCTGCACATTCACCACGCTATGAGATAATAACAGAACGTTACCAGACAGAGTTGTTGTAGAGGTAAATGCAGAGACTGCTTGCCGAAAAACTGCCCCTGACAGGAACGCACATCAGCTGTTTTGCATGAATTTACCTCGAAAATGACTCTGTCTCATAACTTTACATTGTTATCTCATAGCGTGGTGAATGTGCAGGTCACAACTTGTCCACCAGAGCGTTTTTGGAGTTGTTGGATTGTGTATTTGATGAGTTTGATGAGGGAAACCAAGAAATCCCATGAGCCTCCGTAGTGTAGCTCTGAGCAGCTCACGGCTCTGCTCCGCCATTCTAAAAATAGCTTGCACCGACAATTAAAGGTAACAAACCTACTGCTATGACTATAGGGATTATGGCAGTGGGCCAATTTGCCCAAATGTTGAAATATCCCTTTAAATCCATTACCCTTTTTTACCACCGTGGTGGTGGTTACAGATGCAGACAGCGGGGCGGGGGGAAGGGCGGGGTCTCGGAGGCCTTATCTCGGGGCTCCATCTCTTGGTTTTGCAGCGCCGACGTCTCTCGGGACAGTCTCACGACCTGCCGGAGCCCCGAGGTCAAGGCCGAACCAATAAACCTTCACTATCTCTACCTCCCTCATCCCCCCGTCCCACCGTCGCCCCTCCATCCCTCCATCACACCGTCATCATCATCCCCCTGGCTTTCTAAATAAGGGCATGTTGAGTCTGTGTGTAACATGGAGGAGAACCTCCACTTAGAAACCAGGAGTGTAGGGGCAGAGAAAGTTTCCTCTGCAGTTATGTTCTTCTTATCTGATGGAGCGGAGTGTAGCAGAAATTCCTTGGCTTGTTTTTGATTCGGGGGGTTTGTAGCAGACCATGAAATCCTCCACTGATATAGCTGCCGTGGTGTCAGTCAGAGGGATGTTTTATAAATTCATATCCATGTGCCGACAGACATGCTACAGACCTGTGCAGGTGAACTGTAATAGTTCACATCATCACTTTTTTTTAAAGCCCAGAAACCTTTTTATTTTATATTAAAGACAAATAAAGCTGTAGAGACGAGTTGATTAGTTGGTTTTTGATGAATTCATTATGTAATGCCACATTTTTGATGGTTGCACGTGTCACACTTTGACTTAAAAAATCAAACACTTTATTTTGACAGAACAAGACGTTGCCATTTGCTTTAGTATATTTTTCACATGTTTTATTATATCAACAACAAATCAACGAATTGTGAAAATAACCAGCACATTAACTGAAACTGAAAATAATCATGATGACTACAATTATTATAGTTTTTTTCCCCCAAATAATCACCTCATTGTTTAGGAACCGTGTCCGTCACAGTTTCCCAGAGCCCGAATGACTTGGTTTGTTTCAGTGCAAATATACTTAGATTGACATAGTTTTAAATAAAAATGAGAAAAGCAACAAGTCTTTGCAGTGAAAAAGCTAAAATGAGCAATAGTTTGTCTTTTTGACTTAAAAAAATGACATCAGCGTGGGTCTGCCTATGAAAATAAATGATAGATTTTCTCACAATACACTAAACACTGGGATAATTCCATCTAAATCAATCACCTCATCAAATCTAAATCTTATTATTATTTGCGCTGCCAGCGTGTGATGAAGTAGATTAGGTGGTGTTTTTCTTAATTCTCACTCAGTCCAGTAGCCTGAGGAGGGAAAACGGCGCTCATGCAGGACATTAGATCAGCACGGGAACATGAGTGGCAGTTTATAGTTGAGTGCGGTTTGTTTGAGGTTTATAGTTGTGACAGTTGATGGATGAATAGAGGAGGAGGAGGAGGAGCGGTGACGCAGATGAATTTCGCGGCTAAATTCTCCCCTCGAATTCCTCGGCTCCCACCTTCCTCCTCCGGCTCGGCAACATCATGGGAGTGACCGGCGAAGCCTTTGAAGCACGAAACAAAAAGATGCATGAGGCAGAGATGAGCATGTTTAACATACACAGACACGTCATGCACAAGATGAACCACGTACTTCTAGTTCCAGAGGACGATATTGACATTTAGCCTAAATATTTGGAGGGAATGTCGCGCTGGTCGCCGGCTGTTTGTACCACGAGTTACTTCTTTACGACATGTGGAGCCTTTAATTAATCCAAGCTGCATCGTCGAGCTTTACCGTCCATCCCCTCGTCCTCGTACATACCAGCGTTCACTCTATGCATCAGTCCAATGCAGCGCTTTATGTTTGAGTGAGTATGATGCTCAAACCCCCCCGCTCTCTGCCTCAGTGTAAGGGCTTTAAGGTTGATTCTCTGTTGTTCTGAGACTTAATGGCGGAAAATGTGGTAAATGCCGGCCCAAATGAAAACCAGGGCCTATTGTCAGTGTACATTACATGTCAGCCTCCTGCTTCACCTCTCCCACCGGTCGCAGAGAGCCAGTAAACTGCCCAGAGACCAAGGGCCCTTCCTAGAAATGCTGTTGAACCATCACAATCCTCCCAAAGTGTTTGCATTCAAAGTATTACTGGTCAGCCCCCATCAATTACATTCCTGGCAGTCGCCGCCAGTGGAGCCAAATTTATTTAGGGGTGGTGCCCAGTCGAGATGCTTTTGCACAGGCTTTTGAGGAGGGCTTTTAAAGATTTCAAGGTACAAGGGATTTTTTTTTTGTTGTATGTGTGTGTGTGCTTTGAACCGGGCCCTTTATCATTTCAGCTTAACGTCCATTAGAATGCCACAGACATCAATTGTGATAGATACTCTGCCCAGAAAAAGCAGTACTCTTTTTTGACATCTTAAAATGATTACCAGGGTTAAAGAGGCCCTTTAACATTAGAAGAAGCACTAGTGGTGGGAGTGGGGGGAGAGGGGGAATGGGTGGGGTGGTGGGTTGGGATGGGGTGGGGGTGTAGAAGGCCTCCCAGGAAAAATGGCACATGGCTTCACGCTGTTGGAGTCTGGCACGTCGGTCGACGCCGCTCATGCTCTGCATTAATTTGTGTAATCAGGGCGACAGAAGGGTCGGCTCGTACAGATGCAGCTGATGTCATGCCACACAACGCTGCACATAAACAAAGTCACTTCACACCCACTGATGTCGAATAAATACCCTAACAACGCCTCTGGTGGGAAAAAAAAAACACAACAACTCCGAGAAACTGAGAAAGTGACTTTTCTAAAGGGATAGTTCACCAACAAAATTCAAATTTCACTCATTATCTACTCACCCTCATGTCAACTAAGAGCTGTGAGAATTTTCAGAGTCCTCCGTGCCTTCTCGGAGTTACGGGGGGGTCTGCGTAGTAGTATTTGTCTATATAATGGTTGTGAATGGATACCACTTTTCTTCATCCAAAAAGACACACCAAAAAACATCCAGATACCTCCATACTACTCGTCTGTAATGTCCCTCTTGTATTGAAGCCCCAACATGAGAAATTGTTCAGAAAAAAATTAAATAAGTCTATATTTTAAGCTTGTTTGTAGCGGAAGCTCCCAGTGTCTCGGTTCACTGCTCTTCCATTGTCAGTGCAAATCTTGCGTGATTTGCATTGACCGGCGGAACAATTTCTCATGTCGGGGCTTCAATACAAGAGGGACATTACAGATGAGCAGTATGGAGGTATTTGGATGTTTTTTGGTGTGTCTTTTTGGACGAAGAAAAGTGAGCACCATTCACAACCATTATATGGACAAATACTTCTGCGCGGACCCCCCCGTAACTCAGAGAAGGCACGGAGGACTCTGAAAATTCTCACAGCTCTTATTAGTCGACATGAGGGTGAGTAGATAATGAGTGAAATTTGAATTTTGGGTGAACTATCCCTTAATTCACCAAACTCGACAACAGCAGCTACGTCAGAGTATCTGTGGACCGTGGAGGATGACCCCCGCTGCCTGGTGGAGGCTTCGCTGCCATTCGATCCTCCTCTCTTCTGTTTCCCTTCATTCCCCAGGACAACACCCAGGACGCCGTGTCTGATGTCTGTCTTTCTCACCCACTCACAGAATTAGAAATGTTTCCACGGCCTCAGTTCAAAATGCCTGTTGTGCTGCACTTTGTATACTTCCCACTTCCCACACACCTGAATCACATTTTCCTCTGTTTGTTCTCCTTGACCCAACCCCAGTGACGAATAAACAGTCTACCATCGCAGCGTCCTTGCCTGGATGATTTCCTTTCGCTTCCCTCATCCATGTGTTGTGAGTGTTTACCTTCACCTATGTGTGAACACATGCTCTTATATGTGGGAGCCGCCCGGGGGCCGTCGCCACCGCTGAGCGCCTTTTGGAAATGCATCAACTCCGAGAGCTTTCTCAACTCTCTGCACAAAGGAGCTCAGATCCACTGCAGCCGTTTGGGAAAAGTCTATTCGCAGGGTAATTTTACAGAGTTATTATCAGCGTAGTGAAGCTTTCCAAAACCTGAACTTTTGAGAACCTTTGTGAAGCTTTGATATGAGGTTCCTCTTTGTGTTTTCCACTGTATTTTATTCCGGGATGTTTTGGCTATGTTATTAAAAGTCGCCACAGACACAGACTATGTCATTTTTCGGTGCCGTTTTGGAGAGGGACGTGGGACAGACAACAATAGAAGAAGTGGTACTGATAGTGTTTCGGTTTTTTCCACTTTTGTATATTTGGATGCTTTATTTTTAGTAAAGTCTTGTTGCATCTTTCATTATTTTCTTTTTTCTCTGAATGTTTTGTATCTCCTTTCCAGGAAAATATAGAGAAATCGTCTGATCCACTTGTTTTTTTTTTGGCCACATAGCTCTAGTATTACAGTAGAAGTTTAACAACTTAGATCCCTAACTTTTCATGCAGCACCGTCATCATAGCTGTAAAGCCTGTCTCTTTGAAGCAGTTTGACTTTATGCAGAACACCAGCACCTCCTGTATCTGCATGAAGTGCAATGAGAAAAGAGGATTTTGTGCTTTTTGGGTGGCAACCAGCCATGAACATCAGCCAAAACAAACCTGCGTGCAGGTCACACACTGGAAGTTCCTTTGTCAAGAATCTGTGATCACTGTTTCATCAAGCTGGTGTTTGCGTTGGGGCGCCTCCAGCTTCTAATTGAGTGGAATGGTACGATAGTTTTCACCTTACCTTTTTCAGGCCTGCAGTCGATCCCTGGTGACGTTTCGCCTCATTTCAGATGCTGGATGTGAGCGTTACTAAATCTTTATCCCCCTTCCATCTTTGTACAAGACGTGTTCCACACCTGCAGTTTCAACTTTTGGACCAGACCTCTCCAGCGATTTCTCATGAAATCTGTGCAACGTCAGACGCCAAGAAAAAGCTTTTTAACTCGTATGCAGATTATCACAAATTATGGCTGCTAGATTTAATTGATGATCGTGTCATAATATTGCAGCTAAAATAAGACAAAGGACTTAATTTCTAAGCTGATGAGGAGTAAGTCATCCTCTTATTTTCTACAGACAGGATCACTTCAGAGGTCGTCCAAAACTCCATGTCCGTAAATCTTAATTGACGGTGGAGTCTTTCTGAAGCTCTATAATGTCAAGACGTTGAGCCGCTGATAAAGCAAAGATTAAAGGGTGAAGCCAGCCCCTCTCCCATTGTGTTTATTAACCAAACAAACCGCATGGCTGAAGCTAGCCGTGCTCTGCCCTCACATAAATGGCCAAATTAAGGAATCCAGATAATTAATGATTCAACAACACTCCAGCCTCAGCAGATAATGCTCCCGCCCATGCCTGGAAAGACTTGTAAATATTTTGTTTGCTCAGGCAAAGATGGAATCGCCCTCCGACGTCTTACCGACGCTTTCTGTGGGAAAAGAAACCTAAAGATATGAAGCTGGTTCTCCCAGTGCTCCCAAAGCGCTATCCCAGCGAGAGGAATGTGATTCTGTTTAATTAGGGACCACGAGAGGGCTCATGGAAAGCCCCCCATTTTTAATTTCTGGTCCCCATGGCTCCCTGGGCTGTCTCTAGCTGGTTGGGGGTCAATGCTACAAGGGCTAAGTCATAGTGCCATGCTGCCAGAGGTTACCAGGGCCAGCTGGTTCTCAGACAGGAGTGTGTGTATGTGTGTGTGTGTACATACATAAGCCAAGTCCAGCATTCTCCTTACCCTGTCAAGACCCTTCTCCGCGGATGGCATGCTACAGGCCTGAGCAAAACATCTTTTCAAAATATTTGTAAACCAAAATGGCTTCAAATATTTGAACAACACGACATGAAAGGTCGACTACCAAATCGGCGGCGGAGACGAAAAGCAGCACGAGCCCCTGTGAGATTAGTTAAAATGCTCGATTCCACACGAATCTCCAAATATTTTCAAATGTATTTTTCTAATACGGTCCAGCTTGCCTATGTTTATGCCACCACCCAAGTAAACAACACAAAGCTATTTGGCCATGTCACAGATTAGAAGTCATTCCTTGGATTCGAACATTTACTTTGATCTAATTGAGGAGAAAGGGGCTTTGCTTTAGTGCGGTCTGTAATCCAAGAGTTATATGTACATGAATGGCTTATTTTACAAGAACAGATATAACCGCAAACACATATGGAAGGGAAGTGCCCATTGTGCGAGCAAACACGCCGGGATTTCAGCTAATGTCTGGTGTCTCTGAACCATGGACGCCACCAGTTATTTATAATGATGTTGAAGTGGGAAAATAAAAACAAATTGACCGTTTCACTACATTGAGTCCGGTCAGATGCATGTTCTACTTACTGTATGTCTACCACCACCGCAGCTACATAAAGGGCTGGAAAACATGATTGGGACCAGAAAGACACAGATTAATATCCATGTGCAAACTGATAAAGTTTAAGTGGTACACATGAATTAGCTTCTATCCTCCCTGCCTTTGAACAAGGCCTAATAAACCCAGTCTCCTCTAAATGTTTTGTTTCTTGCGGTATTAGAGAAAGCATAGGCGTGGCTGCATCCAAGCTATTATTAGTGACACATGAGCTTTTATAGAATGAAGGAATAACCTCAGTCGATCTGCTTCAGTGTTACTGATGGGATCCGGCAAGGTTGCGCTGTAAGTAGATGGATGCATTGCTTCTTTTTTCTGCGGCTTATTTACCCATCTAGCAGCCCAGAGGTCGAATATTCAATCTGCTAAGTGCTAATGGCTGAGTTTAGCGGAGGTTAGTGTGTTTATCAAACTTTCTGTGCCCCAGTAATCAAAATTGACGACCAAAAATAGTCAAGCTGCTAGCTATTAATCCAAAACAAAGAGCTAAGAAGACACGAAACGGTTCCTTGAACTGAAACAGCTCATTTACCTCTTTCACATGACAGTCCAGTAACTTGATCCAATGTTGTGTCTGGAGTAGCTACAATGCAATGCAAAAAAAAGGTAAATAAAAGCCTACAGAACAATCAAACCCTTAAGGTTTTTGTAAATGTGATTATCATCATTTCAGACTCATTACTTTGAGTGTTTGGAGCCAATCAAGCACAACCTGGCATGAGTGACACCCGAAGCAGTAGGTCGGTGGGAACAGATGATCAGAGGTCAAAGATCGCCGGTGTTCAAACATATTGACAATGCAGATATTTGACCTAACAATCCACCCATCAATCACCTCCTCACCGATGAACAACCAAACACAACGTCAAAGAGACTTCATGACACGGTGACACTTAATGAACCTTTGGAAAATAAAGTTCACAGACGCTCACAAAAGCAGCTTGATGGATTGCGATGTAATGAGGTGCACACAAGCGGTTAATACAAGTGGAGTAAACACTTGAGGGAAGAAGATTATTTTTTCCTCCAACTCAAAACAACAAATCTTAGTAAACTTAACACATTTTTATTTCAACTATTCCTGAAAATGTTTAGTCTCGTCCCAGACTGTGTAATCTTGTTTGTTGGCGTCTAGATTAGCGCTGAGATAAGCCGTGAAAAGTTTCTGCGCTGCAAACAAAAACACCATCTTCCCACAGGCAGACAGGAAAAACAAAGGGGCTGAAAGAGAAATGAGCAAAAGGATAAAGGTGAAAAGCTGACTACATCCTATGTTTCTGTAGAATTTCCTCCCCAGACACATTCTCACACACACACACACGGGCACACACAGGACAACCTGTTCCAAAAGAACCATTGACCTTATGCGTGAAAGACTGCAATAACAAAACAAGACATCAATAAGCTGAAAAATGATACTTCGCAAGCGGAAATCACCTTGGCGCATGGAATAGCCCCAGAATGGCTGTTTAGAGCACAATTGCCATAATACAGTAAAGGAGGGGATGTGCTCCTGTATTGTGTGGGCCAACAATAGATGACTGTAAACTCGCAGCCACGCCACCCTATGGATTTAGCAGCTCTTCATGGAGCAGGCTATTGTCCTGGTCCTGAAAACAGTCCTTTGTGGGCTGAGGGCCAATGTGTGTCAGGTAACAGGTGGTGGAAATCAGCAGAGATACGAGAGATACGAGAAACAGAGAGGGAGAGCAATAGAGAATGAAATATTGAGAGAAAGAGAGAGTGAGGAGACGGGACGTGTAGACCTGTGTCTTTTTCTTTCTCGCATTTATTTTGATTGCATTTCAACTTGGCCGGGGCAGGATTTCATCTGTTCTACAGTTTCACAAAGGAGCTGTCACGGTGGTATGATACCTCCATACTCTGAGCTGCAGCGGAGCGTTCAAGAGCTCTGGAAACAATCCCACAACACCCAGAAACAACAACACGCCATGGGCTCAGCACGCAGCCACAACAACCTCTGTCCTCCCTCATGTTAGTTCTCTCTACCCCACTGTTTATGAATAATAGAACTCGTAGTCGTACATTGTTTTTTCACTGAAGTACTGTATTATTTTCTAAAGTAAATTTGCACATATTTTTTATACGAATAATGCTTTAAATGGCGTGCAACACTGTAGCTCGCTCCGCTGCCCTCTAGTGGCCAAAAATCTATTAATGCTGCTTTGAAGACCTCGCACCTAGCATGGCATCACTAGACCGATTCGTACCAACGAATAGCTCTTGATCTTCTCAGTTCATTTCCAGCTGCCAGTCGGCGTTGTCGAAGGTTGCACATTTTTAATTTTCAAGGGAAGCTATCAGCAACTGGAGTTCAACCAATCAGAGCAGCAAAACATGACAGTGCAGAGCGCCATTCAAACATACTCTTACACGGAGTATCTTCATCTTCCGCCCAGCCCAGATAAACACGTTTATTTTTCCGTCACTTTGAGTACTTGACTTCTACTTTTATCTGCATTGTTAATCAGTGAGTTGGCGACGTATTTCATTCAGAGCGAAGAGACCAAAGCATCACATCGACAGGAAGTTCAAACTGTTGAGTCAGTCTCAGCCTCGGTTTAACAACTCCTCCGTAGACCAAAAATAAACCTCACAAGTGAACTCAGAAAGTCTCCAGACAAGCGGTGCGGAGTCAGCATCAACCTCTGGCACCTCTCACCGAACCACCTGGCCCGAAGCGGATCTGTCACCCGGGGACAGAGGAGCGTCTGGCCCGGTCCGGTGTGGTCAGGTTTGGCTTGTACTCGTCTGGAAAGAAGAAGGTGCAGGTAACATGGTTAATGGTCCTGTCTGCAGAACAGTGATGTACAAAACAGTCGCAGGATCTACCCATTCAGATCACACCCTATCATTCAGCCCTGACTGGTTGATCGGCGTCCAAGAGGGTACGTCCAGCGGGATGCCCTGGAGGAAATGAGGTCATTGGAACAGGCTGTGTGGAGTAAATGAAGCAAACTATGCCGATCCAACTCTTTCACCCCTGCATTTGACCTGCCATTTGCTTTCAACTGGAACTCGATTTTTACTGTCAGAGATGACTTCATTGATATACCTCCTGGATGTCTTTGAACGCCTACTCCACCACGGGTGCACTGCGGCAGAGGTCTCATGCTCAAACAAAAAAAGCTCCTACACATATGTCCATTTTAAGACACTCTACGGTCCGTCGAGCACGCTCCCATCATCCTCTGGCCGTCCAGCAACCAGGGATGGTTTGGGGGAGAAGAGAAGAATTGAGTCAGGTTTATGTGCGCTGTGTGTTTTTATTACTCAGTAGACAGCGGAGAAGACAGAGGAAGATAATTGTGAGAGGAAATAATCGGAAAAAAAGGTCAACGGCTCATCTTTTACATCACAAGGAAACTCTTTGCACCTTAGCCTGTTGATCCTCAAGCACACCCAAAGAGAGGGAATCTGGAGGAAGGGTAAAAAGAGCGCGTCCATGTGCCAAGCATTACGTCTTGCCTTAGTCACCAACCCCTGAGTCCACAGTCTTGGCTACATTTGGCCACATGGCCCGAAGGAGGACATCCACTTAAACAGATGATTTTTGTTTTCAACATGACCGCAGAAACAGGAGGGAGGAAAAAGAAAAAAGTCTTTCAAATGCCATGAGGATGTCAAATTTCAGATCAAAAACTGCTGAAAGAAAAGGCATACACAAGGATTTCCTGTTTTATCATTTATTTGTGTGTTTGTTTTCCAAGTCAGCATCAACAGTATTCTTTCTGTATCTTTGGGCTTTGATGTGTTTGCCAATTTTTTTTCAATATGCATTATGATCTGGCGATGAGTAAGGCTCAATTACAGTGGCAATGAAAACATTTTGGAGACGGAGCATTTTTTTTCTCCCTTTAATTGCAGATGGCAGTGAAAGCTGGGGGTTCGGGGTTGTGCTGTCTCACTGCAAAGACAATACTTCACACAAATGTCCCTGGTTAAGGGAAAAGGTCTCTCTCATCTTTGGACATCATGCAGAAGCTTTGTAAATTAAAAACAAAAAACACCGTTTGATGTGGCTGTTGATCTGCTGTTGATACCATTTTTTTTATCATGGTATTGAAATTATTAAAGGAGACATATACGGCATTTGTCCACTAGGGGGTGATTGACAGCCTTGGTGTACAAGCATGCTAGCAATTAAATGCTCTTACTTTCAGCTAATTTTGCAGGTAGTGGACACTCTAATTGTCTGAGTGCAGTTTCCTGTGGTTTAATATGAGTTGATGAGAAACAAAATATTAGTTTAAAGTGATATAAAACTCTGGAAAGCTCCAGACTTTCATTGTAATAGGAACTGATTTCCATAACAAGGACTAATTTGATTAGACTACCCATTATTATATGTCTCCAGCAACAGACGTCTTGGCTACAATTGGTTTGTCAAGATCCTAATACTGGCTTGATAGCAATCAATAAGTCATTGAGCTAACATACTGAAAGGGCACAACATGGACTACATCAATCTTACCGTCTGACAAATGTGAATCCATTAATCACTTGTTTTTCTTCTGGTTTGGTCCGAAATACTGTTGGGGAAAATATGTGGTTCTTTTGGATTACCATGTTAAACATATCATTTATTTACTTTGGCTCTTTGACGACGGTTTTATATCACGAACCATTCAGCGCTTGGCAAAACAAAACAATGACATGAAAGTGGCTAAAACCTCTTAACAAGCCGCAGAGTGGACTGTTCATTTTCAGCGGGATTGGCAGCGCTAGCAATCAAATCACATTACCGAGTAATTTGATTAGAAAATATTACTTTTATTGGATGCATACATTCAATTACGAAGTCTAAAAAATTGTGGCCGCAGATGTAACGCAGATACGCTGTTTGATGCTGATAGAATTCCTGAAGAGAGAGTGTGGTTAGAAAAGTATAACAGCCTGTTCATCACATATGTTTTGCAGAGTCCCTCACTGGCTTTGTAGAAGTAACGAAGCAAAATTGCACTTGACATAGATAGGGCCCACTTTGGAGCCAGTTCAAAACATGCTACATCTAACAAATATGTTTGCTTGCAGTATGTGAGTGAGTGAGTGTTATGGGAACAATTGCTGTGAGAAAAGCCCCGCAACATGCTTACTGTCATGCGAGGCAGATCACAAAAGGCCCTAAGTGACTCTAACCTCAACATGTAAGGTTTTAGTTTTTCAGAGCATACGACAAACCAGAGTAATACGATAATGGCCGTACACATGTGCAGCTGAGGCACCGTAGCTTCGAGCTAGGATGACTGTTTAGACACAGTGACTGCTTCAAGTAAAACATATCTAGAGTTTCTTTAAAGGGCTCTGTGTCTGTAGGAAGTGCATGAAAGAGTATACTTTAGCTCCTTTATATGCACGAGCACAAAGAGAAAGCCATCACTTTGACAAAATGTCATGAAACGGAAGGTCCCACCCATGCTTTACCTGATTCACACTGAAAGAAAGTGTGCAGAACAGGATATCATTACTATTAAAGAGGAAACAAGGCTTAACCAGTGCCAACAACCTGCTATTAAAAATGTGAATACCTCATTGTGTTGGTGGTCTAAGGCTGAATCTTAAAATAACAGGGTTTTACATGGTTCTCACCCCCCAGGGCAGCGGGTTGAGGCCACACTCGTCTTTGAAGGATTTCACTTTCAGTATAATCGACGCTCTCATTCACATGGCTCCTCACAGAAATGATATAAAAAGAGGTTTGCCCCCTTCACTCCCTCTCTTACTGCTCGGTTAGTATTCTGAGAGGCAGACAAAGAGGGCTGCAGCAGAATTAATAGCCTTTGACATGTTCAACTTCCTCTCCAGAATCCAGTGTGATTGGTGGGGAGGTTTTGTGTGGGTGATGATAAGAGCGCCTGAAGGCATCCTGACACTGGAGTCCCCAGACTACCGGCTTCATTAGTAATGTCTGGCCCGATAGGTCTTAACCTGAGTCCTCTTCTCCTCAGGTCGCCTTCTTCCCCTCTCCGGGACTGAAGAGTACAAATTCCGACTTGTCACCTTTAAGTAATTTTAGACAAGAGAGACTTTAGGAGGGAGGAGAGGGGGGGTTGTGGTAAAGAGGACCAAGCTTGATGAATTGAGCAGCAGGTTGGTCGTTTCTCCCCGGCCGTGAATGTGATCTTGTCCCTGCGGATGTTGCAGTTGAGTCGCAGTATTTCATCACGGTTTTGCTCTGCGAAATGATGGAGGCTGATGACCGGTGATATACGAGAGAGATACGCAGGCAGGATGACTGGTTTTCACTCCCATCGGCTGATAAATAACAGCTGGACAGAAAACAAATCTGTTAAGGAGTTGATTCAAACGTTTCTCAAGAAGGGTTTTGTGGGAAATAGTTTTGACTCTTGATGCACAACTTACAAGTTGTGAGGACTTTGTTGGCTGAGCCCAGGACTTATAACCAGTGTAGTTTTAATACATAAGCAAATGTGGATGGAGCTGTTTCACTGACTGTAACGGCACAGATTATTTAGTAGGGTTAGGGGTGGGGTATTGATACAGCAGATATTTTGTGTCGCAATAATCTATCAGTTGCAGACTATTCATCTATTACTATGTAAATTGCCAATACAAATTTGTGTTTTCAGTATTTATTGGGATGTATTGGTCATTCTTTTTGCAAGATGAGATGAACAGATTGAGAATTGTCAACATCAAACAAAGTTCTCATCATGTTTTATCCAAGAAAAGATAGTTTTTCTTTCAGGACATGTTGTAAAGTTGCATACAAGGTACTAAAATTGCAATGTGTCACAATGTGTTGGTGAAATATTGAGTATTAGGGCCAGCCCCCCAAAAAAAGATCTGGCTTTTTTTTTTTTTTAATCTGGCTTTTTTTTTTCTTCTTGTGCTGGACTTTTTTGTCTGGCTTTTTTTTTTTGCCGGATTGTTTTTTTTTTTTTTGGCTTCTTCTTTTCTTGTGCCGGATTTTCTTTTTTTTTGCCTGGCTTTAAAAAAAAAAAAATATATTTTGCCAGATTGTTTTTTTTAAATATTTTTTTTGTGGCTGGCCCTAATACTCCTTCATATTGAAACAGTCAAGATATCACCAAATATTTAAAAATCACACAAACTAAACACATGAGAATATGATTGCATTGGTAGATATTGCAGTTGTGATATGCATCATGTGATTTCAGTTGGACTGCTTTTTGTTGGGTCCTGTACCAAATAAACATGTCTCTGCAACAATGTTGTGACCTTTATCAACCATGCCTCCTGTGATTTGGTTCTTGCATTGGCGATTATTGTGATTCACATTGTGAATTAAATCATTAAAGCATTTTTCAAATAGTTCCACTGCCCATATAATCTTAGCAGTGGGCTCTGCAGGGACTGAAAAAAAAGCCGCAAATTATCTTCAAACGTGCGCGTTGGACTGCTTAGGTGGTCTACCTACCTGCTCCCAGGCCTTTCTACCACACAGCACCGCCTCACTGCTGCTCAACCTTACACCTTGTCCGCCGATCTGCTGTTCGTCACATCTTCAGCCCGCCGTGATAGCACACAGACAACCTTTAGCCTCTCAGGCAAACCTCAGGAATTTAAATTACCTTGCCACAAACCTCTCCTCCTCTCCTCTCCTCTCTCCTCTCCTCTCCTCTCCTCTCCTCTCCTCTCCTCTCCTCTCCTCTCGTCATCCATTTATAAACAGGCCGGCGAACGCAGCCCAGGACAAATCCTGCCACATGTAAACAGGAAAACTGGTGAATAGACTTGACCTCTGTCATGTCAACCTCCACGCTGTCCGTCAGCCGGTCGGGAGCTGCCCGGCCTGAGAAGAGCGCTTCGTATGCGTGTGATGTTTATAGTCTTATATTCCTGTGTTTGATCCTCACTTGACTTTTTTAGTTTGTGTGCTCCTTTTTATTTTCCTTTAACTTTTCTCCGGCTGCATTAAGCGAGGCGAGGGAGCCCTGCGAGAGTGGCTGTGGTGGAGCGTAATAACTTGTGACAGAGGAATATCTGTCACAAGGGAATAACAGCTCTGTGGTCAGATTCGAAGTGAGAGGAAAGTTCTCTGGGTTCGATGGAAGGATTTGCTCTGGAGTTAGGAGTTTCCATTGAAGATGCTGACTTTGAGGGTCCGCGTGCAGCACACTTTGACTCATCCTTTAATTCCAGGCATTATTGTCGCTGCCAAACAAAAAAAAAATTGTATTTTTAATCAGACTTTCCACACTTCTGCTGATCGCAGCGAAGATGGATTGCCTTAACCTCCAGACATTTACTTAAAATTCAAACCAGCACTGCAGAATTCCTACTCTAACTCTCCTAATTTAATGGTTTTCCAGAGGAGTGTGCGTGTGTCCTAATGCTTGAGGCGGATCCCCTTAATGATGCTCATGAATCTGAGGTAATTTTCACCAAGAAAGGGTGTGTTCAGACAAATCCTCACCGTATCAACAAAAGGCACAATCGTTTCGACGGCTTGTTTGCTTATATTAATTATCATGTGATTAGTCATATTTCTGCGGTGGCAAGGAAATGGATTATTATTATTTGGGCCAAATATTTAATGTTCCCATTATTCGAGCGAGCGCATAAACAAATGCGTCACCAGCAATTCATTGCGCGTACAATAACACAGCGTCTGTTTCCCACACTTTGGCCAGAGCTGGCAGCGGGGCTCGCTCTCTGCCTCGGAGCTGCTGGGACGGAGCCAGCAGCAGGGTTCAGACCACCGCAGCACACACACACACACACACACACACACACACACACACACACACACACAGAAAAGACCACCACTGCAGAGTCATACTCCACCACAATACACCACATCTGCGGCCACATCGTACCGCCACAGGCTCAGGGTGTTGGTATGATCAACATTTGATCTCCTCACCTTTTGTGGTTGCTCAACAACTCAATCTGCTTTTCAGTTACAACTAATGACCTTCACAGGTTCATAAAGCATGACTGAATAAAGGATGAAAAGGTGAGCAAAGGTTCAGAATTACAAATGGACCTTTTTTATATACAATATATTCTGTATATATAACTTTACAACCACTATAAAGTTATAGTTTTAGTCCTGGGGCTTGTAATCTTTTAAATACTCGACTAGACTGGCGTACCTCACTTTTTCTTCTATCAGATCCAGATTATTATGAATTTATAATATTATATTAGTATCATGATTTCTACAGGATAGATTGGAGACATTGTTTTTTTTCTAGTGCTGCCCTGAGGTTCACATTTTCCAGGTTTATATGAAGTATCTTAATATGTTGTTGAGGTATTGGGCAGATTGATCTGCCTCTGGTTGATTGTCAGATTGTGATTGTTTATGTTCAACCAATTGCAGTAGATGTAGCCTATTGATTAGTGGATATTTGTTGTCCTCGCAATTTTCAGTTTTCTTAGGGAGCCTTTGTAAGACCTGGCCAGGGACAAAAGATGGAAACTGGCCTTTTGGCTTACTGTAAACTGGCATATTTACAGAATGTTTTTAATATGTCAAGTAAACAAGTCAATGAATAGATAAAAAGTAAGTGATGACTTGACTTTTAATCCACTTTAAATTTGTCCAGTTGTCTTAAAGGTCCAGTGTGTAAAATGGGGAGAAAACCGTAATATCTAGCATTCAGATTCTAGTTTGCTCGCCCTCACTCCTCCCGTCGGTAAAGTGACGGTGGCCTCCGAGGACAAAAAGACTTGTCTTCCATGACTTGGACGACTGGGAGTATTTCAGGAGCATGGAGCAATGAGGTGAAGATCTAAACCATTTTACGATATGTCTGCTGTTTACTACTCCTTCTTCTTTCCTTCCGCCTTCTTCTACGTTTGTTTAGTTATGAACGCGAAACTCTTGAAATGCGCTCTCTGGTTGGCTGGATTTTTTGTTGAGGCTGCCGTACAAACATGGCGGCGCAAGATGGCGACTCTCTCTAAAGCAAGACCCTCGCTATATGTAGATATAAAATCTAAAATATCTTATTGCGATTATACACTCATAGAAATATATTCATGGGTAGTTTATTCAGATTTTGCCAATAAACCGTGACAATTATTACACACCAGACCTTTAAAATAATGAATTTCCCAAGATGGCTAAGGTGGTAAAATAACCTGTTATACATGTGACTGTTAGCACGTCTAAATGAGCGTGTACAGTAGCACACGCCAGTCCTTTGCCTCGGTGCAGCCTCACACAGCCGACGGTTGTAGACTCCTGTTTATTTGTGTAAACGACTCGAGAACAAGGATTCATTGTGGCCTGTGTGTAATTGAGGCAACACTGGGAACATCTTTTTAAAAAAAGAAAAAAAGAACCACAAATGCACAAGGAGCTTTTTGTTCTGAAACACAATGTCCAGTGAGAAATTAAGACATCTGCTGCTGAAGTGGATTCACTGTGGAGTCACTGTCATTTTGCCATTTTGCATTATCGCTGGGCAGAACCGTTCCCACTACGCAGCTGTTGCCACTTGGTTGAAACAAATTGCATCATCCTGCCAGTGAGCGTTTCATTGACAAGAGCCGAAGGTCGTGACCAGGCCTGGTCATCGCTCCAGCTCCGGAGGGAAGTCGTACAGAGGATGGTGATATCACCCACAAGGGCCCTCCTACACGGTCCCAGGTCGGACCAACTAAACAAAATGACATATGACTGCACTCTGCATGCACGCAGTTGTCACTGAGCTACACTTTACACACTCAGCATAAACCTGACATGTTAACCCACAGGACGCAGGCTGCATCCACACAGTATCACACATCTGTTTCTGAGCATTTTGTGGCATGAATGTGGTCTCTTTAATAACATCCTAAACTAGGAAGGAAAATCATTTTCATGTGGTTTTTCCATTTATTTTCCCAGTAAGGAGAAACTCACATTAATGCCGTATCTTTTGAATTTTATTTCGAAATAATAACAATAAATCTTTCAGCACTCGTCTTATCGACAGATCTCACGAAATCCGATGTCTGAGCAATTAGAGACGACCTAATTCTGCAAGTTGGGCCACTATAGTAGGAATGTGACATTTCCACATAGAGTTAAACATCTCAAAGTTAGATCCTGTGTAAATAAACCTTAGTTAAGGCAACAAATAAAATATCAGATGCATGTCACCTAAATGGAGGGTAAAAAAAAAGAAAAAAAAGAGAGAGATTTGAGTCAGCAGTGCAGCCACAGCGGAGCCATTGTATCCTGTGTCATCAAGATTAACAGCTACACTGTAGTTTGGATGTAGCCTCTGGGACCGGGGGGAAGTGTGTTGTGAAGTTTTTGTAGTATCTCAATTCATTTTGCGGGGAGCCTTTCCCAGAGTGCCGAGCAGCAGCAGCAGCAGCGGCAGTGAGGCAGCGAGGCTCCACCGATCACTTCTTCATTCTTGTGTCCTGACACACGTTGCTCTCTCTCTCTCTTTTGCACAGGAAAAAAAAAAAAGCTGAAACCTGAGCGAAACATATCGACCGCGGGGAATACCGAGCAGAGCCGCGGCGCTGGTCATCCGGGGGTAGAGTCTAAATCAAAAGTGTGAATGGGAAACGTCAAAGAGAGGCCGCTGTGATTCTCCCTCAAACGGCCGTAAATCACCATGGCGACACATCCGATAAGATTTTAACTCCCTGCCCAATCCTAGCAAAGGTGTGGAGGTGGAGTCGTCATCTCAGTAGCTGTTTAATCTGCACAAGACAAGACAGAGCGCATCCAACAAAAAAAAAAAAAGAGAAAGAATTGGACGTCTTGTAATGTGTTCGTGCATGTATATTGTTGTGTGTGTGTTTGTGTGTGTGTGTGTGCGTGCTTCGGTTTGGGAAGCGGTTAGGGAAAAATAGTCATGTTGTGATTTGATCGTATTTCCTTGAGCTGGGTTGCTATTTACAGAACTTGCTGCAGTGACTCAGAGTGCAAACGCCAGCAGAGCGTGCTGATACCCATCGGCAGCGCCTGGCCCGTGGCCAAGTCTGAGTGTTCGACTGGGTGCAGGGATGTGCAGCGTGACCTCTGAATAACAGTATTATGGTCTGGATTACTAGGCAATACAGATGAGGAGGAGGAGGAGTTTGTGCAGTTGTTTGTTTGTGTTTAGTACTTTTTTTTTGCAGTTAAAGTGAATTATGACTTGGATAGCGCAATAAAAACTTTTAAACTTAAAGGAAAAGTTCAATATTTTGGGAAATGAGTTTAATTTCTCTTCCTGGAAGTTTGCTCACAATCTATTTCATGTGTTTAATTTGTTGTTGTTGGTTTTTACCAGGAGCAGTAACTTCTCATATGGCGATAGGTGGTTCCCAGTCTTCATGCTGAGCTAAGTTAACCAGCTGCTGCCTTATATTTAAAGGGATAGTTCAACTTTTTAGCAAATTGGCCCATTGCCATAATCCCCATAGTCTTAGGAGTAGGTTTGTTACCTTTAATTGTCGGTGCAAGCTATTTTTAGAATGGCGGAGCAGAGCCGTGAGCTGCTCAGGGCTACGCTATGGAGGCTGCCCCCAACAGGAACGCGCATCAGTGGTTTTGCATGAATTTACCTCTAAAACAACTCTGTCTGGTAACGTTCTGTTATTATCTCGTAGCGTGGTGAATGTGCAGGTCACAACTTGTCCACCAGAGCGTTTTGGAGTTGTTGGATTGTGTATTTGACGAGTTTGATGAGGGAAACCAAGAAATCCCATTAGCCTCCGTAGCGTAGCTCTGAGCTCTGCTCCACTGTTCAAAAAATAGCTAGTACTGACAAATAAAGGTAACGAACCTACTGCTATGACTATAGGGATTATGGCAATGGGCCAATTTGCCAAAATGTTGAACTATAACTTTAACATACAGTGCATATCAGTGGTATGTAACTCTTCTTCTCTCTCTGGACCAACAACTTAATGAAGTTTGGTCTGGGCTCAGAGCAGCTCTGCACCAACACAGGAGGAGTTTTTAGATCAATTGTTTTCCAACCTGCTTCTTAAAAATAGCATCCAAACGATGTAAGCATGCTCATCCAGATACACACACACACAGACACACACACCTTGCTTTACGCTCATCAATCATCCGTTTTTCCACAGGAGTGTCCTCCAGGATTGAGTCTTAATGTCTGTTATGAAATGTGGACCATGTGTTGTAAACCAATATTAGTTTACAGTCCCAGGGCCTTTCAGCCTAGTTTGGTCCTGTGCCTAAGTACTCCTCAAAATCAAATCCATTTATAATGCAGTGGTCCATGAACATTTGCTTTCCCTTAAAGCCCCGAGCTGGAATCGAAGCAGTATCATTAAAATCACCCTGCCGGCTTTTGTTATAGCCTGCGTCATCGTACCGAAGGCATTCTCTCTCTGACTGACTGACTGACCCAGAGTTTGAGTTTAATGTGCATTTTGGAGCTATTTACAAATACAGGGATGAAATATATCTTCATTTAGAGTCACCGCTGGAAGATGAGTGTCCAATAAAGCAGCCACACACACAAAAAATATTAATAAATAAACAAAATAAAAGCCATACGGGAGCTTTAGCACAGGAAATATTTACATGGAGATGCAATGTCTTTTTCTCACCCCTCCCTTCATTTTTTTATTTATTTCCTTAAAACCACAGTGGAGCGACTTTTTTTCCCCCTCTCAAACTAAAATTCAGAAAATGTGACAGTGAAGAGGGAGAAGGTGTGGGTGGGGACACGAGGGCCTCCGCTGGGTGTGAGGTTGTGGTTGATTTGGGCTGACAGGACGGAGACCGTTCCCTCAGATTTGCATTATTATTCAGCTGGACGTTCGCACCGTCACCACCACAACGCGCTAACGCAGCTGCAGACCGCAACATCCTCTGTGACGGAGAGGGAGAGGATCACGTGTGTGTGTGTGTGTGTGTGTGCAACAACTGGATGTCGTCATGTTTTTTTTTTACATATGCAACAATTTACAGACCTTGTGTGTGTTTGCGCAGTTTTTTAAAGGGATAGTTCACCCAAAATTGAAATTTCACTCATTATCTACTCACCCTCATGTCGACTAAGGGCTGGGAGAAGTTTCAGAGTCCTCCGTGGCTTCTCTGAGTTACGGGGGGGTCTCGGCGTAGCAGTGCATGTCCATATAACGGTTGCAAATGGATACCAACTGTCTTCATAACAAAAAGACACACCAAAAAACATCCAAATACCTCCATGCTGCTCGTATGTAATGTCCGTCTTGTATTGAAGCCCCGAAATGCGAAATTGTTCCGAAAAAAAAAAAAAAAGTCTATATTTCAAGCTTGTTTTGTAGCGGAAGCTTCTCGAAGTTCCTCTTTCCGGTTCGTCAAATTTGGACGAACTGGGAAGAGGACAGATAGCCAGGCTAGCGCCGCCTACTGGTTCCGGCTAATTTCATTTGTCTCAACAATGTAGTCAGGAAACTAGTAACATGTTTTCGTTTGCTCCGTCCGCTCTGGTGGACGGACCAATCAGCGAACAGATGGGGAACTGAAGGCGAAGCCGTTGAACTCAAGCGCTCAAGCTAACCTATGAGCTTAACCGGTGTATAACACATGTGACCACCAAGCAGCAGCGATTAGTTGAAGCAAACGTAAGCAACCGCCTCCCGGACGCAAACGAATCCCTATGGCTCGTGTTCAGACGCTATATGAAATGTAATGAAATAAGCGGCTGATGCATCAGGCTAGAGGACAGACCCTGGTTAGTCCAAATTTGACGAACCGAGAAGAGGAGCTTCCGCTACAAACAAGCTTGAAATATAGACTTATTTACTGTTTTTCGGAACAATTTCGCATTTCGGGGCTTCAATACAAGACGGACATTACATACGAGCAGCATGGAGGTATTTGGATGTTTTTTGGTGTGTCTTTTTGTTACGAAGACAGTTGGTATCCATTTGCAACCGTTATATGGACATGCACTGCTACGCCGAGACCCCCTGTAACTCAGAGAAGCCACGGAGGACTCTGAAACTTCTCCCAGCCCTTAGTCGTCAACATGAGGGTGAGTAGATAATGAGTGAAATTTCAATTTTGGGTGAACTATCCCTTTAATGTTTTACCCCACCCTGAGTCCATGTTGGTCTCCACCCGGTGGGGTTTCCCATGCCGGACCGGCCCCTCCCTCCTCCCTCCCTGACGCTGCACCCAGGAGGGAAGACAGGGGAGCAGAGGAGGGACGCTGCCTTGACAGCACCAGGGAATGACTCCCTCCAAATGCTATGCAGGGTGACATCTGCAAACCATAACAACCCCCCGAAAATGTGATACAAAGAACAGGGCCACGGCCTTTTTTTTTGTTTTTTTGCTGCTCACATAATGAGGCCAGGGGATAAGCATCTTCACAGGGAGGAGGAGGAGGAGGAAGAGGCTCCTTGAAGTTCAACCTGAGTGTCAGCTTTGTTTTACGCAGATGGATTAATACGATGTCACTTTGGTGCTAAACATTTATATTACACCTCGGTGCCGTAATTACACACATGACATACACCATAAGCATCATCATACTGAGTGATTCAGTATGTTTGGTCCTGAATTTATCCCAAATTTTCACCTCTGGCCCGGATGTTATTTATCAAAATTATTTCAAACTGTTGCTCTCTTGCACTTCTGCCGGGCTCCACTCCACTTTGACAAATACTGCTATTACTCTCTTTGCTCTTTGATATAATCTATCCAACTGAGTAGTGAGCTTAGAGGAAATTGACTCTTGCTGCGCGATGGCATGACCTCTGAGATCCCACTTCCCTCGCTTCCCCCCCGCATCGCAATTGTTCCAATTGTGTGGGTGCGTCGAGTCATGGCGGATTCGGGGCTGGGGCTCGGTGCTTAAATAGAGGCTGGCTCCTTCAAGGATCAACTCCATCAGACGCCAAAGCAGCCCGAGGACTTACTGGTTCACAGCCACATCTTGAACGTGGAGGCCGGTTTCACCCAGTCGTTGTTTACTGTAACACAACTGATTATTTAAAAAAAAAAAAAACCCAGCAGAGGACCGGGGTGTCATCTGACGTTATCTGGAATATCTGGAATCATTTCTATCCAGAAATTTTAGAGGTGTGACTAACGCTCCGAGCTGCTCGGTATCGGCTTGCTCAAAGTGCCGCGACAGAAAGATTATAAAACATCTAGAATATCTGGTATTAAACACAACAAAGAGAGACTGAGTCTGTGCAAACTTAACCCTCCATATCGAGGCATATGAAGCTGTACAGCAGCCATCCCCCCTGTCACAGACTGAACGTGGATAAAGTTTGCCTGTCTGACCCAGAGAGGGAGTCGACCAGATGTCTTATCTTTGTTAAGTCAGTTGAGGATCAGTGTCAGAAAATGCCAGCACGCTCCACCAAAGCCCCCCGGCCATTTTCCCTGCGATGCAACCCTACCTCAATGGCCGACTTAGCAGACGGCCGAGGAGAAGCTCCGCCGCTCAGACTTCACTTCACCTTGGCTTCCTCTCTCATTTCCTCCTCTGTTGCCATTTTTTGTTGAACACACGTAATTGCCGTGTACTTTTCCCCTTTACCCTCTCTGGTGAACAGGGAAAGCCCTGTGGATTCATAGGCACTGAACCCTAATTGGGCTAATGGCGGTGGTGTATCTAAATTACCTCCCTCCATCCATGAGGGTTGCTGTGTTTATGTCTACCGCCTTGGGTAAACTCCCCCCCGTCCTGTCATTTATCGGGGCACTTGTTTGTTGTAGAATGCAGCTCCACTGCAGATCTTTATCCAAGTGGCCAAGTGACCTGTCTGGCCCATGCAGACAGTAAAACACAGCCTTTTGGGTTTTTTTAAAACATGTATTTCGTAACCGCTGTGGAAGTCTTTCCCTCACAAGTTAGGTAAGTGAATTATATAGTATTATATTGAACACAGTCTTTATGAAGATATAAAATCTGTAAACATAATAAAAATGAGGAAACAGCTGCTCTGAAGAAGAAAAAGTTTGACTCTGGTGTTAGATGACCTAGATGAGTTCTCCAATAAGCATAAATTTATATGATTACATTTTTGTTCATAGATGAAAAAATATGTTTGGTTTCCTCTAAGCTATAAACTGCAGTCTGCAGAACTACGGCAAGCCCCACAGGTCAAATGCAATCCATATAATCTGGACTAACCTGCAGGCTTGTTTTTAAACATTTTCACCCTGCTGGTTTGCTTGTCCCTATCGGACGCCTTTTTTGCGACACTGCCTAATTCCCAAACGTCAGCAAATAACTTGAGTACAATGTCATGATGCACACAACGGGCCAAATCTGTGAAAGTAAGATCCAAACTGGTAATAAACTGGAGTGATCCTTCTGAAATGAACTGATTTGGTTCTTTGTCTTGAGGGCCAAATTTATTAAAACCAAATTTTTAACACCTGGAAAGAATGACTGCAGTTTATGTGATTTATTATTTCTTTTATGCAGAGCTGCTTCTCCCAAGTGTGATTAGATCATATTCTCAAACTGAAAGCCAAATGACAAAGATGAACTAAATGCCAAGATCTTTTTTTTTTTTGAAAAACAAAGCAGCGCAGGCAGTCGTGGTACGCTGTTTATCTCCTCTTGACTGTTCGCTGTACATCTGATGACATGTTATTGTTCTCATTCACAGTGAATTAGGCTGAAAAAAAAAAAAAACTAGAGAGGGGGCAAAAATGTGTCTGCCAGACTTGCAGTTCCCATTAAACAGAAGTCGTGTTTATAAACCAGCACTCTGAATACTAACCCAAATAACACTTCCGACCCCAGCGAGAATGAAAACAAAACCAGAAGGAGAGGCATCAGGAAACGAGCCTCATACCTGCACCGCTGCACGGAGCTAACTCCCGCCACCGAGGACGTATCGCTGCACTGACAGATGGGATGTGTAGGCCCGCATCGGCAGACTGCAGAGTCACATCCTCCTGCAGTGCCTGCATGCCGCTGACCTGAGGTGACCCCTGGGTCGCCCCTCGTCTCCACAGGATCCATGTGAACACACTCTGCCTCCATGGATTCCTGCTGCTGCGCTGACACCGAGACGACAGCCCCCTCCAGAAAATGAACACGAGAAGACAAGACCCTCTTGTTTAATTCTGTCACCAGCAGAAGCCCACTTCCTCTTTTCGCTGCTACTTTAGGAAAGACACAAAAGAAAACATACGAGAGCCGGCGTCTCTCTTCTCTTCCTGCCCTTTTCCCGTCTATATACTGTTGAGTTTGTCCACTCTCAACAATGCAGGTTGAATGAGAACGCATGAGAATATCCAAGTGGCTGTGCAATAGTGAAAGGGTGAAAGCAAATATTTGCAGCATGTCATTGTAACCTGAAAAAGATGACGCAGAATAAAACCAGAAAAGAGGAGGTGAAAGGAGGCAAGAAAAGACAAAAGGAGAGGAGACTAGAGAAAGGAGATATAGTTAAGGATGTCGAAGTCTGACGAGGACGGTCTAATAACCCAACAAGTGTCCAACATCACTGTGAAAAGACGAGATGAAAGTATTAGATGAGGAAAAGGAAATAAAACAAGATGCAACAGGAGAGGAAAGGATGAAACAAAAGAGGGAGGAATCTAAAGAGAGGAAGATGCAAATTGAAATGATAAGATGCAAGAAGAAGAAGAAGAAGGGGACAAGGAAATGAGGAGACGAGATAAGATGAGAGGACATTAAAGCGAAGGAGGGGATATGAGACGAAAGGAAATGAAAGTGGAAGACACGACAGAAGATGAATGAAGCTGAATGAATGAAACAAGGAGAGGAGACTGGACATGAGAAAAGGATGAAACCAAGGAAGGGAGGAGGATGAAGCTAGACAAGAAGAGATGAAAAGATGGGACAGAAACTCATTTTCATGGTCTTCCTCCCCTCTTTGCTTCCTTTCCTTTCCTTCCTTCCTCACTTCCTCACTCCTCGGCCTGGTCCAGGTTGGGGATTCCTGGAGCGAAGGTCGGTCGGACTCAGAACCTGCAAGGTCTGCTGGAACAAGGCGATTGAAACCATGTGAGATGAAGCAAGCTCTGGAATCAGCTTTCCATATGAGCTAAACCCCCCCCCCAACCCCACCGAAACCTTAGCTGACAGGAATCTGGACAGGATGAAGAGACCTAGTGCCCCACCCCGGTATAAATAAAGACACAAACAAGGAAGAAGGAAAAAAAAAAAAAGGAAGAAAACCAATAAGCCTATAATATACACTGCTGGAGTGAATTTACTTGTGTACTGAATGCAGGTGCCAGTACACAAACGATATACACATCCACTTGACACAGAAGATAAGTTGATTACAAAGAGATTTGATCAAAGTGAAAACACAAACACAGCTCTGGTATCAATTAGCTACACACCCTCGTGAAGCGTCGTCGTGACAACACACTCCACCCTCAGCGTCTTTGTGCTGTACCTGCGGGTTTCCAAGACGGGACAGATGCTGCAGCCAGTCCAGCAGGCAGCAGCTCATGATGTGGAGCGTCAGGAATGTGACGGACTGGTTTCCATGAGATTCCCAACAAACTATGAGACGCCACAAGATTTCCATAACATACGTAAGCCCTGTGTTGTCATTGTTACCTTAACCCTCCTGTTGTCCTTCTGGGTCAAATTGACCCAATCTGTTTCCTTCCTCCATCCTTCCTTCTTTCCTTCCTTTCTCCCTTCCTTCTTTCCACAATCCTTTTTCCCTTCCTTCCTTCCTTCCTTCCTTCCTTCCCTTCATCCTTACTTCTTCTTCCTCTTGATCCAGTTGACCTGATCTGTTCCCTATATACCTCCATCTTTCTTTCCTTCCCTTCCTTCTTACCTCCCTTCTTCTTCCTTCCTTGAATGAATCTGTTCCCTCTCTCCATCTTTCTTTCCTTCCTTTTTCCCTTTCTTCTTTCCACACTCCTTTTTTCCTTCCTTCCTTCCTTCCTTCCTTCCTTCCTTCCTTCCTTTTTGACTCAATTGACCCAATCTGTTCCCTCCCTCCTTCTATTTTTCCTTCCTTTTTCCCTTCCTTCTTTCCTCCCATCTTTCCCTTTGTCCTTCCTTCCTTCCTTCCTTCCTTCCTTCCTTCCTTCCTTCCTTCCTTCCCTCCTTTGTCCTTACTTCTTCCTTCCTTTTTGACTCAATTGACCCAATCTGTTCCCTCCCTCCTTCTATTTTTCCTTCCTTTTTCCCTTCCTTCTTTCCTCCCATCTTTCCCTTTGTCCTTCCTTCCTTCCTTCCTTCCTTCCTTCCTTTCTTACTTGACCTAGGAGGACAACAGGAGGGTTAAGGGGGGGAAATCCATCCTCGAGAACTGACGTGTCATTAGGCAGGAGTAGAAGTAGGCGTGTGTGTGTGTGTTCTGTGTGTGTCTGTGTGTGTACCATGGTTTCACTCTCACACGTGCTGCCCCAAAACTGCTTTGTTTGTTTGTTTTTGGGTGTAGCTCTGAAACCATGGTGCCGGGGCCACACATCACTTGGGTTACAAGTGGCAGTCACTCAGACATACCAACGCTGAAGCCTCGTCTCACAACGTTATTCAAGCCCAATGGTCAACCATCCTTGGAAATTACGGACGTGGACGTGGACTTGGTCACGGTGGTCTTTGGTGTCGGCCTTGAAGCTGTGTGATGATCGTGTGTGGATCCAGATCTGAAGCATTGTTTACTGTCATGGCTACAAGTCTTCTATCAGAGTTGGCTTTCTTGGCCAACTATGCGAACACATCCAAGGAATTTGACTCTGTTTTTTGTCTCCATTTCGCCAAAAACTACACTTAATACATTTTATTAAATCCCCCCCGAAGTCTTCACTACATATATTACATGAGTCAAGACAGGCATGGATGTTAAATGCAACTTGACCGTTTGGCGGGAGGCGCACAACCACGAGGCGGTAATTCTAGTTTCTGGTCTTATGTTTTTTTTTTTTTCTTTCACTCTTTCTCACACACACACACACACACACACACACACACACACACACATTGACAGATGAGAACTGGCTTTAGTGAAGCTGGCGAAGCAACCACTGCAACTCAGCTAATCACACTCAGGCACCGTTCTCTGTGAACTCAACTGTTCCAGCAGCGTAGCCAAACTCCCATCTCCATCGCCACTGCCGCCACCTTCTCACTTATTATTACGTGTCATGACCAAAAAATAAATAAATAAATTTAAAAAAATCCATGCAACTGATACTGAGCTGAAGAGCCAAGGCCAAGCAGGAGAAAGACATGCCAGCAGGGAGTAGTGGTATCATCTTTAGCAAGTTCAATGGACCTTAAAATTTGGTTTGTTGGTGGCCCAAGGTCTTCAAAAACACTTCTCATTGTGTCATCCTGCTATTTAGCTTCAGTTTGTCGCCAGCTGTCTGTGTGTCTGCTGATCGGGGCTGGGCAGGTGGTTTACAAGGAAACTGCTGCTTTATGAGGCTAATGAGACTAGAGGTCATAGACTGGAAAACCAAAACAATGCTGAAGGAGGCTAAGTAAAACAAAGAGCTGAAGGAGGCTAAAAAGCCCTGGAAAGCTGTAGTTTTCTGTAGGTTTGTCGCTTCAAGCAGCTCATTTCATATTAAAAATAGTCATTTATTTTGATTAGCTTTAACAGGTACTGGAACAATGATGATGATAATAAAAAAAATCCTGTTTTTCTGAATAATTTATTTTTTGGTTTGTTTTTCAGGGTAATTATTTCTGTTTTTCTGAGTAATTTATTTTTTGGTTTGTTTTATTGAGTATTTTTTTCTGTTTTTCTGATTATTTTTTCCCCTGTTTTTCTGACTAATTATTTTCTGGTTTCCGTGGCAATTTTCTTCCTGCTGTTTTTCGTGGTATTTTTTTTCCTCCTGTTTTTCAGGGTAATTTTTTCTGACTTAGCTATTGAGGTTTCAAAATCCCATGAGAAGCACCTACGAAGTAGGCCTAACGTAAGGACTGATTTCAAAATAAAGGTGCTACAGAGTGACACTCTCTGAGGTGGTGTTCTGTAATAACAGGTAGTTTCCTTTCTATATACATCTGAATTTACTGGGAACACAGTGAAAATAAGAAAAAATAGTGGGGTTTTCTACAATGCCGGTGATAGCTCGACTGTATTTTTTGTGGAGCATATCCATGGATGTATCTCATGGATCTAAGCTGTAATAGATCCGTGATGAAGTGAAGGCTTGACTGCAGCGGTTAAACATTTACTTGCAGGTGGGAGCTTCAGAAAAAAAACAGAAAACAGAAAAATGTATTTAATGCAATATGCTTCTGTACTGGAAAACCAGCACCCAGTAGTAACTGTAATACATTCTTAATCCCAAGTCACTGCTAAACACTTGTCTTCTCCGTGTAATCGTAGACGTAATCGTACCGCTTGGTTTGTGTCAAATTTCTAGCTCCTCAAATGTGTTTGCTTGGCCTTCGCCGTCGAGTCTGCTCCGGAGCTGCCAGAAGCCGACCACTTCCAACAGATACCAACAGATACTCAAGTGGCATCTGGTCAGCGCGGTCTACCGCCGTGTAAACCAGTCCAGGTTACACAGATCATATTTGCGGCGGAGCAATCAATCCACCAGGTTATCCCGCTTCTCTCATCCTCGACCAGAGAATTAGTTCAAGATGGTTTGCATCAATTTGGGCTCCTTTAAAGTGGTCGGCCCCTCGGTTAACCACGACACAACATGTGGCGCTACGTGGGCCACCAAGGACTTGCAGGGCTCGGGCTCGGGCTGTGTGTTCCTGGGAGAGAGAGAGGGGGGGAAAATGAAACACTGACATGTTGGCTGATGCTTCACAGAAGAGTGTGTGTATACGCCGTGTTTTCAGTAACAAGGTCGCGGTAAGCAAACAATGTTATGCACTCATGCGCAAGCCAAGAACAAGTTTCTATTTTTGCAGATAAGGAATTCCTTTTAAGACGCTGTCAAAGAGCCACGGAGAAAAATATACACGGACTCTGGTTCCAAAAGCACTGACAACCCTGAATTAGAGCATCAAATGTGCGTCTCAGGAACACAAGTCCTATTAGTTTGCATCAGCGTTAGGCTGTAACCAAAGATGACATTGGACTATTGAAAACGACCGGATTACAGCCTCAGTAATGATGCTTTTTATGTAAGAAGGCTAATGTAGCAAAAGCCTCCTGCTGATACTGTGAAGGGTTCAATATATTTCTCATAACAGCACAGACTTTAATGAGCACTCTGCAGGCCAGCTGGGACAAACTGTGTCCTGTATAATGGCTTCAATAGGAGTCAATGATCTTGGCATGAGCATGAGGGCGTACGGGCGTGTGTCTATCTGCCTCCGCCCGATGCGTGTTCACGTATTCCTTTGGGTATTTCCTGTGTGTCAGCGTGGAGGTGGGGCAGGCAGCCTCTTAGCTCGGAAAGGGGAAGTCGGAGCAAACTCAACTCGCTGCTCAGAAGGACAAGTCCTGGCTATCAGAGGAAAACAAGCGTGATTGGAAGTGAGCAATTACCATGTTGGAGATAACGAAATGGGAGAGATAAGGGTGCCACGATTTAGCTGAATAGGCTAAATCCCCTGTAGGGTTTCTTTGAATGCGGCTCCACACGCACAGCACACGCAGACCAGCTCAACAGACACAAGCCCTGTCTTTAAGACTCGGCCGCACAAAGAGATAATCATTGATGGATCGGCATATTTCATAATTAGCATACCTCAATCAGCAGGGGCTCATGTTAGCATGACCTCAGACCCAGTAAAGCACTTTTTTGTCAGAGCAGTATCTGATGTCGCGGCTCTTCCGGCGAGGTCATGCCGACCAGCAAACACAATTAGTCTGCGGTTGGGAAGCCGGTGAGGGATCTACAGTATGCCGCCACACTACTCTACTGACTCCTATTGGTTGAGGGGTTAGCAGGTGGAAATAGGACACACTGTCGTAGGACCAGGGCTGGGTTAAGCTATAAAAGAAGTAGTTTGCATGACGTGATGTCTGAACACATCACAGGGATTGTTTATAGCTCTTCGGAGCAGCCACAGTTGAACGTGGCCGGCCCGTCGGAGAGAGGGTGGAGATGTGATAATCACTTCTTTTTTTTCTTTTTTTTTTTAAGGACGTTTTCAGACGATTTATACTGGAAGGTGTTGAAGTCGGTCGTAAAACATGGAGAGTTCCAGAAATACTTAAGGAGAAGAATGAAAGCAGAGTTCAAACCCCGTTCAGTGTCTCATCTTCGCACAGCATGAAACCACTGCATGAATAGAAGGGGGTGTGAATGTTGCTGTTACTGGTAGAAGTCAAGACCACAGAGCATGATAAGATGTGATAAGATCTTTTGCTTTTTAGATGTTTTATTACAGAAGGTGTTTGAAGCCAGTCAGATGTTCTGACATTTTGTTACCTTTGGATTAGAGCCGACTGAGTAATCTAAATTTAATTGCATCGCAATGTCAAAATGCGCAATAAATACATCGCAAAAGGTTGTCTGAAATGCGATGAGTACATTTTATTCACAGGTGCACCTCATACCTGTAACCTGAGCTACACCGCAAGACGTAACGTAACATAACAACAACAACGTTGGACTTTCGTCGGGTCCTTCAAACTCTGTATTTGAACCTATTTATTGCACTCACCGCAATTTCTTTCTTTCTTTTTTTTGGGGGGTATGCATGTCATTGATATTGTTGTATATTCTGTTGTGTATGTATGAACAAGGCAGCTGTTTCTTCCTGCGCTACTTGCCCAAGACAAATTTCGTTTGCGGGACAAATAACGTTTATTTGATTAGATTTGATTCAGATGCGGTGCCTGAAATGCGTCCACGCAGCATCGATCGGCATATTTGAGTGCAAGCTTTCTATGCTCCTCCTTCCTCTTCTCTGTATTTGGTGTTACAGCGCCCCTACAGGCCTGATGTATGTACTGCAGCTTATACAGACGTTTTTTAGAAAGACATAGGAACTGCAAGTCATATCATCATAACAATATTGAACAGTGTCGTGCATCGGACATTTTGAAGATATCGTACAGGCCCAGTTTGAATGGAATGACAGTGAAAATAGATAATTCCCCTTTTAGCCCTGCAGGACCAAGAGGATCTCACTGAAGAGCCCGTGGGTTTCCAATGGATTCAACTGGTCCTGACAATCAAGCTAGAAATTGATTTGCCACAGTGAGTTGCAACACTTGAACATAAAGATTCAGACATATTGTAAAACTTAGCACTTAGTCCTTCTCTGGTTCTGCAGATGAACTTGATGACGTCAGGGGCACGGTTTTATACAGTTGTACATATGTACACATGCACAGATAGAGAGGCCACACTTCTGGGAAATATAATCATTTTTAAAGAATGCTCATTTTGACATAAGTTTGTGTTTTATTATTAATATTATTCCTATGTTGGCCAAGGTTTCTGGATGACGTGCATCAGTTTGGCACCGATTAACTTCCATATGAGTCTAGTGTTCATTATGGATTTTTACAAACAAACCAGTCTAATATGTGCTGCAGTGAAGTTATAAAAACCCGACCGTAATGATGCAGCAGTGGGTCAGGAAGAGACTTTTCAGCAAAATCACATTTCTCTCTCCATAATTGTATTTTCTGTACAAATACAGACGCACTCAGGAAGGGCTGTTTATGAGCGCTTCAATAGCAAAACTTAATCCTACTGTGAAATCTGACTTCAATCTGGAGCTTGTTTAAAAAAGCCTCCTCAATTGTTCAAACATTATTTTTGATATTAATCGCGTTCTTAACATAATATTGTTAAGGCTGGTGGAACTGCTTCGCCTATTGTGCAACACTGTTAGTTTTGAAAATGTGCCACTTTAACTCTTCCAAATATTTGGGCTTGTGCATTAGATTGTTTATATTACATTGTGTGTTATTTAATGAAACATTGCTGTGAACAAACACATGATGTTATCCAATTAGACCAGCGAGCCACGTGCATGTGTGTGTCTGTGTGTGTGTGTGGTGTGTGTGTACCTGGATGTGATCTTTATCTGTGGGATTTTCTCCGTGGAGGTGTCGCTGACCCGCTGTGCATCGCTTCATGCTGTTTTCCTCGTGCACACAGATCGGAGTTGTGCAGCGCTGTGTGTATCTGAGTTTCTGTTGGCACTCTGCCTCCGCTCGGTGCTAGAAGAACCACACACTTCATCTCTTCTTCGTCTTCTCCTCTTCTCTTCTCCTTTCTTCTTTTTGTCTCTCTGCCGTCAATGCCAGCCCCTTCATCAAAGACGAGCATGTCTCCGAGCTCTGTGTAAAAGAAGAACCTCGCACAAACAAGCAGGAGTTGTCATCATGTTCACTTCTTTTTCCAGGCCTGAGCCCCGGAGTCAGAGTGGCCTCTTCACTAATGCCTGATTTTTATTGTCCCTCTTCGTGTTTACGTCTTGAGCGAGGTCGAGATCAAGGTGAAGGTTGATGATCGGCTTTTTTTTTTTAACTTTTATGATGAGCTCCGGCCTTGTGTTTTGGCCAGCGCAGACTGGCTTTGAAGAAAAATCAGCCATTTTTCTCCAAGCGAAAGCATAACAGACAAAAGTCTAATTCAAAACACAATAAATCAGCGTGGATTTGAGTGGGATTACGATAAGAGGAAAAAGAAAACACTAAAAGCCTGAATCTGAGTTATGGACTGTCTGGTATCACCAACGGCAACGGCCCCGATCCTGAATCTGTATAAATAATCATCGTGAAAATTAGGACTACTTGAGCGTATAAGGTATCGGTCAAGGCTGTGAGCACCACATGTTTCCAAGCGATGCTGAATAGCAGCGGTGTTACGATCCGAGTCAAAACGTAAAGAAGTGTTCTTCTGACTCGACGCAGCTGCGAGCGATTCACAAAACAGACAAACACCTGCTAATATCTTCCGCCGGCCAGCGGAGGCTTTTCATTTCACTTAAAAAGCAATAAAGGGATTCACTGCCTCGCAAAATCATGACGCATGTCAAGCTGACATCTGAGCATCTGAAACACGATTAGGCCATAATTTCTTTACAGCCGGCAGAGGCTGTTACTATGTTCAGACACCTTCTGCTGCTCGTTCCCCCGCACACCCATGTGCGCTCTGTTCCTCCTCCATCACCGCCGTGGATCTGAGGTAATCCACTGTGACGTGGTCAGCAGAGGAGAGCTACACCTGACTCACACACTCGCGCTCTTTTACAGTCAGATTTTACTGCACAGATTTGTAGAAATCGCAGCAGATGAGGACTTTTCTTCTTCCCTTAGATCTCTGGTGAACACAGCAACCTGCATTGTGGCTCCACAGTAATCTCTGAAATAAGGACTCTGTGTATTAAAGGGATAGTTCACCCAAAATTCAAGTTTCACTCATTATCTACTCACCCTCATGTCGACTAAGAGCTGTGAGAAGTTTCAGAGTCCTTTGTGCCTTCTCTGAGTTACGGGGGGGTCCGCGCAGCAGTATTTGTCCATATAATGGTTGTGAATGGGCCTCACTTTTCTTCGTCCAAAAAGACACACCAAAAAACATCTCAATACCTCCATAGTGCTCGTCTGTAATGTCCCTCTTGTATTGAACCCCCGACATGAGAAATTGTTCCGCCGTCGTGATTTGCACTGACACAGGAAGAGCAGTGAACTGAGACACTGGGAGCTTCTGCTACAAACAAGCTTAAAATATAGACTTATTTAATTTTTTTCGGAACAATTTCTCATGTCGGGGCTTCAATACAAGAGGGACGAAGAAAAGTGGTATCCATTCACAACCATTATATGGACAAATACTGCTGCGCGGACCCCCCCCCCCGTAACTCAGAGAAGGCCTGGAGGACTCTGGAAATTCTCACAGCTCTTAGTTGATATGAGAGTGAGTAGATAATGAGTGAAATTTGAATTTTGGGTGAACTATCCCTTTAACATTGATATATATCTCAAAGCTGTTTGTGGTGAAAATCTGATGTGAACATGACCTTTATTTTACTGCATGTACAAGCTCAGTGCAGCCACAGGTCATATAATACCTACAGCAGCCGTTCCCAAACTTTTCCATCTCATCCACACCTGAAAAATGTTGGGGCCCCCACTTCTGACCCCGTGGGCCAAATAATGCTCCAAGAGCTGAACAGCTATTCATTCTGATACTCCAGCTTTTACCATGGTCATGGTGATGGCTGTGGTCTGGCTGCAACACGATATTATTCACAAGTTGCTTTAGCCTGAGAAAAAATAGCAGCTAAGAGTTTTTAAACGTGTCTAATGTTTTATTTTTATGGAATTAGATCAAACCTTTCACCCATATCTTACTGTTTTACAAATAGTTGGTGCATGGACCCACTTGCAGTAACCTGACGGCCCATCTTTGGACCACGGCCCACAGGTTGGGAACCACTGAACTGTTGTGTAACCTCATCTCCTGAGCCTTCGACCCCACTTGTGGATTCTGTACGATCACCGCTGCATATACAGTATGACTCCTCTCTTTCTGTGCATGATTACATAAACAGACCATATAAACACCACAACTCAGCACACACACACACACACACACACACACACAGGAAATAGAGGGCATCCGTCTGACAACTAATCACCCTTAATTGTGTGCTAATAGTGAAAGCAATGCATGCAGACGAGCAGGAGGAGGAGGAGGAGGAGGAGGAAAGGGGGGGAGGGAAAAAAAAAGAAAATAAACAACGGCAATAGGAAGGGGAAAAGGGCAATTTCAACCGAAAAAATATTAATGTAATCAAGGCAAATTAGTAGGTTTGGGATAACATTCCTATGGTGCTGTGTGTTTATTTTGAAAGCAAGTAATGGAAAGTAGGTAGAGCAGAGGGAAGTGGACTCACCTACTAAAAAAGAAAAAAAAAAAGCAGCATGAAAGCTCGACTGTGGCTGCTCGCTCAACTTTTACCCTCCTCTGTTTATTAGAGCTAAGCTGAGGAGATTATATGAATGAAAAGTTGACGTATGTCGGACAAAAAAATGGAAGTCGTCTCAGTCGTGACTTTGAAATTAATGTATTTGTTCCGTTTGGACTCTGCAAAAAAAAAAAAAAAAAAAAAAAAAGTGTCACATGCAGGACAAACAGTTGTTCCGCTTCATTTCCGAGTGTTTGGTTCCCCTGACTGCTTCGCCCATTCACATCCAATGCCGCAGAGGAAGGTGATTTAGCTGCGAGGAGGGGGGGGCTGTCATTTATGATGGACTGTGACCACATCCTGTTTTGTTTTCGTGTGTGTGTGCTTACTTAACTTTCTATAAAACTCTAAGTGCAGTCACCGGTGTGTGTAGTGTGTGTGTGTGTGTGGGTGTGGGCGTCTCAGTCGGCTTTATTTCTCCCCTGTTAGCCGTAGTTGAGTGATGAGCAGCGGGGGAAGGAGGGTCGAGACAGCAGCGCTGCAGAAAACACTGTGATGCTTAACCAAACAAGATGTGCACACACACACAAAAGCTGTCAGACGCACACATTACGCACACTTCCCCACTCCTCGATTACATGTGCAACCTCTTGCGCACATGTGCAAACACACCCCGTGACTCCTGTTTATTGAGTCGGATGTAAAAAAAAGAAAAAACTCTGTCCTCCAGCGAAGGAGCGCAGAGAGGTTCACACAAGTGTCGAAACAGACCGGGCCCCGACTCTGTGTGTGTGTGAAAGACGTCCAAAAACACACAACGTCCAACTTGGCTCAGGAGACGGTCCTGTAAGAGCTTGACCAGGCCACAGCAATCGCAGTCCTCTTTAGTGGATCCATGCAAACCTTCTTCCTTTTGTGTCCAAGAGCTACAACAATCCATCTGTGTGCACTGAAGCCCCGCTATATGAAATACAGTGGATTTATATTTGCACAGGGGTCCAAAAAGTTACCTGTGGAGCAAGTTTGTTTCCCTCTGGGTGTTTAACATGAGTGGATTCTGTAAATACACTTACTTATGTGTGTCAGCCATGGAAATACATGATTGATAAACTGGATTTTAGCAGAAAATACACGCTCTTTTTCCTCACTCTGTAGGTAGGAGTGAAGGTGGCTCAGGTTAGGTGCCGTGAGCATCAAGTGGAGTAGACAGTCTCACAGCTCCCACTTGTGGTTAGACTCCATACAGCCCTCCCTGTGCACATTACACAGACCCACAATCATGAGACGCAGTAAAAAAAAACAAAAAAAAAACCCTGTTGCCCCTCAGCACAACAAACTCCAAAACAAATGACAGTGATCTAAGAAAATTGCACTTGCCATTAGTCTTTGTAAATCAGGACAACGTAAGTCAAGAGGGAGCTAATTTTTGGGAAATAAACCCAATAAATGTTTCACAATGTGGCCTTTTTTTACTTTTTCTGTTTCTTTTTTATTTAATCGGCAGGGGCTCGTTGTCAAACTGCATAAACAAATATGACGTAACCGGGGGTTTGGTGTAAAAGCACGAGAAAGCAGCTCGTTGTCTTTGAATAATGAGTGGTCACGGTCTCGGTTGGTTTGCCGTGGATTGGAGACAGATGTGGGGGGAGAGGAGGCAGCGCATGGGTGGCGTAATCTGGGTCAACCTCTCAGGAGTGGAGTGGGATGGGGTGGAGGGGAGGTAGAGAAGGGACGAGCAAAATCCAAACACGCGGGTCCTCCTCCTCCTCTCGAAGCATCGCATGACGTGACCTCGCTCCGGTGGCCGCTGGTGAGTCACGGTTCCTCGCCGCGACTGCTCCCAATGACAGAACGGTGGAGGATGCTGGGTGTTGGAAAGATCACACTGAGGTCAGGACTGAGACTATATTTAGACAGTTTCTCTCTTCTGAAACAAAGATCAGTTATCTTTTATGACTTTTTTTATTACAGGTACTTGAATTTCAATGTTTTATTAAAGGGATAGTTCAACATTTTGGCAAACTGGCCCATTGCCATAATCCCTATAGTCATAGCAGTAGGTTTGTTACCTTTATTTGTCGGTGTAAGCAATTTTTGGAAAGGTGGAGCAGAGCCGCGAGCTGCTCAGAGCTACGCTATGGAGGCTCATGGGATTTCTTGGTTTCCCTCATCAAACTCATCAAATACACAATCCAACAACTCCAAAACGCTCTGGTGGACAAGTTGTGACCTGCACATTCACCACGCTATGAGATAATAACACAACGTTACCAGACAGAGTTGTTTTAGAGGGAAATTCATGCAAAACCGCTGATGCGCGTTGCCTTCAGGGACAGTTTTTCAGCAAGCAGTCTCTGTATTTCCCTCTAAAACAACTCTGTCTGGTAATGTTCTGTTATCATCTCATAGCGTGGTAAATGTGCAGGTCACAGCTTGTCCACCAGAGCGTTTTGGAGTTGTTTTATTGTGTATTTGATGAGTTTGATGAGGGAAACCAAGAAATCCCATGAGCCTCCGTAGTGTAGCTCTGAGCAGCTCACGGCTCTGCTCCACCGTTCTAAAAACAGCTTGCACCGACAATTAAAGGTAACAAACCTACTGCTATGACTATAGCGATTATGGCAATGGGCCAATTTGCCAAAAAGTTGAACTATCCCTTTAAGAGTTGGTGTCGTAGTATCTGTAGAGATGCTGTAGAAATGAAAAAGAAAAGGGGAATAAAATGATAAAGAAACAGAAAAACAAACATTCGACCTCTCTATGCTGTGTCCATATCATAAATACATTTGATATACAATAAAAAGGCTCCATAAATATCCTCTGCAGGTGATTTATGGAGAAAAAACCCTCACTCCTCATACGTACATACATGCATATGCATAAAACACCAGCCAGTTGATGTATTACTAAAGTTGGAAATGATTCACAAGAACACATCACTGGAAAGTCCATTTAGATCAGCTTTCTCTGCTGAGCCGCTCAGTGGCCTCGAGGTTGAATTACTATTTTTATCTGTGTTAAAGATTCCTAACGCGGATCCAAATCTGACTGGAGACATAATATTCACTAATTAGAAAGGAATTGTGTTTTAATGATCTTAGTGCAACAAATGTGTTGTCACATAATCCTGGGATTTCGTATGAGAACTAATCAAAGTGTTTATTTCAGCGCTGGGTCAGCTGACTGGCAGGATGTGAAGGACATTACTCACGGTGACGGATGATCATCCCAGATCTGCAGTTTGACTCGGCTCCACAGCGTCGTAGTGTCATTCAGCTTTTGTTTTTACTGTACATCCTGCAACTTCAGGGCGTGTTCAGACCAGGCTCGTTAGTTTAACCCCAGAGAGCGCTTCGTTTGGTTCATATGTGAACGCAGCAATTGTGCGGGATGAAACAAACTGGCCATGATCGCATCTCGGCTCGCCTCCATTCAAGCTCTGGAGCGGGTTGTTTGCAGTGAGAACGTAATCAACTCAGCAACTCACACAACATGCAACACACTGCTGATGTTCCATGGTTCTCAATGGGCCGGGCCGACTGGACGCATTGGTTTGGGCCGAGAATACCGTATTTCCTCAAATAGTAGCCGCAGCCTTTATTTACACAACTGCCCAGGAGGCTTTTATTTGAGGGAGGCCTTTATTTCTAAATCCCTCAGTTTATTGTTACACATTAGCGACTAAGCTGATCGTTCAGTAGCTTATCTTCATTTTCCTCACGTGCTGGTCTCCTCGCTGCGCTGTCGGACCTGTCAGTTTCTGTCTCTGTTGTGCACGCCGTAGCGCTTCGCTCCCATTCAAGTCAATCAGAGCATTTTCACAGTGTGCGCTGTGGTTCGTCTCCAGTCCGAGACCTGCCATCTGCCGGTGCAAAGCTGTCCCTCTCTGAAGCAGAGGATGAGGTCAACTCCACTCCATCAGTCCAGACAGACAGTCCACAAAAGTTGAAAGAGTTTCTGATCATATTCTTGTCAGTTTGTTTCAGGCGGCAGAGTTTTTTTGTTTTTTTTGACCTGGCCTGTATTTGGGTCCGGCCTTAATTTGTTCGTGTAAACAGCGCCCCCGGCCGTTATATGAGACTGTATGAGGCTATTGATTGAATACCGGCCACTATTTAAAGAAATATGGTGTATAGGATGAGTCAGGTTGGGTTCAGGCCAAAAATATATAGAAATGACTCGGATCGGGTCGGATTGGGTCAATTTTAGATTTTTTTGACCCGTTGAGACCTCTATTCCCTGGTTCTTGTTTTTCCCGGGTAACCTCCTCTTCCTCCTCCTTCTGGGTAAGATTTCTGACCAATGAGAGAACGGTTGGTTCACACATGTCATTTGTTTACAACTGTGGACCTTTTGGGACCGACCAAAATGAAAAATGTTATGGTTTTGAACCAGAGCAAACAAGCCTTAATGTTTCACTCAGACGCATCGTTAAAGAATCAGCTTTATCTGAGGTATTACACAGTTTGGCCTCTTTAATAAGAGCCTTCAGCGTTTGAAGATGATTATACAGCTTCAAGTGCTTGTAATCATAAGGTATCATGTTTTATAGGCCAGAGGTTAAGGGCGGTTATTACTGAGAAAGGACCATATGTAACAGTTTTATCCGGACGTTGCTGTGATTCACTTTGCTGTGAGCTGTAATTCATTCAGGCTTATTAATCCATCATCTCTATTTGCACGCCGCAGGACGGTCCTGCTCTCCTCCCAACAAGCTTCAGGTTCCATTCGTATCGCGGAGCTTCTCGACCGGTGACGCACGATTACCTCACGCCACTTCCAATCACGATCAGAGCGCGGCGGCCTCGGCGTGGAAGATCCACTGAAGAGCCGTTTTCATGTATGTGCGACGCGTTTCCTCTCTCCGCTTTCCGTGGAATGCTTGTTTGGCGAAACGTTCGCAAGGTCACTGTTTCTCGGGGGTCAGAGAAAAGAAAAAAAGACAAAAAAAAGAAAGAAGCCGTTTTCAAATGTTTCTGTTGGCGTGGACGAGCATGTCAACAGGAGTTTGGCAGCACAAGAAGACTGCACAAATCAAGGCTCAACCTATGAGTCCGCATACCAAAGGCTCGGCGGTGCACCTGACCTGCAGGAGTTGGAGCTGGAGCTGGAGGAGGAGAAGAAGGAGTCTGAGGTTTAACTACTCATTCCTTCTCTTTTTGACATGCAGCCATCACTCTCCGTCCCGGCGGGGAGCGGAGAGGTCACAGCGAAGCCTTTATTCTGGCTCGGCTGCAGCAACACGCAGCTCTGGCCTCCAGAAGAACTCCTATTCTCTCTGGCACATGTTAAGGCGCTCTATCATCTCTCTCCCGCGCTCTCTCCTCCCCCTCGCTCTCTTGTCAGATCTGTCTTCACAGGGACTAGTAAAATTACCTGGCAAGAACAACTCAAAGCACTGGACAGGACCGATGTCCCCAGCGTCCCACAAACTTTTACAAACTTTTTTTTTGTTTCATTAAAATGAAGAGTTCACTGAAAAGCGGCTCTGCGTCTTTGCGCCAAAGGGTCAGTTATTACTGAAAAGTGCTGCGAAGTTTCAACTTGATTCAATATAAATTTATACAAAATCCAACCTTTTTTTTTCCTGAACAATGGCTTTTTGATTCGCTTCACCGAACATGCTGAAGCCATCTCAGCCCAGTGGGTGTGCATTTTGAAGTTCCTGTTGTCGGTGGAAGGATTTCAGCTTTACTGTGGATTCTGACAGATAAAAGTGCAGGTTTGCAGCGTTTGGATAAATTGTTTTCACTGGTGCCTGGCAGGAAGTGGCAGCTCCAGACGACGCAGACAAGAGAGATGCTTCGGGAAAACTGACATTTCCAGAGATCGGTTTAGTTGAGTTAGAGAAATATAACTATGGTTTTATAAGAGTCATGACTTCAGCACCGGTGCAGGTCATAGTCCAAGTAATAGCTTTTAATAGTCGTCTCTTTTGTTAGGTACAGGTCCATATGTACTGTATATTTAAAAGAAATACAAGTAAAGCAAATAAATTGTTTCAAAAAAAGTGAATTTAAATTTAATCAAATGTAAAAATGAATATGATGCAGCTTTAAGATTATATATCTATCAAACAAGATGGTTATTTCCTTATTATAAACTTTGAAACCTAATAGATTATTTATTTTGATATCTAGAGAGATCAGGTTATGGAAGGGAATCTATAACATTAGATTGATTGACAGATAGATAGAAAAGATTAGATCATAAATGAAGAGTTATTATATTAATATTAAAATAAGGGTTAGGGAGTAAGATTAGTATTATAATATGGACTCAAATCCACCTGCTGTCAGATTATATTAGTGTATGTCTGAAACTCAGCTCTAAAGGTAGTACTCATCAGATTTATTATCATTTTAAACTTAAAGATCTTTGTGATTATGATGCCAGATATTTTATAAAATGTGCAAAAATAGAATTTAAGCAGAAGTTGTTTGTTCATATGATCAATTTTTCTAGTTGTTTGTTTTATCATATATTCTAATAATGTATAATGAGACAGCAAGGTAAACAGGTCCATGACTTTCCCCTTTTATCGCTCGTCCGTTATGTTGTAATGCACGTGTCCAACAAATGCATTATCCAGAATTAACTCTCGCAGGTCTGTGGTTTGTAGCTCAGGCCACATCTGATCCGTGACACGTCCAGAGCAGGGCTGTGATTGCCAGGTTACACTGCGTTATATTGTTACGAGACCGTATTTCATCATCGGCTGTCACATTTCAAGTCAGTCAAAGTTAAATAAATACCACATTGAGTGGAGAGAGAGCGAAGCCAGAGCTCCTCTCCTCTCTCTCCTTCCCTCGGTTTGAGCTAGAGGGCAGTGTTGTATCAGCTCTCCACACTCGATGAGGCTCTTCGCTCGTTTCTTTTTCACTCATCCTTGAGCTGTCATCAGCTCCAAACCAGACCTGATGCACACTGTGATTTATATACAAAACCAGAATAAGCAGGCCTTTGTTTTCTCCAGAGTAGACTCCACTAGATCAATAAATACAAGTCCACAGATGCTGATGCAGGAAAAGTTACATGAAAATACTTGTTGTGTGAAAGAAAGAAGAAGAAAAAAGAAAATCTTTGATTATCTGACGGTGGATGGATGAGAAATAGAGAGCGTGTGAGTGTTAGCTTGAGAGATGTGATTGTGTAAGTACTGTACAAATCACATTTTCGGACATTAAATGAGACCTGACGTTGAACTTGGTGTCAACAGAGAAGATGCATCACACATTTCTCTTTTCCCACTTCTTCACAACACATCGTCTTCACTGAAATTTCCTCACAAAATTCCCGAGGTGCTCCGACTGCAACGCAGACGGGAGTGACCGCCCGTGATTTCAGCCAAAGCTATAAAACCCTTCACAGACGCAGGACAGAATATATCATTATGTTTTAATGCCTCCTTTGCCTTTTAAAAATGCATTTTTCAAAACAGTTTTATGTCCTTCCTATTTTGAAATGTTTATCATACAATATTTTAAAAAGTAATAGCTCGATTCAGCCGGATTAAATGCTGTAAAAAGTTTTATTGTAATTTTATTGCAGTTTTGGTGTTAAAAAAAAAAGTGAAAGTAATACTGTCGTAAATGTTTTATGTTTTACTTAGGGGACCTACGTGAGGGCTGATGGGTAAGGGGTTTTGAATGCCAGGCTGAACGCTGCATGGCTCTGAAGCAGTGGAGGTAATCACAGATAATGTCTTTGGCAGTCGGCGCTGTAACAAGCCGTGTACGCAGCGTCGGATTTCCTCAGACATGTTTGGCAGTTGTCTCTCATTTTCGTGGTTGCAAAAGAAGCAACCCCCCCACCACCACCACTACCCCCCCCCCGAGGGAGCCGAGGGTCGTATTAGATACATGAGAGCGCCACCCAGACTTCATCATCACATTATACAACACTCAGCGAGCTGCGTCTGGTTCGGCTCAATCCAAAGTGAAAGTGATGGAGGGACCATTTTCTCTCCGGGAGGGAGGGAGGGAGGGAGGGATGTTGCATGAGGAGGAGTTGTGTGTTTGGGGTGGGGGTGGGGGTGGGGGGGTTGATTGTGGTCAAAGCGCAGCCATGAGAAGAAGAAATGGAATGGAATTGGAAATGAAGCGTTGCCCATCCACCGAGGTGACGAGCAAACTGAGCAGGACTTTGGAGGACAGCATGATGATTTTGGAAACCACAATCTGAGCAGCTGCTTTGTTTTTTATGTCAAACACCCACACACACATGTGCCCGCAGAAGAAACAACATGCAACAAACACACACACACATGCACAGACGAGAGAGACGGAGAAATGAAAGGAAGCAGACACACACTGTTGGTCGTGGAAGAAAGAGTAAATGTGCACGTAGAGAAGAATCTTTTATTTATTGGTAATGAAAATGAAGTTTGGTGAAATGGGTTTTTGTCCCCAGTGTGAACATGTTGTGTCATCGTTTAACTTTCCCTAATTAGTGATCCAGAGAAACAACAGGAAACCGCAGTAATGAAATGCTCTTGATTTTGATTTTTTCCTGCTGTAATGTGGAACAGTGGAGTTGGACTTCATGGCATTAACATGTGTCTGATATTGGGACTGGAAAATATCTCCCAGCACTGACGATGCATCATCATGCAAAGCAGCCAAAGGTCAGAGATGAACCAATACAAATGCATCACAGTGTAACTGTACATAACATAGGCAGGAATATATATAGATATATCGGACACTCTTCTTCTCTTTTTGACTAGTTTCCATGGTTTCCAGTTAAGTGAACCCAACATAAAATAATATTTTAATACTTGGCAATACATTATACTGTTCTTCTGACAGTCCACATCCAGGTATTTGCAGATAAGTGGCCATAAAAACACAATGTATGTTCTGGTGGTAAAAGTCTTAATCTATAAAGGAAATACTGTACTTTTTTCTAGTGAATATCTCAGAAATCTGTGTCACCTGTATATTTTGATTTGTTTAGTTGTCGGCAGGATTTCCTGGAAAGGATTCCCCTGATTTACACTGAGTTTGGTGCAGAGGAGTTATTCAGGGAACAGCCCATAAAATCTTTGGGCAGATTTCATACGATTAACTGAGAATAAGATATTTTTGGCTTTTGCAGAGATCTCTGCAACATTTTTATTTTTATTTATCTAATTTATTACACCTATTCCACACATCTACAACCTGGTTATTTTTATTGCAGTGTTTTATACCTGTTTTATTGAGGCCTCATGCAAAACGTGATTTCATTCTGCAATTCATCTTTGTGTAATGTCCAAATCTATCTGAATGACATCTATTCTATTCTATTCTGCATTGTATTATAATATTAGTTGACACAGATTTAGTTTTTTGCAAGTTCCTTCAGTCTTAATATCTGCTCTAGGGGTGCAACTAAAGATTATTTTCATTATCGATTAATCTGTCAATTACTGTATGTAAATGATTAATCGATTAGTTAAAAATGTTAAAAAATGTTGAAAAATGTCAATCAGTATTTCCCAAACCACAAGATGACATCCTCATGTGTCTTGTTTTGTCCACAAATCAAAAGGATAATCAGTTTATTGCCATAAAGGAACAAAGAAACCAGAATTATTCACATTTAAGAAGCTGAAATCAGAGAATTTTGACTTTTTTTCTTTAAAAAAAATACCCAAACCAATGATCTGATTGTCAAAATAGTTGATGATTAATTTAATAATCGATTATTGTTTGATTAATTGTTGCGGCTCTAATCTGCTCTTTCCGGCTTCATGTTTGTTTCCTTGTATAAAAGTAGCAATGACACTGAACCTGAATCTGGAAAAAAAAAAAGTGAAGTGGCAGAAAACAAACTAACAAATGTACTTTCCATCGCTGCTGCACATCATGCACTTACACACACACACGTACAGGAAGTCAGGGACAGGCTCGGACATTACACAATACCACAGGATCAGGGCACACCTTCATCGTCTTCCACCCTGTCAAATTAACAGTGTGTTCTTAGGAGAGAGCGAGAAGCTGCAGTGTCGGGACGATGTTGCAGAGCTTGATTGAAGGGCTTCCGAGAATTCTCTGGCTTTGTTGTGCAGCTCCCCCAGCGCTGCAGCCGGAGGTAATGGCTTTAGCAGGGGCAGGTACACAAAGCTCCAGTGGCCACAAACCGGAGCTGGACAAACTTTACTGTTGACATCTGGAATTTCTTTCCTCCCCTTCCTTTTTATTTTCTTCCTCCTCCTGCTCCTGCTCCTCCTCCTCCTCTTCCTTTTTTTTTTTTCCTCTCTCTCCTCTTTTTGATTGAGGGCTGACTCACTCGGTACAGTATCCATCACCGTAAAAAGCGCCAGCCAGCTAAATATAGACATTTGTTTTCTCTTGTGCCTGCTCTGGCACTGGCATATTTTACCACACATGATATCATGCCCTCCTCTGACCGCGCTCTGAACCCCTATAGGGTTTCACTGGTCGATGTACACACAGGGTAATTATCATAATGGTGGCTGTCGCTGGCAATCCATCTCACATCATAGATACTGGTGTCTCGTCGTGTCCTCTGACAGCTCAGACTTCACTCTGACTGGAGCCCAGAAGTTTTAAATGGCCACACGTTGGATTATGCCATTGGTAATCTATTTATAACAGGGTTTGGTTTATCTCGGATGAATATGCGGCTCGTATTATTTCCATTACAGTGATCGACTCGTAATGGAAATGCCTCACATATCGCAGAGTATGAATTTGACTTTTTGTCCTATTGTTTCCTATAGTGTCTATGTGCTGTTAAATGTATGATGAAGGCATAAATATCAAAGTTGTTGCTGAAACAGATAGAAATAAATCAATGAATGAACTTTTTCCTGTACATTTCAGTACAGATCAGTCACTCACTCAGTTTTTAATGTCAGTAAATTCATATTGTTGCTTTTAAAAGCAGTGCTTTTTTACAACCAAGATGGACTAAAACCTAAAACATAAACTTTGCAATTTGTGTTCGATTCTTTCTTTGTTGTAACAGTGCTTCTCTTGGCAATTACCATCTTATACCATTGGGAAGCTTGTTTATTTCCCTTTTAAAATGGGGCCATATTTGTAAGGAAGGGCGCCTGTGAAATTTTGCCAAATCTTCTCTGCCAATGGCAAACAGCTTATTCCGCCATTGACTCTTGTTTGGTGTTGATGTTGTTTGGTGGATTGATGGTCTGAAGAAACAAGGCATCTTGACATTTAATGTGGAACTATGCAAGTCCGGTCTCTCCACCTCTCCTCTCTAACCCTCCTCTCCTCCATGTGCATTTGTTTTCAACAAAGCCGGTGAGAAATCAATCCATGGAGTTACCATGTTACCATGTTACCAAGTGTATATTTGTGTAGTCGTATCTGTCATAAACAAGAGATTACGGGTTACGGGGCACGTTTTTGTCATCTTAGAGGATAGAGTTTGATCCCAGACTGTGGAGATATGGGATTGCCACTAGTTGCAGAATCTTATCTTCATGTATCTCTGCATTGATTTTTTGATTTTTTTTCTCTGCACTGATTGTTTTTTTTCCAGTCAGGGAGATGCCGTCGCCCCACAACATCACACTGCCTCCACCAAAAGATGCTACTCTATCAGTGCAGCAATCAGCATCGTGCATAGCGGCGTTGGCAGAGAAGATTTGGCAAATTTTTCATGGGCACAACCGACATACTAGGCTCTGCTCTGCTGCCCATCCCGCAAATGCACGTTCCTTACAAATGTGGCACCATTCAAAAGGGAAATACAAAGAAAGAATCTACCAAACTCAAATTTCCTTACTTTTTGTGCAAAATGTATAAATGTACCGTAGTAAAACCATAACCACTAGTAAGTTGGAGGTCCAACCTCCATCCACTGATGATACATTATCATCAAGAAGTTCCAGTCAACCTGATGTTATTTTGTGCAGAATTTGCATGGAGGTTCAGTTTCACAATTACAAGAAATGTGAAGCAGGAAGTGATGCACAACAAGTAACACAACATCAATCAGTAAGCCGAGGTATTCCAACTGACTGTCTCACAATGAAAGTTTCCTAATGAGTCATTGAGTTGACAACAGAACATCCTCCTCCTTTGTTGGCACCAAGACGCAGCTTTGTAACTCACAACTAATGCACACATTCATTTACACCACACACATAACCCAGGGTCACACATAATCTAATATAAGTGCACACACACACACACACACACATGGTGACACATAAAAATGTCCACAGAGAGAGGCAAACAGGATGGCGCTGTCCACACAGGACTTTCCCTCTTTCATCCTCCACTCATCCCTCCTTTTACAGGAATCACACACACGTTACTGTAAACATGTAAATATAAATCACAGCTCCTTTACGTTCATCACGTCTGTGTGTGTGTGTGTGTGTGTGTGTGTGTTTGTGTATACGCACACACACATGGATGTTCCCTCCTTTTTTCTGTACATAAGTGTTAGTGGATAAAAACTCTGACTGTGGTTCACTTTGTAACACTTTACATACTTATAGATGTCAATGATTTAGTTTTTTTATCTTTTTATTTTTATTTTATTTCTTTAGATAGCGGCATGATCTGTTTCAGATCTCTAAGCCTCCTTCACTTCACTCAAACAGGTTCTATTGAAGTGATTTTTTGGTTCAACAGGTCTGGCAGTGAACAGGTCTGAGTGTGGAGAGTGAACTTAAACTCTACTTTCAAAAAAAATATTATATTTATCACAGTTAGTTCATGATTTAATGAGGGGGGCAGTTACTTTTTCACATAGGGCCAGGTAGGTTTGGATAGCTTTTCTCCCTTAAAGGTGTTCAGAAATGGCTGTTTGTCCTGTTTGTCGCGCCTCCTTCCACGAGTTTCCAGGAGTTGCCGCACGAGTTTACCCGAGTAAGGAAAACAAATTTGATTGGTCGTTATCGTGCGGGCGGGACCGAGCTCGGTGTGTGTATGTGTGTTTGTGCGAGTGTGTTTTGCTAACATAGCTAACTGTTAGCTAGTAGACTTGCTACGTTATAGCATGCTACCTTAGCTAGCGAGGCTAAGTGATGGACCGCAGGGATGGAGGAGAGTTTGTGTCGGTGCTGGTGGACGAGCCGCCTCGTTTTTCTCAGACGTTTGATTGACAGATGACGGATCCTGATATCATTGGCTGATGAATCGATCGTGAGCAATGTGACGCATAATTCATGCGCCTGCATTATCCAACCCCGGATTTACACGAAAATAGAATTTTGCACAAAGTTTGGGCTACAGCGTCTGATAAATGAGTGACTACACTAATTTTAAGGCCCATGGGCTCAAATTCAATTTTATTTTCTGAATACCTTTAAAATATCTTTGTCTAATATTAAAGATTTGTTTGATGATCTTAAACATTTAAGTGTGACAAATACAAGTAAGTAAATACTTTTTCACAGCACTGTATGTCTTCAGATGTGTTAACATGCATGTGGATGTGTGTGGACGTTGGTTCCTTGTGCATACATGTGTGAGTCTATTCTCTAACATGCTTCATGTGTGCTTGCTGCAGGGTGTGGTTTTGTATGTGCGTCTTTCCGTCCTCGCGTGTGACTTAAACTCACCGCAGCGTCGCACTGAGGGGAGTCGTCGCCCCCTACATGTGCCCCCGGGAGTGTAAACCCCACAGCATTAGTGTGTTCAGTGGTTGAGGAAATGTTTGGCCCGGTGACTCGGCTCCCCTTCGGAGGTGTTTGTTAAGCCAAGGCCGATCCTGACAACCCTCCTGGGAGCCGCTCAGCACCGGCCTCTTCAAAGCGTCCCATCTCCCCGAGCAAGAAGTCCAGCCCTGCGCTGCTTGGAACAAGATGAGGCAGACAGGAAGGAAGGTAATCCATGAACACGCAATAGTGCTACCGTCCACACATCTACACACAAACACACACACACACATAAATGCACCAGCATAGCAGACCAGTCCCTCCTGACACCCACAAAAGCATGGGTATCCCCTGGACCCCGCAGTCATTTAGCCTGATTTATCTCGTGTTTCATGCCGTTAAAGGGCCGAGGTGATCGCAGGCAGCTTTGCGTTGCTGATTCTGGTTTCCTGTGTTGCTGCAGTTTGCATGTGAGTGTGTGTGTGTGTTTGTGTGTATGTGCGTGAGCGAGTGAGAAAATACTCTCCAAAGGTCAACGCAGAGAGCAGCTTCACCGCAGTAACAGCACGCAGTCCAGTAAACTGGATTGTTACCTTCTAAAATAACCTGAAATTTGGATGAAATTCGGTATGCACGATTAAATAATGATGGATGGGAGGTTACTTATAGCGGAGCCAGATTGATTTATCGGTCTCTGGCTTCAGCACATCAGTTATATAATATTTCTAAGCTCGTATAATGTATCTGATTGTTCTTCAAAGCAATAATGCTGCCGTCCTGCTGCTAAGCTGTCCCACACAATGCTTACCTGTCAGGAAAGACTGATGGCTCGCAGCTCTTGGACGTTCTTAAATAAGACAAACAACTGGGATTCAAGGTTTAAAAAAAAAAAAAGTAAAGTGCTTCTGTGCTGAAGACATGTATGTGGAAATTATGAAAGCCACTAATCCAGAGTCACTGTCTGAAATAAAGGAAAATCCCACTGACAGTTTGTCCACACGGAGATGGAGCGGCTCCTAAATGAGTGAGTGTTCAGGCTCGGTTCAGCTGTTCCAACTTGAAACCACTAGAGAGCACTCTTCAATTGATTTTCCATGAATGAAGCATTAACTCGCACTGTGGCCCACAGCTGAGGGAGAATGTGGCTGGAACAAAAATCTGCTGCCGGTGCCAATGAAATCAGTAGCCTGGCCTCTCCACTGTGAGACGCAGCCCCCCCCGCTCCCTCCCCACTCGTTTTTAAATACACTATGTGGTAACACTGTGGCAGCGGGGAAATTAGTTTTTGTGGTGCGGTGTCGGTGAGGCAGAGATTAGCTGTTTTCATTGTTGTAACGTGAGCCGACGTGGAAGCTGCGTAGACCTATAATAAAAGACAAGACAACACGCTTGGGGTCAGTGCACTGAGAATTGAGAAATTCCACTCATTCGCTGAAGTACAAGAGGAACAATTTGGTCTCGTAACCACCGCGTTTTGGTGCCTTGTCAAAGTGAGTTCACCCTCAATCCAGACAGACATGTCACATAGTTTGGTTTCATCTTGAAACTCGAAATATTTCACCATTTAAAAAGAAAAGTTTGATAATCCAAGAAAATATCAGGATCATAGTCAACTATTCATTCATACTGTCCATTTCTTCCCTGAATATTTTATATGAAATCTAATTTTCACCAGTGTTTTACTGTATACATGTTACAAATAAGGCTTCATATAGATAATGTCATTGTTTTTCACCCAAATGAGCTTCTTTTTCTTTTTATTGAAGCAGATATGATCAATATTCCTATATTAATAATGTGGCTGGAACAAGCATGGCTTCTTGTGAAAATGATCAACTGATGCTGCAGCTCTGTTTGCTGTTTAGCATCTTTTAGCTCATTGTTTTGGTTTTACTTTTTTTTTTTTTATTGCACATCACTGTTTTTATTTCACAATCACTGCATCATTAGCAAGATTTCACAACACTGTCCAACAAGTGTCTGGACTAGCTCAACTCGACTTGACTCACCTTGACTTTGTTTTGTTTTTTTGTTTTTCCATCAGGGAAAAGTTGTGACTAGTTCTTGGTATTTATGTATTTGTATTGTATTGTATAATCTCTGAGCTGTGCTGATACCAAAAAAGTGACGTGGAGCCCAGGAGACAACCGACTGGTCACTATTACGGTATATCATGTGCAGATGTTTATATCACATAAACATCTGCACACCATTCACTGAGGCCGGTCATGTTTCTACATGTGTACAGCAAACCCACAAAAGGTGACCGTAAGAATAGCTTTAAGCATAATCACTATACAGTAGCAACAATGCTGCATTTAGGTGGCAATATCTGCACTGGGGGAAAAAAGAAGAATTGGATTTGGCACCAGAAAGCTTGAAGCTGCTAAAGAGCCTCACAGAGACCAAAGCAGAACTGAAAGAAGACTGACTGTTGGAGTTCTTAAAGGGACAGTTCAACATTTTGGAAAATTGGCCTATTGCATCCCTATAGGTTTAGGTTTGTTACCTTTAATTGTCGGTGCAAGCTATTTTTAGAACGGCGGAGCAGAGCCGTGAGCTGCTCAGAGCTACGTTACGGAGGCTAATGGGATTTCTTGGTTTCCCTCATCAAATAAACAGTCCAACAACTCCAAAACGCTCTGGTGGACAAGTTGTGACCTGCACATTCACCACACTATGAGATAATAACAGAACGTTACCAGACAGAGTTGTTTTTGAGGCAATTGCAGAGACTGCTTGATGAAAAACTGCCCCCGACGGGAAAGCGCATCAGCAGTTTTGCATGAATTTCCCTCTAAAACAACTCTGTCTGGTAACGTTCTGTTATTATCTCATAGCGTGGGGAATGTGCAGGTCACAACTTGTCCACCAGAGCGTTTTGGAGTTGTTGGATTGTGTATTTGATGAGTTTGATGAGGGAAACCAAGAAATCCCATTAGCCTCCGTAGCGTAGCTCTGAGCAGCTCACGGCTCTGCTCCTCCGTTCTAAAAATAGCTTGCACCGACAATTAAAGGTAACAAATTTACTGCTATGGCTATAGGGATTATGGCAATGGGCCAATTTGCCAAAATGTTGAACTATCCCTTTAACAGACTTATAAACTTGTTTCCGTTCACTTTTATAAGAACTGAACAGTTCGTCTGAAAAACCTGCCGTCCTGAAATCTAACCCTACACTGACTTACCTACCTCAGACCTCCACACTCTAACTGACTCTTCTGCCTCAGATGGTCTAACCCAGCTTTAACCTGTGTGTGTGTGTGTGTGTGTGTGTGTGTGTGTGTGTGTGTGTGCGTGTGCATGTGTGGCGGGGGGGTTCTCTGAAAATCACACTGTGGAAAATATGGTAAACAACTTTACAATGCAAGATGATGAGCGGCCAAACCCTCAGAGAGCTCTAATATTCCCTCACAATAGCAAGAAACTGTTGCCAGCACCTGATTCCAATCATATGTGATCATATGTGATTATTAGCACCTGTGGGTGTCCCCCCCTCCCAACCTCCCTCCCTCACACACACACACACATATCTATACATGCTGTAATAGTCACAGACAGTACGTTTTCGGGGACGATCAGCAGATAGTTCTTAGTGTTTGTCTTAGAATTCGGTAACAGAAATGGATCGGTCAGACATCCAGAGATTTTATATCCACGTCCGAGCCAAAGGAACCATTAGTGAAAACGCTGAGAGCTGCACTGCTGTGGCCAGGCAGCATCCATAACGAGCCATAATGTCACATGTACTGTTGGTTGTTGCTCATTATTTGATGCTTTTTTATTTATTTTTTATTTTTTGCTCCATCATTTGTAAATGAAATCTCTCCAAATGGATTGTTGTGTTGTGTTTGTGGTGATGTAATGGATCCTGTGAACTATGGTTGTTTATCCAAGAGGTGTCCTGATCTGGGGCCAGCGAGGCCTCCTGAAGTTCACACTCAGTGTTTCCAGTAAAAACCAACGGCTGTTTTCATCGCTCATTAACTCAGCAGTTATTCTCTTGATTAAACCATTAATCGTTAGAGCTATTAAAACAGTCCAACTCGGAAGATATTACGGTAAATTCTTGCCACAGAAAAACTGGAAGCAGATTTCTTCTTCTATTCAATTCTCTGTCTATTTGCAACTTTCTTCTTTTTTTTATTGGGTAACACAAATTTAGAGTAGTTACTGAGAAACTAATGAAGAACTAATGAGTAGTTACTGAGGAACTAAGGTACACAAAATTAGAATAGTTACTTATTTTGATGTCTCCCTTTACTTTAGTGTACACAAAAAGTAATAGTTCCTCATTAGTTCCTCAGTAATTTGATTAGGAGTTACTGAAGAACTGACCATTAACTAATAGTTAGTTCATCATTCATCCTCAATAACTACTCTAATTTTTGTGTACCTTAGTTCCTCAGTAACTACTCATTTGTTCCTCATTAGTTCCTTATTAGTTCCTGAGTTGTTCGCCATTAGTTCCTCAGTAACTACTGATTAGTTTGTCATTAGTTCCTCTTTTGTTCCTCAATAACTACTCTAATTGTGTGTACCTTATTGTAAAGTGTTACCTTTAATTGTTGGCTTTTATTTTTCTATTAATCTGATAATCAATATTTGACTTATCAGTGCCAATTCTCAGCTTCAAAACCCACTGGGTCATAATAAACCAGATCTGAAGTCTCTGTTGCTCACCCTGAGGTTTCTCAGATTTTTCCCTGTTAAAAGCGTTTTCTATGGAGTTTTTCCTCAGTCGATGTGAGGGTCTAAGGTCAGAGGATGTTGTTATGATGCCATGTAAAGCCCTTTGAGACAAACTGTTTGTAAAAACGGGCTATACAAATAAAATTGCCTTGCCTTGCCTTGCCTTGATAATCAAATACGAATTGGTCCCAACTGGGTGATGTCAGCATCAGTGTCTCGATATACTTTTTAAGGTTATGCTATATACAATTTTATTATCGCATCATTAATATCTCTGTAAATATATATTATTCAATGTTAATGGACATTACTGTTACCAGTTATTGACTGACTTTGAGTTTAGCGTCTTTCAGCTCAGTGGGCTGGTTTGGCTCCTCCTGACTCACTCTGTGTCTCTCTGAGCTCATCATGGATGTGATTTCCAGCTGCAGCAGAAAGCAGCTGTGTTCAACCGCAGTGCTATAAAAAGACTCAGATATCTCATCCTGCAGGTGGTGGAGACCAAACCAGAGCTAACGTGAATATAGGACATTGAACACAGATGAATAATGTGCTGTATGTTGCTGTATTTGCCTTCTTATCTTATAGCTTCATGAAGTGATAATGTGGTGTTAAGAGTTAAAATAGAGAAAGAAAAGAAAGAAAATCTTTAAATGGTTAAAACTCACTTCAAAACTATGTCTCTCTTCTTGCAGGAGGGCCGAACACCATTCCAGTTTCATTTTGAGAAGCTGGCAACATTCTTGTGTTTTGGCTCGGCGTCCGGTCCATTCGTCAGAACAGCAGCCGATGACTTCAGGTAATACTGCTGGCACACGGAGGAATAAAACACACACACACCATCCATTTCAGCCACATCTCTCCGTGCCTGAAGCTGTTTATGGAGCCTTTATTGTGCAGGGGGAGAGAGATTGTTACCGAAACAGGTCGAAGCACGAATGAGCACTTCCAGGCAGCTACTTTTTGGTTTTTAGAAAAAATAAAGGGATAGGGTTCAGTTAAGCTTAAAAACACGACATATTTCATTGCACAGTATAATTACAAGTTGTTACACGATAGCTTGTGCGCTTCAAATCGCACAAATAACTACAGAGTAAAGCTGCCATGATCTCATGAACGATTATGTAATGTTTATGGATTAACCTGCTCCTGTGCAGGTGTTGAAGTCTTTGAGTCTGACTTTGATACTTCAGTATTTCTCTGTATTTAATTCTCTGCTTCCAGTTTGCAGTGATCTTGTGCTACTGGTATTTTAGTGATGTGATTAGAGGCTGCTGTGATTCGGGTCTTGGCTTCATGCACCGGCAGTTATAGGAAGCAGTAGTCGTTGTTTATTGGGTCCTATCTGCCTGTCAGCGGGGCGGGAAGATAGTATCTCAGCGCTACTGATGGTTCCACAATCATGGAGCGAATTAGCCGGAGACTGTGGGTCGACTCGCACAGAGCCAGAGTGATTTCACCCATTTCTTAGAAACGAACTGCATGCTGCTGCTTCCTCCCACTCTCTCCTCCCCCCTCCCCTCCCCTCGTCGCCCCTCCCGCTCATATTTATCCCCCCCCTCCCCGCTCCACATCAGGACAGTAGCAGAGATAAGGGGACTCCCACAGTCCGGTGAGACCCCGGCGACGTGACCGCGGGGTCGGAGGGGGTCACGCTGTCAGGCTCCAGAGACTGATGGAGCGCCCTAATCCCGCCTGTGTCACGAAGATGGATCAAATGAAAACACACACACACACACACTCTTAACATTCACACACATTCATGCACAATTTGTATATATAGATCTAAACCAACACTCACATGACAACAGAGAACACAATGCAAAACTTATACGTGTTTGTGTGCATGAATAAACTCTCTTAGTCTCTTTTTTACTTCATTGCATGCACACTTTCTTTCTGTTATGCAAAACACACACACACACACACACACACACACAGACACACACATGCATGCACACACACACAGCGGTAGACTGACAGAAACAGGTTGTCGGCCGGGTGAGGGGAGATGTGACTCATGTCCAGCTCATTTATCTGCCATCCGTGGTGCGTTTGACTGAGTTTGGGTTCAACATACTCCCACATTTCCCAAACAAACAGGTTCCTCACACACATTAATCACCAACACATCAGTGTGAAAAACAGTGGAGAAAAAAAAAGAAGAAAAATACAGTTATTATTGAACAGATGAGGCTCAGGCTGCTGTTATTTTATGTTAAAGTGAACAAATCCCATTGTTATTGAGTGCTTTTCTGAATATTTTCCTTCCTCTTTTCCTCAGTCTGACAGCACAAGTCTTTAAAAACAGTTCCCATAACGCAGAGTTTAATAAAAAATAAATATGATTCAGTAATTTCCAGAAAAGTGTTTGGTTTTAGTTTTTAGCAAATGCCTTTATGGGTTGGACTAGTTTCAGCTATGATTGTTTTATTAGTCAGTATTAACAGTAGCAAGGGTTAACGCATCTGGGAGTGAGTCAAAGTAAACTACAGTGTGTCAGATCCAGTATCTCAGACCAAACAATACAACACACCACACTTTAATGTTAGTAGAATCAGTTCATCGTTGGTTTTGGTTCGTTTTAGAAAAAAAAAAAAAGATTAAAAAACACGAGCAGCTTAAACAGAGGAAACAAAAGTAGTAGAAGTCGATTTTCTAAAGCTTTATAATTGGAATAAATGTGAACTTCTCTTGTGCCGTTTGTTTAGTGAACACAGTTTTCAGTAAATCTTTATTGGCTGAAATGAGCACAGACAACAGCACAGCACAGTACAAAGAAAAATAAATAAAAACACACACAAACACCATTTATCTCCTTCTGTGAGACACGTGCACCACACAGACCCACTGACGTATATTTTCACAGCACACACACACACAGACACAGACACACACTTTAATTTATACTGACACACAGATGGCCCCTGCTCTGACCACAAATGTAGTGTAACCCCTGGTCCCTGCGGTGCGGCCGGGGCTCAGACTGCCAGTAAAAGCGAGGGATGCTTCATGGCTCAACAATTCGCTGGGTAAATGGAAAGGGTTTGGTGTGTGACCTCAAACACTCTCCTTTTTTTTTCTTTTTTCTTTTTTTTACCCTCTCTATCTGACTCTCTCTCTCTCTCTTCCTTCTCTTATTTTCTCATTTTTAGTCCTCTCCTGATTTTTGTTGGCTCTCTCCTAATCTGATTTTCTCTTGGCCTCTTTTTATATATCTTGTTTTATTCTTTTTTTTTCTTCCTCTTTTCCATTTTGCCTCTGAGGCAGTGGATATTCAGATCTTTATTTTTATTTATTGCCCTCTTTTCTTGCTTTTTCTTGAATAACTTAATCTACTAAAAGGGAGTCGGTTTATATTGTGGTATCCAGAGAACAATAAAGGGTAATTTTATCTACTTTTTAACCAATTTTTCCTTTTTCCCTTTACCCTCGTTTCTCTGAATCCTTGCCTTCTCTCCTTCCCGGCGCTCTCTGTGGAGGTGTGATCCACCTCCCCTCCTGTCTGCCTGCCGGAGAGGTCAGGAGCAAAGTGAGGACACCACGAGGAGGGAAGGCAAACCTCAGCTCGCAAATATGAGCAGTATGAGGCTGAAAACTGTGCATTTCTGTAAAGTGTGGTTCAGTGGGTTTATGGGGTAAAGGGATATGCTGAAATTTAGCCCAAAGTTTGGTTTAGCCAGAAAGGTTTTAATGGTATTAGAGACATTACTTCATAGGGAAGTGGCTTCTATCGTTGAGTAGCGTGCAGAGATTAAAAATCAGTGATCAGAAAATTGAATAATTGCAACCTTGCTTGATCCAGATGTGGTTCATCTGCATGTGATCGCTGTCACACACAATCGCTGCCGCTGCCTAAAGCGTCAGACGTAATAAGAGGAGCTCCTTATAGCAGAAACAAGGGGGGGAAAAGGGAAAATAGCACAGTGCCTATGGGTTTACAAGTGTGTGTGGGTCTGTGTGTGTTTGTGAAGAGAAAATATGAGCTTGTGTTTTTGAAATATGGCTCTGAAATTTCATATTGTGTTTCAGCTAAAGTGAGAAAACCCTCCAGAGGTGTGAGAGGCTGCGTAACCGATGTCAAACCCAGTCCTGCTGTCACCTCAAAGTGAAGGAAAAGTCCAGCCAGGTGGATTTGGGTGTGTAATAATGTGAATGTGCACACACATACATACACACACACACACATACACACTGGGGGAGTTGAAAGAAAGAGTTTTAAGATTGAGCAGGACAGGCAGGGATCAGGAGTGCAGAGGGAAAGGGTTAGGGTTAACTTTCCTCTAAAGGGTGTCAAAAAAAAAAAAAAAAAAAAGGAACTAAATTGGGTGTCAGAAAGTGCTAAGGAGCTGAAATAAATCGACCCATGTGGGTGGGTGCTCGCTTTTATATTTTACAGACAATGTCCCTTTAAAAAAAAAAAGCCCTAGCGTCTGGAAAGCCCATTAGATGTGCATATAAAATTTCCCCCGTGATTAATAGTTGATGAAGCAGGGTTGTTTGGAGGGTACTACCAACATGTGGCCGGCAGGACTCCTCCTCCTCCTCCTCCTCCTCCTCTGCAATCTCACGTTACACTCCATAAACTTGCCACTCTTTCCCACCTATACGTTTTAAAAAAAGGAGGAGGTGCTCACTTGTCAAGAATGCCTTAGAAGAGTTGTGAAAACAGCCAGCCCGAGAAGGGGAGGCATGCAGTTGCGGATGCAGCTCTCTCCTGCCGAGCCTCGAGCCACTCAGACCAGTGAGAGAAGAGAAGAGAAGAGAGAAGAGAGAGTGTGTGTGTTTGTGTGAGAGTGCAGGACCAGGGGGGAAAGTGTGTGAGAGTGTGTCAGGACCAGAGGACGTCACACACACACACAGAGAGAGAGAGAGAAGAGAGGGAGAGAGAGAGGGAAACACGTTGTCACAGGAAGGCGTCTCTCCTCACGCGTTGTGGACGGTGGAAGAGTCAGCAGCCTCTGATCTGACAGCCACGATGTGCCTTTAATCTGCTGCACTGGATCTGGACTCAGGCTCCTCAGCAACAAGAGACTTATTTTCTTTTTACTTATAATAATAATAATAATCATCATAATAATCATCATAATAATAAAGAAGAAGGCGTCGTTGTTGCAGAGTGAAGTCTTTTCCCTCTTTTTTGGCATCACCATGGATCAGCCGGCCAGCAGCTGCATGCGGAGCGCCCACCCCAGCAGTCCCATCTGGGGCTGCATGAGGAACCCTCACTCGGGGGTCCCGGGGGGCCCCGGCCTGCAGTCGCCCTACCAGCAGAGCCCCTTCTCCCTGCACCAGAAGCCCGAGTTCCTGGCCTACACGGACTTCTCCAGCTCCTGCCTGGTGCCGGCCGCCCCGCCGCACGCCGCCTACCCCCGCGACGACAGACTGTACCAGGAGAGCCACGGCGGAGGAGGTGGAGGTGGGGGGGGCGGTGGGGGCTACCAGAGGGCAGTCGACTGGCAGTTCAACCCCTGTGAGACGCGGCTGAGGGCGCCCGAGGCCTGCCCGCCCGTCATCACCCCGGCGGCGGTCGTTGTGGGGAGTAGTGGCGGCGGCGGTGGAGGAGGGGGCAACGGAGGCCCTGAGCTGGACAGTGTAGGGGGAGAACGGTTGCCAGGCAACGTGCCCGGGTGTCTGGAGGGGGAATACTCACCCCAAAGCGTGGCGTCGGCCGACTCGGACAAGAAGAGCTCCAGTAAGAGGAAGAGAGATGTCACAGGTGAGTCAGGGCTTCTTCGTCTTCAGAGTTGCTGCTGCTGCTTTGTAGGAAAAAAAAAAAAAAAGAAGAGCATCCAAAAACTCATCACAGGAGGCTTAGAAAAAGGAAGACACATATTAATAAAATGCACTTTTGGGAGCGTTAAAATCAAGAGTTGGACATTCCTCCTCTTTCCTACTGTACACTGGTGTATAGTGGTGGTGGAAATGTAGAGAAAAGATGGGGAGGAAACATGGAAACGGTCCAAAAGGAGTCAGCTCAACTCTTGATCTGGCAGCGTTTCCTAATTTACTTGGATCAGAAATGAAATCATCTGTTTCAACAATAGACCAGGGTTAAAAAACACAAAAAAAACAGAACGCCATACGGACATTGTTGCTCCTAAACACTAAAAGTCAAGGTTAAGCATTTTCTTCCGCGCCCCTATATCGCAGCTGGCATTGAGAAGAATTCCCCGTATTTCCATCTCAGGGCTGCACTCTCTCTCACCACGTCACTGTGCGAAAGGTGAGTAGGTGACGAGACTCTTGTGTTCGTCGACACACACTTTAAGTAGCAGTTGCATCCTCTTATTGTTCGGGGGGCCTTTCAAAAGGCTCAAGTGATTAACGAGGCATCTGAACGTTTCATTGCGCTCCTGTATCCGTTGGAAATAGACCATTGTTTTATAACAGCTACAGCCACGAGATGCTGGTAAAAAAAAAAAAAAAAATGACATCAGGGGTTATGAGGGGAAAAGCGTTAAAAGGCGTCGTCACAGGTGCTCCAGGCTGAATTTATTATTATTATTTAATAATTTATAAGTCTCAACAGTCAGTTGTTGAAATAAATGAAATCATAATCCCAGTGTAGCGGATGATAAAAGTGCAGCACAGTAAATTTAATAACTTTTAACCATAGAAAACAATAAAGATTGCGTAAAACTAGTTTTTCTGGTGTGTTGCTGCAAAACAATGAGCTGCATGTCCTTACCTATCCTCATGTATAATAAAACTAGTGTTTTTAGCGCTGTATGCACAATGCAATCAATGCCTCCTCTCACATTTCACACTTAAAACAGGAAAGAAAGAAGTAAGTGATATCTGTGACAGTCTGATTGTTCACAGGCTTCAACATATCAACATCAAGGGGGGAAAAAAATCATCAGAAGGCTATATAATCTAAATCCAAAGGTGTGAAAGTTGAAATGCACCATCCAACACCTCCTCTGAGCTGCACAGATGACGGTTCGTCCAATCAGATGTCAGATAAGAGACATTTTGCATCTATTCAGACAGAAAGACTGAAAACTTTTGCAAAAAACGCAATAAATTTGTAGCTTAGAGCAACAAAATCGCCTCTGGTAAAACTCTTATTTGGATAAATGTTAAATTAGATTTAATTATATGAAAATTAAAACTTAGTATTCACTAATAAATGTTGAGTTTAATCCAAAATTCAGATATTCTCTTGTCCAAACTTAACGAAGCACATGAGATAAGACAGAGAGAATATCTCCACGGCCAACAGACAGGATCCTAATTGAAGACGATGGTGGGGGGAGTGCAGACCCCCACCTTCACCCCCACCACCCCCCCCCCCTCCCTCGCCTCCTTACCTTATTGTAACCTCCACTCACTACACTGAAAACATGCCAGACCACGTCTGGTAAAATCACTTGCCTGTGAGCCCACTTTTTACATTCTTATCCATTGACATTTTCCTGTCGTTAAGCCGTAACACAATCTCCCACTGAGTGCATGCAACATGTCTGACCACTACATCAGCTCTTGGGTTTTTCAGAAAAAGAGCCATTCAGACTCGAGCTGGTAGAAAAAAGCATATATTAGGAAAATGTCCTGCAGGCATTTACATTACAGACGGAGCTGCTGCTACACACTCTGCTGCTGCTGCTGCTGCTGCTGCTGCTGCTATCTGTGTGTGCAGCGCTGCACTCACTCTGCTATCTGATATTGCCTTCAATCCAAAGTTTGGCCGGTAAATTTATGTCATACAGTTCAATATGTAACAGAGACGTTCATATAAACATTCAGCTATAAGCACTCTATCAAAAAAACATAATTAGCTTCAGTGTTATTATTACTATTTTATATTATCAGTTTTTATTACGTATGAATACTCTGATGAACTGACATGAAACATTAAAAACATTATAAAACTAAATATTAACACTTAAGTTTTCATGTCCCACTCATCTGTTAATAAACTTTATAAACAGTTATAACACATTGTGAACAAATATAAACACATTTTGATTTAAAGGCCAATGTATTTTTTAACCAATTATAACAAATCTGCTTAATCCTTACATTGTTATAAAGCATTTATTTACATTTTACACATGGTGGATTTAAAAGGATTTATAAATAAAGACGATATATTAAATTTAACTTGTTAAAATGTGTTCGTAAATATTCTGGTATCTGCTCAGACACGGGACAAAGTGTTACAGTCAGTTATAAACCGTTCATTAAGTGATTACTGTTTACAGACGGTAAATACAGGGTTTTAATAGTATCACTAATAAAACTTCCTAATTCATTGTGAAATCCCAGCTCCCACTTTTACACACATTATGTGATCAATCAAACGTGTAATTTTCGCCTGGGGTTTTCGCTCTAAAACAATCGTGACTTTACAGCAGCTTTTAATTCCGACCTGATTAAGATGAACGACCTTTAGCTACACCAAAAAAACAAAAAAAAAGGCACCAAATGCTGTTTGTCTGTGGGAGCCTGCTGGGTGCAGAAGCCTTCTCCCTGCAAGTTTACGGCCTCTGGCTGTGCAGGATATTTATTGGGGGCCTGTTTAGTGAGAGTGCATGTGTGTATGTGTGTATGTGTGTGTGTTTATGTGTGTGTGTGTGCCCCTGCCAGGTGTTCAGCCCTAAACTCAAACTGCCTGGCACGGCTCCAGACCCAGACCTGTTGGAGGGCTCAGGGCGGCGTGTGGCGAGTCACATTTAAACCGCAGCGACAGGGTTTTTCACTGCGGCGTGACACACGTTTAAAAAGCAGATACACATATACACACACACATACACATACACATATATACACACACACATACACATCATGTCCTGGTCTGCCCAGTCAGTCACATCTGGACCAGGTACCGCAGCAGCAGTCCATTTCACATTCTGGCTCGCTGCTCTGGCAAGCACCAAGAAAAACTTCTCACTTTGACAAATTAGAACCATTTTCTTGAGATTACATCAGCTGCTGGTGTCGCTACCAATGCACAATTATTAGAAAAAAAACAAAAAAAACTCCCTTAAATACACAGGGTTTTTCTTTTCTTTTTTTTTTTTTACTGAAACCCCGGTAAGTGAGGTTTAAAATCTCACCTCAGGCAGACAGAGGAATCTATAAGGAATCTATAAATCTCAACACATCACTTGGTTTTTTATGAAGTATTGACCCTGCTGCCACCTTCATAGAGATATCTCACGCTTTTTTTCTTTTCTGATGTATATGCTGTCATGCAGAGATGAGTTAATGTGAATCTCCCCTGAGTGCTCCAGTGGGAAATCGCTCTCACACTCATACACACTTACACACTTACACACTTAGACACACACACTTACACCCACGTAGCGCTCAGACCTGGACACATCCGCACCTTTGTTCTTTTGTTAGAGGCTTTAACGATGTTCCGCTGCATTCCTCCCCTAACTCAGTCCCTCTGTGGCTGGTTTGGTGGCCCCTGCCCTTCACCGGCACGTCCTCACACACACAGACACACACACACACACACACACACACACACACATATTTACAAATGCACCAATTTCTTAATATATTTTCATTTGCATAAACACAACACAAATTAAAAGCAAAATCCAGGCTAGAATAAAACAAACATAATGCACATATGTGCGTCCGTGATACAGGTGAACTGGGCTCGTAAGCTCAGGTCCGGGTGGTCTGTTTTTAAAGTGCTGGTTTTGGTGTTTACTATATGAGGGGCCTCCCACTAAAGAGTCTTTGAGGTTGCAGTTTGTTGGTTGGAAACGTCCTTAAGGTCCCTTTAATAGTCAGCTAGAGGCCGCTCACAAAATTACTAGACAGCTAATTCAGATCAGATCAGCTGTGATGAATCAAATGAAAATAGAGGTGTGAATGTGTGTGTGCCCACGTGTGAAGGAAGAATAAGATGCATTAGTTAACTTTTAGGTTTTAGTTTTGCATAAAGAAATGTGTGAAAAAGCAAAAGGAATACGCAAGAATATCTAACCGTCTGTGAAATAAAGTGTGTTTTCTTTGGAGGGAAGTATACGTAGACGGATCTCTCCGCTCACATACACGCATACGCATTTCCTCTCTTCCAGATATCCAGGAGTCCAGTTTTAAGGTGGACTCCAGCTGCAAGGCCCGGAAAGAGCGCACGGCGTTCACCAAGGAGCAGCTGAGAGAGCTGGAGGCCGAGTTCACCCACCACAACTACCTGACCAGGCTGCGCCGCTACGAGATCGCCGTCAACCTGGACCTCACAGAGAGACAGGTACGGGGAGTTTTCGATGCATTTTAAGACCAGAATCCACAAAATCTAGTGAAAAAAGTTTATGTTAAATAAACTGGAATATTTACGGGACAAACTGATCTCAGAATCAATCAGATACCGATATTGTTAGCAGCAAAACCCCTAATAAAACTTTTACCATCAACTTAAAGGAGCACCCGAATAAGAAAATAAAGCAGAATAAAATAAAACAAACCCTCAATAAAAGTATTCGATGGCGTGCGTTAGTTGGAAATGACTCTACAGCCACTATACGTATAATAATATGGCATAAACAGAGTTGCATGTAAATTACAATGAAGCATATTTTCCAGAATAGTTTTCATCCTGTGGTTGCAGCTGAATGACAAGCAGCTTTAATGAGTGGGCGGCAGCTCCAGACCTGATGAAATCGGGCGAACATGTGTCGATGCTGCTGGATAAAGCCCCAGTCTGTCTGTCAGGCCCAGTGTCCCAGCTCCTCCTAATGAGGCCATGGTGCCACAGTGACCACACATACTGCCGTCTGCTGCTGCTGCTGCTGCTGCTGCTGCTAAATCTATTTCACAGACCCCTGAAACACACATACACACACACTTGAACAGAGAGGCCGACACACACACACACACACACACACACACACATACACAGCCAGGTTCCATCTTCACTCACAGCTCCCACTGCAACTTGCCGATGGTTTTCCAACTCATCCTACGCGCTCTGGCCGTTTGCCGGCCTTTCAATCAGTCACGATGAGCAGAGCAACCCGGAGACGGAGAGGCTGCAGTATGTGGGAACTGATTCATCTGTGGAAGAAGAAGGGGGGGGAGGGGGGAGAGAGAGAGGAGGGGGGGGTTGCTCAGTGTGATGTACAGAGGTCACCCAACACCTCCCTGACCCTAAAGATCCAGCTGAAACTGTACACAGGTTAGACGGCCACAGGGAGCTGCTTCACTCACCTCTCGGAGCGAATCTGGAGACTTCTCGCACAGTTTTTTGTGTTAGTCAGTTCTTATATGGAAAAGAGTCTTTGTTTTATCGTCTTGAAGCATAAAGCTGGTGATATTTTATGCTTTTTTTTATTTTTTGCTTTTTTTCCCGACAACAAATTTCATAGAAGATCAAAATTTACATCCTAGGATCAATCTTTATTCCTCTGAGCCACAGAGCTCCACTAAAAAACACACACACACCAGCGAGAGCGACACAATAAACACACAATACCGTCCTGTCCTGCTGCTGTAAACACACACACACACACACACTGCAGACAGGGCACCACATGTGTATCAGTCAGCTGCTGAAAATAGTCCCCCCCCCAACCCCCCTCCTCCTCCTCTGCAACAGATGCACAGCTTCCATCAGTTTGAGTAATGACAGATAACAACGACAGTGCACGGCCTTGTACGGAATAAAAACTGAGCCTTTGGAAATAAATAAATAAACAAATAAAGTCGTATCCCCAGTAGGAATATGTGGCTTTGGCTCTGGGAACCAAAGAACCAAAGAATGTTGTCAAACCATAAATGACTATTGAATTGTCACCAAAATGAAATAAAATAATAAAAACTTGGTTTTTCAGTGGAGATTTAAAGCAGCTGATTTTCTGCACCTTCTCCCTTTTCATTTTCCTGCTTCTCAGGTCGTGTGTGTTTCTGTTTCTACACTTTAAGTATGATATTCTCATCTCCGTGCACTGACACCGATGTGCGCGATCCTCGTTGTGAGTAAACTCACATCCTGCGTAGGCTGACATCCTGATAGCCGACTCTCCTGAACCTGGCGTCCATGTGATACTCTCTCTCTCTCGCACAGCGCTGCACCAGCACCGGTCCTGAGCCAGACGCTGACAATTCATGCAACGTGCGAGTCCGACCGAACCGAGCCAGTTTATTTAGAGCGCTGCGAGATCTGTGGGGGATTATTTGTCTGTTTTTCTGCTGACTGTGTTGCAAAAGCAGAGAGTACAGTTACTGATCCTGTTACAGCTTCAAATCTGTGTTTTTGCTCTCACTGGTCAAAGTTTTTATGCAGACTAATATATAAGCTTTATTTCAGACACAAGTCCAAGTCGTACACTATAAATAGTTAAAATTGTTCAAAAAAAGATAGGAAAATACAAAAATACAAGAAAAGTGTGCATTTTATAAAATATACAGGCACCAATGCCACCTTAGCCTAGAAGTGAATCTGTAGCAACTTTTCAAGGGGCTGACTAAGGCTTCAATTATTAACTAACTGTAACTGTTAGTACTTTACTGTAGTAAAGCAGGAATTAATCGTCATAATTTATCTATTAAGATGATTATTTTTCTTAATAAATTGTTCAATGTGTGGGGTTTTTAATTTAGGAAACTACTGGAAAAACCACACTTAATATTCTTTCCATGCTTATTTTGACCAACAGTCCAAAACCTAAAGATGTTCAGTTTACTATCGTAGGAAGATCAACAAGTTTTCTTATCAAAGAAGCAGTGTATTTTTTATTGATCCCTACTTAATTTTAGTAATAGATTACTAAAGTAGTTGCAGATTAGTTTCACATCACCAAAGTTAAATTACTTGTAAAGTGGGAAATGTCTAAAGCCAATTTAGCTCAAATTATCTCCATATATGCTGATGACACCCTCATATGACAGATGAATGTAATCTCATGTTAAAGTGATGGTAATCTGACTGTATCATGTGTTAGTATGTGTTAATATAATCTCTATATGGCTATATGGATCTATAGGCTATATAGGCTATAAAGATATCTCTATAATCTCCTGTGTCTCTGTGTCTCAGGTCAAAGTCTGGTTCCAGAACCGGAGGATGAAGTGGAAGAGGGTGAAGGGAGGACAGTCGGCTTCCCCGAACGACCTGGAAAATGACGACATAGACTCGGCTGCCTCGCCCAGCTCTGAATGAACAAGCGAGGGCAGCGGCGTTGGCGTTGGCAGCGGCGGTGGCGGGACACTATGAAAAAGGAGATGCTGATCACCTGACAGTATAGGTCAGAGAGAGACTGGGGTCAACTGGACACTGATGCAGCACAATGCAACGTCTGCTCACTTCTCTGGAAAGCTGCAAGAATCCAACAGTCTGACTTTTTTTTGTTGTTTTTTATTATTATAACTCCCAGGATGAAATCACTGAGCATCTCCATTGTTGTTCTCTGTTGTAAATAGTCGATTGTTGTCCATAATGAACTGCATTTTGATACTTTGACACTATTGATAAGTACTAGATACTGTGTTCAGAGGCCACGTCTTGTTGCGCTCGTTGTAGGTCACTGACACAGTCCGACAGTGGCTTCAAGGTCAGTGACGACGAAGCAGTCCGTGATGTGATTGTGTTTGAGAGCATCTCCTTTGGTTCCAATATTGTAATCACGGCCTTTGACGCTTGACTACAACCACCTGGGAAAACTCAGACTGCACAAGTGTTGCCAAGCCATAAGTGCCTCCGAATCAGATGTTTTCTGTTTTGTTTTTTTTGTGTTGTTTCATTTTGTTAGTTTCTTCTCCTAGAATATAGTATTTTCTGTCAAGCATTTTTTACTATTCTTTTTTTTTTTTATACATTTTGAATATTATTGATAAAACACAGATGTTGCCTGTTTCTGCAAATAGAATAAATCATCTGCTGCAAAATGGGGAAAATATCATGATAATTTCTTCCACCCGTAACAGCCGCGTTGTGATTGGACGACGGTGGTTGATCTTGCTTCCTTGGCTGACGGTTTTGTCGTGTGTTGACTCATTGGGTCAGATATTATCTGACTGCACTTGCTAAGACTTGAAAGCGAAATAGTTTGCTTCCATTTGCTCTCAATGTTGGCCGCCCACATCAAACGTAATCAATCATGCGTGCGTGGTTTTGAACTGGCAATGTCTCTTCAAACATGCAACGCATTTTAGCCTAGTTCCAGAGATATGCCACCCATATGAGGGTTTTTTTTCACTAAGTGAGTCAAACGTGCCTGGTGCTCTACTCAATCATAGTTGGAAAAACTGCAAAAAAAAAAATCATGAGAGTTGTCACCATTTCCCTCAGTCCTACAGAGCATTTTAGCGTCTTCCGGCTAACAGCTTTAATTTTGTGACCTGCAGCTTTAATGTTTCAGTTCAATTTCACCACTCACTGCTTTTGCAGAATAAAACCCACTGTACCCATACTCCACCTGCCCAAGAAGCTGGTTAACGTGTGGTTCCTTTAGCATTTAGCTGCTAAAGGAACCAAACATTTCCCTCAGGAGTTGGTGAAGACCCCAAACAGAGTCAGAGGTGCAAACAGGAAACACTCACAATGTCAACGTTGTGTTCACGGCTTGTTTCGTCATCCCCCCGAGGGGCTAACTTCTGCTCGCATGTGCAACAGCAAGTTCTTGTGATGAGTGAAGGTGACACCGATTATGTCACATGAACCGTGACGTCAGATTGAATAATGAAGTGAAACAAAATGATCGTTATAGGTTTAAATCAGTCTGATGTTTATACCTGTTCATGCTCCTCCCGGGCAATGAAACAGTTTCACAGTTCAGTGAACACTCTAGGCGCGACAAATCTTATCAAGAGGAATTGTGGGTGTTCTTTGAGAGCTATACGAGCTTTACTGAAAAGCCTCTCCAATGATGGCATAATTATCTTCATTAATATCTCATATGCGGATCAGATTTCCCTGCAGGTCAGATGGGAATCAGCTCTCATCACCCACCGCCCACCTAGATCCTGTCTATAATCCTGATGGCGAGTGGTCTCCTGTAGACCCAGCACTGATCAGTCTGATTAGTCTGACATGACCTGACAAGCACTACTAACACAGCTCTGAGGAGCGTGTGTGTGCATGTGTGTGTGCGTGTGTTTGAATAGGAATTGTGCACACCATCACTGTCATTCCAGGCAGCTCACAAAGGGCCATTAACTTGACAAGGTGGAGTTGGGCTCCAAAAAAGCTAAAGTATTTGGCCCCCGCACACTATTTTCAACGGAAGCATCTGGATGGGGCCAATTTGATCTCAACCTGAGTGGAACCTAGACAAACCCACGCACGGGGCCCCCAGGACCAGAGGAAAAAAAAAAAGACAGACAGAAAAAAATCTTGCTGGCTGACCACTTGCGTATGATGGAAAAGGGAAATAATAGGTGGGTATGGGTGAAAAGACGGCTTCTCAAGTACAGGATGTTGTTGTAGCAGGTAGCCAGTCATCCAATTTCCTGCTTCCCAAAGAAAACAAGAGCTCGGAGCATAGGAGTCCCCAGACTTACAATGGTGGGCCTATGCTCAGACTCCGGCCAACCAAACAAAGCCTTCAGAGGTTACTGCCCTTTCTGCTGGTCTGCTGGGACTCTGGAGCTGGTGGGAGGGTGGGATGCTTGTTCCACACACACACAGACACACTCAAATGCGCACATGCAGACACACACACACACAGAGTTGGGGTCAAGTGTTACTGTACGTCTGACCCCTCTGGGCCCCCGCTGCAGCTGCTGGGGGTGGAACGACTCCAAGTCGATCCTGTGCCCGTTTTCCCCCTCGCTCAGCCTCTATTAGGGTCTATTATTGTATTAGTGGTAATAGTAGTCAAAATAAACCATGTCCAATTGTAATGATAGTATTAATATCAGCAGTGTAAACTAATGAAACTGGAATGTTGTTCTTTCACCATAGAGGTTCATTTTAAAGGCACAGGGGTGGCCAAATTTATGGATTAGATTTAATTTGGTGGTATTGTGATTGTGGGATGTGGGATGTGGCCAAAACACCAGAAAATGTAGGTTTCCCCCTCCACTTATCTGTAGGAAAGCAGCTCATCATCAGGGGAGTTCGAACATATTTTCTTACCTTGCCAACAGCCTTGTACACCTTGTTCTGTTTTTATTCGTTTAGTCTAAATTGGCTCGTGGTGGAGGTACAAGTTCAGGCAACACATTTCTAAGAATATCCTCTCTCCATTGCTTAGTCCCATTTGACAGTTGCGCTGAATTTAATGCCACTAAAAATAATGATGGACGCGGTCCCGGTAATATCTCCTCTGCTCTGATTATAAAAGCAGATTCAGCTGCAGAAAACATTCTTGAAATAACTCCTCGTCTTTGAATACAACCTTCTCTGTGGGCAAAGAGCAATAAGAAAACATTCGTCAGAGTTCGAAGCAGCCGGTGACTTCACCCGCAAGCCTTCGACAGGAATATTCTTTAAACAGGCTTTCAGCACGCGGAGGAGCGCACTGCCACTAAAAGCAAAAAAGATTTTTTACCAGAGAATTCAGCCAAACGCTCTCAAGTCGACCACGTCACCGGCTGCTAAGCTAAAAATGTTGCATCTGTGGATAAATGCAACCTGCGGTTACATGAGCAGCTGCACTGCACCGTTTCCATTTTCAAACATTTCCAGTGATGAATCATTCAGATGGATGGAAGGGTGTTATTGAAAACTGTGGAGAGCCCACAGTGAACTTCAATACATTGGATACAGTGGGTGATACCCCGCTCTATACGCAGGTAATGTATATATTAAAGCTCCATACAGTATAAAGGTAGATGTTTGTGTTAAAGCTCCATACAGTATAAAGGTAGATGTCCATGTGTAGTGTGATTATAAAGCAGCTCTAGGTTCTATATTAATACTGTGAAAGTATCAAAGCCTCAGTCCACAGAGAAATGCACACAGCCTGTATTCAGAAACTGAGCCTTAAAACCAGCCGTCAGGACTTCCTGTCACTTTGTGATGTCACAACAGAGCAGTCACCCAAAGCTCCGCCCCCTCACCACCTGGATGCACCATCCAACAAATTGTAGGATTTGGTTTCTCTGAGTGTTTTATTCTGTAATCTGCTGTTTTGTGTTTTTTATTGGATCAATCAGAAAACAATCAGCCAATCACAAGAGAGGCTCAGAGCCTCCTGTCTTTTGATTGGCTGACACCGACCAGTTGTTACTAGAGCTACAAAGAGGAGATGTAAAACACAGAGAACTTTAAAACTTCTGGATATAGATCAAGTTTTTAAATAAAAATACATGTGATCTTTAATCTGGTAGTGAGTTTTAAACACAATAAATAAATAATTAAATACATTGTTGCACTTTGAACCAATGTTTTTGCATTTGTATGCATTTGTATGCATGTAAATAGTGTGTTTTTGGTACTGTTCATATTTTAGAATAGTAATTATGAAATATATTTTCTAAACTCTGGCTTTAGTTGTCCTCAACATGCTCCACTTGATCTTTCAGCGTCTGCAGTCGTGCACCCTCACCTGCTCCACACAGGAAGACGTTTATTTTGAAAAGCTCCAGCTCTCCAGCAGCTTCTTGGCGGGAAAGGATCTTGATGGATCGCCGGAGGTGTGAAGGTCATCTCTACAAGAGGCGACCGTAGAAATTAAAGCATGTCCTTCTCCTACTGGGCTCCTCTGCCCTGCTCTAACCCGCTCTCTGCTCTCCACCAGCTCCATCTGCACAGAGAGGAGAGCAGCAGCAGCAGCAGCAGCAACTCGCCGCTCACATCAAAGCCTCCCTGACAGGCCTGATAGGGAAGGAGCCCGCTGCGAAGAAGGTGAGATTGTGAGACCTAAGACAACATCATAATGGGCTAATATCGCAGGGTGTGTGGCTGAGCGAGGAAGGGAGAGGGATGTGTGTGTGTGTGGGAATATTCTGTGGTGACTTCTAAAAATGAATCATGACATATTTAATAATAATAAGATTAAATCCTGGACGTTGTTGAGTTGGTGAGTGACAGACCCAAACAAGGCGACCTTGGGAACGCGCCGCAGAGAAGTCAGACAGACGTCTTTAGACTCTGCCTCTTGTTCATTTTCATCTTTTCAAAACCTGACAGCGAGACTCTGTCCCGGACATGTCTGTCTCACCTTGCTGAAAGGCTGCAGAAGAACCGCAGCTCGCTGGCTTTTGTCAAATGAAATGGACCCAGGAGAAAGTTAATGTAACAAGACTGTTCTCCTTTTCTTCCTGTGTCCCTCAGCTCGCGGCCCCTCCTCTCTCCGATCCTTCATCCTCCACTTCGATGCAAAGCGAAGACGCCGGCCGGGAGCTCACGTCCTCTCTTTCTTTTCATCCTCATTGTTGTTTTTAGCCCACCTGCAAATCTATTTCTCTGTTTAGGACGTCTGTTTTCAGCCTCTCACACACATGCAAGACAGAAACCGCCAAACAGCGAGTAAAGAAGGGGAAGGAGGGAGGAAGGAGGAAAAAAAAGAAAAAAAAGAAGCAACATCCTCCGCACATCCTCCCAAGACGGCCGTTGTGTTGAAGGAGGCGTGCGTTTGCATGTGTGTGTCATGTCAGGCCGAGCATGTTTGCATGTGTGTGAGCTTGCGTGTCAGCTCCGCGTATACCTGTGAGTAAGCCGAGCGGCGTGGCGAGCAGGCCCGCAGTCGGACACATCACTCGGCGATGGACACTCATGCAGCCTCCGCCTCTGCTCATCCTCCCCCATCACCACCACCCCCAAAGCCTCCCGTCTCCGGTGATTAGCGGCTCCTGCAGGAGTTATAAATCTTCAATTTCCATTGCACAATCAGTCAAGACGGGCCAAAGTTGAGGAGCTGCACAACATTAAATTATCTGAGACTTCCTGCAAAGCGCTCCTTTGGATGTTGCGTCTCAAGCGAAGTGGATACCAGAGCCTCGGGCCATGGGACCCCGGGTCTACGGCTCCCTCTGGTTGGTACTTGTGACCCGCTGCGTCCCGCCTGATGTGGAGCCAGGAAACCCAGCAGCAGTTTGACTCTGCAAATCATCACACAGAGGAGCACTCAATCACACTGTTTGGAGAGCAAAGTGAACATAGAGAAGGCCTTGTTCACCAGAAAGCACACGGCGAGTGCACACAGCATGAAAGAGGAGAAAGGAGAGAGGAGAGCGACTCTTCACCGTCTGGATCAGTGATATCAACAAAACCAATGAAAAACAATCACACCCCAGATTAGTTTCTGACCCGACTCAAACCATTAAAGAAAGATAAACTCAACAACAACTGGTTTCACACCCAGTCGTCCACCAATACCATCTGAACGCGAAACACAGTATTCAGACGTAAGAGGACACAAATTTAGCGTGGGCGGTGTGAGCTGAAAAAAAAAGAGAGAGAGAAAAAAAAGAAAGAAAGAAAGACACGTCCACATGAGATCAAATTGTTTTATCTAAAGTAAAAAAGCAGAGACTGGAGGAAGTGGACAGACTGGGAGCTGCCGAGTTCTCACAGAAACACACTCAAACACAGTCGGTGCAAATGCTGCATGCTAACAACGGCTAACGACGGCTAACGTCTGAACAGTGACCTGGTTAGAAGCCAATCTGACCATTTATTTGCACCGTACTTTATCATGAAGCATTATAACAGCTATATAGCCACTGTTGAACGTATGTATTTAAATGTTCAGTGCCTTATAAGCCCATGTGGGCTGGGCACAAAAGAAAATGTGCATGACACTTCAATAAAACAATCAATCAATCAAAAATAACAGTAGGGTATCACCAGTTCACTGTTTAGAGTCTAATAATGGTCACTATACATTTGGACAGCTCTACAAAATGGTAACCATAATACAAAGTGTCTAGTGCAGGGAGTTGTGGGAGATGTCAGACACAGCCAAATATTTTCTGGCTTCAGAGCGGAAGCTGTCTAGCTGGAGCGGCGGCCATGTTGGACGGAGTTGTTCCTCTCCAGCTGAGTTTGGTCCGACAGCACGAGAAGTCGGAGGCGCCAGGATGGCCTCGCATCCCAGAGCTCGTTCCTGCATGGGGCAAATAAACAAAAGAGAGCAACAACAGCATTAAAACAGGTAACGTGAGGAATTAGCATGATGACAGCGTGATGCTGCCTTTTCCATCACTATACCGGCGGGGGGAGAAGCAGCAGCCCATTAGTAGGAGGAGGAGGAGGAGGAGGGGAAAACATGAGTGCAGGTTGTTTTTTTAATGGGTTTGAACGAATGCCTGATGATGAGGTCATTGATGAGTCTCTTTTAGGATATACTGTCTCACTGACACACTCACATTACAGCCATTAGCTAGGTGCAACCGCGTCCAGGGGTTTTAAAGCCAGAGTTTGTCCTCTGCCAGTCATCGTCATTATTAAAGAGCTTTCAGCGGGGTACTTATCCTGCTGCAGGAGGAGGTGTCCGTCCATTTGAAATGTTCTCAGAATCAGTAGCATGTGGTGCTGCTGCCGATGGTGTTGGTGTGTATGTACTGGATGAGGGATTCAGGTTTCCCAGGACAAACCAGGTTCCCAGAATTTGGACTGTGTGTGGAGCAGGCCTCCCTTTTTTTTTTTTTTTTCCTTTTTTTTTGTGTGCGGGTTAAGTTTCAGAACATTTTAGACCTGCTGTCTGCATCAACGTGACAAAGAAGGATCATAAACCTGATCTCCAATTTGGTCTTATTTATGTCACTGCGATGCAACAAAGTCCATACCCGAGTGTTTATGTCAGGAAAAGTCACAGAATAACACTAAAACTTTATAAAGTGCATACCAGCTCCATAAAGGATACAGGCCCATAGAAAAACATATCAATCAAACACATCAACAAGCTTCTCGTTCGCTCTGTACAACAGTGGACTTTGTCTTCGTGGTAAACCAATCCTGCTCCAGAACTTCTAACCCTCTGCTGCAACCAGCGACTCTCTCCATCACACACAGAAGCTCATTCAGCCATTGTGACCAGGTCTCCATTCATCCATCCCCTGTCCAAACAGCCCCCGGCCCGGGGAAAACGTCGTCGGGGAAGAAGAAAAAAAAAAAAAACGGTCCAGCAGGCAATGGCATCGGGCAGCAGAGGAGCCATCCATCAACGCGAGGGCTCCCAGAGTGCACCGCGGATCAGACTGCTGTCATAAAGGTGTCATGGCAGCCAGACGGACAACAAAGGCAGCCATGTCTCTGCACCGTGAGGATCCAGGGTGAGTCTGGTTTCTGGAGTCTGGTTTCACAGAAAAGCATCTTAAGATTAAGACCAGCAGCAAATCCATATGTACGAATCCAGCAAGGCTCTTTTTTTTAAGGTGCTGTATATCACACAATCTCGCTTTAACACATAAAATATAAGAGTAAGAAAACTTTAAAGGTGCACCAGTCAGTAATTTTAGATATAGGACAGATCAAATGAAGCATCCGACTCTGCACTTCCCCTTTTAGCCTCTTTCAGTTCATTGTTTTGGTTCAGTTTGACAAACAGTGTAAGCTACCTGCACCAAACAGAGACCACGCTGGCAGCTAGCTGGTAAAGAAAAGTCGAAGAGACAAAAAAAAAAGAAAAGAAAAGAGGACAAAATATTGCATTTAGATTTGTTGGATGGAAATAAATTCAGCTTCTGTTTGGACTCTTTGCTCAGAATAACACAAAAATAAGACAGTGTGGTGTTTTCTGCCCAAAAAGATTAGACTAGATTATAATTACTATTGATTTATTTATGTTTTGAATTATCTGACCATAACAATAACCATAACCAGTCAGCCAATGGATGCCCCATTAAATGCAGCTTTATTGCCTCTTGTCTGAAGTAGTCATGAGAAAATATAAATACTGTTATCATGGTCTTAAAAACGGCAAAAAATCCTGTAAAATTTAGTCTGCAAATTTACTATGAAAAGGTGATCCCAATATCCCACTATGATGGGATACCGTTGTGTAAACGTGCACGCAGATCAACCAATAATAGGCCAATATTATCTACTAGTGTTGTATTATTGGGATGACATATGTGATTTTTACACATTGTCCACATATTACGTCATGTAAAGGATCTGATTTCTCCAAAGCCTTTTGGGTGAGCATGAAAGAGAAGAAGTTTAACACTCACAGCCTGATCAATAAATAGCAGGTTTACTGAGCATCAGCCGCACGTTTACTGCCCCCTGTAAATTCCAGGGATTTGGGTTTCCATACAAAGTTTTAGACGCAAGATGGCAGAGGTTTTCAAGTACAGGTGTTGTCATAAAAAAAAAACGATGACCGAGATCCAATAATGTGGAGCCAGAATGAGGTAAGGGCAGAGTCACGGTTTGTGTTCGAACAAGGTGTCACTCTGCTCCCGGGTTTCCATGTATAGTAAACACACTTCAGTCATGGGAACGAGTGGGAAAGAAAAAAGGAAACAGTTTCACACAAGATTACTTCCTAATGTACGACACTAAATTGACATTGCGGCCTGTTAAGTAAGTGACGGCGCAGTGAAATTTTAAAGAAGGTAAATAAAAGCTTCGGCGGGTATAAAGTCACAGGAAACATCTGTTAGGTTGACCACAGGTTTGTGCTAAATTCATTTTCAAATAGTGTAAAATTTCCCAGCCATCTGGTGGTTCTCAAGAAGGAGGAGGAGGACGACGGAGGAGATTAAAAAAAATCTACACAAATATTTGCAAATAGTATTTCATCCAGTCGTGCAGATGATTTCAATAAATGCAGATGCAGCCACACAATGAGCCCAGCCCCGTTTGAAAATACACAGACTCCCCAGCTCTGTCCTGTCTGTGTTTTAATGATCTGTGGGGGGACGGCGAGCCAACAGTGTGACTGCGTTCACCTGTGCCAGCGCAGCAGCAGCAGCAGCAGCAGCAGTCTGGCTTCCTGGCCCGGCTCCAAACCAGCTCTGAGCAGAACCAGAAGTGGGCTCAGCCATCGACGTGAACCACGACTCTTTTAAAGGGATAGTTCACCCAAAATTGAAATTTCACTCATTATCTACTCACCCTCATGTCGACTATAAGGGCTGGGAGAAGTTTCGGTTGCAAATGGATACCAACTGTCTTCGTAACAAAAAAGACACACCAAAAAACATCCAAATACCTCCATGCTGCCCGTATGTAATGTCCGTCTTGTATTGAAGCCCCGAAATGCGAAATTGTCCCGAAAAAAAATTAAATAAGTCTATATTTCAAGCTTGTTTGTAGCGGAAGCTCCTCTTCCTGGTTCGTCAAATTTGGACGAACTGGGAAGAGGACGGACCTTGGTTCGTCCAAATTTGACGAACCGAGAAGATGAGCTTCCGCTACAAACAAGCTTGAAATATAGACTTATTTAATTTTTTTCGGGACAATTTCGCATTTCGGGGCTTCAATACAAAACGGACATTATATACGGGCAGCATGGAGGTATTTGGATGTTTTTCAATTTTGGGTGAACTATCCCTTTAAATCTCCTCATCTGCTTCACTCCACCACTTACCCATCTATCCATCTATCTATCTATCTATCTACCCCGCCGCTGCCCATCTTTCCACCCACCTCCTCCGCACTCCAACTCCAACTCCCACCGGCCCTTAAGTCTGGGCTGTGTGAGTCTGTAGCGTGACAGTGCATTTATGTGTTTGTCTGCCTCGAGTGTGTGTACATGCATGGATATATGTCTGTGGTGTATGTGCGTCTGCTCTGCATCTCTACTGTGTGTATGTGTGTGTGTGTGTGTGTGTGTGTGCAGAGTGCAGTGTCTAGGAGCCTGGCGTTTGTTATTCTCTCTGCAGTCACACTGTCTTTCATCAGGGTCCGTCTTGCAGCCCACAGACTCTCAGTATACAGTTTCATAGTCTTGGGCCCCTGTCTGCTGCAGCACGTGGGTGGATGATTTCTAACACATGGGAACCTTGGGAGCCCACGCAACGCTGGAACAATAGAGGACCTGTCAGTATCAGGGCACTGGGAAGAGGACGAGACGGCAGGCGGTGATGATGTCAGAATCATTCACACCCTCCCACACTTCATCCGCCCTTCTTGGCTCGGTCGCACGGACGCATGCACGCATACAGAAGCTTCCACAAGTGCAAAAAAAAAAAGGTGAAAAATAATTAACTCTCTATGCAATGCTGCACACAAATCTCCCTTGGCTCATCATGCTGTGTGCATATATATACAGTACACACACACACACAAACTGGACACATGCATCCCATCTTATATCCCAACTGGAACAGAACATGGGTCTTATATTCTTAACCCCATGCACGTTAAGCCACATTCTTGGCCACATGGCTTCGGAGAGGGCAGCGTCGTCAGTCAGCGAGTCCACCACTGTGGTCCGGACTGAAATATCTCAGTCAGCATCTATTGGACGGATGGGCACAGACAGTTTGGTTTAGATATTCATGGTTCACTTCAGTCTGCAGCCACTCCACGAGCCTTTTGAGTGAAACGTCTCTTACACACTGATAAAAATGATTTCCACCACTATAAAGAATAAGACACAAGTTGTTACGAAGCCAGAAATTCGCTTTTTAAATCCTATTTTCTGGATTGTCTGGAGTCTGCCACAATGATTTGTGCATATGTCTGTATACAGGCCCTAAAAAGTGTAAGCGCTCATACAGTATGTGTGTGGGTATGTGTGTGCACCCTGTGTGTACAAAATCCCACTTAAACCCCTGAGGATTAGGCCTCTCAGAGCAGCCGTTCTCCAGCTGCAGACCTCTCGCACGCCCAGTGGATAGCAATCTGACTTCCCGTGACACCTTCGCCTCCCTGAAAGTGAGAACCAGCGCTGCAGCCAGCGCCATATGGGCAGTAGACTAGTCTGCATGTTAGCAAGCTGGCAGAATGGGCTGCTTTATATTGCGTATGGTTTTATCCTGCAGATCTTTTATTAAGTCTTTCTGGGCTGCATGTGTTTATGTGCAGAAAATGAGATTTTTTTTTATGCTGGACTAAAAGGCAAGACGATAGCCAGGGTCTATACACCTCTCTTGATACATATTTCTACTTCTTCCTCCACCTCGAATTGAACAGAAACCAAAAAAAGGACCGACATTGGCTCAGCTCCTCTTTATTGTCTGGACGCAGATTCAGAAGCAACAGCAGGATCTGTCCGAGGCTCGTCTGCCAGTGTCGGAAAAATAACAGGCAACACAATCTGGTAGAAAGGGGAATGGGAAGAAGAAGTAGGGGAAGCTGGGCAAGCCCGGGGTAATGAGTGGAGCTGCTGACTGGTTGGAGATTTTTTGGAGTCAGGGAAGAGGGAAAACAGGGCAGTTCCCAACGGTCGGCAGAAGTCCGGCGAGGCCACAGCACACGCCAAGCAGCGAGAGTGAAGAAAGCAATCCATCACTGGAGGTCCACGGGAGGAGGAGGGGGGAGGACGGGTGAGGGAGAGATGAGGTGGGGGGACTCAACACCGAGCCAAAGCATAACAATATGTGTGTGTGGCCATTGTTAGCGGGCCAGGGTCATTGTGTGTTGCTCGTAGCCTCCACACCCTCTGAATTCAGTGAGAGTCAATACCTTCAGACACTCCCAAGAGGGGGGCAACGACCGGCGACCTGTGGGAATGTACAGCAGAGGAATCTTTCCATGCACACACACACACATACACACAAATATGCCAAGCAACGGGAAAGCTCTATTTAAAGTCCAAGGGAAAATAATGCTGCGGCAGTGTTTGGCCGCTTCCGCTCTCAACTCAAAGTGAGAAATATGTGATTTATTTTATTTCTAATGTGAGTTGTTCTTTGCTTTCCAGATAATAATAATACATTTATTTGTATAGCACCTTTTACAGAAAGTGCTGCTTCTATCACCACTGGTGCTCTGTATTCTATAATTGATCAGTTTCCTTTATCTCTCTAAACAGATATCAGAACAGACATGCCCTCTGTGGGGAACCATCACACTATGTATTCTGTATTCTTTCTTTTTTTTCTCTTTTCTTTCTTGGATATGTGTGCCATTGTTACTACTGTAGTGTATGTATTGTGTGTGTATGTATTGCAATTACAAAGCAGCTGTTACGACGCCACTTGCCCAAGACAAATTTCCCTTCTGGTACAAATAAAGTTAATTTGATTTGATTTGATTTTGATGTAAATTCTGGAGTTCCTCAGGGCACTATCCTGGGCCCCTTAACGGTTCGTTTATAGTAGTTTTTCCACCTATTTCCCAGTATTTTGTCAAATATTCTGTTGACTTATATGTTCTTTTCATTTTTATTATACTATCTTATTGATTTCAGATGCTTTTCTTGTATGTTTTGTATTGAGCATATTTCATTTTCTAACTTTAAAGAAAAGCCGACTTTCTCTCATTTTTAAAGAGATCCTTAATACACAAAGATAATGTGGATTTACTAATCAATAAGCTGTAATATATCAGTATAAACCAGGTAAAGCTGCAGTAGTTCAGAAGCTGTGGTCAGGTCATGTGGGACTTGTCCTGGTAACTGACAGGTTGTTATGCCGGTCAGCGGGTTATCTGGGTTTAACCTAAACAACCGTGGGATCAGTTCAGCGTTTGTTTGAGTGTTTACTCTGGGGTTTGCCCCCCCAAACCCCCAACCCCACCCCACCCCCCTCTCCCCACTGACAGCAACACGAGCCATTGCCGCAGACCATCTGTGGACACGGGTCAGTGTTGACCTACCGCTCTCCAAACACCAGGCAGCTTCATCCAGAGGGAATCAGTCGGGGGCCAGAACAAACACAAATACAGTCAACAAGGAAATATGGGAATATGGTGCCTGTCTGTACGGTTTAGACATGAGCACCAGATCACACTGTGTGTAAAAATGACATAGCGATTTTTTATTTGATGAAAAAGTGAGCTACACTGCAAAAACTCAAATATCTTACCAAGAATATTTGTCTCATTTCTAGTCAAAACAAATCTCATTCTACTTAAAATAAGACTCATCTTGTGCTACTTGTGTTGTGTAACTACCACTGGCGAACCAAAGAAAGCACCAGTGGTAATAAAGGATGAACCCCCCCACCCGACCCCACCACCACCACCACCACCACCACCACTACCCCTCCCTCATTCAATAGTTGGATATTTACCTGAGACTAATCCGTTCATTTTTATATCATCGGAGCTGTGTGAGTACACTGCAAAAACTCAAAATCTTTCCAAGAATATCTGTCTTATTTCTTGTCAAAATGTCTCATTTCTAGTCTAAACTAATCTCTTTCCACTTAAAATAAGACTCATCACCTAAAAATGAACTTGTTTTTAGATCATTTTCACTTGTTTCAAACAAATTTTCACTTGAAATAAGTAGAAAAATCTGCCAGTGAAAGCAGGTTTTTTTGTGCTTGTAATAAGAAAAACTTGCTCCACTATCAGATTTTTCTACTTATTTCAAGTGAAAATATGCTTGAAAGAAGTAAAAAAGTGTCTAAAAACAAGCTACTTTTTAGGTGATGAGTCTTATTTTAAGTGGAAAGAGATTTTGACTAGAAATGAGACATTTTGACAAGAAATAAGACAAATATTCTTGGAAAGATTTTGAGTTTTTGCAGTGTACACTTTCTGAGAAATCTTGAGGATTTAAATTACACAAACTTCATCCTAAAAATGGTTTGAATAAGTTCAATTGAGATGCTTTGCACCAGATTATAGCATTTGCATGCAAGATACAGAACACACACTACAAATAAAGTCATATTTCATAGATTTACACCACCAACTTGCGTATAAAAATCACCTATGGAGTTGAGTTGATGCTGTTTTCAATCAGTCTAATCCTCCAGAGAGCAACCTGTCACTTTCAGGCAGTTTTAAAGTTGCATCTCTGGCTCCATCTGTACATTTAAAATAGCCTATTAAAAAAAAAGAAAACTCTTTAAAAGAATGACTCAGCCCTAAACTCGACTTGGTGTCAATACACATCACAGTGAGTGATCTCAAAGGGTCAGTAACTGAGTGTTCAGACTGAAAACAGCACTGTATTAAAAAAGAGGAAGGGGGCTGGTTTGGGTGGGGGAGCGATGTTTAATGTGCTGGTGAGACGATGAAACACGATCCGGGAAGTCGAGCAGTTTATAATTCTCTGAAGCAGTGTGGAAACTTATCACGGCAGCAATCAATTATCATTCGTCGCACTGATTGCCAGGTTAACGGTAATATGGCGTCTGTATTACAGTGTGATTGGAGAATGCAGCACGTTGCCAGATGATGAAGCACAGCGGCTAAAAGTTGAGCCAGGTTCAGGTTAACTGTGGGGTTACTTGGCGTTTAACCACAAGTCCAATTCAAACAAATGTATATTTTAACCCTGAGCGCTGCAGTCTCATTCTGGTCTGGAGGAAGTCATTGCTTCTGTTTCAGTGTGTTTCCACTTTCCATCTAGATCGGAAATCAGAGTTCAGAGCAGGGAATGACATTAAATATGAGTCGACCGTGCTTCAGTTATGAGTTTCTAACAAGGCGGAAAAGCAGCCATTTTGTTAGTTATTGTTGTTGTTAGCACTGTTAGCTGATAAAACACGCTACGTAATAGTTTTTGTGTCGCTACGACTCATTTAATGTCACTAAAACAAACCTAAACAGCTTTTTATTCACTGTTGATGCACAGAGCGGCCATCTTGGATTGTGAACTTTCCTGCAGTTCTTTCAAATTTCTGACTTCTGAACTCAGAAAATCCAATTTCAGAGTTACAATTAAACGCACCATAGGTAGAGGCCTGCTCTTAGCCTCCTGATCCACTTTTTTTTTTAGGATCTGCAGCTTTGTAGAAAATCTGCCGGGGAACTGGAAAAGGAAATGTATATGAGGAAGTCTTCCAGAGAATTATGTCGATTTTGTAGCTTTGGCTTGGAATTAATCTCTTTAGGTCTCAACACTTCCTACTGTCAGACTGCCCGATTATTATGGCCATTTAACACCACATCAAAAAAGCGGGTGGGCACAGAGAGAGAGAGAGACGGCGGCGAATACACGCACAAGTATCTGAGGGCACCAGCTGGTGTGAAACCAACAGCCTGTATCCTTTTCCTTAATCCTGTCCCACAGAGGACAGGAACTCTCACAGAGACCGTCGGCCACCCTCGCCTTTCAGCAAAACACCTGGTGGAGCCAGAAATGCCACCTCCCTCTTCTGCTTCTACATCATCATCATCCACCATCATCATCATCATCCACCAGGTTTCATAATAACCCGGACTCGTCGGTCTTCATCACTCCATCCTCCTCCACACTGCAAAAACTCAAAATCTTTCCAAGAATATTTGTCTTATTTCTTGTCAAAATGTCTCATTTATAGTCAAAACTAATCTCTTTCCACTTAAAATAAGACTCATTGACTAAAAATGAACTTGTTTTTAGATCATTTTCACTTGTTTCAAACTAATTTTCACTTGAAATAAGGTGAAAAGTCTGCCAGTGAAAGCAGGTTTTTTGTGCTTTAAGAAAGAAAAACTTGCTCCACTATCAATTTTTTCTACTTATTTCAAGTAAAAAAATGCTTGAAAGAAGTAAAAAGTGTCTAAAAACAAGCTGCTTTTTATGTGATGAGTCTTATTTTAAGTATAATGAGATTGTTTTGAGTAGAAATAAGAGTTTGAGTTTTTGCAGTGCATCATCCAGTTTCCACCGCTGCTACTCGCCGCAGGTCTGTGCACACAAACATTTGTAGACAGGAAAGCTACTCTTACAGCGATTACACCGGAGCTCGCCTCCGTCTGAGGGGGAAGTCTCAGCATCCACCAAGTGTCGGCCGCCTTTGGCTGTAAACCAATTCCTGCCGGGCTATCACTTTTCAGCCCCCCAGTCCCTGAGTTATTACAGCGCGGCTGTTCACAGCAGTGCCGGCCCAGCGTGGTCTGGTCTGGTCTGGTCCGGCCTGGCACTGAGCTCAGCCACCTTCACCCCCCTTCCCCCACCCCCCAGCTTCTTCTTCCCTCATCTCCAACCAAACAGGGCTTCCGCTGCTGCAGGTGTCAGAAACTTTGTTGTCCTCCTTCTGTCAGTCCTTCTCTCCTTTGACGAGAGCTTTCATTCCTCCTCCTCCTCCCTCCCTCCCACGCTCCTTCTCTCACTCTCTCCTTCTTCTTTCCCAGTTAGAGCTGAGCTCACACACTCAGTCCAGATTGTTCTCATTTAGTCTAGGACTCGCTATCTCAGAGCACTGCTCGCTGTCTGTCACACACACACACACACACACACACACACACACACACACACACACACACACACACACACACACACACACACACCTTTCTTCATCAATCCTTCTCTTGGTTTTACAGGTCTGAGCAGCTGGTTCAGCCTCTAAACCTCTGGGGATCTGGGATAGTTAAAAAGATAAAGTCTGACCAAGGTGACAGAGGGAAAAGTTCAAGGCTCAACATCTTGAACACCTTGGTTGCTCTAACGGTGTGTGTGTGTGTGTGTGTCTTATGTGTGTTAAAATGAGTGGTAAAAGTGTTGTAGTTAAGTGAGACCTCCTCTGTCCTTACTGACCTGTGTACACACCAATTATATTTTCATTTTCACATTAAAACTGTCTCTATTTACAGCATAACGCCTTAAAAACGTACGAACCTGAGCGATAACATACAATCAACAGGAGGCAGATTGTGTCTCTGTAGTTCATTAGTAGTTAGAATAAATCCTGTGAATCAACAGCAGCAGCAAAAACAGTTGTGAAGTTAAAACAGAGAATGTAACTTCTCAACAGCTGCAGCAAAGACAGTACAGACAGCAGTGATTCATCATCCTGGTTATTTTCACCACATAAGACAAAGTTTTCATGTTTTCACAATAACTCAGCCCCAGACTTGGTTGAGTTGTTGCACCAGTTTTACCAGAAATCTTCATTTTCAGTGCTTGAAAACACCAAAGTTGTGCAAAAAGATGCGTTTTAAAACATAAATGAAGCAGTTTGAACAAACTTTTCATACAGCTCACAATAAAACTTCTTCTTTACCCTTGTTTGAATCTGCATTTGAGCAGAAAACAACAACACCCACACTCCCTCCTTCATCTCAAAGAGACGACAGTATAGAAAAACACAACCAGGTGAAGCACAGTGTAAACACATGCACAATCAAATATGCACAAGAAAGAACACATGTTTTCTTGTACGTTGTAACACAAACAGTGTAATTCACTGTTTCCCCGGCCGATGTGGAGGATAAATGGTAAATGAACTGCACTTTCCTGCTCTTAGTAGTTGCCACATTCACCAATTCACTCACACACACACACACATGCATGTTCAGTGATGGAGCAGCCGTCAAGGCCAATTTGTGTTGAGGATAAAATGATGGTTGCCCTCGACTCCCCAGAGTTACAAGTGCTGTAAATCTGTAAATCGCTACCGACGCCTCCGCCGGTGCAGCCCAGTGCATTTGAAACACTTTAAACCAGTGACCCTCTGCTCAGTTTACTGTTTCAGTGCAGCTAAACTCATGGCTTCAGTTTCATTCCCATGCATTCACACTTGTTCAGAATAAAAAACAGTTGATAAACGCTACCTGCTGCACGTCGTTGATTATAAATAAACCTGCACAGACAGTTTGAAGAGAGGACTCTCTCCACTCCTCTGTGGACAAGTTTACGTCATTGATTTTCCACTTCTGTCTGATTCATCCTCACTGGACACACAGGTCTGCACACAGCTCTGTTTGCAGGTGAGAAAAATAAAAAGCTGACTGTGCACAGAGAGAGAGAGAAAGAGAAAGATGCATTCACAGTTTCAGCAGTTGATGATCCCACAGAGCGCAGTTCAGTTGCAGCATTGACGTTCAGAGCCAGAGCAGGGGTGGTGGCTGTGTTGCACATTTAATGTTAGTTATATAACATTAACACTGTTGCAGAAAAGAATCATTTAAAAATAATATAATGGTTTTTTTTTGAAGAAAAAGAGCATGGACTTCATTCCACAGCGGTGTCGTTTGCAGGATGCACCGTGTTTCAGAGACAGGTCGATAAAATATCTAAAAACTGTCAAATAATTTTTTATGTGTGTGCAGTTTCCTCTTTTTATTTCCTAAACACCAGCTGTGCCACTGCAAACAGCCATAAAGTCACTTAAGCTCTGTGTAATTTCCCTCGGACGCAGATCGACAGAAAGTGAGAAAGTGAGAAGCCGTCCAACACGGTAGCACCAGCTCGCCCTCAGCTGTCCCGCTGGGTGGGAGGCCATGTTGTTTGTGTTGTGTAACTACCACTGGTGAACCAAAGAAAGCACCAGTGGTAATAAAGGATGAACCCCCCCACCCCACCCCACCCCACCACCACCACTACCCCTCCCTCATTCAATAGTTGGATATTTACCTGAGACTAATCCGTTCATTTTTATATCATCGGAGCTGTGTGAGTACACTGCAAAAACTCAAAATCTTTCCAAGAATATCTGTCTTATTTCTTGTCAAAATGTCTCATTTCTAGTCTAAACTAATCTCTTTCCACTTAAAATAAGACTCATCACCTAAAAATGAACTTGTTTTTAGATCATTTTCACTTGTTTCAAACTAATTTTCACTTGAAATAAGTAGAAAAATCTGCCAGTGAAAGCAGGTTTTTTGTGCTTGTAATAAGGAAGAAAAACCTGCTCCACTATCAGATTTTTCTACCTATTTCAAGTGAAAATATCATTGAAAGAAGTAAGAAGTGTCTAAAAACAAGCTACTTTTTGATGTGATGAGTCTTATTTTAAGTACAATGAGATTTGTTTTGACTATAGAAATGACATTTTGACTAGAAATAAGACAAATATTCTTGGTAAGATATTTGAGTTTTTGCAGTGTATAGATGGAAGAAGACGTGTCTGCATAGGAGAAGGGGGCGGGAGGGGTGGGAGCTGGGGTGAGGAGGTGTGGGTGTGGGGGGGGAGCACCTCGTCTTGACCCTTTGAGAAAACCAGTCGACACTTTTGAGGAAACCTGATCAGCAACGAAAACAAGTATGAAGTCAGATCTTTATTTAAGGTAGTCAGCAGGAGCACAGATCTGTGATATCCAGAGTAGAGGAGACAAGAGGAGGGGGGAGGAGGGGGGGTGAAGGAGGTGTGGGAGGGAGGGAGGGAGGGGTGACCCCCCCCCCGCATCCCCTTCCCCAACCCCCTACCCCCTCCTCCCTCCTCCCTCCTCCATCCTTCTCTCTCTTCTGAGTTGTTTTCTGAATCCCTGCCAGGAAAGTTTAATGGCTGTGGAATTTGGACAGGAAAAAAGCGGCGCTGGAAGTTTCAGAGGAAGTGGGGATTTGTGCCTCACGAAGGCAGCACCTCTGTTTGTGTTCTCCCGGCCCGGCAAGAGAGAGAAAGAGAAAAAAGAGAGAGAGACAGACAGACAGACAGACAGAGGGAATGAAAGACAGAGGAAGAGCGTCAGAGAGCTTTTCCTATGAGCGGCCTCACAGGCAGACGGGCCGTGGTCATTTAACCTCACACATACATGACCATGCATGCAGAACAATGCACAGACACACTGCCAGACACTCACACACACACAGACCGAGACCGCTAAATATATACACATGAAAGTATTCAGGTGCACAAACATAATGCACAACCACACACACACACACACACACACACACACACATCCACTGTGTCTGCACCATCTCACACCATTTACATCTTTCTCCTGAGCTGCAACAAGATCTGCAGCTCAACACACACTCAGGTCGAACCTCGGCCCAGCTGCTTCTCACTGCCACCTCAGACAGTAGGAGACAGATGTTGCACTGGCAGATACTTCCAGTTTCAAAAGATATTCACGTTTACAAAGAGGAAGAGTCGAACATGATACTATTTTTGAAAATGAGATTCCCTGTTTTTTTTCAGGGACGGATGGTTGAAGTGTAAAAGATTCATTTCCCACAAATAACAGGTTTAAGCTGTGTCCATGTAATGCTTATCTCTGGGATGTTGAAACTTCCACATCTTGAGATTCCTGCCTCCATCCAAACACAAAAACAATGAAAATCACACAGTTTAGACTTGTGAACACATTTCATTTTCATAAACATGTGTTTGTTATTTGCAAATAGAGTGATTGTTTTAACTTGGAAAAGATGAATAAACTAAGTTTTGGACAGTTGTTTCTGATGCCATGTGCGTGTTTACACCTCTGGAAAGAATCACATGGACTTTGAAAATCAATCAACAATAGTTGTTTCATAAAGTTTGGAGACGATTCATAGATCATATCAATAACAATGTTTGATCTTATTTGTTGACCTGAAGTGGACTGACCGCTCTCTGTGGAGTATTAGTCATATAATCTACAAATCTTGATTATTTTTTTAACATTCAGACTCAATTAGACTTTACTGAAAACAGGTTTTGTCGTGTTGAAACTCAATAAACATATAAGTAACATATAAAGCTCTGGGAAAAAAATAAGAGACCACTTTCACAAATGTTTCTTAAAAGCATCTCTACATGTATGACAGTCATTCTTTTCTTTTCTTTTTTAAACACCAACACAAACACAACTCATTCTACTTAATGAGACACTGATGAGGTCATCACCTGAACCACATCTTATTTTATATAAAAACCACTGCTGGGATTAAACATTGACATTATCCCACAAAAACTGATTTATAAACTCTTCCTGAGTTAAAATATTCTTGCTGTGTTGTTTAGGAATAAATATGAACATGTTTTCTGTGCATTGTTATTATTCAAGGTCTGAAAAGACTTGATATTTTTTGTTATTTAGACTAGTTTAGTCATTTTCAGCCAATAAAAGCTCTAAATTACAATATTTTTATTTCAAGTTTGGGAGAAATGTTGTCGGTAGTTGATAGAATAAAACAAAAATTTAATTTAATTTTACCTATAAATAGTAAAACCAGAGAAACGATTCTCTTAATTTTTTCCAGAGCTGTATATAAAAGAAGCACATAAACATAAATGTGGATTATTTCTCCTCTAAACCTCTGTGTCCTGCAGCTTTACTCTCAGTCTGTGTGATCTGTGCTTCTGTCTTCCCACAGACTCTCAGACCATGAGACTCTCACCCTTGTCACCACTTAATGGCTGCACATCTGCCCGGCTCCCCATCCCTCAGCCCACACCTCGCAGAGCCGAGCCCAGAGACAGATGGGTAGACATGGGGACAGACAGCTCAGGCGCCCCCCTGCCCCCCTGCCCCCCCCACCCCCCCTCAGCCAGCCACCCAACCTGCCACTCAGTCAGTCAGTCAGTCAGTCATGGAAGAAGGAGAAGGAGAAGGAGAAGAGGAAGGTGGTGATGCTGGAACCACTGTATCCATTACACACACACACATGCATGTATGAAAAAAAAAAACACTGGTGGGTTTCCTTGATCCCACAGCATGGCATCAGCTACACACACACACACACACACACACACGCTCACACATGTGCATCCATTACAGCCGTGAAGCAGCATGAGACCTGACGGAGGCTCATCCACCTCTCAGCACTCGGAGACGCCGCCGCCGCACAGAGACTTTTTCTTTTTTTTTTTATCAGTGGATAAACCGAAGTGAAGAAGGAGAGCCAGCGAGGAGCTTTAATGACCTCGATGAAAGGCGGCGAGGTGCCGATCCAGGAACAGTGAACGACGTTTAAAGGGCCGTTTCACCGATTTGCACACATGAACTTGCGTTTGGCCTTGAGGAAACAGTTGCACAATATCTTCTGAGTTATAAAGTCTAAAGGAATAACTAACTCCTCACGGTGTCACGACGAGGCCAGACACAGAAAGTTTCATCGTGGGAAATGCACGACTGAGAATCAAGATATCTTGGGCTCCGTATTGAAAACTCCTCTTTTAATGTGTCTCTGGCAAGAAAAAATCACTTTAAGATAATCCTTTAACAAATGTCTCCAGTCTGATTCTCTCAGTTCTGGCCCGTCGTCTCCTTTAGCAACAAAAACATGGTGCACGCCAGATAACAGCTAAAGAGGTCAGGGCTAAAGAGACGTGTAACAGACAAACACAGGCAGCTGAACTTATTAACAATGAGAAAATAAAGGTAAAACAAACAAAAAAAAAGTCAAACTTCCCGGTTCAGTTCTTTCTGCTCTGTTTTGCACGTTCACATCAGGAGTCGGAGAATCCTGAGAGCTGAGGAGGAAGTTAACTTTCAAATTAAGACTTTTCAGGACACTACGAACAAAAGGAGTAGGTATGACAAATTTCCTAGAATACAACGGCCGGATGCATCGGTCAGATGTCTGCACCAATGACCACAGACACTTAATCTCGTGTCCACATATCGCAAAGTAGAAGAAACCTCCGATACCAGTGCATTATGATAATAAAACCAATACAGTAAAGTGGTGGTGTCTCGTTTTGTACCTCGTCCAACAGCGTCTCACCTCCTGCTGTTTCTTCCACCTTCCATCTGTAGCTTCTATTTTACGTTATTGTTTATTTACATTATTGTTGCAGCTTCGACTTGCAACTAAAAATGACGAGACTCTGGACTTCAAATCCGACGTCTTTTAGTGGAGAAAAAAGAAAGCACACTGACGTCATGATGTCACATTCACCTTTTTACTCTGAGAGCATCATGGGTCCCTTTTTAATACTATTTAAAGGGATAGTTCAACATTTTGGCAAATTGGCCCATTGCCATAATAGTATAGTATAGTATAGTATAGTTTTAGGAGTAGATTCGTTACCTTTAATTGTTGGTGCAAGCTATTTTTAGAGCGGCGGAGCAGAGCCGTGAGCTGCTCAGAGCTACGCTACAGAGGCTAATGGGATTTCTTGGTTTCCCTCATCAAACTCATCAAATACACAATCCAACAACTCCAAAACGCTCTGGTGGACAAGTTGTGACTTGCACATTCACCACGCTATGAGATAATAACGGAGGGAAACCAAGAAATCCCATGGGCCAATTTGCCAAAATGTTGAACTATCCCTTTAAACTCAAGACATTCTACATGAAAATTAACTTCTGTTGTCATTATTTTAAATCAGATTTTCAAATGAAATGCCATGTCTTATTTTTTAACTAAATACTGTTATTTATCATTTACTGTCTTTATATTAATGTTAATTTGTATTAACTTATTAATGATGCTTACAGTTCCTTCAAAACAAGGTCTCAACAGTCAGAAAACTTTGCTTTGGTAATTTAGCATCACTATAAAAAAGAAACTAGAAACCAGTGAAATGAAGGAAGTGGAAACAGACAAGACGTGGTGTTAGCAATGCTAGCTGGTTAGCATACGTACTAAAAACTACATGACTCCAGCTTTGACCTGCAAAAACTTTCTCCACAGTCTTATTTTCTTTAATATTCTCTCATTTTTCTCTGCTCTCCAAGAATCCATGTGGAGATCTCTGAACCCCAGCCGGTGCCAGCGAGAAGATCAACCACTCTCTCTCTCGTGCTGCCTTCGCTGCCATCACTGAGTGAGTGAGTGATTGTTACCAACAGTCTGGGACGTGCACATGTTTGGATTTACCTCCAGTAAAGTGGTTTTTTAAGATAATCTGGATAAACTGTTGGCCTGTTTGCAGCCGCTCTGATTGTCTGGCTGCTCGGGTTTCGTGCCTTCGTCTGACGTCTCTGTTGTTGGCGTCCCAGTCAGATCTCAGCGGCAGAGTTCAGATAGAAATGTCGGGTTAAAGAGGAACTATGCAGGATTTTTAGCTTAACTATGCTACATTTTTACCTTAATTAAACAGATCTGCCTTCCACCTAGCGTCTCTTGGCTGAAAACCAACCTTGTAAGATCGGCACCGCGATACAAACGCGCCCGTAACCCGTAATCTCTTGTTTATGACAGATAAGACTACACAAATATACACATGGTGACATTGTATATGATAAATAACGTTATGTACCGCTCCACTGATTGCTTTCTCGCGGGCTTCGTTGTAAACAAATGCACATGGAGGAGAGGAGGGTTAGCAACACAGAGGAAAAGAGACCAGACTTTGCGTAGTTCCCCTTTAAAACTCAAATTATTCTCTTGTAGCAGAAAGTTTCACCTCTGCTCCGACTGTTTGCTCAAATCCACGTAGTTAAGCAAACGCTGCAAAACAAAGAGCAATGATGGAGTTACACTAATTACAGAATTAGCCGCTGTCAAAAGGTGCAATAAAGTGTTTTCCCTGCAATACTATCAAGCTGCAGCAGCTTTGTGGGGGTGCGGGGTGTTATGTCCAACACTTCCCAACACAAACACACCCCCAAAAGAGGAAATGCCGATCGACAAATGGCCCCAAAAGTGAAGCGACCGCTATATAATAGTCCCGTCACCTGTGAAGCCGTGGACGGTGGTGGTTAGGGGGCGTTAAAAGCTGTTAAACCCAGCTCAGGGGGCTGTTAGTGGAGAAAGCCCCCCTGCTGGGCCTGGAACATAACATCTGACACCGCAGCCTGACATGAGAAACAAACTTTTGGCACCGAGGCCGCGTCCTCTAAACAAACTGCCTGGGAGCTGGGCTGCGGACGCACAGTGGAAGGCGAAAATCTGGAGATAGAAGCCGTTCACAAGTCAGGAGACATTTGTCATGATTACAGATTATGTTTGACAGGTGGTATTCCTCGGCGTGGAAAGTATTTTGTGTTCTTGTGTTCCTATGTGGTTCTGGGAGCTGTTTTAAATTCCATATGCTGCTGGCAATTATGTTGTTTTCTACCCACAAGTAATGCCTTTGTCGTCTAGGTATCTGTTTTGATTAGCCGTCCTGTCAGAGCGCAGGGATCAACAGATCAATCCTGCAACAAGCTGCCAAAAAGAAAATCTGTGCAAGAATCTGGTATTACTCATGTTGGATATATCAGCAAATAAGCAGACAATATTCATCCCCCAAAAATTCATATGGTTTATATAAACCTCCAGAAGAATCCTGTGACATTTATGCAATATTTTTTAAAGAGAAAAGTGCTCGTTATTTATGGTTATTAGTCGCAATTACAAAAATCCTTTGGTCCAGATAGGAAATCTATTTATGATTGTATTAAATTCAAGATGAAAAAAAAGAAAAGAAAGCATCTTTATGTAACTTTTCTCTCACATATTGAAATAATGATTTCTCATATTTGCTCACACGAGGCAGCGCAGCTTCATTTTATCACCTCGCTCATTACAATCATCGCATTCATCATGTTTTTTAATGATGTAACATGTTCTCAGCAGGTTTCAGGAGCCACAATCCTTCCTCGACGCATGCACTCAAAAACAGAGCATGTAAGAAAGTCATAAATCTGCAGCCGCAGCGTGGAAACTGCAGTCTCTCATGAACTGTTTGACCATAAGGAGCCAATGTGTGTGTGTATATGTGTGCGTATGTGTGTGTGCGTATGTGCCACACATGTTTAAGTTAAGGAGAGTGAGTATTAAGAGAGGTTTTCAGGATGTTTTTCCTTTCACCCACCGACTCCCACATTGCTTTTTGTTGGCCTTCTTGCGTCTCGGTATATATCTCCACTTTCAGCAGCCGAGGCCGTTTGCACTGAGAAGTTGTGACAGATCTCGTGAGTTGCTACCTGCAGTAAGGTTGAAGGGGTGAAGAGGGTGAAGGGGGGGGTGTTCCCCGCGTCGTCGGCCCACCTCAGGCCCGGGACCGTGGTGGCAGCGGGGTGGAACCGCGGCCCGGGCCTGTTTACTCAGCTGTGGGGGCTCCCCAGGTCCAAGGGAAAGAGAGGATGTGTTCAGGGCCTCATTAATCATGGCTGCTTCGGAAGAGATAAACAGGCAAGGCCCAGCAGGGATGCTGCGAGCTCCTGGCGCTGAGGGGGGGAAGGGGGAGGAGGAGGAGGAGGGGGAGGAGGAGGAGGAGGAGGAGGAGGAGGAGTGGTGAGGTGGAAGGAAAGGAGGGGAGGGGGGTGTGGTGTGGTGGGGTAGGTGGAAGGCCAGGAGGAGGGTGAGGAGAGGAGACAGTGGACTTGCACACCAGGGGATACACCATAACACTTGCTCTTTGGTTCCACATCTGCACGGCTGCGCAGGCTTGTAAATCTACATTCCTCGTCTGGCCGGATGCAAACAGAGCGCCCGGCCCGATGCAAGTGCACGAACCCAAGGCCACTTCTGTGTTTTTTTTTTCCTAACAGAAACACTGTGGTTGTATTGTTTGGGGCCTGGTATACGAGTAGAAACTCCACGCACACGGATCAGAGCAGCAGATTTTTAAAAAAATGCTGATTCACCTCAAACTTATTTTTTATTCATTTATTTATTTGAAAGGGACAATACACATTAATGAACATCTGTATGAGTATACAAATGTAAATGTGTCTGAGGTAGCAAGCCTGCTAATTTACATCCGCAGTCCCTTAAAAAGGGACAGACAGAGGAAGAAGAGGTAGAGTTAAGAAAAAATAATAAATACACACAGAGTTAAACAGTGATTAACATCATATAAACATTCATACGTGTACATAAAGTGCATGTCAGCATGAGTTCTACAAAGTGCTGGGTATAAAGTGCCAGTTTTTAAAGTGCAAGTGCAATTTTAAATAGAGAAAGTGCATGAATAAATGGATGGATCCAGATGTGATGGCCCTCTCCTGTTGCTTAGAGTGGACCAAGACATTGGAGACTTAGCAGCAGGTATGTAAGTCCCATTCTCACACACACACACACAAACATACAAAGACAATGTCCACAGTGCAATATAGAAAAATAAGGCAAGTGCAGTGCATGCATACATACGTATATACTGTATGTAGGCGTGCACTGCACAATAATAACAATAACTTGACACCTCACTTGCAGATATGAAGCTCAATGTGTTTCGCAGACTCACAACACAACACAACACAACACAACACAACACAACACAACACAACACAACACACAACAACAGGCGAAGGAGATCATACTCAGACAGTGATCCTGCTGGAGGACATTGAACACAACCTGGACCGGTTCTCCAGCAGCTACACAGTAGGATCATAAAAACACATAAAGCTCATTCAGCAGCTTCAGATTTGGCCCCGGGATGGACCAAGGCCGAGTTGGGGAGGTGGGGTTGGGGTGAGGAGGGGGTTGGGGGGGCCGGAGCCAGATGACCTCAGAGGACTGATAGCTTCATATTTTATAAGCAGGTCAGAGAGGCGCCGAGCAGCGAGGGCCGTCCAGGGCTTTACACACTGGAAGTAAACTCCTCTAATGAACTCCGAGACGAAGCGGGAGCCAGCGCCGAGGTTCTGACAGCAGGTGTGACGTGATCGCATTTATTCACTCTTGTAAAAACTCTGTCAGCAGCAGGTTGAGTTATTATTATTATTATTAATATTATTCTGCTTCTATACCTGTGGAAAAGAGGTCTCGTCGTACCGACAGCTGCAACTTCTGAAAACCAGTGGACATACAAAGAAAAAACACCAGGATGATGCTCTATGTATGTCTCCTTATGGGCCTATACTTATATAAGACTGACAGGTGTGTTGTTGCACAGCTGGATTTGGATTTGTTTGTTCATTTTATCGTTGAATATCTGAATTGAGACTCTAGAGATTAAATCCTGTCAGCGAAGAGATAATTTCTGCAGTTTAATAAGTTGATGTGGGATTTCTGGGACTGATACTAACCCATATTTCTCCTGTTCATATAAAGACTTTTTTTTTGCAGTATATAGTTCAAAGACTTGATGTGACACATCTGTAATGGAAGTTCAACATTTTACTGATAAATAACTCTGATTATTCCAGATGTTGCCAGTGCAGCGCTGCAATAACCTCATGGAAAATATAAGTAAGGTGTCCAACAGTGATGTGTCGATCAGACTTATAGAAATAAGATTAAAACCACAAACACTAACATTATTTTTCTCTAGTTGATCAACCAATGACAGGAGATCCTTTCTACATTAAACCAGACGGTTTGTTAGTTGTTCTGCAAAGTTTGAAAGCTGTTTTCTGTTGTAAACTGTTTTCTTGTCTGTAACAACATCTATTGCACGTCTGTCCGTCCTGGGTGAGGGATCCATCCCTCCTCTGTTGCTCACCCTGAGGTTTCTCCGATTTTTCCCTGTTAAAAGGGTTTTCCATGGAGTTTTTCCTCTGTCGATGTGAGGGTCTAAGGACAGAGGATGTTGTTGTGATGCCATGTAAAGCCCTTTGAGACAAACTGTTTTAAAAACGGGCTATACAAATAAAATTGCCTTGCTTTGCCTTGCCTTGCCTTCAAAAAGCTGTTTTTTATCAACCAACACAGACTCTGACTCTGAGAGAGACTCAGATCGGATGATAAATCAATCAGGCCTTAATGATAAGTTTCATGAAATTACATGTTCTGATCACAGACTTTATTAGGATGCGACCAGATTTCTCACAGTGTGTAATATTTTCCCTGCATCTGACACCGGATCCACATTATAATCTCAACGCTGTGGGAGGTTCTGGTCGGATAAATGCAGTGGTGCAGCAGCAGCAGCAGCAGCAGCAGCAGGGTAACCACGGGGGCACAGAGCGGTGATTTAAGAGCAGGTATCATCTCTTTGGTCAGTTTATATCCTCCAATCACAGATGCAGTTGATCATCATCATCACATGTCTGCTTAGCAGCGACTTCTGCAGCGCCCTAGCATTAAAGTCTGATTTATTTATTAATGGGGAAATTCTGGGCTCCAACGCTCTCGACCACAAATATCGGGCTTTAGATTTGATAAAAATAGAGTTTTCCCTCCAGCGTTCCCGTGTTAACTCGACTCCTCTGGCCCGAGTCCCACCAGATCTTTCCTCGTCCATATCCCTTTTCCTTCTCCCTCTCCTCCTCGGCTTCTCATTAAAAGGAAAGAATACTTGAGAGATTTGCATTCAACTGTAAGAAAAAGACAGAGTGAAATAGTGTTTCTGTCAATCTGTCAGGCGGATGAGATGCGGGGTCACAGCAGCAGCAGCAGCAGCAGCAGAGCCCGGTTATTCTACACCCACAGACTCTGGAAAGAAAGAAAAGAAAAGAAAAGAAAAGAAAAGAAAAGAAAAGAAAGAAAGAAGAAGATGGAGCCCACCATTATTACCTGCACCTCCTCTCTCTCTCTCTGTTATACTTCCTTTCTCAGACCTGTGTGTGTCAGAGCAAGGCAAGAACTCACTCATCTCCTGCACCATATTTCATCAGGCGGAAGAAAAAAGAAAAAGAAAAGAATCGTCTGAGAGAGGAGGAAAGAGACGGACCAATCAGTTTGAGAGAGCTGACAAATGCAATAAGCCAAAGGTTTATTTCACTGCTCCCTCTAAATGGGTTTTAAGATATTGTATTACTCTGTTTATGTAAGTCTATTTCTTAATTATAGCATGTGTGTGTGTGTGGTGTGTGAGTGCATGCATGTGTGTCTGTGTGTGTTTATGTGCGTCTGTCTGCGCCCGTGTGCACGTGTCCTTGTGTTGAACACTAATTGGTCTTGATAGGCTCGGAAAAGTGACATCATTACCAGATTGTGTGGATTTCCCCCAGAGGTCAAACAAGTGGGCAAAGTAAAAAAAAAAAGAAAAAAAGAAAAAACATCTCGTCTTCCAAGATAACTGCATCGTCTGCTGAGTGTAACTGGTTCAGACACCACGCAGAGGCCTCAGGGCCGTGTTGATGCATTTCAGTTGTTTTAATCCTGAACTTCTGTGTGTATGTGTGTGTGTGTGATGTATTTTTTTCACAGGGATAACTTCCTTCAGTCTCATTCAAAACTGGAAGTGTTATCGAAAACATCTGAGGCAAGTGAAACCTCCAGCTCCTGTTTGATCTGCAGCTCTGAGCTCAATCCGAGGACGTCGACAATGAAATTATATGAAATTATAAAACGTATCAGATGAATGAGTGACTCTACAGGCGGAGGGGGATTATTATAAATAAAAAATAAGAGAGAGAATCCCAGTAATGACACCGTATAGATTTATTATCCAGCAGCACTAGGGGGGGGGGGGGGGGGGGACCTGCACACAAGAGGATCACGTTACTGCAGGTCTCAGATCTGTGCTCCGGCTTCCTGTGTGTCACACAGTTGTTTTAAAATCCTACTGTTGGTTTATAAAAGCGCTGAAAATACTCTGTCTGATCTGCTGCTGCACCGTTGAACCTGAGTCCAGTCCCCAGAGTCCGGAGGTTTAATGCTCCACAGCTCTGCAGCAAAGTCCCAGAAAACTTTCCCCTTCCCTTTGCTACTTATTCATTTTCTGTTTTAGCTCTTAAATTGATTTTTTCTTATCAGACTTGTCCTTAAATGGCCTGAAGACAGAAGAACAGCACTGATGACCAGACCAGAGATGAACACTGGTTCAAAATCTTGTGTGAGAGTTTTATAGAAACTAAAAAACATATGTTATTATATGAGAAATAAGGGCTTAAATTTGCATATGAAAAACAAACGTACAACTAAAATATAAAGATTTTTAAACTTATAAACTGATTTACATCATTACATCACATTATATTAGTCCAAATGATCGTATTTTAGTTGTGATTAATAACCGGTCAGTGACACAAAAGTAACACAGGGTCAAAACAAAAAAGTATTGTTCATTATATTAATTTATTCATCAGCTGTTGTCCCATTATTTCTTATTGTCCTATTTGTTAGTGTGGAGAGACATTTGACTGAATCTGCTCATTTTCTGTTTCAGATTTTTAAGTTAGAGATTTAAAAAAAGCTAGATTTTTCTTTATATTTCTTTATTTGTCATGCTGAGTTGATGAAAACCTTTTAAATGTGACAATAAGACTTTGTAGGGTTCACAGTCTCCTTCTCCCCTCTGAGCTACATGATCAGTGTCTTTAGAGCCGGTTAGAAAAATATAATATAGTTCACTGGCGCCACCTGGTGTTCAGCCATGATACTTCAACCAACTGGATATTCACTACAAAAATACATTTACTTGTATTTTACTTGAGTATTTATTAATTTGTAGCATTTTAAATGTACTTTTCAGTAAAATATGTCACTTTTTTTAAAGCACTTTATTTATAGACTATTTTTCAGAACACAAAACAACTCATCAACCTCGCCCACCCACTCCCCACAAGGCCAACAAAGAAAATATATAGTATATAAATGAATAAATAAACATATAAAATATAAAAAAGAAAAAAAGCAATGTATATATCTTCATATAGATGTAAACTCACATATATAGTATATGTACTAAAGGAAAAAAACATTCCCGCCTGCACAATCGTAGTTACATCGACGTGCTCATACCCATGCAAATACAACCATACATGTACACACATACATATATCCATACTTATACATATACAAACACATATATGTACCATTATAAGTGCATACACATTTTCATCCACCTGAGAAAAAAACTACAATATTTCACTTTTTACTCTTTTATTTTTTTAATTTTACACTTTTTTTTATCAGCTTTGTGCAACTTTCACTTGTTGTGTTTGTTTTGTGCTTCAGGGCGATTTTCTTCCACGGTGTCGTCCTGGTTTGACCCATGTGCTGCTCAGTCTGTCTCTGTTTACCTGTGTCTGTGTCTTCAACCCTTCCAAACTTCCACACTACACATGACACACACCCACACACACTCGCTGACCTCTACATCCTGTTGTTGGCTGCACAGTCACAGAAGTGCAAACACAACCACTCACCAGCATCATGCAGACACCTTTGTATCTGAGTCACTGCTCTGCTGCTGAGTGACAGCTCTGCTCTCCACCTATGAGAAAACGTAATGTGCTGTTTTCCTCTGAATCTGCAGAAAGTGCGGATGTTACTCTGCAGAAAACAAACATCGCTCATTTTAATCTCTGCTGTGACCTTATTGACCTCTGCTCCACATGCATGACAAATACTGCTTACAGTAAAGGACAATTCCAGGCAAATTCAACGCGAGGCTAGTATTTTCCTATCATTTTAGGTCTAAAAGAAGGAATCTGAAGGTTTTCAGTTTAATTGCTCCTGTTTTGCGGCAGCGATGAATGGGAGTGGATGGAAGTTCCGCTGCTTAGGCTGTTTACATCCCTCAAATCCGCAATTTTTTTCCACACACCGAGAAGTTTATTTACTTCAAGCAAGCCGACATGTTTGTAAAACTAGATCTAATTCAAAGTCTTGCGTGAGACCCAAGTTGATGCGCTCTGTGTGTTCACATGCAGTCGGAAGCTCCCGTTTGTGTCATAAACACAGGAATATCAACTCTTGACTTGCTTGAAGTAAACAACCTTTTCGGTGCATGTTTGAGTAGCCATCTGACGCTGTCTGTGGAAAAAAATTACAGCTTTGAGGGATGTAAACAGTCTAAGCAGCGGAACTTCCATCCGCTCCCATTCGTGGCGATGCGGGGACAGACACAACTACCGCAAAACAGGAGCAATTAAACTGAAAATCTTCAGATTCCTTCTTTTAGACCTATAAAATGTTAGGAAAATACAGCCCCGAGCTGAATTTGCTCCGTAATTGTCCTTTAAATATCCAACAGGCCTGTGGAGAGACCGTGCACCACCACACACGTCCTCATGGTGGCAGCTGCGACTACAACATGAACCAGTGTTTGTCTGAATGGGATTTCAGGCCCATAAAACTGGCCCATTTCCTTCCAAGGGATCATTACTGGAAACAGTCAGCAAACAATAACCACATTAAAAACATCACAGAGCCACTGAACAGATAGCATCCGTGTTAGCGCTCCTCGCTCATTAACGCTGGCACTGAATAAGACAAACTGGTCGTGTGGTTGTTGCCACCGTCCGACCTCCAAAATATTTACTCAAACCAAACACACACACACACACACACACACTGTGTTGCCTGGGGACGTCACCATAAACCTTATCATCCTGCCTCAGTTCATCACCTCTGCCATCTGCTCTCACTCACATTCTGCAGCACCACACACACACACAGACACAGACACACACACACACACTCTCAGGTAGTCGCACACACATGGTCAGAGATTGGATTCAGGTAAATCACACTGTTGTTTGTGTTTGTGTTGGGACCTGCAGCAGCAGAAGAAGAAGAAGAAACTCAGACAGATAAACAACATGAAAACAAGATTGCACATGTTCACAGGAAGTATTTTATGAAAGAGACATTTCCTCACAGACACAGAGGGAAAAACCGCAATGATTTTCGCGGCTTGTAAATAAAGGTTTGAAATGAAAAAGAAAAATTTTAGGCAAGGAAACTTTTATTTCTTGAAATAAAACTTCTTTAAATTTGCATATTCACTTGATCAGACCAATGCCACTCTAATATCCGTTAAGTATGGAGCTCCAGCCTTAGAAAAACATCCTCTTGTCACTGTGAGTAATAGGATCCAGTTCAGTTAAAGGAAACAAGACTTAACATGTTAATTAATGAGTTAGGTGACGACAAGAGGATTTGTTTTCTTGTTTTTTTTCTTACCTGCATGTGGACAGAGCCAGACTTGCTGTTTGTTTCCACCTGTTTCCAGTGTTTATTCGCGGCTAATGAAGTTAGACAGCTGCTGGATCAGACTTCTTGTCTTCACTCCAAAAAAAAGCACAACAGTGTCATATACTGTATAATCACCATTTACTGTAAGTTGATATGATCAACTTAGTAGTAGTTGCTTATTTGCACTGACCTACAATGGCTTATTAAGGCCAGTTTTGAGTTTTAAGTCCAAAATTTAGGAACAAAAACTAAAACTTTACGTAAATGGATTAATAATACGCAAATTAAAAATATTATTCAGTAGCAACGTTAATTTAAGCATCTATTTTATCTCTCCATCAAGTCCTGAGGCCAATTTATCATAAAGATTTATTTATAGGATTATATATTCCATTGCACCGACATTTATTTCAGATTAATTTACATCACACAGACCACAAACTAACGATTGATAAAGCTTGTTCCAATCTATAAAAAATACATCAGGTCTGAGTTGTCTGTTGCATATATATGGAGCTTTCTGAATCAAGTCAATCAATCGTTCTATCTTTATCACACAATCAATTCCCATGTGTAACTGGACTCCAAGCCCGGATCAATCGGCATGACTGTCAAAACAGGTCCTCCACAGATCTTAAATAACAAGTGTGCCTGAATGACCTATTTAGAGACGCTGATGGTGATTATGCAATGGTATGTGTAACAGAATAGCAGAGGGAAAATGTTTTCACTGAACCAGACCCACCCGTATCAGATGTGCTCCGTGTCATAATACGGCATTATCATCAGCTTGGGTTTTTTCTCTTTGCATGCAGTCGGGAGCTAGGTCACCGAGAAAGGTCACGTAACACCTATCTGTAAAAAAAAAAAAAAAGAAGCTATCTGACAGTTACAATGGGAAACAAGCTTCTGTGTGTTTGAGTGACATCTAGTTTCTTCGTCATCTTTCAAAGGGTTGGTGTCTGATGATGCTGTGGGAAGAAAAGTGAAGGTTTTTAAATCAATCCTGATGGGAACGTGTTCGTTTGAAGAAGGTTTTGTACCAATTGTACCAGCTCAGCACAATAAATGTCAAATGTCAGGCTTTATATGATGATATAAAGGCTTTTGGGTTCATCATCTGAAAACAATGAGTATGTGTAAGAAATTTTCCAACAATTCATTCAATAGTTTTTGAGATATTTCACTTAAAACCTCAAATTATCCACTTATTGTAGCACATTAAATGTCAAAGGATCATCAAAATTCATTGAGATTCATCATCTGGGGACAATAAATACCTGCACAACATTCCCCAACATTTAATCCAGTAGTTTTTGAGGTCTTTTACTTGAAACCACAAGTAATCAACTTATATCAGCACATTAAATGTCAAAGGATCATCATAGTTGTTTGGGTTCATCATCTGGGGACAATGAATATCTGCAGACAATTTCATGACAATTCACCCTTTTGAGATATGTCACCTAAAACCGCAAATTATCAATTTATTGTAGCACATTAAATGTCAAAAGATCATCGAAATTCATTGGGATTCATCATCTGGGGACAATAAATACCTGCACAAAATTTCCCATCATTTAACCAAGTAGTTTTTGAGATATTCCACTTAAAACCTCAACTGATCAACTCTTACTAGGACACGAATGGTCAAAGGATCACCAAAGTTATTTGGATTCATCATCTGGGGACAATGAATATCTGGACAAACATCAATCCAATAGTTTTTGAGATTTTTCACTTAAAACCTCAAGTGATAGTAGCCTTAAATGTCAAAGGAGTATTGGGATTTAACACCTGCAGAAAACTTCCCAATAATTCATCCAACAGTTTTTGAGATATTTCACTTAAAACCTCGAATTGTCAACTCATTTTGGCACATTAAATGTCAAACGATCATCAAAATTTGTTGGGATTCATCTGCACAAACAATTCATCCAATAGTTTTTGAGATTTTTTTTAACTTAGAACCTCAAGTGATCAATAGTAGCATCAAATGTCAAAGGATCATTGGGATTCATCATTTGGGGACAATGAATATCTGCACAAAATTTCATCCAGTAGTTGTTGGTTATAGTAGTTATAGTTATAGTTATAGTTATAGTTATAGTTAGTTATAGTATGGTTTTGGTTCTGGACTTGACCGACCAGTGTTGCTCAAATGGCTAAAACAAAAAAAAACAGAACATACCCAGGAAATGGTTCTGGTAAAAAATGAACTTTACTGTCAGCGAGACCTTTGCTTCACCTCTGTTTGCACCTCCCATGTGAAACTAACCTATACGACACATGATACACCTGCTCTCAGGTCGTGTATAATAAGTATATGACAGGAATGTGTGGGAAACATGTCGCAACCCAAGCTGTAAACAATACCTGAACCACAGCAGTTGGTTATCTGCCAAGAACAAAACTGGTTTGAAACGGAAACATTATTGATTATATATCTGTACTGTATATATACAGCATGACTTCCAAGCTGATGAGCTATCACATCCCTTCCCTTACTGTAAAGGTTCAGCTCATGAACATTGTTGTAGTCTACTTCGCTCCGTGTGAGATCCTCGTGCATTCCTTCCCCAGTGTTGCCAGTAAGGTGATTACTGGGTATCATTTCCTCTGGCTGTGGAAACCCATTTTCTGGGTCAGTGGACCCCACCAAAGGACTGATTGAGTCTTAAAAAGGGGGCTCCCTCAAGCATACGTTTGCTCTCCTTGTACCAGAGACAATGGCGCCCCAACAAAAGCAACAACGCCCTTGCAACATCACTGGGAAACCCTGCAACAACACCAGGAGGAGGAGGAAGATCACAGCTAATGGAGGCTGTAATTCACGGAGGTGGTGGGACAACTGTAAAACAATCACAGCTCCTCGTGGTAGCAGCATGTTAATGTCTGTAGCCTTCTACAAACGTGTCAAATCAATTTACTGTCAGTTTATCTCAGGTTCAGGTTCAGGTTAGACAGATAAAGTGCAGATTGACTGAGCTCCAGTGTGTTTTTTTGAATCAATCGAGGCCCCGAAGGTGTTTTGGTGTCTTGCTGATTTTGTTTGTGTCTTTTTAACTTTCATTTCCGTTTCATCTGCTCATCATTTGTCCTCAGAATCGCTCATGCGTGGGCATCAGTGATGGTGGAGGAGGAAGGAGGAGGAGGAAGGAGGAGGAGGAGGAGTGAGGGATCTGTTGCTCCCTGTGTAACGAGATTCCCGGCTAATCAGTGACTTTCCTGCGTTATCTCTGCCATCAGGACACTCGGGAGGCCGAGTAACCCAGGACGAGCTGATGTCATGCCGAGATGGGTAGAGGGGGGGAGGTGTGTGTGTGTGTGTGTGTGTGTGTGTGTGTGTGTGTGTGTGTGTGTGTGTGTGTGTGTGTGTGTGTGTATGCATGTGTGTAGAGGGAAGTGTTCACCACAGTTTATGTTTGTGAGCAAGCTCCTGATTTGAGCATGTCAACGACTGTGTGCGTGTGTGTTATGTCTGTATATGTGTGTGTTTGATTTCCTCATAGATCCACAGATGAGGTTAAGTCACATGAGGATGACTAACTGTGCCCATGGACCATATGATGTAAGACAGACTGGTGAAACGTGTGTGTGTGTGGTGCTGTTTGTTTGTGTGCACCAATGTGAATATTTCTGGGGTTTCTTTTTATGTGTGTTCTCACAAATATAAATGTGGTTGTGTATTATTGTGCATCAGTGTCTAGTTGACTTACAGTATGTGTACACCCCCTGTTTGTTTGTGTGTGTATCTGTGTATTGTGTGGGTTTTGTGTTTTTGAGGAAAAGACACAGAACAAGACAAAACCAAACACTGTTCACCACTGAGTTTCTGAGGATCAGTAGAGACGCAGCATTGTGATATTTATCTGGACGAAAACATTGATCTTTTTTCTTTTTCTTTTGTTTCACCATTTTGCTTGTCTTTACTTTACTTTATTTGTTTATTTGGATGGGACAGTGCACATTAATGGATAAAAACATGTAGGCTAAATGTGCCGGATTATAGCAAGGTGCTAATTCCCGTCCGGAGTCCCATAAACATAAAAACAGTTCAATAACAGTACACATAATAATGTAGACAACACTTTAAAAGACAAAAAGGCAACTATGACATCGTTGTCTCATGCAACGAGGACACACATTCCTGTTGGTGTTTTCACACTGTTTCATCGACCTGCAGGTGCAGATAAGACACTGAGGAAAATATGGCTGCACCCCGAAGAAGGAGAAAACAGAAGACACCTGCTAGCTAAAAAGAAAACACCAGTCTTGAAAAGTGGGAGGAAATGCATAAAATACACTTGTGTTGAACACGATACTTTGGTGATAAAAGAGATCTCTCTGCAAACACCAGGAGGTATAGCTTAGCTTAGCTTAGCTTGGTATAAAGGGGAAACTGCAGGCTATTAGCTATTAGCACCTCAGTGATGAACGTGTTGTATTTTGTCCAGTTCATCTGTGCACAGACACAAATGAAGAAGAAACTATTTGTATTGTGCAATTAAAGCAAAATCCATCAACTGTACAATCCAGGATAACCCTGTAATTTACAGACCGTTAATTATGTGATAATGTCAAGGAACAGCCAAGAAACAATTAATTGCGTAGTAGCTAATAGAAGATACAAGAAATAGCCTGGAAATAACGGTCAGTTTCATAGTAATGTCGTGTTTTTCATAAAGGCTACACATGCTTTTCATGCTTTGAATTTTTTTTTGGAAAGGGCAGAATTTTTCTCCACCAAGTCTTTGCAATTGATTGATATTTCTGGGCCATTTCTATGCAATCAATCATTATTTCTTGGCTATATTTCTTGACACCATGAAATTGACTGTTATTTCTAGGCAATTAATGGCCTGTAAATTAAAGGCTTACCCAATCCTGTAGCTACATCACAGTTCTGGATCCATAATAAAGATCTAACGTGGCCAAAGATCATTAGAAAAAGAGTAAAAAGAAAAACCATTAGCAGCCTCAGTTGTGTTCATCATCTTTCTGGAGCGACGTGAGCTGGATCCACTGTCAGAGAGAGACAGACAGGCAGCTCGATAAGACAGACAGGCAGCAGCATTTTCCTGATTGCCACATGAGGTGTCCCTTACACTGCCCCACTCTGCACTCAATGGAAAAATGATCTCACTCCTTCAAACACCGCTGACTTCATCCCCTGATGTTTCGGCGGCCGGCCGGAGCGAGGGCTGACATCAGCGCAGGCTTTACCTGAGCAGAGCAAATATAGCATGACACAAGGAGGGAGTGTTCGCTCAGCGCTGCCCGCAAGTTTTCTCAATGGAATATTGTTTTTATTATGTCATGCTGCATGGCGCTATAACCCCACCAACCCCCTCGCCCCCATCCCCAAAACATGAGCATGAGCAATAGGAAAACAAGGTGGCATAACATGTTACACACCAAGAGCTATAGGCGACTTTATTAAAGGATAATTGTGAAGTTTATTTCCACTCGAGGTCTTTTTCTCTCTTGACTTTCGGCCATCGCTTGTGTTGGTTATGATAACATTGCACTCACCAAAAGTAATTGCTAAGATCCGGGAACGGAGGGGAAACATTGAAGGAGAAAGACGTCCAATGGGGCAAAAACAGTGAGGCTGCAAGGAAGTAATAGAAGCCAGAGAGAAACCACTTTATTTGGAGGTAGAGCTGGAAGTGACTGCACAAACACACACACACACACCACTGCCTGGTAATAATGGATTAATGTGCAGCAAGCAAGCACACACAGCTACAGGAACAGGAAGCTGGTTTTGCAAAGAATGAGAGGCGTTTGTTTCCATTTTTCTCTTGCAAATAACTTGTATTTTAATCAGCTATTTTTTACTGTAACTCTGCAGAAAGAACCCGTTTGTGCAGACGACCACACTTCAGAGCTGCATGTTGTGCACAAAGTCCGATCCAGTTGGGAAAACGCACGACATTGATTTCCGAGCTGGACAAACTGTTTAACTGCTCCTAAAGTGTGTTGTGTGCGAAGACCCAGTAAATGTTTTTTTGTTTAGCTGAAGCGAGCACAGCTTATTCCCATGTCCACCCCCACGGACAGTGCAGCCCCCTCCATCCAGTCCACGAGGGCTCAAGGCCTGTCCCACAGTGAAGTCAAGTCAACAAGTGCTCCGGGCGCTTTTTTTTTATACATGATTCATAGCTTCATTGTCTCGTTGTGAAGTTTAAAAACAGGCGTCACGAGGAAAGTTAGAAGAAGTTATTTTGAGTTGACACACGCTCACACAGAGGGCGATCAAACAACGTCACGTTAAATTATCTCCGCTCGCAGTACGTGATCGTATCAAGGTAGCAGCCTCCACTAAAAAGCAAACCATGCAATTACCATAAATGTGGTGCTAATATCACTGAGAGGCATCCAGCATCTGTCAAAGGACGCCATTCATTAGCGGCCACATTGCAGAAACCCACTGGTATTTCCACCCCACACACACACACACCAAGGACACAGCTTATGGTAACGGCCCCTTGCTGCTGAACCATCAGTCCCACCCCACCACATACAGTCAGGACATCAAGGGGGCGACCGTGCACATTCCTGGCTGGGCGGAGGCCAGATGGCACCGGGATGGCACCGGGTGTCAGTCTCACATACTTCGCCCTCGGTTTGCTTCACTTCAAAGACAAAAGAGGAGCGCCGGGCATTTTGTACATGTGGGGCAGTAAGCTGCTTCTTACAGGTGCCAAAGGTCAGCTTTCATCTTTTGATTGGCTGTTATCATTGAAGAGGAGCTTCTGTATGATGATGATGATGAGGATGATGACAGATTCATAAGCTAAGTTATGGACACTTAGCATTATAATAATAACATCCAGCAAGTTTTAGGAGTTGGTTTACATTGTCTCTGAGTTAGAACGCGTTGATGGACAAATAATTAAAAAAATAAAGACATAATGAAGGAAACAGGAGACTTTACTTCAGCTCCATGGTGGCTGTTTTAACAGGGAGTTCTCTAAGATCGTATAAAATGTCTCATGGAGATCATGGATGTTTTCTAGATGTTCATGGTCCCCTGAAGATGACCTCCAAATGGTTGGCAATTTCATTTCAGGAGAAATGTGTCTAAGATTCTTCTTTGAATCATCTTTTTTTAATTTTTTATTTGGCATTAACATATCATTTAAAATAGTATGAACAATTATTATGATTGGGATGTGTGAACGGGAGGTATGAAACCCAAAAGGGCTTAATATGAAAACCTCACCCATGAAGAACATAATCAAAAACCAATTGTGTTACAAATAAAGACAAGAAAATAAGGAATAATTAAATGATAACAAAAAATAAGTAGAAAAAAGTAACAATCAACTGAGTGATTATACAGTGAATATAGGAAAGAAAAGAAAAACACACACATGAATGAATAATGTAATACAATAATGAAGAAAAAACCATTACAATAAATAATAGATATCTAACATCCTAATGCTACTTCCAGAGCCACAACCAGGTGAAGAAATTCCAGTTATTCTGTCGTTTTCTTGACTTTTAACAGGTGTATTTCTGGTAAAAACAAAGACCTTGGTTCCTAATGACTTTGCGGTTGACGTGTGTGGCTCAGAGTAAAACATCTGAACCTAAGTCATCCCTGGAGTTTGTGTCTCATAAAGGTAAAGGTAAAGGTACTTTATTTGTCACATATACAGCTAGTACAGTGAAATTCTTTCTCTGCATTTAACCCATCCCTGAGGAGCAGTGGGCAGCCGCGGTGCAGCGCCCGGGGACCAACTCCAGATTATGAGCCAGTGCCTTTGGTCAGGGGCACTGACTGGAGGATCAGGCTAGCTGGCATGTTTTTAGTGGTGGGGGAAACCGGAGCACCCGGAGGAAACCCACGCAGACACGGGGGGGGGACATGCAAACTCCACACAGAAAGGACCTGGGCGGCCGGGGATTCGAACCCAGGACCTTCTCATCATCTAAAAGCCTTGATTGTACATTATGTTTAGTTCTAATTTGAGCTTCTGCAGCATTATACAGTAACATTACAGTACACCACCTGCATTTTCATATTTACTTGCCAGGAATCAAAAACAAACCTCAAGCTTTTATTCATCCTAAATTTCAGTTTATTTAATAAAGAGCATCACGGCCTCAGAGCTACAGGCGTCTCCAAAAGTCAAATCAAAACAACATGTCTTCATATAGAAACCCCTCAGTCACAATGTTCTGTTTAAGTGAGTATTTCCATGACCGTCAAATCGTATTAAATCTAGCATCACCCATGGAGGGACATCTGCGGTCAAGCTGGGTGACCTTGTGCTATTAGGTCTCCTAGTACCGGATAAACCCAAACTAAACACAACCGCCCACTTGTTCAGGCCTCCAAACAGACTTTGTGTGTTGTTTTGGTGGAAAGATCTGGAGGCATTGTTTACACCACAGAGTTTACAAGGATTGCGAGTCATTACAAGCAGGAATCCAACAAATTTAGATGGGCTCCCTCGTGAAAACAGTGCGATACGACTGAGATTGCGAAACCATGAAAAACCCGGGCAGCAGAAAATGTGGAGCTGAGCTCAGAGAAGCTAAAATAACTTATTATCAACTTGGCTTTTCTTTGATATCCAACCACACACTGAGAGCCCCTTTATATCCAATCTATAATGGATATCTTTATCATCAGTATGCCAAACAGACCACGATCTACATGCCATGCCTTTGATACAACAGAGGCAGTTTTGATGAGGGGGGAGGAGGAGGCCGTGCCCCCGGGGGAGGCCAGCCCCACTGGTTTTCCCCCTCGCAGGGCAAGATAAACCAGCTGCATCACTATAAATGTCATAACATGGGTTTTTTTTTCTTTTTCTCTCTCCCAAATTAGCATGGAAATGAAGTGGAAAATGGGATATAAATGGAAATGTGGGTGAAGAGGGGGCTGGTGGCAACAATAGGAGGGTTTACACAAAACCAGTGCTATGTGGGCAGCAAGCGAGCGAGTGAGGAGAGAGAGAGAGCGAGACGAGAGACACATCAACAAGGCTCTTCTGTGTGTCCTTAAAGCCATCCTGCTTTTAGAACAAAACACTGTCTCCCACAACACTCTTTGGTCTGCAGCACGTCTCGACACAGGGGCCGGTTTTATGGTGCAACACACATGAATGTGAATACGTGCTTATTAGCATGTGTCAGAAGAACAACGCTGAATGAATAATATGAAGCTGTAACAAGTGTTTTAAACTCCAAAAAGATTAAAGAAGGACTTGATACACTGCAAAAACTCAAATATCTTACCAAGAATATTTGTCTTATTTCTAGTCAAAATGTCATTTCTAGTCAAATCAAATCTCATTATACTTAAAATAAGACTCATCACATTAAAAAGTAGCTTGTTTTTAGACACTTTTTACTCCTTTCAAGCATATTTTCACTTGAAATACGTAGAAAAATCTGATAGTGGAGCAAGTTTTTCTTCCTTATTACAAGCACAAAAAACTTGCTTTCACTGGCAGATTTTTCTACTTATTTCAAGTGGAAATGTGTTTGAAACAAGTGAAAATGATCTAAAAACAAGTACATTTTTAGGTGATGAGTCTTATTTTAAGTGGAAAGAGATTAGTTTTGACTAGAAATGAGACATTTTGACAAGAAATAAGACAGATATTCTTGGAAAGATTTTGAGTTTTTGCAGTGTACTCATTTAATTTTCAACAAATAAAAACCTTTCAACCCATAAAAAAAGATGTAAACAATGAATTTTATCACACTAACGAGAGTGAGTCTGCGTCACATCTTATTCTCCTAGACCAAAATCACACTGTTGCATTTCCCATATTTGCTTTGCAGTACAATGAACATGAGCTCTGCAGTTTATATATATTACCATAAACACTCACTACTGCACCAGTGACCTTATTCACAGCTGAGAAATGTCCAACAAAAGCAGCATTCACTTAAGATCTAGTGAAATTCACATTACTCAGCTGTTTTAGGGAATTTTGTTCAAAAATGTAACTGGTTTTCAATATTCCCGTATTTGGTGGGAAGTAACAAACATTTGTATAAATTAATCTATTCAGAAAGGCAGCCTTTTGTTTCGTTGTTTGATTCTTGTACAACTTTGATGATGATGATGAATAGCTACATGATGAACTGACATTTACAGTAAGAAGTGCAGTGAGTGCCTGCCCACATAAAGTAGCTTTTACTGGGATAAAGGACTAAACATGAGTAAACACACTGAGAGTTGAATCAAATATCAAGATAAAGGCTAAAAACAAAAGATGAAAAAACTATTTAATAACGTAAAAAAGTCAATTTTAACTATGCAGACATTTGTACCTTTCTGAAACCATCTAATAGGCTTTTTTGCAGTGTGTGTGTGTGTGTGTGTGTGTGTGTGTGTGTGTGAGGCAGCTTTGTGTTTTAACTGGCAGCTCAGCTGGGCCGGTGCAGCTGCATGGCAGCCACTTCTCTACAGGGCTGCCAGTCAAAAACACCCCTATAAATGCTATTGTGCTCACCTGATTGATCTTTCACAGGCCAGACAGGCCGACTTTGGAGGGGAACGGCGAGGAATGGTCGGTGCAAAAACAAGCGAGCCAGTGTCTGCGGCGGAGGAGGTTGGGCCGCAGGTGGCTAGGAGGCACGCTTGGGTTGGCGCACTAGCTCCCGTCAGATGCCAACAGTGACATTTCCTGACTATGGCTATACACAAGCAGGCAGGCATCCCAGCAACGGTGCAGTGTCCTGGGGGGAATGAAGAACAGGCCTCGGGGAGGAGAGCAGAGATGCATGGGAGTCAGTGCACATACATGGACGCATGCATTAAACATGAAACACACACACACACACTTTGTCTCTCTCTGTCATAAACACACTAATAAAGATCTCTTTCTGTTTCTCTTTCTTCTCTCACACACACACTGCAAAAACTCAAAATCTTTCCAAGAATTTTTGTCTTATTTCTTGTCAAAATGTCTAATTTCTAGTCAAAACTAATCTCTTTCCACTTAAAATAAGACTCATCACCTAAAAATTAACTTGTTTTTAGATAATTTTCCCTTGTTCCAAACAAATTTTCACTTGAAATAAGTAGAAAATTCTGCCAGTGAAAGCAAGTTTTTTGTGCTTGTTGTTCCACTATCAGATTTTTCTACGTATTTCAAGTGAAAATATGCTTGAAATGAGTAAAAAGTGTCTAAAGACAAGCTACTTTTAATATGATGAGTCTTATTTTAAGTATAATGAGATTTGTTTTGACTAGAAATGACATTTTGACTAGAAATAAGACAAATATTCTTGGTAAGATTTGAGATTTGAGTTTTTGCAGTGCACACACACACACACACACACACCTCCACTGAAGCTCATCTGTTGCAGAGAGGGGAGGAGGGGGGGGGCTCGGCTCAGCTCAGGCGAGTGAAGCCTGTCTGGGGTGCTGACTGAACATCACTGCCAGGAATTCCACAGGGGTGGGTGGTGCACGGGCGGGAAATCACTCGACGTGTCTCTCTCTCCGGTGTGGAGCCCGGCAGGCGGTGACAATCCTCCCTGCACCAGCCTCAATAAGGAGCACGAGGCCGGGAGGTGCAAATCAAACGCTTGGAACCGTCTCCATTCACGTCAACAGAGGTGACTCACAATCAACTGAACTTCCTCATGTGCAACCACAGTTGAAATTCAGTTCACAGTCAGTGAGAGCCGTTCGTTATGCTTTAAAGCCCCAGTATGTAACTTATTTGGCTTTTTATTAGCAAAAATCAAATATTGCTTTCATAAATACATATTTCACTGAAGTCGAATCACACCCGCATACAAATGAAAGCTTTCTTGTACCTTAGAATGAGTTGTTACAAGTCGTTACAAATACATAAGTGCAGCGGCGTAGCCATCATTTTAAAAGTGAGGGGGACAAATTGTTCAAAGGTCTATTGAGTGATTTATCATCCTCTCGCATTCAATTGCGCCTCTCCTTAGCAGCTAAAGAACCACACAAACAAACAGAACAGCACCAGGAAACCGACTTTAGCTCTTTAAAAATTATATACAAAATCAAAATCTAAACTAAAGTTGCCAAACTCTGGTTGAGTTGACATAGAATGACCCTGAAGTGCGGGGGACATGTCCCCCGTGTACCCCGCGTCCGCTACGCCCATGCATAAGCTGGCGATGCACCGAACCGAGGCGGCCATGTTGCATCGCCATTTTTTATGTTCAGTGGCAGCGTGACCGTAGGTAACCACGGAAACTCAGCGGAGCTGTCGGCTCGGGGAGAAAGTTTCCCAGGTAGCGCCTGTTAAAACTGTCACCACTGTGTAGTGTGAGGAAGGACGGAGGCACTGGTGTTGCATTCAGGTGCAGTCAGGCAGACGGCCGTCAGCAAACCAACTGGATGTCGACGAGAGAAAGACAGTAAAACTTCGGTCAGGTAAACAATACCACATCACCATGACAACATATTGTCACACCTGTATTGTTTGTTTACATAGACACTTGTTTATCCTGTTGCATGCAGCGTCTGTTGTCTGTCTGACGTCCGCCCGATTTCACGTGAATGCAACATCAAGAATACGTTCAGATATGCAACCGCACCGCTAGATGGGGGGAATTCCTACATATTAGACCTTTAAAGGGGAACTATGCAAGTCTGGTCACTTTTCTGCTGTTTTGCTAACCCTCCTCTCCGCCATTACATGTGCATTTGTTTTCAACAACACCGGCGAGAAATCAATCAATAGAGCTGCAGTACATAACGTTATATATCATATACAATGTTACAACGTGTATATGTAGTCTTATCTGTCATAAACAAGAGATAACAGTTTACGGGGCGCATTTGTGTTGTGTTGCAGAGACGAGAGCTGGGACACCGGGGCAGCGGCAGTGATCTTGCAAAGTTGTTTTTCAGCCAAGAGACGCTATGTGGAAGGCAGAGAGCCTCCATTCTTCCTCGTAACAAGTTACATGTCATTTATTAAACCATCACAATTACTCCAAAGCTGTTTAATTAAGGTAAAAATGTAGCGTAGTTAAGCGAAAAATCCTGCATAGTTACTCTTTAACACGTTAAAATCTGACCTCAGGAGGCCAGGGCATTGGAAACAAACAAAAACATAACTGGCTCCAGAGTTATTTTCAGGTACGCATTGTTTGCTGCGGAAATTAACTCCTGGATGTAAATCAAGCATCTTCGATTTAGCACAGGCAGGACACAGGGAAGCCCTGGTGGGCGTCGGTGCTGCTGGTGGTGGTGGGGGGGGTCCAGATTTGGCAGCGTGGCATAGTGAGGATGTGAGATGATTAAGGAACTTACGTGGAGCTGATATTATTTTTGGTCACTCTGGAAAAAAAAAAAAAGGGTTTGTCTCTTGGTGCAAACACGCAAGCAAGTTACAAGGGCATGTGAAACAATAACACAAATACACACCCCACAGACTGCCCCCTCACCCACCCCCACCCCAGTTTCACACAATGAGTGTTTGCATTGGGAATCATTTTCCAGTTGGCGTGGCACGTGAGAGAAGCTGCTCTTCCTCTGACGCTCGTTCCACAGTCCAAACAAACCAGGGGAGGAGAGTCAGGGTGGGGGTGGGGGGTGTTTTCACGGTGCTGTGACCTGACGCCCGGCGACTAATGTCGCACACATCACGTGACAGTTTCCGGTTTTTATTTGTGGAGAAAATTTAAGTACAAACTCTCCAGAGTGTTTAATTTTAGGGCGGGTACATGTGGTTGTTTTATATAAAGAATGGATCACATGATTGTTTTGCTCGTGACACAAGGTCACTCAGATAATTATCACCAGTGGCAGCCATGATTTCGTGTGTCGCTACTTCACTGACAGAAATTACATTTACATACAAGACACTACACCTCGTCTGTGGGCCTTGTTTTGTCTTTCAGCTCGTTGTTTTGGTCTCGTTTTCTATCAGTTTGATGCAGCTCACTGAACTTTCTATTGATCTAAAGCAGAGATAAAAATAAAAAATAAAAATAAACACCAAACACAGCCACGCGTTCATTGAGCAATTGCACCAGCAAAGAATGAACCAAGACAAACAAACAAACAACATAAGTTGGCACAAATGGACCGAACCCACATGGTTTGGTTTTGGTTTTGGCCTCGTTTGCATTTGGCATAGCGGATAAAATGCTTGTTATGGGAACGGCTGTGGCTGAGGTGAAGATGGTGCACGTCTATGAAAGCAGCAGAGAGTCGATTAGCATCAGAGACTAACACACACACACACACACACACACACACACACACACATTGTTTTCATAGACAAAAACTCGCTTCATCGGTCTCATAGAGAGCGGAACACAACTTCCCAAATCTACAGTGAAATAACTGAAACTATCAGTTTGTATGTGATTTAATCTTTGGTTTATATCTTATATTTTATCATTTGTTTCTTTTCATGTCAGCTTAAACATGGACGACGAGGTTAATGCTCAGAAAACAGTGGAAATTGAAGCATCTGCAACTCAAAGACGGATAAAGATCATGTGATATGATCGAAAGTAGACCATATGGTGAACTTGTTTTGTTGATTTCCTTATTATTTCCTGTGTATACAAACAGGAATGTGACTTACATTGTGTGAAGGTCACATCACAACATATGTTAATATACTTTTTTTTTTTTTAACAGTTAAAATTGTGTCAGCTTCGAGTTTAGTGGAAAAAAACACACACATAAGTGGGTTATAATTGGATTTTTTTTGCTTCCAGTAAGTAAATCCTGGTGTGATGTCCTTGGCGTTATCAGAGGAATCTTCATTTGTTTATCAGTCACCATCGGCCTTTATCAGGAGCGAGGGAGGAGAAGGAGAGAGGAGAGAGGAGAGAGGAGGAAGGCAAGGCTCCAGAGAGAGGAAGAGAGGAAAGACAGGGAAGTGTTGACGCCTCTGCCTCTGTCTCCTTCTGTCTCCTTCTGTCTTTTCTCTCTTTTCCATAATTTTCCTCCTTCACTCACTTTCATGCTTTACTTCCACAGTTCTATATCTTCCTTTGTTTCTCTCTTTCCTCTCCTCTCTTACTGTACATTTATCCTCCTCCATCTCACTCTTGTCTCTTCCATAACTGGAGCAGCTGAGCCGAGGCTATAATAACATTTCAGCCATCCATCAAGCACAGCCAGCTTTGATCAATAAGCACTTTGACTCCACTCCACTGAACTTAAAATGTCTCCCCTCTGTCTCTGTCAGTACTTATCTCTCTGCTGACAAAGCTATATTAGACACATGGGTGGATGACTATTACAATAGATTTCACAATGCATTTCACTGCTGTGTTGTGTGTGTGTGTGTGTGCCTGTGTATGTGTGCACTGTGAATGAAATACATGTTGAGGTGATCTATGGCTGCACTGTATGTTCTTTACTATTGCAATTCATCGTAAAGGATCTGAAGAAGTCGTAAATCCTGTGCAGCACCGCATCAGCACTCTAGTGGATGTAGGTGTATCAATACATGTAGGTATTTAACACAGGCTGGTTCTGCACCTACCCCACCCCCACCCCCTCCCTTCACCTCCCACACCTCTTTTCATTTAAAGATGTGAATTAAAAACACATGTGCTCCTTGAAAAACACGTGCCGCGTTTTTAAAAAAAGTCCACTTTTTCTTCCACGTTGGATTCTTGTGTGAGATCACATGTGACAGCGGCGAAGGACGTAAAAAGTTTTGACTCATGGCAGAAAAGTGATCAAGGAGCAGAAGGAGGAAGAGGAGGAGGAGGAGGAGGAGGGGAGCGGTTTCCTTCCACATGAGGAACTCTCTTTTATTGACTTGAAATCATATCAATATTTTTCACATGTGAGAAGTTAATTTCGCGTAAAGAGAGAGAGAGCAAGAGAGTGTGTGTGTGTGTGTGTGTGTGTGTGTGTGTGTGTGTCTGTGTGTGAGAGAGAGAGAGGGATGATTCACAAGCAAAAAAAAAAAAGCATTTTAAATGGAAAACAGTAAATTTCGCCCAAAAAAAGCTGATGACGTGTGTCCCGTGTCACATGTGGGTTAGCAACGTGCAAACAAAATGTGCCAACACTGTGTGGTAACAATGCGATAGTGTTGAGTCATGCATTAATATCTGGGACAAAATTAGGCAGCGGAAATGAAATACAGAGGGAATCTGACCATCAGCAGAAACTCCTGAGATTATTTTTCCTACAAAATAAAAAAAAAAGAGCTTTAAATAAGGACAGGTTTTCTTGTTGTTGACTGTATTTGAAGTTTTTTGGGGAACTGAATACTTCCTCTTTTTCACCTATTAGCTAAAACTAAACCAAAGATATCTACATTATTCAACTTAGATGTTTATTTAGATAAATAAACATTTAAACAGTTTGTAGCCTCTATCTGGTTTAACTTTGGGATAAATGCTAATGTGCTAAAGAGTGCAGAAAGCTCTATGTTTGCCACATGCACAGTGTAAGTTTTGCATGTTTTCATACTAAACAGCTGAAACTGATGCAGATTTGATGTAAAACACAAATCTGACCATGAGAACAACTTCTTTCCTGTTGAGTCCAGTGGTTTGGAGAGTGGAGGTCGACTTTTTCCCCTCTGATTGTTCCATTTCAATAATTTACAGATGACTGAAGAGATAAAACTAGTCTCTCTCTATGTTCACAGAGTGTGTAGCTATAGTCCACCGACCCCAGCTCCTCCCCTGAGACCCTATGGTGTCCCCCAGGCCACATGATGAGATACTGTATAATCTCTCCAGTGTGTCCGGGGTCTCCAGCCCCCAGGAAGGACACATCCTGATCAGATGCCTGAACCACCTCGACTGGTTCCTCTTAACTCTGACGGAGCATCATCTCGCTCCGGATGTTGGAGCTCCTTAAGCTCCATCTGAGGCTGCGCCCTGTGTCCATACTGAGTGAATATAGTGCCTTAAATTTAATGAAACAACTACTAAACAGTCATAATGATCTACTTTTGTAATATCCTCGAGCCAAGCGGCCGGCTGATGTATTATTTATAGCCTGTTGTGTACATCTAAATGTGCATCTAAATATCATTAAGCAGGAAATAACATGTGCAGCATCACCTGTTATGGAGATTGGATTAGATACGATGAGGAGAGAGGGAGAGGGAGGAAGAGGAGGCTCTGAAACTCCTGATTGTCTCTCTGTCTCTGAATCTCAATCATCAGGCCACAGAGACAAAACTCAGATCCCATCACAGCTTCGTTTCCTGTCTCGGCTCCTCGTGGCCGCACACAGACAGTTTCACTTCTGGCCTTTCACTGTGCTCTCTTGCTTGTTGTGTACAAAGTTTTGTGGAGAACTTTCTTTTTTTTTTTTTTGGCAAAGACTTAAAAACCACAAGAATGTGAGCGAGAATATTCCTGAGCAGATTTTTTTTTTTTGACGTCAGTTTTGATGTTGCAGGTCTCCTGCAGAGGCTGGGCCACTGTTTCCTGCCTGGCTCATGGGACCAGACATGAAGTGAGGTAAACAAAGTTTGAGGTTCTTTGAGTTTGTCCGGGCAGGAAAAGAAAAACATGTCAGGACTTTTCGTGCCAGGGCAGGTTTTTATGAATGGAAGTTTTTTTTTTCTTTCTCCCTCCCTCTCTCTCTCTCTCTCTCTTTCTTTTTTTCTTTCTTTTTTTTTGTAACTTTCTCTCTCTCTCTTTTTTGTGAATGAAAAACAACTGGAAAATCCTGTATAAAAGCCCCACAGTCTGCGAGGGAGATGATTGGCTGCTGCGGGGCAAGCTCCGCCCCACGGTTGCTATAGGAGCCCGACTACCGGACTTCTGATTGGTTCGCGGAGGGAACCGAGACTTCATTCATAAGTCAGTGTATTCATGCGGACAATGGTAAGAAATTCGAGCCCTTGAAAGAGGAAATCGACCAATCGGGAGGCTCCTCTGGCCCGAGCTAGAAAAGCAACTCTCCCTCTTCTCCCCCAAATCATGTCTGCTCGAGAAATGACAGCACAGCTGGCGCTCACAGCTAAACTCACTATACACTCCTGCAGAAACATCCAAACTCTGTCCGAGCTGCAACTGTCACTGATCTTTTTTTCTATTCTTCTTCCTCTTCTTCTTATTCTCTTTCTTTAAATCCAGTTAGAGTTCGGGTTTTGTTGCTGTGACTCGACTTAAAAAACGCAACATCTGTTTCCCCTCACAGTTTCAGAAGAGCTGGACTGTTTCCTAAAGAAAGTGGAGCCTGGCAGTGTGCATGGGCAGACGTGGCAAAAAGCCCGAGAAACAGAACAGGCCACTAAATAACACTCATTATTCATCGGCCTCGTGCGTTATGACATGATGTTGCTTTATTTTTTTATTTTTTTAAACACACGCACACAAATAAACCCAACGAGTCTGTGTTATTCTTTAAAGTGGGGGAAATATAAGGTGCAAAACTCGCTTCACCTGAAAGTTGTAGGTAAATGACGAGCTGTCTATCACACACTCACACATACACACACACACACACAAAGGAGATTTGTAAAGAGCTGAGCAGCCCGCTGGGTAATCACTTGCCATCACTTCCCCTCGGCATTTTTTGTGAATGGAGCTCATTATGCATGCAGCCTCCTCCACGCAGCTCCATTCACAAGCAGCGCTCCCTCCTCTCCGTGCATGCAGGCTGCCGTGGATCGCACTCACTTCAGCCTCAATGACCACAAACGGTTAACGGATGGATTATAAGATGGATGGATATTTGGACCAGCAAGTGCCTTACACTTTAGCAAATGTACGTATGGATGAACTGTTGTGTTACTACTTGATTTGTCATGAAAAATAAGATGTGCGAGTGCTTTTTTTTTTCTTTTTTAATGACTCTGCTACCGGGCTTTATCGCTCTCTCTGTGTGTTTCTCTCCGCCGTCTCGCGTCTAGCTGCCTGCACGAGTTTCTTCTTTTTTGCTAAAGCAGCTGTGTGTATCTATGTGAAAAGCGATTTCCTTAACAAACCAGCAACCAAAAAAACAAAAAAAACAACCTTTAATCTAAAGTGAAGTGAAGCAGAGCAAGTGCTGTTGTTTGATAATGTCCGTGCAGCGAGCGGCGCGTCACTCCGGTGCCAAATGGTCACTTTACTTTCCTCAGACACAAACAGCGCGTTTGTTTTTGCCACGATTTCTCCTCCACAACGGAGAAATGTGTTGTTTTTGTTGTTGTTAACGTGTTCACCTATATATGCTGTAGACTCCCAGTACAAATCCACGTTATTTGACCTGAATTAGACGTGTCCAAAAGTGGTTCACTCACTCACTCACTCGCATCACTTCAAGTTAGTTAGTCTGGTTAGGCTGATGTCTACTCTGCTCCTGGCCACAGTTTAAAACATGGTAGCAGTCCATTATTATCTGTGTTGGACACTATAATGTCCTGCCGGAGTCTTGTTTCTCACTTCTCCTCTTGTTAACATGTATGGGTTTTGCAGAAGTCGCAAGGAAATGGGCCCCTAAATAGACTGTTGATGGCAGCGAAAAGGAAATACATGGACACAGAATTACCCCCTCAGGAATCTGAAGGTAAAGTAAAGTGGAAGTTTCACAGATTGTGGCCTCTGACTGCTGTCTTTTACATGACGCATGGTTAGTTTATGAACCTGCAGGCAAAAAAAGTCAGTGTCTGTGTTTAAGCATGATGATGATGTTGTTGTTGGGGGGTTTAAGGAGACTCATATTAGACAGCAATAAGTCTTGTGAGCTGTCAGCTTGTCAGTCTGCAGTGTATTGATTGTGTTTCTCTGTCTCCTCAGACCTCTTCCAGGATTTAAGCCAACTCCAGGAGACATGGCTCACAGAAGGTGAGAAATGCCTGCAGGCTGAATTTTTTTTCCTTCTCTCTATCTTTCTGTTGCTGAATTAGTGTTTTTTTTATGTGATGATGTCCATCATTTATGACAGTAGTGATGGTGGTGGTGGTGGTGGTTGTTGCTGCGTTGGTGATCGGTGAACAACAGGAACCTGTTTGGTTTCCTGTCAAACCAACAAAGTTTCATTATTATTAATTTTTTTTTATTGACGTTGTTTGGCTGTTGCTTGTGTGTTGCTGTGTGTTGTTTGGGAAGCCCAAACTTTCTGATGCAACACACATGCTCATAAACCATACAACACTGCAAAAGGAAAAAAAAAAAAAGAAGAAAAAAAGAAGTGGGGGCCAGAGAGAACACAGACGGGACATTATTAGCTTTGAGCATGTCCTATTTTGGCCATGTTGGCATGCAGTGTGCTTGCCAGCCAGCGGCCAATGCAAACAAACAGGCTATTTGGCTTGTGTCACTCAAAGGCACATAGCGATGAAATGAGGCCCAGTCAGAGGCAATTGTCAGCTTGTAGACTTAATAAGTGCAATGATGACATGAGCCCTAATAGAGTAATTATACTGTATGTCTGGATTGGGGTGGTGGTGGCGTGCAGGGAGGGAGGGGATGGAGGGATGGAGGGATGGAGGGATGGAGGGATGGAGGGGGGGGTAAACAACACAAGCCGTGAGTCATTAATGTGGCTGTTTTTGGTGCTAACCTGCAGGCCAACAGTGGCAGGACAGTTGGGTCTAAAATGAGAATTGCACCAGGAGGTGTGAATTTTGTTGTGTCGGTTGCTTTGATGTGCTTTGATGTGGAGCTTTAAAGGGAAGCGCCACTCATTTTTGACATTTATATTCTAGCGTAAACCTCCTCACACCCCCCCACACACCATGAATCCTGTTTTAAAGCCTCCTTCTCCTCCACACACATTAAAAAATATAGCATTTTTGCTTATTGCTGCTTGACTTGATGTTGGATGTTTGACCTTCGCTGTGCAGAATGATGATGCACGTCCACAGCTACGAGGCTGCTCTCACATTTCATCTGCTGAATGAAGAAAGAAAGAAAGAACCGTTTGTCTGTGCTCACCTTAAATCTCAGTTTAAAGACGGCATGTAAAAGCAATTTTGTGACATCATGACTATTTTGGAGCCAGTTGTGGTCCAATATGCAACTTACACATACTGAGAGTGGACTTTAGAGCGAAGTAGGAGACGATCTGTGTCTTAAAGTTGAAGTTTTGAAATGAAAAACACAAGGGAAGAAGGAGTAGAGAGTCTCCAAGGCAGAGTGCTTTGTAAATGTGTTACATGAAGTGTATGGGTGGTGCTCTCTCTCTCTGATGCAGCAAATTTCATAATATTTCTAATAATTAGAGATTGCCCATGTCTCTGTGTTGAGTTGACTTTGAGTCATGCACCGTGGTGCACTACAGGTCAGGCTGAGAGGGGAAGTGAGGCGGATGCAATCGGTGACGCGGTCGCATCTGTCTCAAGAAGACCAGACAGAGACGTTTTAAACAAGAGGCCACAGCCACGACCTGTTTACGACAAACAGCAGCAGCTTCGCCCCCTCTCTCTCCCCTTTTCACATGCAGCGTCAAAAACCAGCAAGTTCACTTCACACCACTGTCTTCAACACAGACAAAGACTAAAAGAGCCAGAGCCAATAAAACTGTAACAATGGGTGTCAAGGAGCCTATTTGTATTCACAGATTTTAAAGTTTTAGTTCACCAAAGACAAAAAAAAAACAACAACTTCTCACTTACTTTTAGTTGAATCTTGTCTTTTCCAGAGTTTTGGGTTCATCCAAACAAGCCATGAGAGTTCAGAGAGACTGCAAAAGACAAACAAAAAAATTTGTCTTTTCTGGTTATTCTGACTCATCCACAGATTTCACTGAGTTTAGTTTTAACTGGAGCTATTTTCTACCAAAGAAATAGTCCCTGTGAACTCAGGGCACCCAGAGGAGCGGTGAGTACAAGGTGTGGGAGAGGTCGTTTTAAAATGTGATTTATCACAGTTCATTGTGTTGAGGTGGCAGCAGGAAGAGTGTCTGAAACCCTGGGCAAATAAAATCAAAACGTATTAAAAACATAGAGCTCAGAAAGAAGAAGGTTTGATGAGGCGGCTCCTTTGAAGAGAAACGTCCTGTAGCCACTGACTGTTACAAATTGGGTGGTATATACTCATTGTCGACTCACGGCAAAGTGGAAAAAAAAAAAAAAAGAAAAGAAGGAGGGATGGAAGAAAGATGGAAGTGTAACTTTATCAAAGTGTTACTTAACCCTAAGTACTGGCTTGTTTTCAGCTTCCCCAGCTAAGACCTCTCCTTTCCTGTTGCATTAATTAAAGACCTTATCATGACTGATTGCAGTTGTGAGGGATTCACCCAAGATTGTAAAAGCTGGTTAGCTGGAGGGAGTTTTTTCCCTTCTTCTTCTTCTGTGTGTGTGTGTGTGTGTGTGTGTGTGTGTGTGTGTGTGTGTGTGTGTGTGTGTTAAAGGAGAGCGGAAGCTAAAGGGAGACAGAGAGGGTGAAGAGCTGAATGGCAGGAGTTCAGGAGCTTGTCACATCTTGTCTCATTTTGGCCTTTAGGTTTATATGACTGAAAGCTGCTTTAGCTCCTCCCAGGATCTCCCACTGTGAGTGCAAGAAAAAAAAAAAAAAAAAGTCATTCAAGGTGCCTGGAAGCATCGGGGAGAACATGCGTCTGTGCTCGTATAAACACACTTTCCTTCTTGTGCTGACTTGCATCTCAAAGCCCCTGACGAGGTGTTCCTGGAAACAAATCAGATACACATGCACACACAGCGCTCGTGCACACACACACAGGAAAGCGCACAGACGCAAACAACACACACACATACACAATGGGAGGTTGTGGCGATGTTGTCTGACGGTCCACCATCATCTGTGTTTCTTTTCTTCTGCGTCTTCTTTCATTTTTTTTACGAGGTCCAGTGTGTTCCACTCTGGACATGTTGAAACCAGTGGAAGTGATTGATTGTCGGTTCTTCTGCACAACAACATATCGGCCTCCTGCTTTGTCTCATGCAGCAGTTTAATTTCTCTGCCTTCCCCCCCTCCAGGGCTTAAAGAGCGAAAAGTTAAAAGGCAGTAATGATATTATGCTATAGTAGGCCACAGGATGCAGCGTTATATAAGAAAATCAATGTCATTTATCTTGAACATGCTCCAAAAAACGCCGCCGCCGTCGTCCGGTTTCCTCTGCACAGGAAGGAGGAGTGTGACGACAAGAAAGTGGATTTGAATTTCTTATTTCCTCTTTTTTTTTTGTCCTCTGCGTCTGTTGCTCTCCCTCCCTGTGTCTCCGAGTTTTGGTTTCTGTCTTCTTGTGTGTCATTGTCTGGAAACCACAGCAGCAGGGGATGAAGTGAGACAGGAGAGGCCCAGGGAGGATGAAGGATGAAGGATGAAGGAAGGCTGGGTCATAGGGGGTGATTGACATCTACTTTGATATAGTATTCCTAACAAGAAGTTGTAGTTATGTACTGTATGTATTTCTTTAAAACAATGTTTGCAGTGGTGGACAGTAACGGAGTAAATTTACTTGAGTACTGTACTTAAGTACATATCCAGAGGATTTGTACTTTACTTGAGTCTTAGATTTCTTTGGTACTTATTACTCATACTTGAATACATTTCCAAGACAAATATTTTTACTTTTACTCGAGGTAATTTCTAGGAAGGCTGAAAAGTACTTGTTACTTTCAGGTCTGCTCTTCTTTTTTTTTTCTAAAATACTATTGAACACAAGCTGTGTTTGTCAAAGAAGGAAACCCTGACCCCTAAAAGCAGCACATCAGTGCAGGTGGTTTCAGAGAGTTCATTCTCAGAAACAAGAGTTAAAAGCTCCTTAAAGTCATTTAGAAAAATTTATAGTAATTCATTGATGTGAAAAATAAGAAATTTACTCTCACTTTACTCACTTCACTTAAAGTAAATTTAAAAGCATGTACTTTTGGATACTTAAGTACCTTTAAAAGCAAGTACTTTTTTACTCTTACTCGAGTAACATGTCGACTGAGCTACTTTTACTTGTAACAGAGTAAATTTTGACCAGTAGTATTTGTACTCTTACTTAAGTACTGGGGTCGAGTACTCTGTCCATCTCTGAATGTTTGTGGAGTTGCTAAAGCGAGGGAATGAAGCTGGAATACCCCTGCAATGTGGTGCCATTTTGTTTCGAAAGCCCATTACGGCCCCTGATTGCGTTCATGCTATTTAATGATAGCCATCAACTTTTCCCTTCCACTTAGCTTGCACCATGACGCAAGTGTGACTCCTGAAAACAATGGAAACACTTAAAAAAAAAAAACCTTAAAAACCTGTGGAGTTGGAGGAGAGCCAGGTTGAAAGGTTTGTTAGCTCTGATTTTAAACTCATAAACTCAAAAAAAAAAAAAAAAGGTAGCGCATGTTATATCAGCGAGCTCATTCCTCAGCGGGTGACGGTGACCTCCTCACCCCTGCTAGGGTGTTGGCAGTCAAATGATTTGGGCTTTTCTAACTTTATTTGTGTGACTCAGAGTCCAAAGCTCCAACGGGACAATTGTGAATGGGTTTGGATTCCTAAAAAAAAAAGAGGCATACAATAGTGTCTGTCTAGCTCTGCTGCACCTGGGCTTGGCATCACTGACTCTGCTTTTTCAGTTAGATCCTCGATGAGTTTCAGAATGAGAAAGAGACTGAAACTGTGCAATACCACAAGTGACTATTGAGCAAACCAAGAAATGTTGTATGTTCTTTAAATCAGGGCTCATGTCATCATTGCACATTTTACTTTCTATTATATTAAAGCTCCATACAGTATAAAGGTAGATGTTTGTATTAAAGCTCCAGTATAAAGGTAGATGTTTGTATTAAGGCTCCAGTATAAAGGTAGATGTTTGTATTAAAGCTCCATACAGTATAAAGGTAGATGTTTGTATTAAAGCTCCATACAGTATAAAGGTAGATGTTTGTGTTAAAGCTCCATACAGTATAAAGGTAGATGTTTGTGTTAAAGCTCCATACAGTATAAAGGTAGACGTCCATGTGTAGTGTGATTATAAAGCAGCTCTAGGTTCTATATAAATACTGTGAAAGTATCAAAGCCTCAGTCCATAGAGAAATGCACACAGCCTGTATTCAGAAACTGAGCCTTAAAACCAGCCGTCAGGACTTCCTGTCACTTTGTGATGTCACAACAACTAAGCAGTCTACCTGAACCCACCATCCAACACTTGCAGGATTTGCTTTTTCTGTGTTTTTTTTTACTTGAATTCTGCTCTATATTTATTTGATCACGTAGAAAACAGTCGGCCAATCAGAAGAGAGGCTCAGAGAAAACCACACTGATGTTTTTTTGGGGGGGTATTCTTATTCTTTTTATGGATCAACGTCTTAAATAAAACACGGGACAAGTGTAAAATATGGGGCTTTAACTCCAAGTGTGACGCAGGTTGATATATGACCAGTCCTGACGTCTGAACAGGAACCGCCGTGTTATCAAATCTTGGTTTGCTCCATAGAAAACACATTAATTCACAGCTGATAGGAGCCGTTTGACAAGAAGTGATTTAACCTCACAGTGCTTCAGTCTCTCACTCTGCCGCCACCGCTGCTGCTGCTTCTCCTCCTGCTTTTAGTCCAGCTTCCTGGTTCTCTATCTGCTTTCAGTTTGACTCAGAGCCGTGATCCCTCACCCATGCTGCAGATGAAATCCAGACTGCTTTTACACTGTTAGACAATCCAATCCCCCCCCCCCCTCCTCCTCCCGTACATCTCACAAAGGAGCTGCTAGTTCGTCACAGATTTCCTCACGTGTTTAAAGCTCTCTGACCGTTAGCGCGTCAATGTTTAATAAAGTTTGGATGGACACAAAGCTATAGCTGCAACTCATTCGTCTATATGACTAAGAAGAAACATTACAGCCACATGAAAAGCAGGAAAAAAGGCTGACAGGTCAACAACATGTGTGGGCTCCACGTTCTGGTGTATTGATCTATGGAGAAGCAAAGTGCCTGCAATGCATGCTGCTGACCAAAAAAAATGAAAAAATAAATGATGAAGTGAAGTGAAGGTCGCCTGGATGAGGCCGGGCCAGGCTCTGGCTCTGGCTCTGGGGCTCTGGCTCCGATTTCAAGGAGCAGAATAAAAAGAGTGTGGGAGGAAAGTGAAGACAGGGAAAGGTCAATTTTTTTTCTAAAATATAATAATAATAACAATAATTTCAAAATGTGTGACCTTGCTTTTTCTCATCTTCTCATTTCAGCTCAGGTTCCTGACAGCGATGAGCAATTTGTTCCTGATTTCCATTCTGAGAACTGTAAGTACTTTCTATGTGTCCTCTCTGTGACTGAATGTGAAAGTATGAGTGTCTCTTATCTGGTCCCATACTGATCGATGTAGTATTGGGAAGCAGAGGGCCGGCTGGAAGTATGCATGTCATGAGAAAAAAGTGGGAATGAAAGCGGCGGTGAAATTTTTTGGCTGTGAAACGCCGAGAGAGGCTTACGTGGGGATACTGTAACCCGCTGATGTTACAGTAATCTCCCTGGCAGACAGAGCTCTGCAGAAAACAGAAGGCCTAATGAGCCGGTCATGACGTGAATTTGGATGCCGGCGTTATGTGCTGCTGTCATCCATTTGCATGCCTTTGAAAAAGCTGAATGGGTACGGCCCTGCAGGAAACCAGTAAAAAAAAAAAAAAAAAAAAACAAGAAGGAGAAAATGATTCAGGGCCCAGGTACAAAGTTGGCCCCTTTGTGCACATCGGAAGGTGTAAAATGGAAAAGCAAATTCCTGGGCGGCACAACTGAGCTGAACTGTTTGAATGAGTTTCCCTTTTTTGTTTTTTGTGCGTCTTAACAATGGCGATTCAGGATCTGGGTGGGAGTTTGTGCGTCGGTCGCTCCACAAACAGCTTTTCTCCACTCGTCTTTAGCAGCAAGCGACACTGACGGACAGTGAGGGCGATGGGCGTGGATCCGGGTCGCACCTTTAAAGAGAGAATAACTCCAGAATTAATCTCCTCTACCAAAGTAAAAGTGACAGCGTTCAGGCCGAGTCAAAGCCACTTCCTGTCCCTGAAAACACCCCCATGTGTCCTTTGTGTGTAAACATCGTGTGCTTTAACCGGCTCCGAGTCACAGCCCCTCCGTGACACGGGGCCCTGTGCGACATTGTCACCGCGTGTCGGACCAACAATGCCGAGGAGGAAGCGCAGATGAACCCCGGGGCCACGCAGAGGTCATGTCTACTTAACCTCCCTCTGGCCCTGTCAGCCAATCAGCTGTCAGGGCTCTGCTAACGGTTGACCCGGGTATGATTTGCAAGGGGTCAGGGGGGCACTCGGTTTGACGGGCAGCTCACTTATACACGGCGTTGACAGACGGTGTCCCTGCCGGTCACAGTCAATAGACACACACACACACACACACACAGTCCAGTTGGAGCATCTCTATTCACATTTGACTGACGGGAAATTGAAGCTGACAAGCGACTCTATATATATATATATATATATTCTTCTTCCTTTGTGGTCTACTAAAGGCATAAAAGACTTATCATCTCCCATTATGAATGAGCCGAGAGGCATTCACACCGTCTGGATGTTCTTTTAAAAACAGGTGACTCACCTGTTTTGGAAACTCAAGCACATAAAAAAAAAAAAAAATCATAAAGCAAAGCTCTAATCCCAGGTGACCGTATATAATTGAGGCTTCCATTGAAAAACGGCGCCCTGGTAAAAAAAAACAAAAAAAACAAAACAAGAAAGAAAATTAAACATTGTTGTTTACTGAGTCAGGTTGTTACCTGCATGGGCGCGGTGTTGTTGACAGAGAACGGAGAGAAAGAGCGAGCCGGCGAAAAAGAGGAGACGTGAAAGCAAAGCAGTGGGACATGTAGGAATGTTAGATTAGGAGGAGGAGGAGGAGGAGGAGGAGGAGGAGGAGGAGGAGGCGGTGGGGTGAGAGGGTGAGGGGGTGAGGGGTGGTGGTGGAGGAGGAACGGGGGAGGAGGGGAGTGGGGGGGCAAAGTTGTGCAATACCTGCACATCTGGTAAATCTATCTCATCTGGTCCATTCTGTCTTATAGTTCACAGCTAACAAGCATGCTCTGTCTGCAGGCTGCCATTCAGGGAGGGTTACGCAAACATGCAACTTTTATGTACTTGCTGACCTGCCTGTGAGTGTGTGTGTGTGTGTGTGTGTGTGTGTATGAGTGTGTGTGTATTTAAAGGTAATTGAGCCATTGGTGATAACAGTGCACCACTTTTTTTTGTTTTACCCCCCACTCAACTGTTGTGATTGGTCTTGTCGGTCAGAAGAAGTCTTGTCTGGTTGTTGTGCGCTGCTGAGCTGACGGCACCTTCCTCCATTCCCTTTGTCTGTTTACCGCCTGTGCACTGCAAAAACTCCAAATCTTTCCAAGAATATCTGTCTTATTTCTTGTCAAAATGTCTAATTTCTAGTCAAAACTAATCTCTTTCCACTTAAAATAAGACTCATCACCTAAAAATGTACTTGTTTTTAGATAATTTTTACTTCTTTCAAGCATATTTTCACTTGAAATAAGTAGAAAAATCTGACAGTGGAGCAAGTTTTTCATTCTTATTACAAGCACAAAAAACTTGCTTTCACTGGCAGATTTTTCTATTTATTTCAATTGAAAAACAAGTGAGAATTATCTAAAAACAAGTTAATTTTTAGGTAATGAGTCTTATTTTAAGTGGAAAGAGATTAGTTTTAGTTTTTGCAGTGTAAAAGTAAAGTAAGTAAAAGCAACTTTTTTGTGCTTGTAATAAGGAAGAAAAACTTGCTCCACTATCATTTTTCTACTTATTTCAAGTGAAAATATCCTTGAAAGAAGTAAAAAGTGTTGAAAAACAAGCTACTTTTTATGTGATGAGTCTTACTTTAAGTATAATAAGATTTGTTTTGCCAAGAAATGACATTTTGACTAGAAATAAGACAAATACTCTTGGTAAGATATTTGAGTTTTTGCAGTGTGGTGCATGGAAGAAACACATGGAGGTGTCCGTCAAATTTATAACGCAGAGAGTTAATTAAAATCGTCTGAACGTGTCACTACTTTTGTGTGTCTGTGTGTGTGTGTGTGTGTGTGTGTGTGTGTGTGTGTGTGTGTGTGTGTGTGTGTGGAGCTGGGAGCTGCCTCCTGCGCTAAGAGCTCGTTCTTCTTTGTTCAAGTATGTTGTTTACACTTGGAGCAGCTCGAGAGATGTGACCCATTCATAAATTTTCTTCCCTGCGTGCGTAAGAGGAAGTGTGCCTCTCCCTCCCCCTCTCCCTCTCTCCCTCTCTCCTTCTCTCCTTCTCTCTCTCTCCAAGTCCTCGGCTGCTCTCTCCCTCAGTCTTCATTCATAAAAAAGCCCTACAGTACTACAGACCCCCTCCTCCCTCCTCTTCTCTCTCTCTCTCTCCTGTTCAAGTGGATACTCCAAACCCCTCCCTCCCTTCCTGTGTCTGTACAAACTAAGTTGAATTTAAAAATCTGGACTCCCCCTCCCCCCTCTCTCTTTCTCTCTCTATCTCTCTCTCCCTCCCTTTTCTCTCCCTCGCTCTCTCTGCTCACACACACATTGAGTGCTCCAAGATGTGAACTAATCCAGCGATTTTCGGGGCTTGTGTGGGACGATTGTTTAGTTTTGGGCCTTGCAGTAATTATATAGGAAGTTGTGGCTATAGAATGCCGTTACAGTGCTTTTCACCAGAGCAAGTAAAGCAAAGGAGAGAGGGAAGAAAGATTTTTAAAGAAAGAGAGAGAGATAGAAAGGGAGTAGGGTGGGGGGGGGGGTCAGGGGTGTAGAGGAAGTAGAGAAGGAAAAAAAACAAAGATATGAACACATGCTCCTTCGAAATCTGCCTCCTCTGTTTGATTTTTTTTTATTCAATCTTAATTAGATCTGATTTGTCTTTTTCATGCAAAGTTTTGTTTCTTGGTGAAAGATGAAGCGACACTTTCACATCCTTGTTTGTTTGATATATATAATATTCAAAGGTGAAAAGCAGAAATAATTGGACAGTTAATTTGTCTGTTTGATTGATTGATTGATTAGAGAAGAAAGGCAGAGAGAAATAAGGATAAAGGAGATGAAAACAAAGAAAGAAAGAAGGGAGAAGTTCCAGCGAACCCTCCCCGCTGCAGTGTGAGTTCTGCTTTGTCATGAATTCACAGCCTTCCTCTTGTTTGGGTTGTTTTTCTGGATCAGAACTGGTCCAATCAGACCCTATTTGGAGCATGGGCCGATGGGTGGATTGAGCTCTCTCTCTCTGCCCCCCCCCCCCTCCCTCCTGACTCCCCCACCCCCGCCTCCACCTCCTCCTCCCCAACCTCCTTCAAACATGCAACTCTGCGCTCTCCACTTTCCAAAATACAGCTGCTATGCAACAAAGTGCGCAAAAACAAGCCAGGTGCCTGCCAGATCTGCGCGGATGCAGCTCGGTTACTCGCTCCCGGGTGGTGGGGGGGTGGGGAATGGAGGGGGGGGGGGGAGTAACGCTTCCTCAATGAGCTGTGTGTTTGTTGCCGTGTTGTTTTGTTTTGCTTATGAGTAAAACGGTTGATTTCTCTGACTCCCAACAGATGATTCCTTTTGACAGCCTCTCATCCACTTACACATAAACACACTTGGCTTGATCCACACTTACTCACACACACACACACACACACACACACACACACACATACACACACACACATGCAAACTTCAGCCCTGCAGTTTTATGAATGGGTCGGTTGTGAAAGTCTGGCTGAGGCAGCACATTGAGTTGAGGGGAGTGAACGTTCATTCATGACATTTGGGGCCTTTATTCCAGCACTAACAACACCTAGGAGAGGTGCAGGCCTGTTTTTCTGTCAGTTTGAATATCACTTTTGTTTTTTTTTAAGTGCATGAAACAGTTTCATTCACACTTTTTTTTTTTTATTAACATCTCTTTAACTTTTAATGTCTAGAAAAGGCGACACACTCATCCACAAGTTGTCGCTTGTTTCCAGGATTATTCAGTCATCTTAAGTCAATCAAATCCAATTTAAAAAGTGGCTGTGTAAAGGGCAGGCATGTAGCGTAATAGGCGTTTAACAGCTTCCAGTCGGGAAGTAAAAAGCTGAACTCCTCCGTCGTGTTGATTCAGAGCAGCCCTGTCAAAGCCAGGGGGGGTGGGGGGTGGGGGGGCCGCGGGGATTTGAGCCAGGCAGCGCAGCGCCGAGTGTCAGCAGCAGCAGCAGAGCTTTGTGAATGGACGGCACTGTGTGTTTTATTACAGGAGAGTGAAGGGGAGGTGTGTGTGTGTGTGCATGAAGGGAAAGAGAGGTTTGAGTGCGCTGCAGTGCATCCCTGAGATGCTCATGTGCATTTCTGTGTCGGCAGTCGTGTGTTTACTCGGCTGAGCTTTCTGCAGCTGGAATGTTTTCCTCTCTTTCGAAAGCGAAGAGAGGAACAGATGCTGCGAAAAAAGAAGAAAAAAGAAGGGGCGAGGCCTTAGAAATAACAGTAGTTAATGACTAATAAGAAGATACTCTGAGTCCATCAAGAGAATGTGTGTTTTTTTATGTGTGTGAACATTTCTCCATGTGAAAGCAGCAAAAAAGAAAAAAAAAAGTTGGGTTTTTCAGTTTCTGCTCTGGCCGTCGTTCCTGTGGGAAATAACAGGACCGTACAAAACCCAAAGTGTTTTGGTGAGATGTGGAAACACAGCGACTGCTGCTGCTGCTGCAGACGGGTCAAGGAGAAACACAAGCAGGCGGACGGTTACACTGGTTTTACACAAATCCCAGAGCCGGCCACAGGTATTTAGAAAAGAGACCGAAGTCGATCAGTGGAGTTATTAAACAAACTGCCAGTTGTAAACATCCATCACATGTTAGACAGATCGCCCTGTTCAGTTTGGACTCCACTGTACACGTGCACGCCGTTTCCTCGTGGAGTTTGGATTTGACCATTTTTATAACAATTATTTGTTTCTGAGACAAACAATTTTAAAAGCATTTCCATTTTCCTGCAGGATCTAGACTTGTTGTTTACACGACTCCTCCAGTTTTCTCATGCACATCTGATCATAATCAGTAACTTTGTCTGAAATCACACCTTTGGCCTTAAAGGAATAGTTCACCAAAAAATGAAATTCAGACTCACCCTCATTCTGATAGTTTTTTATTCCTCAAAGTGCATCTGGAGACCCGGGAGGCCGGTTCGTAGTCCGACGAAAACTTTATATGAGAGTCAATAGGGCCCAACACAAAAACATCCATAAAACTACACAAAAACCATTTAATATTCCTCCACACTGCTCGTCCACTGCAATCCAAGTGTCCTGAAGGGATATAGTCCAGAGTTTACTCCAAATTACGTCATTTAGGACATTTTTACAGCCTAAACAGTATTCAATACAGTAACTATTGAATTTTCCTGGTGCACGCTCTCACGTTCACTTGGACACTTGGATTGCAGTGGACAAGCAGGAATATTAAATGGTTTTTGTGTAGTTTTATGGGCGTTTTTGTGTCCGACGCTATTACTCTCATATAAAGTTGTCGTTGGACTACGAGCCGGCCTCCCGGGTCTCTAGATGCAGGAATAAAAAACTACTCCGGAGTATTCATCAGCATGAGAGTGAGTCAATAATGACTGAATTTCATTTTTTTTGGTGAACTATTCCTTTAAACCTTCCTGCTCCTCAGTCTGACTCTGCTGCAGCTTTGTCAGCATGTTCCCACATCATGAGGAGTTACTTTGGCGAGTGCGATGTTGTTGTAACTGTAAAATAAAATGGCGGCCAAAAGCTATGAAAATTAAACCCAAGATGTAACAAAACAGACGATCTCTTTGAGGACTGTTTTTGCCATCACTGCTTTCAGCGCTCGGACTCAGACTCGGATCTCACTCTGCTGCACGCACTTGCACGTGAGTGGAGGCGGTGGCTGCAGGGGCGGACCTATACTACGATAACCTGCTGACACAGGACAGTAGTAGGTGTGCGGCGGGTTGAGCTGAGCAGCGTACGGTCGTATCGATTCCTCGCTGATCCACAGGAGAAGAGGAGGAGGAGGAGGAGGAGGAGGAGGAGGAGGGGGCTGATAGATGACTTGATAAAGATAAAGCACAGATAAATCAACATGAAGGTGGAGAGGGGAAGGAAAGGGGTAAGAGCGGGTCAAACGTGAAGCCGCGTGAAGCATTACAGTCCAGATCCTGAAGGAGGAGGAGGAGGAGGAGGAGGAGGAGGAGGAGGAGGAGGAGGAGGAGGAGGAGGAGGAGGAGGAGGAAGAGGAAGAGGAGGAGGAGGAGGGTGGGGTTTTTGCAAGAAGAGACCTGTGGATGTGGCGTGTTGCTGCTGATAATTCCAGGCAAGGTGTCTCATCCTTTCTGTGTCTTATCTCCTCCTGATAAGGCAGATTTCACCCACCCAATGGAAACACACACACACTGCACACACACACATGCATTCCTCCATACTGCACACACACACACATACAGGATCCTCCCTAGTGGGCAGTGGGAGCTCATTATATAATTTCAGTTTCAGCGTTGGGGTGGGGGCGCGGATCGATGGCCACATTAAACATTAAGAGGGGACAGCTATATTGGGGGCTGAGGGGCAGAGAGTGAAGAGTCAATATTGTGTCAGATTAATTACATCCATCCCTCGCCTTCCAACGTCGGAGCGTCTCCCCCCCCACATGTCCCGGGACAGGGATGTATTCTATCAGGTCCACTAAACAGCAGCGGGACGGTGAGATTTACGACTGGTCAATGGGCCGTTTATAAAAAGCCAACGCGGCACAATTGAAAGTGAAGTGGACAATAGGGAAAACGTGAGCCGTCAGAACATTTGCCAATTAAAACTGAGGATCCGTCATGCTACCAAAGACCGTGGAAACATCAAGTTTCTGATTATATTTGACGGTTTTACTTCTCTTATGAGTTATTTTCCTCCTAGACTTTGCGGTATTTGGATTATTGCACATTTCTTACGCCGATTCGAAGGCCTATACGTTGGAGATACATCGCTCTTATAGTACTTAAAGTTTACGGCTTCAAAAGCGAGCGTTGATTCGGAGTTGCCATTGAGACCGGGTGGATAAGTAAAAGAGGTGATGATGCACATGAAGGAAAATCTATCGCAGAGAGAGATGTCAAGAGGTGTAGGTGGTTTTTGCCAAAGCCAACAGCTGGGTATAGAGTCTAATAGAGCAGGTGCACGCAGGAAAACTAGAAAATGGAAAATAATCCCAGAAGACTGAAGGAGCACAAGTGGAAAAAAAAAAAAAAAAAAGAAAACCTCTTTATGACTCAAGAATACTGTCCAGGATGTAGGCGGACATGTTTACTTTCTTCAAGAGACAACTTCATGAGCAGAAACCTCGGAGGGTTCGTCACAAGGACGGAGGACGAGGTTGCAAAAAAACATGCAGAGAAATCCAAACATCTAATACAAGTGGTGGTTCTGTTGCTGTTGTGACCTGAGCAGGTTTGGAAGGAGAGTTGTGCGAGCTCAGCTGCTTCATCCAAATGCATCAAAACTCATCGGACGACATCTCATCAATCAGCCGACCTAAAGAGCTTCTCAGAGGTAGAAAAACCCTCGAGTGGGCGAGTCGATCACCTGATGACAGTCGGACTGAGCTGGAGATCACACCAATTATTTACAGGCCTCTTAACAAGAGTAAATAAGGAGTGGCTGACTGATATCCCAGGATACTAACGCCGATTGATCCGGGGTTCATTGAGAAGATTTGAGGCCAGAAGGTTAGCTTAGATCATTCTGAGGTAAAAAAAAAAAAAAAAAAAAAGAAGCTGAGCGCTGGTACTTGTTAAAACCAGACCCTTCCCAGCACTTAGAACAAACACTCTGATCTATTTCCACTCAACAGAAAAAAGGGGAAGTGAAACTTGGGTGTTTGCAAAATTTCACTGCTCCACTGCCTTTCCCATGATGGGTGTCATTCACATCGACATCCTGTTAGCCAACACGATATGATGCACAAAGAAAAAAGAAGAAAGAAAGAAAACGTTTTAACGGCCAACAAAGAAATCCATTTGTGAAGAGAGAAGCCGACCAATCATCTGTCTCACTGATACCACTGTACTCTCCATCAATCTCGTTAGGCTTGTTTGGCAGGTATCTGACAACCATTCTTTAAATATTCAAGGAGCCTGAAGCATTATCAGATGAGAGAGGACGACCTGTAAATCAGATAGAGCAAGACACTAATGGATCCAACACTCCCGATGCTCCCTGAGCAGACAGATACTGAAGCCACTCTGCTGCTGTTGGGCCTGTTGTTGGCTCTCAGCAATGACGATGAGTTTGTCAGCCCACTCTTTCCCTCTCTCTTGCTCTCTCTCTTCCTGATTGTGCAGTGACCTGAGAAGCAAAACACACATGTACAGCACATGTTTCCATGCACCAGTGGAATGACTGGACGGACTCTGCAGTCGTAACGGTCTGGATCGTATTGTATCGCCTCGCTTCCCTTCCTCCTCCTCCTCCTCTTTCCTCCTTCTTCTTCCTCGTGTCATTCTCTCACTCTTTAAGTTTAAAGGACAAAACTAAATAGCTGTAAATTCATATCTGTCCAAACAGAGTGAAGGCTGTTTTGACATTTGATTTACCGTGTAAACAACGGTATCAGTATCTTTTCCTCTTTTCAGACTGAATGAGAGAGTCATGCTTGCACAACAATGAATCATTCGTTGGTCTCAAGTTACCTCGAAGAAAGTTAAGAACAATGAATTAGATCATTGTAGTCACTCTGGTAAATGTATTCACAGCACTGGTTTAGTGTTGAGGATCCTACAGATAATATTACACTTAATTGTCTTATATCCTTTAAACACATGTTAAAATATCATGGTTCCAAGTTTCCTGGAAATTTTTTTTGTTTTTTTTTGCAAACATCTTTTAAAATAACACTTAAATTCAGACTTATCTATTTAGGAAAATATTAGTACAGTCTCCAAATCAAAAGTCAAACTGACAGAACGAGATGACCTCAAAAGCCAAACTAGCAACATCCTGAAAAACCAGTTTCTGTTCAACATAGATAAAGTATAAATAACAGATCATTAAAGTTAAACTTGCCAGCGGCTAAAAGATCAGGGAAGCCAAGTCTAGTCGGTTTTATTTATATAGCGCCATTTCACTTAAAGGTTCAGGTCCATTTCAGCTTCAAGTGTTTTCTCAGCTTCAGTTTCATGCTCTTATTGTGAAGGGCAAAAAAAAAAAAAAAATTGGATCCTTAGTCTGCCGTCAGCTCTTTATTTTCATCCAAATGTGTCATTGCCATAAAAATAAAAAAAACAGAGCTTAGAAGAAGAAACTTAGAAATAGCACCTAGAACTTGCTCGGAGAAGGGAAAACATACCGCTGCGTGCAAAACGTTAAAATTACCGTTAAAGTATAGGCTTGCGTCTGACTTATATTGTATGTGTTGACAGTCAAATACTTTTAAATTATACAGTTGCTTTTGCCTATTACGCCTCCTTCTCACCACAATGGAGCCGTGCATTCAGCTGAGAAACTAATGTCATTTGCAGCCCAGTGCAGCGAATCAATATCTCTTCCTTTTTAACCTTTAAAAACTGCTGTGGCACGATTGGTATCCTTGTTTTTATTGATTGCCACCACCACCACAAGAGATCAAATTGGCAAGAAAAGTGCAGGGAGAACCAGCAGGTGTATAGCTACAGCCCATCGCACTACACATCTGCACAACACAGCAGCAACCAGAGGCCACGTGCACAACCGCACATGCACAACACGTATCATCATGTGAGATAAGAACCAGATCTCCAGATCCCACGGAGATGTGGAGTTCCTCCAGGAGGACTGTAGGTACCAGTACGGTTCGGTCCCCATTAAGTGCGTATTTATGTTACGCTCACATGTTCCTCGCTTTAGCAGGATCCAGTCACCCTGTTTGACACCAGTTGGGGAGATGGAGGGAGGGGGGGAGGAGAGTTGATGTTCAATGAGTTATTGTGAGCGAGGCTGTCGTGTGCTACAGACTTCCAGAGGCTTAAGACTTGGCCAAGTCGCACATAAACATCCAAGGTAAAACTCTCCAGATCCACTCCTCCTGTCTTCAGATTGGATTTCCCTACACCAGGCCCTTTAATGGTAGGAAATACTCTGTCTAAAATAAGATGGGGGGGGGGGTTCAGAGTGAGGTCTCAAACCGGCTCATTCATAAGTGAGATTAAATGTTAAACTCCTGATTTTGTCTCTTCTAATTGAAAAAAAATGTAAATTTTCACATAACGTTAAAGCAGAAGTAAGCGATCCGGTTGTTTTGGCTAACTTCCTGTCAGCCGATGGAGTTAGCAGTCCCCGCCCTCGTCCCTACGTCACCACATTCACGCGCATCCCTTGGCTGCACACACAGAGAGGACTGCCCCTTTATGCCGTTCTCTCTCCTCATTGGATAAAGGTTGTAGGATACAAGGAAAGTTTTCTCCTCGGCTTACAGCAGAGCAGAGTGGCTGACAGACCCGTGTTTCAGACCAAACACTCTATATAAGTGATTGCTGTCGGAAGATATAACTATTTAAGACTTATATTAACACAAATATTCCACTTACTTCTGCTTTAATAAATACTGAATTCTTCATTTACAACGCATGAATACTCATTAGTATGTAGTTTATAAATAAAGTTAGTGCTTAAAACATGTTTAACTGTGTTTATAAACTACATACTAATGAGTATTCATGTGTTATTAATGATGAATTCAGTATTAATTCATGCTTAACCAATAATTTATAAGCTTAATAGTGTGTACTTATTATAAAGTGCTACCGATGATTCTTGGTCATCCCTTTTTATGCACAAACCAAATCTTTTCTGCTGTTTGTGTTTTTAGGAATTCAATAGTTTGTGTTTCTACCTCTGCATGGCTCAGCTCAGGGGCCCACAGTGTGTGTGTGTGTGTGTGTATAGTGTGTGTTAATGTGTGTGTAGGGGGTGCCATCCCTGCTCCTGCAGATTTGTTTGCGGTGGGTGTCTACTGAATGGGACCCCCCCACCCTCCCTTTCTCCTTGTCCTCCTCCTCTATGTAATGATCCCTCTACTTCCTAAAGCACTCAACCATGACCATCACCTTTCACCCTGCATCCTCCGCTTCTAAGAGCCAACATTTACATATGTAAAAGTCCCATCTCCACCCTGGCCTTAGCCGCGGAGGTGTGTGGGGCGTTGGGGAGGGGGGGTCATCTCCATACGTGGAGCTCAGAATAGGGTGTGAATGGGAGACGGTAGAAGAATGGCCCCTCCGAAATAAGGAAGGAGGAGATAAGACAAGTTAAGTTTGTGAGGAGTGAGGAGGAACCCTTTGACCTTATCAGTTTGTAGGAGGCGCTGGGAATCTGCTGCTGCTGCTGCTGCTGCTGCTGAGGGGGGGTAGTGGGGGGGTTCACGCATTCACCAACGTATATAACTTCACTCTGCATGCACGCTTCTGCATTCGCTCAAAAACTGTCGGCTTTAAGAGACGACGGCTACTGTGTACTGTATCTGTCATTTCACTTCTAAACACCTTGCGGGTTTCTCCGTAAGTTCATGAACCAAACGCCTCCTCCTCTGCTGCTATGAAACATGAGGATCTGTGTGAAAGGGTGATGTAACATTTAACAAAGCAGTTAAGAGGAGCAGGTCATATTGCCCCCCCTCCAAATAAAAGCAGGAAGAGAAGGGAACGTGAAGAACATAACTCTCTCTGGATCCGTTTACAAGACTTGCCACTACCTTATAAACTTTAGCAGAAAATTTGACATCATTTGGACAGAGAGATTTACAGGAATATGCCAGAGAGTTTGTTATAGTTGGTGGAGGAGACCGGGGGTTTGTTTTAATCCGAGGACTATTCCTGGAGCTGGATGTTATATTGAGTCCAAATTCGTGCGTTTTTGGCGACGCTGGTTCACACCGAGGTGTCTCAGCAAGAAAACTGCACTGCAAAAACTCAAATCTTTCCAAGAATATTTGTCTCATTTCAACTAATCTCTTTCCACTTAAAATAAGACTCATCACCTTAAAAATTAACTTGTTTTTAGATAATTTTCTTGTTTCAAACAAATTTTCACTTGAAATAAGCAGAAAAATCTGCCAGTGAAAGCATGTTTTTTGTGCTTGTAATGAGAAAGAAAACTTGCTATCAGATTTTTCTACTTATTTTAAGTGAAAATATGTTTTAGAGAAGTAAAAACTGTCTAAAAACAAGCTACTTTTTATGTGATGAGTCTTATTTTAAGTATATTTAACTTTGTTTTGACTAAAAATGTTGAGTTTTTGCAGTGTGAAACTGAATTTAAAGGTTAAAGTTATAACTTGACCAATAATTTGACCCATTAACTGCAAAATGCAAAGATTATTCAGGACAAACTTCTCCGTTATCAAATGCTACTTTGGTTTCTGACCGAATATACTAACTGCTAAAGAAACAACGTGCACAACAGCCTCAGTCTTTCTCTTTGAGTTGAAGTCGGTGTTTTTCATTGTTGGAGCGTTCGTTGCCCAGAACATCAACATCATCAGCTCTGTCTAATTGGAAACGCACGCAACAGCAATCGCAATCACAGGCCAACAACACAAACACAAAAAGCCGCCTGATGCTCATTTACCAGATTAATTAATATGCCGGAAAGGTCACACACACACACACACACACACACAAACACACACATCCGTATACAGCCGACACTGTTCCCAGGCCTTTGAAATGGAACATCCTCATAAACCCGGAGCTGCTACATCAAGGGCACAAACTCCTGCCGTTGGACTTGTGTACACTCTCTGAGGATTGTCCTCCACCACAGCGACAGAGAAAGGGGGGGAAATGTCAATAGACAAACACTCTGGTATTATTAGAGAGCGGCAGTCATGTGCCGCCCTGTGTGTGTGTGTGTGTGTGTGTTGGCAGACGAGCTGTCGGAGACTTAGAGGAGGCAGGAATCTCATCCCCGTCTGTTTGGGAAATCTGGGTAAATGCTCTCTAATCCTGTTGATCCTCTGCTAAAGCCAACACTTCCTCACCTGCCTGCCTGCCATGGGAGAGTGAGTACAACCCAAAAATAGGAAGGTTATGATGATGATGATGATGATGAGGAGGAGGAGGTGGATGATGATGATGATGAGGATGAGGATGAGGATGAGGGGCCAGGCTCAGTTTATCGTGTCCAACGTGTTTCAAATTCTCGGGGCTCGAGTCAAATAAACAAGAGTTTTTTATCGTCAGGAAGGAATTTCAGCTTTTAAAAACAGAAATACACGAATAGTCTATAAACAATGGTGCGTTTTTTTTAGCCCATGAGATCACGTAGGTGTTCATGAGTCACAGCCCAACTAGTTTAATAAAACACTCTTACTAATCAAACTGGTTTTATTTAGACACTGATTCAACTATTGTGAAAAACATCCTCATGTTTGTGAAGCAGGAATCAGGAATTATGGGAGTTTTGTTGATTCACTTTTTGATTAGTTGAAGAACTCAATAAAAAAAAAACCTCTTTAAGTCTTTAAACTCTCTACTCCCGAGACAGTTTTGAAGACAACTTTATCAATAGTCAGAGTTGAGGGAAAATCCCAAGAGCCTGTAACTAAGAGCAGAACCTCAAGGCTGTTTGTGGTTATGTCACTATAATCTTTTTTGTTCACTCTATTTTTTTACTCCTTCCCTTTTTTTCACTTTCTATCTCTCGCCTTCAGAGCAGCGGTTGGTCGGTCGTCTCGGCCTCAAACAGTCCTCGACCGGCCAGACTTTTTCTTTTTCCTTTTTTTTTTCTTTTCTTTCTTCCACCCCTCTCCGTCTTTTTTGTGAATGGACGACAGTATGTAATTACCTGGGCTGAGCTTTCAGTGTGGCCTGCTCCGTCAGCTCCACACCCACTGCACACACACACACACACACACATAGATATGCACTTAAAAGCAGTCGCACGCACACACGCACACATTGAAACGCGCACAAGTCGATACAGACTGGCTGAGATTACTAATACACACTCTTGCACACACATAAATACAGGCCTCCCCAGCTGGAAGTGCACAGCTGCTGCTGTTTACCCTGTCGGGACCAGAAAAACATCCTGTACAGTTCTCCGGGTGAAAACCTCCCCTCATATAATAAACACAAGCCCTCGGCGCAGTTTGAAGCTCCACTTTGGGTGGTTTCTGTGGCCGTGGAGGCAAAAGGTCCCCTCCAGCAGTCCGGCTTTGACAGACAGCCTGGACGCTGGACTGGATGCCTTCAGTGGTTGCTAAATATTTTGGACTTTGCGGGACTACGTGGCATTATCAGATTATCATACACTCCCCCCCTTTGTGTTGCCTTATAGCTATACAAGCAGCGCCGGCCGGCCGGCTGTTAACATCTGGATCCCGATAGGAAAGAATGCAGAGACGACGCACAATCAGTGTATACGCTGTCCTAACAGAGGTGTGACATTGGCTTTCATCAGCGCACCGACATCCCTCTGGCCCGTGGAGTTGTTTAGCTTCGAGCTCGGCTTTGACAGAGGAAGTTTTGGCTGCTGTTGTGTCTGGAGGAGTGAAGGGAAAAGTGGGCGAGGACACTTCCAAATGACTGCTGGAATGCAGTCGTGTGTGAGCGTGTGTGTTGTGTGTTGTTTTTGTGTGTGCCTGCTCCTCTCAGTGTGTGTCTGTGTGTTTATTCGTGTCTGTCTGTCTGCTGCCCTTTCGGTTTGTGCAGCTGACAATCACTTAAGCATTTTGGCTGGCACGTAAAGGAGATTCCTGCGCAGACAGAACTATTTGCTTTTGCCTCTGAGCCTAACGACAGTAGTATCGGGGCAGGGCTGAATGAGGAGAGAATACACAAAGCCAGTTGTGCGTGTGTGCGTGTCTGTGTGTGTGTGTATATGTGCCAACCCCAACCCTCACCTCTTGTTTACTGTCTCTTACAGCGGTGGCGTTTCACAGCCCTCCAGTCACTATCAAGAAGGAACCGCAGAGCCCGGGCTCCGACCCCAGCCAGTCCTGTAGCCACAAGCAGAGCTTCAGCTACCCCAGTGGAGAGCAGTGCCTTTATGCCAGGTAGCTACACCCCCCATTCCCTCCCCCTCTCCCCCCACCACCACTCCCCAACCCCTCCTTCCTCTCCAAGAAACACTTATCAACTTGGCCGTAGTCCCATCTCACCTTGTGCGACTCTATCAAAACACATTATGGAAATTTGCACGTACCAAAGCCCAGCGCAGCCTCTCTCTCCTTCTACTTTTAAACTCACTCACACAACATGTGGCCAGATGTTCTCAGAGGAGCTGTCTCTTCATGTTATTTCTTTCTTTGGCAGCTCAAATCAAGCTAAGAAAAGACTCTTAACGTCTCCTAACGTCTCTCTTCCTCCTTCTCTGCACCAGGCGTCGTTTCTTTTTTTAGCTTTTTATTTGGAAGATTTGTTCAAATTGAATCAAGGAGCTGGAGATGTTTAGTCTCTGTGTCTTTTTTACTGACGTCCATTGTTACTGAGGAGGACAAAGAGAGAGAGACATGAGACAATCATCTCTGTATTTTACAGCTATGCTTGTTAATGATGCAACACTACACTGGTCAGCTGTCATGAATAAGTCAGCGCTGCTAAAACACTGATCACATTATATTGACCACCACCCAACAACTCCCATTAGCTCTGTTTGTTGTATTGACTGAAAAAAACCCTTGTAAAACCAGTTGCAGCCGTGTTGTTGTGACATGTGCACGGATGTGAGTCCTAATGAGTGCGTTCATGTTTGTGTTTCTCTCTCAGTGCCTATGAGCAGAAAAGGGCTGCAGGAGGGGCCAAGAGCTCCTGCCCAGGGACCCCCATGTCCCCCATGCAGCAGCATTACTCCCCGAAACCTGCCACAGCCACAGCCACCACAGCCACCGCCGGACGGCCGGACGCTGGCTACATGAACCCTGCCGCCACCTCCCAGCCACTGCCCAGCAACAGTTACCCCATCAACACCAGGTGACACAGCACAAACCAAACACAATCGAACCGCATTAGCCAAAAAAACAACAACAAAAAAGGTCAAGTTTTATCAAATTTGGGAAAAATTGATTGAATTTATAACCCGACTCCAGCAGACTTTGTATGATCCCTGATGGAAATAACAATAAGCAAGTTCTCTCACTTTATTAGATGTCTTTTTAAGATTGTTAATATGTTGATGCAGAAACTGCAACTATGCAGGTTGTAAGCATGTGGGTTGAAGAGAGAGTTTAATGTGCTAAACCTTTCATATTCAGTGGAATATAATACAAGGACATGTTCTCAGGAAAGTGACAATGGATGCTCATGAAGGACTAGGAGATCTGTCCTTTACCACACAAACTGTGTCCTTCGTTGTCTCTTGTTGCTCACCCGTATGCAGATAGATAGATAGATAGATAGATAGATAGATAGATAGATAGATAGATAGATAGATAGATAGATAGATAGATAGATAGATAGATAGATAGATAGATAGATAGATAGATAGATAGATAGATAGATAGATAGATAGATAGATAGATAGATAGATAGATAGATAGATAGATAGATAGATAGATAGATCTTTATTCACCGCGAAGGAAATTCTTCAATGGTTCAAATGGTTGCATAAACAGGAAGAGGACTATGGAAAATACCAATTTGTATTTTTGTGCTGTTGATTCTGATGGAAAATGCCTTTTCCAAACAAAATTTAAAAAAAAGAATTGATCTAATCTGAGCTGCTGTGTCTCATTTCTCAGTTCCAGGTATCAGGGCCCCTCAGGAGACCCCATGTGCCCCCAGTTCCCCCCACCAGGCCAGGCTTTCCAGCGCATGCCGTCTGCACCGGCCGGACATGGCAGCAGTGGAGCTGGTGGAGGAGGAGGTGCAGGGCCAGGAGGGGGAGGAGGAGGAGGAGGAGGAGGCGGTGGTGGTACCGGGGGCAACGGGGGTTATCACCGGCAGCACTCGGACCCCTGCATGCCCTACCTGCAGCAGAGCTTTAAGCAGGAGTACCTGGACCCGCTGTACGAGCGGGCGGCCCAGATGGCCGGGCCGGGCCACGCCAGCGGCGGAGCGGCGGCACACGGCCACAGCCACGGTCACGGAGCCCACCCCCACCCCCACTCACACCCGCACCCCCATCCGCATCCACATCCACACCCACACCCACACCCGCACCAACATCCACACAGGTTCCCACCGGCCCACATGATGGTCAAGCAGGAGCCCACAGACTACACCTACGAACCTGGTGAGTCACATCGCACACAAACACTTCCTGCTATTTGATTTATTTTAAATAGAAAAGACAAAGAAAAGCTCAAATTATCACATTTATTCGATAACACTTTACAATAAGGGTCCCTTAATTAACGTTAGTTAGTACATTAAGCATTAATATATAATCTAATGGATTAATTAATGCTGAGTAATGCATACATAATGATAACTAGTTACATTATTCAACTTAATAATTCATGAACTAACTTTAAGTAGTAAACATTAATTAACTGCTTACTAATAGGCTACATTAATTATTGTTTCCTAATCCTAAGTAATACATAATAATGATTATTAATATATCTGTAAACAGTTAATTAATTCTTAATAATGTACTAACTAACGTTAATTAAGGGACCCTTATTGTAAAGTGTTACCATTTATTCTTCTCTAGATGGAAGCTGTTTTGGTTATAAACAAGACAAATAAAGAAATATCAAACTAGTTTATGGAATAGACTCAGACTTATGCACCTGTGAAACGGCGCTGTAGTAGTTTAATGGAGATTTGAATTGTACTCTGACTCAGAAAAGTCCCTTTAGAGACAAACCGTCCCTCGTGTGCACAACTTAGTCAAGAACAAAATGTCCAAATGGCAAAACAAACTTCTTCACTGTACGAAGACTCTCCTACCCGACTCCCTCCCCGCCTCCAAAACTCCTCCTTTCAACTCTCTGACACTTTGCGAAGAAAAAGGGGGAAAAAAGTATTTTTTTTTTCTGCTGCAGCTACACTCCTCCCTCCCTCGCTGCACTCCTCTCTGTGAGACAGAGGCAGAGGAATTTCATTGAGAAAATGGAGGGCACTGGAAAGACTAGAGTCCCCGGTGGAGTGCTCCAGGGTTTCAGGTTGCACCAGCGGCTTCCTTTTTCTGCAGGCAGATGAACTCATAATGGAAAAATGAGCGTGGCCGCAGTAACCCGAACCTCTCACTGGCTGGGCTTTGGGAGAGGAGGGTGAGGGAGGGAGGGGGGAGGGAGTGGAGTAGGAGTGGTGGGGTGATGGGTGCAGGGTGGGGTGGGGTGGCCAGCTCAGGGGCTTTAACAACAAGCTCAACAACTGGAGAGCACAGAAACCAGCTCCTCTGCTTTGCTCTATGAGTTTAAAAACGAGCAAGGAGCGAGAAATACAACACAACAACAACAACAACACACAAACGCACTGTGACCTCGTTCACCTGCAGCAGACTCACAGTGCAATGAGCTTCCATGCAAACAGCCTAATTCCTCTTACCCACAATGTTTTCATACTCTCACCTTTGATAGAAGGGGTGGGGGAGGTGGGGGCGGAGAGCACTGACAAAGAATCAAACAACCTTGAGGAAGGCAGAGGGAAAGTACAAAAGGATGTTTTTTCTGTGGATAACTGCTAGGAGGAGGAGGAGAAAGTAGCGTTTGGCGGGGTTTCCTGTGTCTCTGATACGAGTTTGACCGACTGCAGTGCAGACGCAGATCACACGTGAAAGATTACAGAGTTCATCGCCGTGTTGTTGCAGAGCTCGACACGTCTGCGAAGGCGTCACGCCCTACACAAGGAAGACAGATACAGAATATGAGTCTGTTTCACCGAAACCTCCCTTTTATGATGTCTGAGAGCAAATAATAATAGTAATACATTAATTTGTTGAAGGGATTAGTCATGGGATGCCAGGTAGCCTTTAAAAAAAAATCTAATGACAAGCATCAGCTGCAAATGAGAAACCTTAATCTAACTCCATATAAATGGAATAATGTCATTTTAATTAACAGGCCCAGTGAAAAATACAGTTTCTTTCAGGCAGTTAATTGGATAATTTGTGTTAAAGAGCTTTTCGATGAATGCTCTCTGCTAAAATAAATCATAGGCATTTAAATGGTTTATAAAAAGCAACGCCGCCACGTCGGCTCTTGTGACTGTTGTTTATTTGCTGCTGATTTATTATGTCATTCATTCATGGTCATTGAATTTGAAAGGAAAAAAAAACAAAAACCCAACCCGCCTAAATTGTAAGGTGAATGGCGACATGGTAATGGAGCGTACAAAAGAGGTGTATTGAAGTAAACAGCTTGTAAAAAGAGAGACAGAACAACACCAGTGAATCCTGTTTAAAAAAAAAGCCGGCTAAAGAAAGAGTACGCCTAGTTTCACATATGAAATCCTATTCAGATAGTAATCACTGCTATTGTGTCGCATGAAAGACACAAAATGGTCATGCCACTCAGTGCACAATTAACCCCCGGTGCTCTCACACCCAATCTGCCCCATCACTCCCCTGCCATTTCTGGCAGACATATTATTTACAGTATGATCGAGTGCCGCTGCCCCGGAACGGAGGGTTTGATTTTCCCCCACTGGCATCTTATCAGAGTCGCAGCGCTGCAGCTGCATTCCCCACCAGTGACTCACAGCCAGAGCCAGAGGCAGAGAGCTGCACCTTTACACTTTTTATTCTCTCGCTTGTCTCGTTCATAACAGTTGACAGACAAAAACGGACAAACACCAGAGCAGTCGGTGACACGCCTGTTTTTTCTTTCTTTTTTGTGCACACACACACATAAAGGTGAAGTCACAGGAAGCCGAGCACAATGCTGTCGCTGCAGAGATTAAATGTGAGTGTGTTGTGTTGTGATACAAGCGTCCCAGCTTGCACAGATTTTCGCCTGAAGGTTTATAGGGCGGAATATAAAAAATCTATTTTCGTGAATGCGTGCTATTGGAGACAGTGGCTGGCTGCTGCTGCTGCTGCTGCTGCTGCTGCTGCTGTCGCCACCAGACAAAGTGCAGACACTGTATACTGTACCAGTGTTCTGCTCTGGTGAAGGTGCTCTCGTCTCGTTCACGGGGGCCTAAAAATATCAGCAGAGACAAAGAGAAGTGATATGATGAATGCTGCGTTCGTCCTTGCAGCGCTCACACAGTATATCTGTAGCCTACAACACACACACACACACACAGATGGTGGATGAGTGAGCGACTTCCTTTGTTTAATGTTTCATCACTTTTGTGCAGTTTTTGCTCTGTTTCTTTAACTTAAACATAAAAAACATCATATTTTCTGAACTAAATCCATGTGTTGTTGTGTTTCTGTCTCAGATGTGCCTGGTTGCCCCTCCATGTACCACCACAACGAGGGCTACCCAACCCCCCAGCACAGCAATGAAGGTAATCTAGATCCAAATTCTCACACCACCACCAGCTCCAAAACTGTGCCCAACCTCCAACCTCTTCATCCCCTTTATCTGCACCGAGCCCTCAGCTGGTTAAATCTCTGTGGTCATTGGCTAACCAGCGGAGAGTTGTCCGTGTTTCCATTGGCTAACCAGCCCGAGTGCCTATGTTTCCATTGGCAGAGGCTCCCGGCTCACCCCTGCCTCAAGAATCCCTGAATAAACATAACTCCTGGAAAGAAAGCACATTTATTTCCCCGGCGCAAAAAAAACAACAAAAAAAAAGGAAAAGGGAAAACAATCCTTCCTCTTACTTCCATTGTTTGTCGCAACATTTTGGGGTCATGCAAATTCTTATTCGCCAATTGTGTTCAGGACATCTGAGCGGCTCTGAAGATGTTACAAGGAAGTTAATTGGCCCTGAAACTGGGAAGCAAAGATCCAAGACCCCTTTAAATGCCCCCCCACCCCCTGTTACTGAAGTGCCCCGGGCCCACTTCTGTAAAAAAGAAAAGAAGAGTACACACTTATTGGCTTAATGTTATTCATGCGTGAATAGGTCCTTGTATTTTTGTTGGGCTGGTATTCAAACCTTTGGCACCGATCCCAAGTGAACAACCGAGTCGCGCCGGGATCAAGGCCCCTCCAAGCCTAACACAATTCCTCCTCTTGTCTTTCAGGCTATCTGTTTGAAAACGACTCTCGTGTGGTTCCAGAGAAGTTCGAAGGTAAGGGCTGGCCCGTCTACCCATAATCCCCTTGCACACACAACACAATTTCATTTGCACACCCAATGACGGCAGAAACACTATCCGTACAGTGGACCCACTCTAATCTCTATACCTGCAACCAGCAGATCGTCTTCTATACGGACGTCAGAGCGCCTTGTGTAAGAGCTACACGGCCCTTTGTGTTCTCACAAACTTAGTTAGTGGGTTTGGTTTCTCCGTGCGCACAACGCAGGGCTCTCCCCTGTCACGCTGGGAACAGTCCCACTCCTCCTCCCCACCGTGGTGGTGGTGTTGGCGGTGATTGACACTAAAGCAGATTGAGTGGAGAGCCCAAGGGTGTCAGCACTGGTTGAACCAGTGAAGTGTGCAAGTTGCTGTGGGAGACAACAGCAGTAACTTAGCACAGCCTCTCATGTTCCCACACTTGTGTACAACATATCCAATGACCGGTAAACAACCGAGCACCAAACACGAATCAGTGTCCATTTACACACACACACATACACAGTGTTGTGTTGTTTTTTTTATTTCAAATGAAGTGTGCATCCACTTTGGGCTTTTAATTTTATTTCTCACTCCTCTCTGTTTCCTTCTCAACTCAACACTGCTAGTGATAAGCTGTTGTTAGTGAGCAGCTCGTTCAGTTTACGTCAGTTTGCAAACACGAAACATCAGATTAGATGACCTGCTGATGCACCACCGGCCGCTGCACCGTTCAGATGCTTTGCAGCTGTTACAAACTTTTCCTTGTTTTCACATGTAACCCGAGAACTGCGCGCTAGGCTTTAATTTAATGATTAAAGCCTAATGGTCTGATGTAGATTAATGCTGCCGCAGATATCAAATACCAAATAAACAGTGCATTTCACAACAGAGAGAAAACACTTTTAGCTGACCTCCAGTCTGTTTTCTCCTTGGACCAGGTGAGGTGAAGCAGGAGGGGGGCAGTGTTTTCCGTGAGGGAACGCCTTACCAACGCCGCGGCTCTTTGCAGCTCTGGCAGTTCCTGGTGGCCCTGCTGGACGACCCGGGCAATGCCCACTTCATCGCCTGGACCGGCCGCGGCATGGAGTTCAAACTCATTGAACCTGAAGAGGTTTGTTGTCTGAAGTGGTTTTTTTTTTAAAGAGAGCTTTTTACAGCCAGAGCGGAGGCGGTGTTGTACAGGAATTAACGGAATAATTACAGTCATTTCAACACAGTGATTAGTCATTTTATTGAAGTAGACTCTGTGAAGTGTTCAGTCTGTTTAGAGCAGATTGTTTCTATTGAAATCAGAACATTTCACATGTTGTTAAAGGGATAGTTCAACATTTTGTCAAACTGGCCCATTGCCATAATCTCTATAGTTTTAGGAGTAGGTTCGTTACCTTTAATTGTCGGTGTAAGCTATTTTCAGAACGGCGGAGCAGAGCCGTGAGCTGCTCAGAGCTACGCTACGGAGGCTCATGGGATTTCTTGGTTTCCCATCAAATACACAATCCAACAAGTCCAAAACACTCTGGTGGACAAGTTGTGACACATTCACCACGCTATGAGATAATAACAGAACGTTACCAGACAGAGTTGTTTTCTGGGAAGACTGGGAAGAGACTGCTTGCTGAAACACTGTCCCTGAAGGCAACGCGCATCAGTGGTTTTGCACGAATTTACCTAGAAAACGGCTCCGTCTCGTAACGTTACGTTATCTCATAGCGTGTTGAATGTACCAAGAAATCCCATTAGCCTCCGTAGCGTAGCTCTGAGCAGCTCATGGCTCTGCTCCGCTGTTCTAAAAATAGCTTACACCGACAATTAAAGGTAACGAACCTACTAATATGTCTATAGCGATTATGGCAATGGGCCAATTTGCCAAAATGTTGAACTGTCCCTTTAACTTAGATTTTGAGAGAGGATCTGTGACTATTTGAGCTGGATTCAGTCCAGTAGACCTCCAGAAAGATGAACCAGCTAAAATATACTAGAATATCTTTGATAACTGTGCAAAAAGCATCAAATATCTAAGTAAAGACAATCCATTTAAAACGAATCAACATTATTTTTGGTCTGAATTACTGTACGGGCTCATTAAGGGACAGTGGAGAAGTGTTGATAGAGATCATGACGTTAATATGAATCTGATAAGGGGCCGGCGGCGGAGGAGTTATTCTCGGAATGGATTTATGTTAGCGGGGTTTTAAGGCGCTACCTAGATTAGAGCGATCAGAAGTGAGATCTGGCCACTTTCCCCTCGCAGCTCTATTCTCTGATCCATCTTCCATTAGTTCCCCATTCATTATTCAACACATGAAACGCTGGATTGATAAATGAAGGACAAGCGCTATCGCTGAATCACCCAACACCCCCGATTCCTCTCTCACCTCCTCACATTTCTCCAGTCGAGACATTTTTTTGCGATGTTTAAGTCTGCACTTTGATTGGACCTATCTAGACGGAGCCGTCCATTTAGCCGGGGTCCTAATATAATATAACGGGGGGGCGGGAGCTGCTGCTGCTGCGTTGTGTGTTTTCCATTATCTTTTTACTGTACATTAATAATGAATGGGGGGTAAGAGTTTTTACAAGAGCAATTAGAGCTGAGAGCACACTCAGAGATCAAACAGGGCTGCAGGCTGGACGGCCACTGTGGGATACAACCTGTCTCTTCATGAGTCATGAATCTCAGTGTCCCCTCCTCCCCCCACACCCCCCACAGCTTTACACTTTCCTATGTTTGTCAACATCAACATCGTCTTCCTTTTTGTGCAATGACTTGATTTACCTCCCCACCGTATCGTATCTTGTGTTAGATGCTAATTCTTTGTATCCGAGTTAGTGGTCCCTCAAGTCAGCCCCAGAGTTCAATTTTGGGTTGGGTTGGCTGTGTTTCATGGTCTGCCTCTGACAACCAGCCATGACTCTTATTTCACTGCGAACACTGTGGGACTCTGGTTGCATTCAAGTGGTAATGGGTTACATAAAAAGGAAGTGAATCCACATGTGGGGACTCGCCCTGGTCCTGGCGTTGTTGACGCTGCTCAGTTAAAAAGAACAGGGATGAGGACTTGTTTGACTTGTCACCGAGGACCCCTAGTGGCCACCGCGTTGAATTACAAACAACTGTGTCTGATTATGATTTATTTTTTTGAGAGGGGGGGGGTATGAACTTCAGGAAAATGAAAAAAAGAAAAGAAAAAGCTGACGTAAACATTTCTCAGCTGTTGACGTGTCATTTGAGAGCAGCTAGATTCTTCTTCAAAAGCGTAGAAATAACCCACACTCACCTTTAAATGAACCTCAGTAAAGCTGAACTCTGCTTTAAGAGTAACCACAACCATTTCCTCTCTGCTGTCCTCTCCCCTCCTCGGCCTCTCCTCTCCTCTCCTCTCCTCAGGTCGCCAGGCTGTGGGGGATGCAAAAGAACCGTCCAGCCATGAACTACGACAAGCTCAGTCGCTCTCTGCGCTATTATTACGAGAAGGGAATCATGCAGAAGGTACAAAAACACACCCTTTTTATAAAACAAGCCACTATTATAATTATCCAGATGTAAGATATTCTCAATTTTTGCAATTTATGTGCACAAAATGTTTCCTAAAGTTATAAAATTGACAACTTAATCACTTTATATCATAGTAAAAGTTGTAATTAATGGATGTAAAAATGGTTAATAAGTCAAGACCGTATCCCAATTGGCTGCCGTTCCTCCTGCCATGTGACACTCCCAGTACTCATGGGTTTGTTAGCTTTTAGGAGGCCATCAGGTCTGCAGCTTTTACTGTTAGAAAGAAACCCGAGCATAAAAGGTTTTTACAGCAGCCAATCAAGTGTGCAGTTGTAAACAAGCCGCAAAAAAAAAACGGACTGCGATCCAGATGCTTTGTGCAACTTTTCCAGAGAGTGAGTGGTTGTATGGTTCGTTGGAGGGGTCTCTCTCTCTCTCTCTTGAAATGCAAAGCCAAAAAAAAAAAAAAAAAAGAAACAAGAAAGAAAATGCAAATTATGTTTGAGGAGGATAAACACCAGCCGAACTGGCAACCCTCAGAAGTTGTCCTTATAAGTGAGTACTAAAGCATTTGAAATGGCTCATTAAGCATTAAAAAGGAAATAATTCGAATTTATAATCTCTCTCTAACTAATAAAGTAGGAAGCACAATATAAAATTATATGAGTGGAACTGTTCTTGTTTTTCTTCTCTGAAAACATATGGAAGGAAACAGAAGGTTTTAAAAATACCACAACATCTAGAAAAAATTAGAAACTTTAAAAGAGAAATTTCTTGTAGGAATCAAAAAAGATGCTCTACTTTAATTTGCTCACCAACATCTATCTTATATCAGCTGAGGTCACACTAACTCCTGCTTGCAGCATCAAAACACACTGAATAATGTGTTTTTATAGAGTGAAGTCATTTAGAAAAAGGTCTCAGTGTTCATACTTGTGTATTTGTGTAATGTCGAACAGCATGTGAGTCGAATTAAACGCTGATTAATCTCCCGAAAATCACCATCAATCACAGCCGAGTGGCGTTTGTTCAGTAATAACTGGGTCAGAGCGTTTTCTGTGACGCAGATCTGATCCTCTACTAAATATAGACGGAGACACGAAGATTGGTTTTATGCACCTATGCAACTTAACCCTCCTGTTCTGTCCTCTGGGTCAAATTGACCCAATCTGTTCCCTTCCTCCATCCTTCCTTCTTCCCTTCCTTTTTTCCACAATCCTTTTCCCTTCCTTCATTCCTTCCTTACTTCTTTTGATCCAATTGACCCAAACTGTTCCCTTCCTCCAGCCTTCCTTCTTTCCACAATCCTTTTCCCTCCCTTCCTTCCTTCCTTCCGTCCGTCCGTCCGTCCTTCCTTCCTTCCTTCCTTCCTCTTTCGATCCAATTGACCTGATCTGTTCCCTATCCCTCCATCTTTCTTTCCTTCCCTTTTCCCTTCCTTCTTTCCACAATCCTTTTTAACCTCCTTCCTTCCTTCCTTTTTCCCTTCTTTCTCTCCACAATCCTTTTTCCCTTCCTCCCTTCCTTCCTTCGTCCTTACTTCTTCCTTCCTTTTACCCTTCCTTCTTTCCACAATCCCTTTTCCCTCCCTTCCTTCCTTCGTCCTTACTTCTTCCTTCCCTTTTCCCTCCCTTCTTTTCACAATCCTTTTTCCCTCCCTCCCTCCCTTCCTTCCTTCCTTCCTTCCTTCCTTCCTTCCTTCCTTCCTTCCTTCGTCCTTACTTCTTCCTTCCTTTTTGACCCAATCTGTTCCCTCCCTCCTTCTATCTTTCCTTCCCTTTCCCCTTTTCCCTTCCTTCTTTCCACAATCCTTTTCCCCTCCGCCCCCCCCCCCTCCCTCCCTTCCCTTTGTCCTTACTTCTTCCTTACTTTTTGACCCAATCTGTTCCCTCCCTCCCTCCCTCCATCTTTCTTTCCTTCCCTTTCCCCCTTTCCCTTCCTTCTTTCCACAATCCTTTTTCCCTCCCTCCCTTCCTTCCTTCCTTCCTTCCCTTCGTCCTTACTTCTTCTGTTCCCTCCCTCCTTCTATCTTCCCTTCCTTCTTTCCTCCCATCTTTCCCTTAGTCCTTCATTCCTTACTTCTTTCCCTTCGTCCTTCCTTCCTTTCTTCCTTGACCCAGGAGGACAACAGGAGGGGTAAAGAGTATGTTTTACATGCCTTCCTGTATGACTCACTCCCCCCCTCTCTCTCTCTCCCCCCTCCTCCCCCTCTCTCTCTCTGCAGGTGGCAGGCGAGCGCTATGTTTACAAGTTTGTTTGTGAGCCCGAGGCCCTCATCTCGCTGGCCTTCCCCGACAATCAGCGGCCCAGCCTGAAGGCCGAGTTCGAGCGCTACGTCAACGAGGAGGACACGGTGCCCCTGTCCCACCTGGACGAGGGCGTGCCCTACACCACGGAACAAGCCCCCCAAAACATGGGCCCCCAGCCCTACTCCAAAGGCTACATGTACTAAAGCCAGCCCCCCTCCCTCTCTCCCCCTCTCCCTCTCTCCCTCCTTCCTCCCCCCCTCTCCTTCAGAAATCCTCCTGTTGTACCGACCCATCATCATCATCATACACACCCCGATGCCCCATGCACCTCTTGCACATGCCCACCCCATCCACTTGTATATAAGGCTATGGTGTTTTTGTTTTAAATTAATCTCATTAGGGATTTTTTTTTTTTTCGTTTTGTTTTGTTTTTAAGAGCTGCATTCCTCTCACATCTGAGGCCTATTCAATCCATAAACACGACTGTGCGGTTGAAGAGATTGCTTAATAAATACCCATAATAATACCCAAACCCAAGTCCAGACTTTTCTTGTTCTGTGTGTTTGTTCTGCCTTTTTCTTTCATTTGTTCATCTTTTTACGAATGAGGAGAATTAACGTGTTCTTATAATATTCATTTGCTATGATAGAAATGGGCTTATTTGCTTTCTTGTTTAGTGTTAGATAAGAAAAAATACACTCTCATCTGTGTATGGTTAATATTAAAGGGATACTTCACCCAAAATCGATAATTCACCAATTGTCTACTCACCGTCATGCCAAGGAAGGGTTTTGGAACGCTTTTGGAGTTCCAGGGTGGGTCCGGCTGGCAACGGATTTTCATATAATGGCGGTGGACAGAGTTCACTTTTGAATCGTCCAAAACACACACTATATAGTTTTGGGTGAAGTAACCCTTTAAGTCACCACCAGCAGCCAGTTAGCCTAGCTTAGCCAAGACAGGAAACAGGGCTACACAGTTAGCATGACTCATTTTTACACTATAATATTTTATTTTGCGAGCTATAAACGTCCTAGTAGGATGTTATAAAGCGCTTTCCTGTCTTTGTATATTTGCCATTTATTCACGCAAATAAGAGAGTGGATAACTAAGAGGCAGCGGCAGATAAAAGTGCATCCAGTGTTTATCCGAAATGATGAAAAAACCAACATCAGTGATTGCAAATTCACCTGTATATTAAATATTTCATAGAAAATACAGTATAGGGAATGTTAACCAGTTCAGGTGTTAGTAATACCCAACAACGGTAAACACATCAGTAACATGTTGTAAGACTGAACTGTGTAAATAAGGTAAAAATAATAAAACATTCCTTTCCAATTAGACGATTAATGAAGGTTTAATCCTCATGTGTTTGGTCGAAGGTTTCGTTTTGGTTCAAATATGAAACCGTAGTGTCTTTTTTTCTCAGCCGTTATCTGGTTCAGTTTGTTCTACACAGTGCGTCGTCCACCTGCTGTAAACCTGACGCGTCCTCAGCGGCGTCTGAAGGCGCGGGAGATCCTCCAGGCGTTGGGCTCCTCGTAGCGGTTGTACAGCGGCTCCAGTCTCTGCTGCCTCTTCTGCCGGCTGAGGCGCGTGGGGTCGGCCACCCTGAAGAACGCCGGGGCGAACTCCACCAGCCAGCGAGGGTCGATGGTGGTCACCTCCCGCATGTACTCCTTGGTGGTCAACACCAGCTCATGGTAGACGAGCCTGAAGAGGGAATAACGAGGACAGACGGAGAGTTAATGATGATTAGAGTTGAAATGAATAATTACTAACATGATTAATAAATAATAACTACTTTAATAAACTACTTCAGTCTGGTAGGAGAGTGGTTACAAAGTACGTCCCACATAGATCTCTGGTTTGACACCCATTCTCTCTCCCCATTTCCTGTCACACCTCCACTGTCCTATCCCATAAAAGGCAAAAATGCCAGAAAAAACAACTTACAGTAAATAAATCTCAGTCCATTTTCATGCAAAAAGACTTTTTAAATGTGACGATTTGAGGCTTTTGTGATTGGAATTTTTGAGCTCTAAAAAGAAAACATTTTCTTTCCCTTATTTCTCAATTTTCTTCAATAAACAAAACAGTTAATTCATTAGATAAGAAAATATCATCCATCAGATTAATCAAAAATGAATACAATCGTTTACTATAGCCATTTATGGATTTTCTTTCAGTTTTATCTATTCATCGGACAATAATAAAACATAAAAGCTCAAAGATATTATAGCGGTAGTGGTGTAAAACAAAGAATGACGAGCTAATAATCACAATTTGCATGAGAAACTCATACAAGTTTCAGGAGGACTCCACCACCACAGCAGCTCAACCTGAGGTCCGGTCAGTGTTTATTCTGGGACTCACCACTCCGGCTGGCGGTTGAACAGCGTGCTGGACGGGTGCAGGTACACCACCTGCTGGTCGATCAGGGTACGGTACCCGTCCTGCGGGTGCTTCCTGGCTGCGTTCCTGAAGTAACCGCTGCAGATGGCTTTCTGGACCCGCACCGTGCTCTTCCCACAAGACACCACGTCCAGCTTGTGTCTAAGAAAGATTCAGTCTTATTTTATATTTGTGTAGTGTACTGCACCCAAGACTGGGTAATCTGTATCAAAATCATATGTTTATAAGACATATGGTTGATTTATGCCAATAAATACTGAATGATAGTTTCACTCTACACAGATTTATACTGGTATATGTTGTTGCATCTCATTGTACAATGGAAAATCTGGTCTTTTCAATCATATCAGCATCTATTCATTTTTTTAAAGTACAACAAATGCAAAGGGGAATTTAAACTAATGGTTAAAGCACAGTTGAATGTCATATGCAGATTACCTGTCCATGATGCTCAGCATCTGTTTGCGGATGTCCTGAGCTCTCTTTAAGGAGCGAGCCTGAATGAAGTTCTCAAAACACCAGGGGTTGGAGAACTTGTTGTTCTTCCAGGAGTTGTAGACGGCCAGCAGTGTAAGGTGGTCTCCCTCAGGCTGGAAAAACTTGGTCTTCCTCTGGTCGGCCAGGGCCTGCTTGTCCTGCGAGTGGAGGGATTGAATTTAGATTTTTGGTCTTGGGTTATTTTACAGAACATCATGTTTTCTCACTAAAGTGAGGTGGATTGTCATGAATGCTGAAGCTGCAAACCTTCGGCCTGTAGAAGATGTTCTGCACAGACAACATGGAGACGATGGTGAGCATCTCCTCGCTGCAGCCCAGATGGACGGACATGATCAGCATCTTACACAGCATGGGCTCCAGAGGGAACTCGGCCATCTGCACCACAGAAACAGACGGGAGTGAGCGCTCGATTTTTTAAAGGTGCAATAAAACAGTACATATCAAGTTAAATTCACAGACGGCGGAGCAGATGACGAAAGGGGTAAAATTCCTGTTCCTCTCACCCTTCGACCCAGCCGTGTGAGCAGGCCTTCGTCGTCCAGAGCTCCCAGAGTGTAGAGCTGCTCCATGGCGATGATCAGAGTCTCCATGGGAGGAGCGTCCATGAAGTCGAACGCCAGCAGGTCATTAATACCCATGGCCTGTGGAGGAGGGAACGCAGATAAATCTAAATTCCTTACAACAGATTTTGCAAGGAGCTCTGAGACCGGGGGGGCTACCTTCAGAGACAGCACGGTGCTGGCCAGGTTAGTTCTCTGGATCTCCGGCACGTTGGTGGTCAGCATCTCGTCTCTGTAGGCTCTCTCCGTGTAGAGCCTGTAACACTTCCCCGGGCCCGTTCTGCCAGCTCGGCCCGACCTCTGCTTGGCCTGAGCCTGAAAAAACCCCCGAAGATATCAGTACTTTTTTAAAACATTAAATAAAAAACACTCAGGCTACCATGACAGACAATTATGAATCATTAATTTCCTAATGATGATGTTTGTGTGCGACCACTAACTGGACTTGGGGCGACTTGACTGATTTGTTGTGCTGTTTCGATGCTGTATCATTGTCTTGTCCTGTCTGAATACTGTGTTCTATATTTTATTTGCTGTTTGGCCTTTCCTGTCTGTGTAGTGTATCGCCATTTGTATTTATTTTATTGTATTGTTTTTATTCCTTGTGGTGTACTGTTAGTTGTATTTTTTTTTTATTCATTCATCTATTTATTAATTAGGGACTACGGATGTAAACTAGCGGCTCGGCTACAATCCGGCATATTTACTACAGTATTTTATACCAGTGTTCATTAATATGCACTGTCCCTACTCAAATAAAGTATTTATGATTATTATTATTAATGACCTGTGATATGGGAGTCACCACGAGCTGGTCAATGCCGGTCTTGGAGTTGTACACGATTTGTTTGACGAACCCAGGATCCACTACATAGTAGATCCCATCGATAGTCAGAGACGTCTCAGCGATGTTTGTGGCAATGATGACCTGGTGGAGAGAGAAGGAAGTGAGTGGATGCAGGAATTACCTTTATCCTCTGTTTTGCACTCTACTTTATCAGACTTTATTCATCAGAGAAGTGTAATTTTAAAACTTTAACCAGTAAACCCAGTCCTGTCTCTGTCATGGTCATCACCTTTCTGCTGCCTGGAGGAGCAGGGTCAAAGATCCTGGTCTGCATCTCACTGGGCAGGGCAGAATAAACCGGCAGAATGATGAGTTCAGGGACATCGGGCCCCAGAGACTTCATCCTCTCGTACAGGATCTCACAGGCCGTGTCGATCTCCTCCTGACCCGTCAAAAACACCAGGATGTCACCTGGAGAAAAAAAAGATGAACGATGACGAGGTTTTTTTACAACAACAAAACTGTATAAAAGTATAAAACAATGCTGTTTCTATAACCACACCTGGAGGCTCGGTCAAATGGATCTGCATGACAGTGATGAGGCCGGCGTCCAGGTAGTCCGTCTCGGGTTCTTTGGTGTAGAGAACCTCCACTGGGAACGTCCTGCCTGGGATGGTGAAGATGGGAGCTTCAAAGAAATACTGGGAGAACTTGACGGCGTCCAGCGTGGCCGAGGACACGATCAGCTTCATGTCTTTGCGCTTCTGTATCGTCTAGAGGAGACAGAGGACGTTACTGTGTGTGTTTGTCGGGATTTTTTTTTGGTTACTCTATTCTTAAAGGTCCAGGGTAAATGTAAATATAATTCAGCTTTGAAGGATGTCTTTCTTTGTTGGTAGGTCGGTGGGTTTCCATTCACTTGATTTTATGCACATTTTCAATTTTTGTAGTGGAAAATCTGAAAATTTACATTGGGAATTGGTCTTATATTTGGCTGAAATTGAAAAACTGGGACTACGAATGAATGTAGAAACTACAAATGTGACTTAGCTAATACATTTTGATGTACATAATGCCATTTTTACACTTTTTACACGTTTTATTTCATGTTTTGTCATCCATAACAAGATATATCCGTGGTTTTAAAGGTTCAGTGTGTAATATTTGGCAAGGTTTATTGGTAAAATCTGAATATAGTGCCCATGAATATATTTGAATAAGTGTATAATCACTATAAAATAAAATTTGTTTGGTTTTCGTAGCCTTATGGTTTGAAGGAAGTACCATACCTTCTTGAGCAGGCCGAACAGCACGTCGGTGTGGATCGTCCTCTCGTGGGCCTCATCGAGCATAATGAGGGAATACTGTCCCATGTCGGGGTCGATCAGACACTCCCTCTGCAGCATGCCGTGGGTCATGTACTTGATTACTGTCTCCGTGCTGGTGCAGTCCTCAAAACGAATGGTGTAACCCACCTACGAGTAAAAAAAAAAAGGGACATCTTAGAAAACCTGCAGCTGACTTCTAAAAGGACAAACGAGCCACAGATAAACTGACCTCTTGACCTAGACGGCAGCCGTACTCCTCTGAGACTCTCTTGGCCACCGACATGGCGGCGACACGACGAGGCTGCGTACAGCCGATCTTCCCCCGGGAGGTGTAGCCCGCCTCCGCCAGGTACTGAGTGATCTGCGTGGTCTTACCGGAGCCGGTTTCTCCGACTACGATCAAGATCTGATTATCATGGACGGCCTGAGAGAGAGAGAGAGAGAGAGAGAGAGTAAAAGAATAAGTAACTAATGTTGTTTCAGGTCTAATTTAGCAGTAGGGCTGCAACTAATGATTATTTTCATTATCGATTAATCTGTCAATTATGTAAATGATTAAAGGGATAGTTCAACATTTTGGCAAATTGGCCCATTGCCAGCTATTTTTAGAACGGCGGAACAGAACCGCGAACTGCTGAGAGCTACGCTACGGAGGCTCATGGGATTTCTTGGTTTCCCTCATCAAACTCATCAAATACACAATCCAACAACTCCAAAACGCTCTGGTGGACAAGTTGTGACCTGCACATTCACCACGCTATGAGATAATAACAGAACGTTACCAGACAGAGTTGTTTTAGAAGTAAATTCATGCAAAACTGCTGGTGCGCGTTGCCTTCAGGGACAGTTTTTCAGCAAGCAGTCTCTGTATTTACCTCTAAAACAACTCTGTCTCGTAACGTTCTGTTATTATCTCATAGCGTGGTTGAAAAAAGTGTTTCTTAAACCATAAGATGACTTGTCTTGTTTTGTCCACAAACCAAAGAGAGACTCAGTTTATCGTCATAAAGGAACAAAGAAACCAGAAATATTCACATTTAAGAAGCTGAAATCAGAGAATTTTGACTTTTTTTCTTAATTAAACTACCCAAACTGATTATTCGAATATCAAAATAGTTGATTAATCGATTAATCTATTCGGCAGCTTCTGGACGTAATGCACTTGCTCACACCTGAACGAGCTGCTCCTTCAGCTTATAAATGGGCAGGCTCTCTCTCTGCTGCAGGATGGACATCTCCGTCTTCTTGCCGTAAGACACCTGGTTCCCTCCGAAGGCGTATCTCTTCCACGCCGGGACGTCAGCGGGCATCGCGCCGATACCTCTCATGTTGGCAGCGATCTGCCTTCCCTCATCTAAAACCAGAGGACGAAAGGAAGGCTGTGAGACGCTCGGCTCCGGATGGATCCATCCCAACCGCCGACAAATCTACTGTTTTGTTTAATATAGATTAACTGCAACGATAATGAACTTCCCAACTTGATCTTTTTTGTATTAAGTCTGTGAGGTAGTGACCGGCTGGAAGGAACTACTTGTAAAGCCTCCGTTGTTCCTTCAGGCTACGGAAAACAGAGACACAGCGCGTGGTGTCTGTGAGCGTGCACCAGAATAAACTCATAGTGAAGCTAGATAATCATCTCCATCTGTGACATGGTAGCAGCGTAAGAGGCCTGGCACAGGACAGATGAGTTTCATTTTCCAAATTTAAAAATCACTGACACTTGTATTAGTTTCCGATTGAGGTTTTAAGATTTATATTTGTTCTCCTGATGCTTTGAAATTTACTGCAGGAAACCACTTCTATGCATTTAAAGCTGCAGCTGGATCATTAAAAACATGAAGTCCAGGTCCTTACAGTCGGGCATGGGGTCGATCCAGTTCTTGTTGAGACCAGTGGGGATGCAGTCCATCTCCGCTGCTCGAGCCGCCTGCTTCAGCTCCCGCCGCTCCTTAGACAGAGCGCTCTGCATCATGGCCGCCTGGGAGAGGGATCCGTCTGGGTTCTGATGGAGAACAGGAGAACAATTTTAGGTACTACGAACGTAGAGAGGAAACCAGGTCTCAGGTCTACTATATTTTAGATAGATAGATAGATAGATAGATAGATAGATAGATAGATAGATAGATAGATAGATAGATAGATAGATAGATAGATAGATAGATAGATAGATAGATAGATAGATAGATAGATAGATAGATAGATAGATAGATAGATAGATAGATAGATAGATAGATAGATAGACTTTATTGATCCCAAGCTGGGAAATTACAGTGCAGCAGCAGCATTACACAGACACACAGTGACGATACAGTGACGATAACAACATATAGTATAAGAATATAAAGAATAAGAATATAACAAACTATACATAATAAAATAGCAAAATATAAATAAAACTATTGCCTAAAAATATAAAGAACAAACTATACATAATAAAATAGCCAAATAGCAATAGCAAATAAAATAAAATGTAATGTACAAAAGTATATACAACAAAATGGCAGTGTTGATTTAGTGCAAAGTAAAAAAAATGTGTGATGTGTGTAACTGTGTGTAGAAAAATAAAGTGCGCAGTGACTGTAAGTCAGAGCAGAGTTTTTTAAGCTGTTATTATACAGTAATAAATGAATAAATGAGGATAAATGAAGAAGAAGAAGAAGAAGAAGAAGAAGAAGAAGAAGAAGAAGAAGAAGAAGAAGAAGAAGAAGAAGAAGAAGAAGAAGAAGAAGAAGAAGAAGAAGAGCTGCACACAGATGTGTAGCAACAAAAATAATGGTACTGGTAGATTTAAGAATAGATCCACTGACATTGGCTGCGACAACTGTAGGTTTCTTTGTTTTTTTCTTTTTTTATAGCTGCTATTTATTTGTGATGCGTTTGTGTTTTTTAAGATTTTATATGAAGGTAATGGGAAGAATTAAGAAGTAAGAATTACCCTCTGGTCCCCTCTGACCTGGTTCAGGTTTTAGTGGCCCTCATTTATGAAACTTGCGTACACCAATAAAATGGGTGTACACCAAATTCACCGCAAGGATCGGCATTTATTAATCTGAGCGTGAGCGTACGGTACGCACAAATCTCACGCCAGCTCTGACCAGGTGTACGCACATTTGGAACCAGCGTAGAACATGCAGGAAGGAGTGCTGCTGTGTCAGAATGATTATTAAACCATAGTCTAATAACGCAGCCATGTGGACCACATGTTGTTGTTGTTTATATTGATAAAAAGATAAAAAGTAGCCAAAAAAAAAAAGAAACGCTACAACCAAGTCCGTGTTGAAAATTTAACTCGACTTTTATTTTGAGCAACTGAGATGAATTAAAAACCAGGACGTGACAGATGCTCGTTAATCAGCTGTGTCAACAGAAACAGTCAATGATAGACAGACTGTTATTGTAGATCACACACACAAACTTCCAACATCTGCAGCACCAGAGCATGACCGGACGGCTCCTCAGTCTCTCTCTCTGCCGGACACCGGAGCCGGCGGGGGAGGGGGGCGCTACCTGTCCAGGTGCAGCTGATCTCCGCGGCGGAGTGTTTTTTTTTTTTTTCCCCAGTCACCGGGACCTGTCAGCGGGAGATCGGGCCGGTGTTTCACATCCCTCCATCAGCCGAACCATGCCAGCGGTGCTGATGGTCATAAAGTCGCGTTCGCAGCAGTAATATGCCTATGATTTCTCCTCAGTCACTTGTGTTTAGTAAACTGCAGGAGCATTTCATGAGATCACTGGGTTTCCTGACGTGGTCGGTGACACGTGCGTCTGCAGCCTCCATCCACCGGGATGACGCTTATCAATCACTAAAACTATCAATCTATCAATGTCCAGATATTTAATGTTGCCGCCCTCTACCTGTTCAACGCGGTAATGTCAGTAAAGTCCGGCCCAATTCCAATCCGACCCCTCACGGACTCACTGACTTAGAGGCGCGTTCACGGGAAGTCCGTGAGTGTGTGAGGGCTGTTCCGTTGTCAGATCATCAAGTCAGTGAGTCAGTGAATGAGCCCTTACTGCCCCCTTACCGTAAGTCAGCACCGATGCTGACTTTGGGTAGGGGAATTACCCACAGTTCATAGCGGTGTGAAGTCAAACCATAACACATGGGATGCCGTCGGAATGCAAGTGTTAAAAAAAAAAAGAAATTAACACACGTGGACAGAGAGAGCTCCGCCAGTCTCTTTATTGTTAATGGACAGGAGCCAAAAAAAAGGAATAAATAAAAAGAAAAGAAGAAGTTTACTGTCAGTATTAACGTGCAGTTTGTGATTATTGATGATGATTTGATCAGATCTGATCCAGGAACATTTTGTTTTGAGTCCGCCTCCCTCTCACACCTTGTGCGTATTGAAAGTACAGTAAATTTATCGGTCCAAGGGCGGAGTTAAAAACATTTTGTTGTCAAGGTAACGTGTCGTGAGAGTGGGTAAGTGCTGTTCCATTCATGTTTACAGCATCTGGACCCTCACAGACTCTCACACTCTGTCACTTATAGAGCTGACGTCACTTCAGTCAGTGAGGGTTCAGGGCCTGAGTCTTTAGGGGGCGGATTGGAATTGGGGGTCCCTCTTCTTGGCCGTCTTCCGTGTCTCCATGTCGTAAAAGGGGCAGGGCGACGCCTCTAAAGCAGGAATATATCGGGGCGTGACATTTAAATGACGCTCGTTTTCAGCCGCCGGATTTATCACCACCACGCCGGTTCTACGCCGAAATCAGCAGCGTACACACTTTTAGTAAATCACACGTGACACTTGTCGTACACTGATATTTACACCAGAATCTACACCAGATCCTGCGCAAGTTTGATAAATGAGGGCCAATGTGTCTATATTTAGGATTACAGATGTTTTTGCACTTCACATTTATTTGATCTATACAGTTTTAACATCTCCCTAAAATCATGGTTTTGCTGACCTCTGGTGGTTTAACTTGTGAATTCGACTTCACATGTGTGTTAATATCCACTGTGGGTCGACTGTGGCACAATTCATTATCTGACTCTATCATGTGGTTTGTGTGATTTTATCCTCTGGTTGGCAGTTTGCGCCCTCTGGTGTTAAAACTGTAGCAGCTCCCTGGAGTCTGGATACACACCTTCACTATTTTGACTGGGCTCATGTTCTGGGTCCATTTAGTCTGTCCCCTAAGGAACGGTGGCTCGTCTTCAACCAGATCGATCTCGAGGTCTTCATCTGTGGAGAGGGTCGAACTCATGATGCAACTTTTATTTTGAAAAAACTGTACAATTTTTTTTTTTTTTAATTTCAGAATTTTACCTTCATCATCATCGATCTTGGGAAGGATTCCTGTCTCCTCGTCAAATTCTGGCAATTCCTCTTTCGTAATAACATTGGCTGCAATCATCTGGATGGGAAAGAAGCTTTTTTAAACATATGACAAATGATAAAAACAACAATGAAGAAGTACTGTGAGTGTGTTTGGTGAATACCTGGTTTATTTCCCACTTCTCAAGATCGGTTATCTTAGCGAGACGTTTGTGTTCTGTTGGGTTTTCCTCTATTTCCAGGATGCTGGCTTCGACGGGCCGGTCTGGGTTCCTCAGAATTTCAACGTCTCCGACTCCAGCGCCCAGGTTCCTCCTTCGGTTGGGGTTCAAGTCCTCCCCAGTCTCCTGGTCTACATCCTAACCGCAGAAACCACAGTTTATTATTTTGTTATTTTTGGCAAATTGCCATTGCCATAATCGCTATAGTCATATTAGTAGGTTTGTTACCTTTAATTGTCGGTGCAAGCTATTTTTAGAACGGCGGAGCAGAGCCGTGAGCTGCTCAGAGCTACGCTACGGAGGCTCATGGGATTTCTTGGTTTCCCTCATCAAACTCATCAAATACACAATCCAACAACTCCACAACGCTCTGGTGGACAAGTTGTGACCTGCACATTTACCACGCTACGAGATAATAACAGAACGAGACAGAGTTGTTTTCGAGGTAAACAACTCTGTCTCATAACGTTTCTTCATTATCACACAGCGTGGTGAATGTGCAGGTCACAACTTGTCCACCAGAGCGTTTTGGAGTTGTTGGATTGGATTGGGTTGTGAGCTCATGGTTCTGCTCCGCCGTTCTAAAAATAGCTTGCACCGACAATTAAAGGTAATGAACCTACTCCTAAAACTATAGGGATCATAACAATGGGCCAATTTGCCAAAATGTTGAACTATCCCTTTAACAGATGATTTGGTTTGATTTCCTGTCACTGTTTGTTTTTTTAAAATCCAAATATTGAAGCTGTCTCACCTTCATGCTGAGGCTGGCTTTGGTTCCAGTGAACGACAGCACTTTGATCTTCACCCTCTGGCCTTTAGCGACCACATCCGCCACATTCGCTATCCGTCCTTCTTTGCGCAGCTCTGAGATGTGCACCAGACCCTCCCACCGTTTTCTACAGACGAAGACAGTGACACACATGTTACGGGTGAGAAACAGGATGCAAACACCAAAATAAACATTGTGGTAACAGGAAACATCCCTCTCTTTCTTACAAACCTGAGTCCCTCGAGCTGCACAAAACAACCAAACTGCATGATGCTGCTGATCTTCCCGTTGTAGATGTCACCCACGACGGGCTCGTCTGGCGGGGGTCGATCCACATGTCTGTCCCGCCAGCGATTCTCTGCCTCCTCCTTCTCCTCCTCTTTCTTGTTGTTGTCATCATTGCCTCTGTCCGGGCTCGGCGGGCGGTCGCTCCAGCGAGATACTCGTTTCCTCCTTCGTTTGGGTATCGTTTCTCCGTCACGATCTCTTGATCTGGAGCGACTTCTCTTCCGTCCGCTCTCTCTGTCTGCACCTCGACCTCTGTCTGACCTGAGGAGCACAAAAGATAAAGAAAGATGGATCAACTTTTGACTCCAAAGAGAAATATGCATCTATTTTTTTTGTAATATCTACATCCACTTATTTTATTTTACCAAATGGGAGGGATTTGAAAATGAATTTAAATGACCTGTTATCAGAGCTGGTCCCGCAAACATTCGGCATAAGCATCTCAAGCTCCTTCATGGCTGCTGCTGCCACCTCTTCATCATCTTTATTTGTGTGAGGAGGAATCTGACAGAAAAATAACAATTAGAGTTTACACAAATGTGACAAATTCATCAATATGGCACAGCTAATATTCCAAATACTGACTACTTATATTTCAGTTTAAATATTTACCAGAAGACATAAAGGTTTTAAATGAAAATTGCTGAACATTTGAGCCTTACCACCCACACAGGATCATCTGGTTTACATAGAGCAGGGTATTTCTCTTTCAGCTTGTCCTTCTCACTCTTTGGTTTCACCTCGGACTGAATGCCTGGTTTAACAGAAAGAAGAAATTATGTAACAGGAGCTCAGCCACAGCCTCTAAACATGAGCTATGAGTCAAAATAAAGCATGAAAAGCACTTGTACCTTTACTTGTAGACGGCGAAGCCCGCATAGTGTGAATAAGTCTAAGTAAATTGCCAGTGAGGGTATCCTGAAAGCAAAAATAATGTAGGTTTAGTGACACTACACACATGAATGTTGGCAGCAACAACCAGTGAAAATGAAGCTGTTTGGAAACACTTACAGTGAAATCAGCTCCATTTTTTACTAAAGCTGCTTTAAATTCTTCAAATGTTGGGTGTTTATCGGCGAGGTCGATGATAAATTCAGCTGAAAAACAACAACAGTTGACAGTTTGCTTGTTTCTGAACTGAGCAATAGCAGCATGGTAGTTAGTTTGCAAAGTAGCTGAGAAAACACTGTTGTCATGTGTCGTGTCGTTACCTAAATCCTTTTCGCTTATCCCGAGATGATTCTCCAGCTCCGTGCAAACCTTGGACACCAGAGATAAATACTCCAGACGTTTTATTTCGTCTAAAGCTGAAGCAGCCATTTTTCTCTACTTTTTGTTTTGACCAGAACAGGAAACTTCTTCTTCTCTTCCTGTTTGTTTGCGCTCCAGCAGCGACACGTTTCAGCGCTGCTGCCCCCTGCAGCTCAACAGGGGCATTACACTGTATTACATTTAACACAGCACTGTGTGGGTACTGCACTTTTTAGAACAATTTGAGGTATTTAAATTTGACTGTATTGATATTTTAAAGTCACATTATACTATGCACTACATTTTATATGCATTGAAACATACATACATATTTTGAAAATGTATGACAACCCCATTAAATACATCTCTATAGAGTGAACTACCCTCAGATTTTTCTGCACAACCCTCTTTAGTTTTGATCTTTTATCTAGTGCTACTGCTAGTAATAATATACGGAAATGAAAGATTTAATAGTCTTATAATTAAAATAATACTATACTACAATATTGTATTGCAACTTTTACTTTAAGGACCATTGATAAAGGCAAAATCCAAGTGCAAATAAGTGTATGATGTTGCAGTTTTGGATTTGATTTCACCGTAATCTGGTTGGTCTATTTTTACTCTTCTGTGTTGACATTTTTTAAACAAAATAAGTAAAACATATATTGCTTTCTACGTGAAACTGTGGCATAACATGGTGCTTTTTTTGTCTTATGTAACCAGTATTGATCATCAATCTTTTTATCTACATAAAGTTCAGACCAATTAGTTCCACATTCAACATATAGATTTATTATTTTTCTGTTACTTAAATAATTTCCACATTGCCATTATTTTAACATAAATAAGTCAGTAAAATATCTCTACTCCCACATGCAGAAAAGATCACACCAAAATTCAACACTTTGATAAAAATGTATTTTATTGTGGACGTTTTCACAGCTTCACCAGTACGTATAGCAAAGAACAGTCTCGGATACACAGACAAGCGAGTGAACGTTGTCCCAGTTATAGTACAAAATCTATCAAACATAAAAGTTCCATCTTTATGGTCTGATCCCAAAGTAGTGAAGCATACAGGGACCGTTAAGATCGATTCAGGTCCCGATTTCAGTGTTACATGCTATTACAATGAACAGTCCAATTGTTTTGCAGCATCTCCTCACAGAAGATTAACCTTAAGAGTTTTTCCTTTTCCCTCTGGCTTTGAGCTATAAAAAAAAAAGTACATATCTCCATGTTTTCGAAAATTAAGACACTAAAATTCCCGCTAAACCCAGGCAGACGGTTAATTTAGGAACTACTGGGGGGAAATGTACAAAGTGTGCACCTGTAATAGATGGAGTGAATACACTGCTTGAGGTTGATTTGTCACGATCACACGCCCAGTGCTGGAAAAAAAGGCCGATACACAGATCTTTAACATCAACGCCGTCTGAAGGCGCGGGAGATTCTCCAGGCGTTGGGCTCCTCGTAGCGGTTGTACAGAGGCTCGAGCCGCTGCTGTTTCTTCTGCTTGCTGAGGCGCGTGGGGTCGGACACTTTGAAGAAGGCCGGAGAAAACTCCACCAGCCAGCGAGGGTCGATGGTGGTCACCTCTCGCATGTACTCCTTGGTGGTCAACACCAGCTCGTGGTAGACGACCCTGTGGAGAGGAGAGGACGAAAGTCAGAGGACTATTTTCACTGTGTCTTATTATATAAAGCAGTGTTTTTCAACCTTGGGGTCGGGACCCCACGTAGGGCCGCCTGGAAATAAAATGGGGTCGCCTGAAATCTCTAGTAATTGATAAAAATTATATATATTTGCATCCGAGGCTACGAGTGTGCTACATCCCTTTTTTTCCCTCTCTATATTTTTTTTTTAACCAAGTACTATTCTTTTTAAATTATGATTAAACACACCACACCCAGTCTTAAAAAAACTTGTATTCTATACTTTCACTTTCTTGAATATAAATCGAGTTCAAATAAAATGTAAAAATATCTGAGCTGGCGCATCTTGATTGGGGTCGCCAGAAATTTGTGATGTCAAAATGGGGTCACAAGCCAAAAAAGGTTGGGAACCACTGATATAAAGCTTATTATTTGTTAACGGAGGTGCTGTCGTACCACTCAGGCTGGCGGTTGAACAGAGCGCTGGAGGGGTGAATGTACACGACTTGCTGGTCTATTAGCGTCCTGTAGCCTTCTTGAGGATCCTTTTTGGCTGCGTTCCTGAAGAAACCACTGCAGATGGCCTTCTGGACGCGCACCGTGGCTTTTCCACAAGACACCACGTCGAGTTTGTGTCTAAAGAGAAGAGGAAGTTCATGAGAAACCTACAAGATCTGGATGAAATGTCACATTTTCTTGTCATTGCGACGTCCATCGTACCTGTCCATGATACCCAGCATCTGCTTGCGGATGTCCTGGGCTCGGCGCAGAGAGCGGGCCTGGATGAAGTTCTCGTAACACCAGGGGTTTGAGAACTTGTTGTTCTTCCAGGAGTTGTAGACGGCCAGCAGGGTCAGGTGATCGCCCTCAGGTTGGTGGAACTTGGCCTTCTTCTGGTCAGCCAAGGCCTGCTTGTCCTATTTTTTAAAAGAGGGGTCAAAACGAAAATGAATGAGCAAAGGTTTTGAACAAATCAACACATTGTATGATCTGATGTTTCCAGTGGAAAAACTGAGATGAAATGTTGTTGGACAAATTGTCTCCAAAGGACCAATAAACTGGTTCGTAGAATTACTGCGTAACAGCAGTAAAAGCACATTGAACAGTCTGCTCTGTGTCTGCGAGTGTGTAAAACCTGCACAACTTCAGAGACTAAAATTTCAACTTAATGATTCATTAAGACACAAGGAGCAGTTTCCATAAATATGTGTTTGGCTGTTTGTGAATCAACTTCAGACAAGATGTTTATAGGAGCAAATCAAAATCAAATCAAAGTTACAAGAATAATTCTGTGTACATGTAGAGAAAATAATGAAGAAATAAACGCTAAAAACTCTATATCCAGTGTTATTTAATACAAACGTCACTGTTTGTAGTCTCTCCATTGACAAGGAGCAAATGTAAAGCAAATATGTCATATATACTGCAATGAACATACCTTAGGCCTGTAGAAGACGTTCTGCACCGACAACATGGAGACGATGGTGAGCATCTCCTCGCTGCAGCCCAGATGGACGGACATGATCAACATCTTACACAGCATGGGCTCCAGAGGGAACTCGGCCATCTAGAACACAAATACACAGTAACATGTATCACACAGAGAAGAAGAGACAAGTGAAAGACAGAGTAGAGGAGATAAAGCAATGATTGATTCATTCAAATTGGATAAATGGGATCCTGTATAGATTTATCCAGCTGGTGTTTGCTGCAAAGTGAAAGAGTCCCTCACCCTTCGACCCAGCCGTGTGAGCAGACCTTCGTCGTCCAGAGCTCCCAGAGTGTAGAGCTGCTCCATGGCTGTGATCAGAGTCTCCATGGGAGGAGCGTCCATGAAGTCGAAGGACAGGAGGTCGTTGATGCCCATGGCCTGATGGGGGCAACACAAACACAGTCAGAGAGGAGAGAACGATGCTTTGTTAATGGGTTGAAACTCTTTGCTGCATTTTTCAACTGCATAAACTTTCTATTTTTATTTTTCCTTTAAACACTCACGCATGCACTTCGTTGATGAACCAATTACTTCTTATGGCCAAATTAAGTCATCACGGCCGGCCATAATCCTAAAACTATGATTAGTCTGACAAATAATTGGTTTGGTGAAACTTAATCATGATGCTTTAATTTAGTAATAAAGTAGCTCTGTAGCAGGAACATAAAATCTGACCTGTGACTTCATTTAAATGCACTCGGTGTCTCGTGCAGAATCACAGGGTCAATTATGGGACAGAAGGAGATATGTGTTGTTTTTTTTTTTAACAGTTCCTGTCTGAGTGGTGATAGAAGGTCCTCTGTGGCCTCTGAATACATAATTGTCCCCTTTTTTCCTATAAAATCTAATCTACATTCACAGCAGACAACGAGGTTCTGTGTGGGATAATGAGCTGCTCTCGGTGACGCTGTACCTTCAGAGACAGCACGGTGCTGGCCAGGTTAGTTCTCTGGATCTCAGGCACGTTGGTGGTCAGCATCTCGTCTCTGTAGGCTCTCTCCGTGTAGAGCCTGTAACACTTCCCCGGGCCCGTTCTGCCGGCTCGACCTGCCCTCTGCTTGGCCTGAGCCTGACGTTGGACAGAGGAAACAAAACAGGAGTCACTGAATTGCCGTCATTGGTTCAGATCTTAGTTTTACGATGCCAGAAAGAAAACAGGTATTGTAATGTGGGTGTTGTTGTACCTGTGAGATGGGAGTGACCACAAGTTGGTCGATACCGGTCTTAGAGTTGTAAACCTTCTGCTTGACAAAGCCGGGGTCCACCACATAGTAAATACCATCGATTGTTAGAGACGTCTCTGCGATGTTCGTAGCAATGACCACCTGAAGGAAATAAAAAGAGGGAACAAAGGTCATTCTACATTAGATCTGAAGCCAAACAAAAATATACAGTTTGATTATTTCATGCTAAAATCATATACAGTTTGATTATTTCATGCTAAAATCATTGCCTATCATTGTATGTTTCATAGTGTGACTTTTGTAAGAAATTAGACGCTTCTTATCCTCAAAAATTAAATCCAATACAAAAAGCTGAGCTGAAGCTTGATGGGATGAAATGCACAAACCACCAAAACACAATAAAGTGAATATTTAAAGGGGTAGTTCATAATTTTGGCAAATTGGTCCATTGCCATAATCCCTATAGTTTTAGCAGTAGGTTCGTTACCTTTAATTGTCGGTGCAAGCTATTTTTAGAACGGCGGAGCCGAGCCGCGAGCTGCTCAGAGCTACGCTACGGAGGCTAATGGGATTTCTTGGTTTCCCTCATCAAACTCATCAAATACACAATCCAACAACTCCAAAACGCTCTGGTGGACAAGTTGTGACCTGCACATTCACCACGCTATGAGATAATAACAGAACGTTACGAGACAGAGTTGTTTTGGAGGTAAAAGCAGAGACTGCTTGCTGAAAAACTGCCCGTGACGGGAGCGTGCATCAGCGATTTTGCATGATTTTTTTATATTTTCAATGTGTTGAACTAGGTGTAGGCACCTTTCTGCTGCCTGGAGGTGCAGGGTCAAAGATCCTGGTCTGCATCTCACTGGGCAGGGCAGAATAAACCGGCAGAATGATGAGTTCAGGAACATCGGGCCCCAGAGACTTCATCCTCTCGTACAGGATCTCACAGGCCGTGTCGATCTCCTCCTGACCCGTCAAAAACACCAGGATGTCACCTGCACAGAGACGAAGGAGACACAGAACGTTGTCGTCATGGACCGATGCAAGAGTCTGGCAGAGAATCTAGATTTAGATTTTATAATAAAAGTCACACCTGGAGGCTCGGTTAAATGGATCTGCATGACGGTGATGAGGCTGGCGTCCAGGTAGTCCGTCTCAGGCTCCTTGGTGTAGAGAACCTCCACTGGATACGTTCTGCCTGGGATGGTGAAGATGGGAGCTTCGTAGAAATACTGAGAGAACTTCACGGCGTCCAGCGTGGCCGACGTGACGATGAGCTTCATGTCCGTGCGTTTCTGTACGGTCTGAAAAACAGCAACCATAGTTAGTATCTTCTTAAACCTTTCCTCTCCACAGAAGGTGAATGTGTGAGTCTGCGCTCGTCTCTCTCACCTTCTTGAGCAGACCGAAGAGAACGTCAGTGTGGATCGTCCTCTCGTGGGCTTCGTCCAACATGATGATGGCGTACTGTCCCAGCTCAGAGTCGATCAGACACTCTCTCAGCAGCATACCGTCCGTCATGTACTTGATGACCGTCTCGGGGCTCGTGCAGTCCTCAAATCGGATGGTGTAACCCACCTGGAAACAACGAAAACAACAACGCGATTTAACACAGATGCCTAAATGCCTTCTTAAAAGGATACTTCACCCAAAATCAATAATTCACCAATCATCTACTTACCGTCATGCCAAGGAAGGGTCTGGAGAACTTTCAGAGTCATTAAAACGCTTTTGGAGTTCCAGGGGGGGTCCGGCTGGCAACGGATTTTCATATAATGGAGGCGGATAGAGTTCACTTTTGAATCGTCCAAAACACACACTATGAAACATCCAGACACCTCCATACTGCTCATCTGTACTGACCCAAGTGTCCTGAAGCCGCCACATGAAAAAGTTGTTCGGAAAAAATTAATTTGATCTCTGTTTTTAGCCTTGTTGTAGTAGTAGCTCCGAGATTTGCTGAGATTTGCTGAGATTTTCTCGCACAGCCACTGGGAGCTACTGCTACAACAAGGCTAAAATCAGAGATCAAATAATTTTTTTCTGAACAACTTTTTCATCTCGCAGCTTCAGGACACTTGGGTCAGTACAGACGAGCAGTATGGAGGTATCTGGATGTTTCATAGTGTGTGTTTTGGACGATTCAAAAGTGAACTCTATCCGCCACCATTATAAGAAAATCCGTTGCCAGCCTGACCCCCCCCTGGAACTCCAAAAGCGTTTCGATAATCCAAAAGTTCTCCAGACCCCTCCTTGGCATGACGGTGAGTAGACAATTGGTGAATTCTTGATTTTGGGTGTAGTATCCCTTTAAAACACCACGTAGCTGTGATTCAACAGCACATATGGAGGGGGAAAAAAAACAAAAAACAAGATGTGATGCAACCAGATCTCAGGCAGGTGAATCACTGACCTCCTGTCCTAGACAGCAACCGTACTCCTCTGAGACTCTCTTGGCCACCGACATGGCGGCGACACGACGGGGCTGCGTACAGCCGATCTTCCCCCGGGTGGTGTAGCCCGCCTCCGCCAGGTACTGAGTGATCTGCGTGGTCTTACCGGAGCCGGTTTCTCCGATCACAATCAGGATCTGGTTGTCGTGAACAGCCTGTGACGGGATCAATAAGAAGACAGAGAAAGTTACAAGCAGGCATTTTGACTTTTGCGTTTGTGTACATTAGGGCTGCAGCTATCGATTCTTTTTGTAATCGATTAATCTAGCACTTTATTGATCGATTAATCGGATTTTTTTTTTGCGTTTTTAATCAACCAAAACAAAAAAAATGATGTGGCTTTGAATGATCAAGCATTTGGCTCCAAAAAGCCCATTTATTGCAAGTGCCAACAGTTAACTTACTGTAAGTTTAAACATACAACATTACAGCTGAGGACTGCACATTTGCTCCTTGAGTATAATGATCCCAAACTTTAGATGATCTCTCTGCCGTTCACGGACATCCCGACTCTCCGCCATTGCGGCGAGTTTATCACGTGCTAGTGGTATGTTTCCTTAACAACGGCCCGTTTGGAACAATATCCCTGAGCGTCATATAACGAGGCTTCGAGCCAGAGTTTTTGCCTCGAGCTATTTTTGTAATCGAGTTAATCGAGTAACTCGATGAATCGTTTCAGCCGTAGTGTACATGAGAAACAAAACTGAGCTGCGCTGCTGCGGGGACTGTCTGACATCACATTTCATCAGCAGCAGAGGAAAACACACTCCACAAAGACGAGGACTGGAGCTAAAAATCTGGTCATTTACATCTGGCAGCTGTTTTCATTAGATGCTTGAATGTACTTAAGCATCAACATCTGCGTGTTAGAGGATAATCACATTTACAGCGCAGCCTAATCAGAGTCAGTTAAAAAGTCCCGTGTGAAGCATCTGAGTAAATGTCTGTTTGAGTTTCTGAACCGTGACGGACCTGAATGAGCTGCTCCTTCAGCTTGTAGATGGGCAGGCTCTCCCTCTGCTCCAGGATGGAGAGCTGGGTCTTCTTTCCGTAAGAGGCCTTGTTGCCCCCAAAGGCGTGTTTCTTCCACTCTGGGATGTCGTTGGGCATCATGCCAATGCCTCTCATATTGGCTGCAATCTGTCTGCCGTCAGCTGTGGAGGAGAACCAACGTGGTAATGAACAAAAAAGCTAAAAAAAAAAAAGAAAATCTCACCGCCACAGATCTGCATTGTTGTGGCAGGATAATGCCCACCCTTGGAAACTGTTTGACCACCTTGGGGCTATAGAGGGCATGCAGACACACAATGAACCATGGGAAATGACTCCATCCGACCAGATCGAGGACTGCAGGAAGCCAGATAAGCATCTCTAGTGCTGGCAGCCCTGAGGGGCACTGTCTACTCTCCTGTCATGGAGGAAGTATCATGCCTGACTGAGACTTGGCTGTGGTTTATGTGAAGGAGGCCTCACACACAGACTGTGTTTCAACATCGACTCCCAATATCTAAAGCTCAAGTGCCAAAAGGAAAGATAAAACTAAAAAAATACATTAAACAAACTCTGGAGGCCGATATGAGATATTAAATATGTTTGTTTCGAGCCAGCAGATGTTTTTAGGGCTATAAACTGATCTGATGAATCACGCTTTAGCATCAACATCTGTGACTTATACATGACTTCATTTGCACAGCTAATGGGTTTCTTACCGTCTGGCAGAGGGTCGACCCAGTGTTTATTCAGCCCCATGGGGATGGAGTCCATCTCCGCCTCACGTGCAGCCTGCTTCAGCTCTCGTCTCTCTTTGGCCAGAGCGCTCTGCATCATGGCCGCCTGGGACAGAGAGCCATCTGGATTCTACGGACAGAAGAGGGAGAAACACAGGAGACACTGAGAGTGTGTATTTTAAATGGGATTATACATGGTTTTTATGTTCATGTGTGTTGGTGCAGCATCCAAAAATAATGTTTTTTCCGTTCCCATTTATTCCACAAAAGGAACACTGAAATTTAACACACTGAATTGCTCAATAAATGATTTATTTACAGTATATAATGATGTATGTTGAGGTGTAATGTACCTTAACAATCTTGACAGGGCTCATGTCCATGCTTTGTTTGGTGTGTCCCCTCAGGAAGGGAGGTTCCTCTTCCACCAGCTCAATTTCCAAGTCTTCATCTAAATGAGAATAATAACAATAATAATTTTATTTATAGAGCACCTTTCAAAACAAAGTTACAAAGTGCTTAACAATAAAATGGTTAGTACAATTTAAAATTCATGACAGTATAACATTAAAATATAGGAATACAGAATAAAAAACTAGAAAGAATCAGTTTAAGAAGGCCAGACAATAAAAGTGAGTTTTAAGAAGTTATTTAAAACAGCAGTGTTTCCCATTAATTAACTGATATTTAACTGGTTGTGTGATTGGAGGATGAACGAATCTCTTACCCTCCTCATCATCAACTTTAGGAAGGATTCCCGTCTCGTCGTCAAAGTCAGGGAACTCTTCTTTGGACAGCACGTTGGCAGCGATCATCTGTGAGGAGACAAGTCAGGGTGAGTTTTGGCCCGAGGATAAAATAAACTTTGTGAAGATAAAGTAATCCATACGACATGAGCTCACCTGTTTGATCTCCCACTTCTCTGGGTCGGAGATCTTGGTGAGCCTCTTGCGCTCCAGCGTGTCGTCCTGCTCCAGCTCGGGGGCGTGGCCCAGGTTCAGGTTGCTGGGCCGGTCGGGGTTCCTCATGGTGATCTCCTCCCCTCCGTCTGGACCCACGTTCCTCCTCCTGTTGGGGTTCAGGTCTTCTCCCGTCTCCTGGTCCACGTCCTGGTAAAATACAGGAGTGAGGAATCAGAAAACTGTCATGCATCCAGTGGAAGGAATAGGTGAACAAACAGCCAACCGGTGAATGTTGTCTTACCTTCATACTGAGGCTGGTCTTGGAGCCGGTGAACGACAGAACCTTGATTTTGACTCTCTGGCCTTTGCTGACGACATCCGCCACGTTGGCCACTCGTCCTTCTCTACGCAGCTCTGAGATGTGAACCAGACCCTCCCATCGCTTCCTACATGAGGAGAACAACAACACAGACTACGTTTACATGCAGTCAATAACCCGGTTGCGCATGGCCATGTAAACACCAATAACCCTTCTGAAAAACCTGAATATGACCCATGGGTTACTCCTTTTCTAACGCGAATATTTGGTCATGTTTACTATCGGGATATCCCCATCGAAAGGAACATTAAAGCAGAAGTAAGCTGAATATTTGTGTTAATATAAGTCTTAAATAGTTATATCTTCTGACGGCAATCACTTATATAGAGTGTTTGGTCTGAAACACGGGTCTGTCAGTCACTCTGCTGTAAGCCGAGGAGAAACGTCTTGTATACTTCCTTGTATCCTACAACCTTTATCCAATGAGGAGAGAGAACGGCATGAAGGACTGTGTGTGCAGCCAAGGGATGCGCGTGAATGTGGTGACGTAGGGACGAGGACCAATAGATCCATGACGAGGGCGGGGACTGCTAACTAACGAAGTTAGCCAAAATGACCAGATCGCTTCCTTCTGCTTTAATTTGTGTTCTGCGCATGTTTTATTTACAAGGAATCGTGGTCTTTTGAGCACAGGAACTACTTGTTGTAAATTATACAAATGATATTATATTGAAGACAGGCGTACAGGTGTTTAATCAGCACCTTTTAAACTTGTAATAAATAAATTTGTGCTCCGGCCACAGACTGTAGGCTCTAGCTCTTTCCTTCGGTCAGATGGGCCGGACTGAATAACCTGACCGAACGTGCAACTACATTTTAACAACAAGCCCAGAAACCTGCAAGCTGCAACATATTTACAGAAAAACAAGCCCAAAGTTGCTTATAATAAGCATACTTGTCCATACGCCGCTGTTTTGATCGGGATATCCCAATTGATTACAATTACCAGTATACACCTTAACCCAAATATTGACTGCATGTAAACATAGTCACAGTTGACTTAAAGTTGGGTTAAAGCCCTTTGGTGACTCTGTACTGACCTCAAACCCTCCAGCTGAACAAAACATCCAAACTGCATGATGCTGGTGACTTTGCCGTTGTAGATGTCTCCAACAGACGGCTCCTCCGGTGGAGGCCGGTCCACGTGTTTGTCCTTCCAGCGGTCAGAGTCTCTGTCTTGGTCTTTTCTGGGGCTCGGGGAACGCTCTGACCAGCGGGATGACTTGTCTCTTCTTTTGCCGCGGTCTCCGTCTCTGTCTTTATCTTTTTCTCTGTGACGATCGCGGTCTCTGGAGCGAGACCTGGACCTGGAGCGTGATCGAGAACGATGTCTTCGCTTTCTGTCTCTGTCTCTATCTCGGTGTCTGTCCCGGTCACGATCCCTGTCCCTGTCTCTGTGTCGGTCTCTGTCTCTGCTTCTGCTGCGACTTCGACTGTGGCGTCTGCTCTTCTCAGACCTTAATGAATAATTGGGAAAATTAAACATCTGAAGCTGTTAACATGTAGCAAAGCAGTCCAATTCACAAAATAAACTTCATAGCAGGGTGCTTAATATACCAAACTTTATTTTCAAGAAGGAAAATAAAATGATGACTTGTGTCTTCAGTCATCTTACCTGCTCTTGCTGCTCTTTGTGTCTGTCCCACTCACACTGGGCATAAACATCTCCAGCTCTTTCATGGCATCAGCTGCGACTTTCACATCGTCTTCATCTAGAAGCTTCTGAAGGAGACAAACACAAACAGCCTTTCCTTTAGCTTTCCTTCCCAAAGTGCATTCGCAAGAACATTAATTATATGTAGCCAACTCAGAGGCAAACAGTAGGTGAAATGGTACTTGAATGCCGCCCAAGCCAAGCGAGTACTCGAGTACTCGGATATCGGCTACAGCCCTAATGCAAATACATCAAAAGATGCATAGAGACAGGAAACAACATAAAGTGTCAAGACTAACTTCTCACATGAGAAAGCAATACATGTACACGAGGTGCAATGTAAAATATTCACAAATTCAAATCACAGTCCACACTTAAATATACAGCATCACACATTTGCCAGAAAGAGAAAGTAAAAAACATTATTACAAGCACAAATAGATATTATCTATAAAAAATGTTAATATTACATACCTTTGGTGCTGGATCATTTGCTCTACAAAGTGCTGGAAACAGCTCCTTCAGCTTCTCCTTTTCTGACTTCGGCTTGACCAAAGCCTCAGAGGCTGAGGGTGGGATGAATATTAATTTATAATCAGTTTTATTAATACTGTAAATAAGTATGCCAGCAGTGACTTCTGTGACGTACATACTGTCAAAGAAAGACCACCAGGACCAGTAACATGAACTTACCTTTGCTTGTAGATGCCTTGGATGGTGGCCGCATAGTCTGAATGAGCCTGAGCAAATTACCGATGAGTGAATCCTATAAATAAAAAACAAATCAAAGCGATCAGTTCAATTAGCCGAGGTAGCTAACTGCTAGCTCACATCACATCAACAACTCATCATGACTGTTAGTGCAGCAATAACATTTTACTTCCGACTTACAGTGAATTCGGCTCCATTTTGAAGCAAAAGCTCTTTGAATCCATCAATGGTCGGTTGTTTTTCTGCGAGGCTGATGACAAACTCAGCTACGATACGGAAGAATAAAACAGTTAACAGTGAGTGACACGTTAACCTCCAAAGTTTGACAATACGAAACAAGAAATGCTGTTATTGACGATAAGTTACCGCGAGAGTAAAACATCAATTCAACGTTACATAAAACAGTTAGGAAATACTTTAATCTGTTTAGAAAAGACGCAACTTTACGGTGATATTAGATTAAAAACTGTAGCTTGTCGGCTAACAACAGCTAGTTAGCAGCTAGCCGAGACGTGGTCGCTCTTCTCCGCCATTAAAAAAAAGATCACTCACCCAAATCCTTGTCACTTATTCCGAGATGGTTGTCGAGCTCGGTGCAGACCTTTGACACCAGCGACAAATATTCAAGCTGCGATAGCTCGTCAACTCCTCCAGCCTCTGCCATCCTCCACGAGTCTTGTTGTTTTTGTTCGGAGGAGCCAGTAACAGCTAAACGACGGCAGACATGTTGGATGTGGGCAACTTCCGCTTCCGTCTTTAATAACGGAAACACGTCACCACGGGGTTTCCTGGCCTGCCCCTGCTCTCCGCACGATGGCGCTAAAATTCCTAATAATGTGTAGTGCATGTCACCGCGCCGTTCATTTCTCTATGATTTCTCTAGCCCAGGGGTGTCAAACTCACTTTAGATACAGTCAGAGAATTTAGACTGGCTCTGATACAGTGCAATTTGTCTCAAGTGTGCCGGACCAGTAAAATAACAGCATAATAGCCTATAAATAACGAGAACTCCCATTTTCCCCCTTTGTTTTAATGCAATGAAATTAAGATATTCAGGCTACATAGGATAATGAACTATCCTCTGTAGCCTATTTGTAGCCTACATATCTTTATTAACATTATTGTGACGAACCAACCTGAAATTTCTTGAGAAAAATGTCTGCAATTTCAACAATAGCCCACTATTTTTTTGTGGCCCATAGGCCGTATATTTGACACATCTGCCCTGGTAGGCTACATGTGAGGTGTTTTACTGCGGAAACTTCAATTTGTCAGCTTGGTTTAGGTGACAGACAGTACAAATCTGTGATGATCCATCAAGTCAAAGGTGTCTAAGGGAGGGTTCACACTGAGCGGGTGCTGCAGTTATTTCATGTGGGTAGATACAGTGCATTAAAGTGTATAAAGGTACCAGGGGCAGGATATTTATGGTGCAACTGAGCAGAGTTGCATGTAGCACATTAAAGTACATGGTTTGCACACAGGGGGGGTTGAGAGGAAAGGGGTAAAGAGTTCATGCTGAATGGAGGTCTTAATTGGTGAGAGGTCACATCATCGCCATCAACCTCCTATTTATCTTCTCTGGTTTATTACATAAGCAGAAATGAAACAAAAGAAACTGCAGAAATACAAAAAAAAAATCAATATATCATTAGCCTACTGCATTAATTTGCCTACAAGAAATGATAAGCTGCAAGGGAGAGTGGAGAAGGAAAATTGTTTTCACACATGCATGATCAGTTTTAATGCAAAACAGGAGGAGATATGATTAATTAAGATAATTCTATTGTTGAGAAGCTGTAGGCTAAGTAAAAAACCCCACTTCACGTAGACAGATCAAACTCACAGCGTCTGAAAGATTTTCCACAAGTTGTTCCATATGTTTAAAAATAGGACTGAATGTACAGCCTCTATATTTTTCTCCATTTTAGGCTCTTGATCCTTGTTAAAAGAACTGTATATAGCCTGCCTCAATGTTTAAAGCACATTTGAGTGGGTCTGGCAGAGCTCAGCAACAGAGGTTATGCAATGGTTTATGTTTTATGTTCTCTGGGCCCATAGTAGAGATCCTGCTACGACCCTTGGGATGCATAGCAAGACCTACATTATGTCTGCACTGGCAGCGCTGCCTAAATAATTTGTTATAGTGCAATGAAGAATTTATTATCACTGATGGATTTAAGATATTTTAGAGACAAAAAACAACCATTTTTCTCATTGCATGTTTGACACGAGTGAAATTCACTAAATGGCCATATGTATGTGGACAGGAGGGTAATATCCCTAAATGCTCTCTTGGCTCATTCCCGGCAGCAGCTTCCAAAATCTGGGGGAAGATTTTGGAAGCTGGCTGTGCAGCATTTATCAAATTCTTAGTAGGAGTATGAGAAACAAGAATTATTTAAAGGCATAAGAAACTTTGGCTTCTTCAATGCTGCACTTTTCAGCAGTGACTCACTCTATACAATCTTCAACACTTAGCTAACGCTTTCGCCACCACTTTATCTATGTATTTTTTTATCTTTGCCAGTACACAGAGTGTCATCACATACAGTCTTGATTCATGGTGCTGCACTCACTAACAGGGTTTGACTCATAAGGTCTTCTTGAAAGTGTTTTACTGAGGTAGAAGTGGTGGACCAGTAAATCAAGACTGTATATTGTATCAGTTTGTATGAGCTGTCTCAGACATTGTAATGTATTGTCGAGAGTGTATGGTGTTTATGTTAGGAGTGTGTGCTGGTATGCAGGACATGGGAGATGTCCTTCCTCCCCTCGTCCTGGGATAACCCTCCATAAACCTCACGGCATATCCTCAGCTCCGTGACTTATAGTCCTGCAGACCCTCTCGCCATGTTTCCCTCTCCTGCATGGTGTTAGGTTGGCTCCTCCCTCTCAGACCTCCTGCCTCTAATCTCCTTAGCAAATTTAATCCTCATTACCCATCTACAAACAGACTAATTACTAAACAGATTCATTCCTGATCAAGAAAACCTTTCATGAGTTCTTGCACGATTGTTGTGCTCGCATAACCTCTGACATTTTGTCATTTTTAGAAAGAAGATTATGCCAGCACGAGTCTTTCTGTGTTTCACCAGTCAAGCACTGAGCCTCTGTGATCTCTGTTAATGATTTTCTTTTTTTCTTTTTTTTTTTTTGCTTGACTACACATTCATCATTTTCCCACTTGTGCTTCTTTAAAAGCATACATTTTACATTTTTATGTCTTCCTGAAGTATGTTGACTTAGGCAGTAATGGATTCTCTCCGAGAAGCTTCCATCCCAAGAGGTCACTTTCCTCAGAAGAACCACATGATCTTTTCCAAGTCACTGCATTTTGACATCCAAGTATTTCTCCCCACTCATACTGCTAAAAAATATGATCTTGGATTTATGTAGCCATTTGGCCTTTTGGTACATTCTTAAGTTAAGGAAAATACAGCTTTACGGCAATTGATGAAGTAAATAGAGTGTTCATAAACAACCCAAAATTTATGCAAATCTGTTTTTCCAAAAGTTTACAGCATAAACTACGTGGTTAAAGCTATGGGGACGCTTGAACATTTCACCCTCATATCTTCTCCAAAGACTGACTGCTTGGATTTTCTTCATTAATCAGGCCCGACACTGACGCTGGGTAAAGGTCTGGAGCTCAGATCCTCCTAAAGGTGTTCCCCGAGGATGAGGTGGAGGTGAGGGCTCTGTGCAGGCCAAGACAAGTTCTTCCAAACCAAACGGAGAAGAGAAAAAAAAAATCTTTATGGACTTGGCTTTGTCACGTTGAAAGAGAAAAACACTTTTCCAAGCTATAAAGACTGGAAGCAGTTTTATGGTTGAATGTGACTGTGATGCATGGAAAATAAAAAGCTTAAACATCTTGGGAAATGCATTTACTGTATTGAACTTCTTTCCTCATCTATGTGAAGTTACATGAAGCTAAGGCGACTATCTTAGCTTAGCATTTGGATTGAAAACAGGTGTTAACATCAAACAATGTGCTAAATTAAAAAATACACATAAGAAGCCAACAAATTCAAATGTATGTTGTTTGTTTAATCCTAACACCAAGTCAAATGTACACATGGATTCATGTTTTTATGGGAGAAGATATGTGTATTATGTGTCTGTGTAACAGACAGGTGCAATGGAGTTTTTGTTGACTTGTTGGATGTCAAATGGCCAATTATGACTGCATTTTACCAATCAAAATAGCTTTACCATTGTGGAAAACAATTATATTTAATTTATTTTCTCGTGTTTGTGAATTACATTAAGCTATGTTAAGACATTTAGCTTAGCATAGCATCATTTGGACTGAAAGCAGGTGGAGAAACCTACACAGTGTTAAAAAGAAATGCATCCCAGAAACTCTAAAGCTAACACAATAGTGTTTATTTAATGGTTTTATGGGGAGTTATAGTTTATTAGTGAACATACTGGTGCCGTGTCGTACAGGGTTGTTTGTCTTTGTTTTGTCTTTTCACATCTTTGGAGACACAGATGAAGAAGACTTTGACCAGATATAGAAAATAGACAACCTGTGAGCTTTATAGCTGCTGGTCAGCTTCATATTTGAATGTTACAGAGAGCCAGACTAGCCTGCTATTCCCCCCCTGATCTCTGTTTTTATGCTCAAGTATTAGCCTCCAGGCCCTGGCTCCTCCATATGTAGGCTAATGCATAGATATGAGAGTGGCATCGATCTTCTCATCTAATTTTTAGAGAGAAAGCGAAGAAGCAGAATCCCAAACTGTCCGACAACTCCATCGTGAATCCCCCCTTATAATTAGAAGTAAAGGGCCCGACCAACCTAAACCATGAAACACAGCCCCACAGACCAGAGACTGTAGGCTCCATAAAACTTTACACCATATAATTTATATAGAGGTAACCCTGGGTAATCATCAGCACAGACAGAAACAAGATGCTGAACCAGACGGCACCATACTCCTACTTCAGAGTGGGGCTTTTAAGATTCATACAGAATCTATTTATTTTCACTCCCTGTGCATTCAAGGATCCAGCCAATGTTTATAAAAAATATGCCTCAAATACCCCCTTTCTCTGCCTTTGACTCCCCTGCGTGGTGTGAGCTTCCAAGAAGATTTCGTATGTATTTTCAATGACAGGGTTGTATAGGGCCAGTTCTCTCGCTCTGCCGTCCTCACCTGACCTGATTTGAGAGGAAGCATGGAAATGCATGGGCAACAGGAAAGGGAGGGGAGAGGGGGAGTATGTGTGTGTGTGTGTGCTCACACTTACATAAGAGGCCTCTAATGTATACAGAACACATAGCTTCATGCTACATGCAATGTGTCCTTGATGTCCTTTCAAGAGTTTAGACATGATTTCGGCATCACAAAAGAGGGATCGATTGTGAGGATTAGACAGACTGAGAAATAGAGACGAGGAGAGAAAGAGAGAGAGAGAGAGAGAGGGAGAGCTACTCTTGGAGCAGATCCATGTAAGATTCTGTAGAAGGAGAGAGTGAGCGTACAAAAGAGTGAAAGAGACAGAGGGAGAGACGGAGGGGGAGGTATTACTAGGCCATGCTGTCTCCCTTGGGTCCCAATAGTTGGATTTGCATTCTTCTGCTCCACTGTCCTGGTACACAGTGTGCAGAGTGCACAAGTTCACGTTTGCATGAAGTTCTCTCCAGCCATTTATTTTTTATTTTTTTGCAAGCAAAGTTAAACCTAAAAGTAAAAGTGCAAACAGAAATGTCTTTTTTTCTTTTTTTTGTGGATGTGGTTGAGGTGCATGGATCACGCACAGGACGCCCATGTGTATGTGTGTGTGTGCTCTGTGTGGCTGTTGGTTGTGTGCGTTGTGTGCATGTGAACTGTGCACATGAGGAAAGCCAGGAAAAGCAGGCTGGATGAAAAAGAGTCTCTGCAGCATATACTGCAATTGACAGCACAGCTGGCTGCAATGTTCTCCTGCTGCTGAGTGGAAAATTCCTGCTATGACGGAGCATGGAGCATGAAGTGTGTGTATGGGAGAGAGAGAGAGTGAGAGTGTGCGTATGTATGTGTGTGTGTATGTGTGTGTGCGAGAGAGAGGGAAGGAGGAGGGTGATCCGAGAGGGCTGGGCTATCGTCCAAGTAGCCAGTCAGGGATTGGTTGGCGGAAAAGCTGCCTTTGTGAGATCACAGCCCCCACAACAGCTTCCACCCACACCACGGACTTCATGTGAAAAGATTCACTCTCTGCCTTCCACCAAATTAATAGCAAAAAATGTGCTCTGAGGGAAGTGTAGTCTTCCAGACAGTCAGTCACTCACATCACTTACTACACACTAACAGACCCAATTACACACTTTCCCAGTCAGTCAGACCTGACCTTTCACTGACCAACTACAACTACTATTGCTCCTATTCCACAGAGCAGCATGGATTATAGTTATTCCTTCAAAACACATGTTATTCAGCCTGGTTAGAGTGAAGCGTGCACAATGAGGAATCTCAGAGATTTTCAGGTCATATAACACTGACCTTGTTAAGTAGGGCGAGGAGACACAAAAAGATGTGACAAGAATGGTAACACACAAGTGTCATCCTGAAAAATGAACAGGTCAAGGGCAACAGCTGTCGGCTACTATCTTTAAAGTCATTATTTTCATATTAGGCAATGGTTCAGAGAAAACTAAATGCAAAATTCTTTGCCTTACACTTTACATGAAGGGACGTCATGATGTAGCTTTTCACACTCTGCTGATTTTCTTAAAGGTCCCATCTTCTGTAAAGGAAGATGTCCAATCAGGATTTTATTATAGATTAAATGTAATTATTTTAGATTAAAGATTGATATACAGTATAAAAGTAGACGTTTGTATAAAAGCTCCAGTATAAAGGTAGATGTTTGTGTTAAAGCTCCATACAGTATAAAGGTAGATGTTTGTGTTAAAGCTCCATACACTATAAAGGTAGATGTTTGTGTTAAAGCTCCATACAGTATAAAGGTAGATGTTTGTATTAAAGCTCCATACAGTATAAAGGTAGATGTCCATGTGTAGTGTGATTATAAAGCAGCTCTAGGTTCTATGTAAATACTGTGAAAGTATCAAAGCCTCAGTCCATAGAGAAATGCACACAGCCTGTATTCAGAAACTGAGCCTTAAAAACAGCCATCAGGACTTCCTGTCACTTTGTGATGTCACAACGAAGCAGTTGCCACGCCCCTCCCACCTGGTCCCACCATCCATCCAACACTTGCAGGATTTGGTTTCTCTGTGTGTTTTATTCTGAAATCTGCTCCATTTTTATCTGACTATTCAAAAAAAAGATGAATATTTTTCACAGGACAGCAACAAAACTTCGCGTTATCTTTCGACCACCAGATGGTGATACACTGTCACACTGGACATGTGACCTTCAAGTGACCGTCTATACACTAACATTTCCCCTACAGACCTTTACTCCACATTAGCGTTCCATCATTGTTTTCCTCTGTCACTGCTCAGCAACTACACATTTCTCTGCCTTACATACCATTTTACTTAGTGCATATATAGTTTTGCCTCACAAAGCTTAAGCCTCCAGAAAGATGTAGCTATAACTCCATATTGGTCCTGTCTTGAGTTAGAGGTGTCACAAGGGAGCTGATGACAGGCTTTCTACAATTTGCAGAGCTGCTAACCTAATCCAAATTGCCACAACTTGCAGCAAAAGGATGGATCATAAAGCCGTGACATGAGGATTTACAAGGTAGGTGTAATAATGTTGATTTTTCTTTTTCCAGCGTGTGAGTGAAACAGAGGAAACTGGAGTTCACTGAGGGGGCGATAACACATTATCAGCAGGGATCCAGTGAATTAAACAGCTTTTTTTTTTTTTGGGACTAAGCGTGCAGGCCAGCAGCTTTCCCATCTGTGATGCTGAAATCATTCTGGGGTGAAGAGTTAGCAGTTGCAGTCTGTGACCGGCTGTTTCTCACCAGGAAACCTCACAGCGCTGTGAGAGACATCTGATTTGATCTGTCAATAAGTCAGACAGGATGTGCTGTGACATGTGCTGATGAACTGAGCAGTGCTGTCAGCGCCCGTCTCTCCTCCCCGACACTGATTTGACCAGACAAACCTTGTTTACTCCTCATTTAGTCATTAGCTCAGCCCCACTGACTTTACATGCTTCTTCTGCATGCGAGTGTAAAAGAACACTGTTCTTCAATTATGCAAATATTTCCTCACCAAAGGGAGGTGCTCGCATACTGCAGGCAAACAGAGCTGTCCTCAATCTAAGTAGGATTAAATGCTCATCTTGGATTATGGTACACGGGAGGGGGGACATTTACATTTTCATCTATTATTGCTGAACCTGTGTCAGAAACTGCAGAGCATGTTTCAGTGAGGTTTTAAAGTGCTTTTAATGTTTCATGTAGGTCTTATGATCAACTCAGAACCACATGTTTTAAAATTGCTATGATGTAGGAATCAGGATTTTATATTAAAGCTCCATAGTCTAAAGGTAAATGTTTGTATTAAAGCTCCATACAGTATAAAGGTAGATGTTAAGCTCCTTCAGAATAAAGGTAGATGTTTGTATTAAAGCTCCTTCAAAATAAAGGTAGATGTTTGTATTAAAGCTCCTTCAAAATAAAGGTAGATGTTTATATTAAAGCTCCATACAGTATAAAGGTAGATGTTTGTGTTAAAGTTCCATGCAGTATAAAAGTAGATGTTTGTATTAAAGCTCTATACAGTATAAAAGTAGATGTTTCCCACCCTTTGACCTGGCAATGTCAGGACTTCCTGTAACTTTGTGATGTCACAACAAACCACTCACCATGCCCCGCCCACTAGGACCCACCATCCAACACTTGCAGGATTTGGTATCTGAGTGTTTTATTCTGAAATCTATTGTATTTTTTTTATTAGAGAAACAGAAACAGTAAACAGCCAGCCAATCAGGGGAGAGCATCAGAGCCTCCTCTTTTCTGATTGGCTGACACCAATCTATAACTGGAGCTCCAGAGAGAAGCTGAGGGAGGCGATGCAAAACTACATTAAGATGGTTTCGGTTGTTCAAACCATGAATAAAAAATAACCGTCTAAGACTTTAAGCAATATCCAGCAGTGACTTCAGCAGTAAGTGATTAAAATATAAAGTCATCAAAACTTTTAACATTAACAAACAGCATGTAACACAGAGACAATGAGGTCATAACAAGAACAAGAGTTTGGTTGGTTTCATTTATTAGTCCATTAATAATGAAAACCCTCCAGCACATGACGGGAGCTGGCTGCAGAACCGCGAGAGCCAATAACAGACCAGAGAGCCAGTGAGATGTAGATTTAGTCACATATTTATTACATAAATATATAGTAAAATAGACCAGCGACAATTACCATAAAAATATCTTCCTTTAAAACCCTGACCATAAACAAAGATTTGAAAATCACACATTGACATTTACAAACACGCTGATTGTCTGGACCTGTCGTTAAGCAGCCCACCACAAAAACCTGACATCACACCACCCACTGGACTCGTGTTGGGAGGAAGAGGAGGAGAAGGAAGAGGAAGGGGAGGAAGAGGAAGAGGAGGAGGAACAGGGAGATCGCAGGGAGGACAGGTCCCGGTGAGGAGGCGGGGTTTGGTGTGATGAAGGTGTGGGTGGTGTGAGAGGAGATCACAGTAGATATTCGGAGGTTTTCCTGCGTATGTGTGTTTGTTTTGTTTGTTTGAAAGACGGCAGAGTGTGTGTTTAGTTCACCCCGAGCGTTGCCTAAAGCTCGACTGACTGTATCTCCTTGCATGTTTTTTTTTTGTTTTGTTTTCTTTGCCCCTGTGCATCATGGGAATGAATCCTGAATATTGTTCCTTTTGCCTGGCGACAGTGATGTCATCTGAGAGTTAAACAAAGACAGAAACAGGTAACGAAGAAAAAACCAGCTGGGTCATAAAAATCAAAGAGTTTCAGATTTCAGATATTGATACTGATAAATTCGACCTGCACCACATTGAAGAAGAAGCTGAGGTTTTGTAGCATCAGGGCAACTCACACATCATCACATCACATCATATCGTTACCCTGACGACTACGTGGCACCTCTGGATAGAGACCGACGAGGATGACCTCTACTCTTTGAACAGTGAGTGGCCATTTTTTCCCCCATGACATAAAACTGTGAACTCTTCCTGTTGTTTTGCAGCAGCCGGGAGCCTGGGTTGAACCTGTAGCCTTTCTCATACACTGTAGGTGCAGTGTTTTATCTCTATATCAGATTTTATTCCCTTTGGGCTCTTATTACTATTATTATTATTGTCTCTATAGAAACCTCTCTTCCACACGTCACAGCCCGGCAGCTCTGACGGCCGACGGTGTGCAAACCTGGACGTTTCAGACACCCAACGACAAAAAATGTGGAAAACACAAACTTTTCTTAGTGGCATAAAGAAACAAAAGAGATTAAGAGAAATTCAAAATCATAGATGAACCATAAATAAGCCAAAAAATATGCTCGTCAGGTTTTGTCCTGATCCTGCTGCACAGCCTATTTAATTCTGGTGTGGATCAATGATTTTTGTTGTTTATCAATTTTACATTTTCATCAATATTTTGTCTATTTTGCCTCCACTGATTGTGATTCCAGTCTTTTCTTTTTTGCATGAATTGCATGAAAAGTGCCACATAAATAGATTTTTGCCTGATTAATAGTGCAGCCAATACCCGGAGTGAGCAGGACGCTAATCTGACTGTGCTATCTCCACTTGTATTGACTGTAAAGACCTTTTTCTTACTTTGCATTCGACAGACATCGATATTACATGGGGTGTCTCTTGGTTCGAGGCGAGCATTTCCCATTGTCCTCCCATCTTGTCTTTAAAAGGACTGCCTTCAATATTTTTTTTTAACTCATGAAGTTAAGGAAGCGCTGAGTGGCTGAAACATCCGGTTTGAAACAAGCGACATCTCCAGGCCTCATCAGGAGGTTTTCACTGTGGTTTGCATCATGCAGAGCTGTGACAACAGGTTGACAAACTTTCAACATAACTTGACACTGAAAACACACCTCACATCCTGTCTTTGGCACCTTCCAACTGACCCCGACCCCGACCTTGACCCTGACCCGGACAAGGTCGTGACCCCTGAGTGTCTGCAGAACACACCATAGTTTTCCCAGCAGCCCCTGCAGTCACAGTGTAGCAAGGAACTCTTGAAGGAGTGATACAAAAAAAGTCATAAAATCTGGTTGTTGTCAGGATGTTTTTTTGTGAAATACTGTACCTACTGCTGGTTTAAAGTAACAGACTTTAGTTTTGTGTGTGTTTTCAGGCTCCTTGAGAGAAAAAAACGACAGAAAAAGAAACAACAAAAATCAAAAAAAGTGAACCGGACACAGGTTCACCTGGCTGTTTTTTTTTTTCTCAACGGTTGAATGTGTTGTCCAGACCTTGAACCACTCACTCACTCAGATTCTTCGATTATCACATGTTCTCTGATGCATTTGTCTTTTCAATCCTTTCTTAATTTTCTGACAGGACAGTGGATAGCAAAATAGTGAACACACACACAAATAGCTCATAGACATTTGTACAACATGGAAACATCTACCAGCACCAACTGTATAGAGCCCACCACCTGCACCAGGTTTCTGCTGAAAGAAAAGGTTTTGAAGAACCAACGATACGCATGCTGAGTTTCCTGTCCATGCAGCACCCGGTCCTCTGTGTTGATCCAACAGGCAGCGGACATGAAGCCTGCAAGAGGTGGTTGTTGGTGAGTTGCTGGTGCTGTGTAAAAGTGGCTTGAACCTGCTATAGAGCGGAATATGGTTGGTAGTTTGATCCCTTTGCCTTTTTATTTTTCATTTTTCTTTAGGTTTTAAGCTGAGCAGAGAGCATTTTCCTTCCAGGTTTGCATACAACAAACAGTGGGCTTATGTATGTAGCTACTGCATGTGTCAGCAGAGCTAACAGTGTATGTGCTCTAAGGACAGGACAGAGGACGACAGGAGGAGACATGTTGGACCGAGAGCACGTGGGAATAAAGACGGAGAAAGAGAGGAGGGAGGGAGGAGAGGAGAGGAAGCACCTCTTGAGGCCGGTTTATCAAACCTGAGCAGTTCTGAACCAGTTCAAAACCTTATGTTCTACCTGACAAACATTGCATATTTTTTCTTTAATTCTCATCAGCACAGATCCCCCACCTCCCTCCCTCCCTCCCTGAACCACAGCACAATTCAAGTCATTTATCTAATCTCTGATCGATAGTTCTGATTGATAGACTTTGAATAAACGAGCTCTTTTGTGTACATTCTTAGCTGTCTAGGCATGTGATTTCCACCCGCTTACAAAAATACCCACGCACGGCACGGCTATAAATCTCCTCGCAGATAGTCTGAGCAGCACAAAACAGCTCTGCAAGCTGACGCTGCACCACCAAAGCTTTAAGTCCTCTCATGGTGCATTCAAGTCACCTCAGAAGTCGGAGCTCAGAGCTGGGAATGACAAACACCAGCTGATAACATACATACACTATGTGATTATTCGCATGTGAAAGCCACATAACAACATGACGACAGGTAGAAGCTGCACAACACGTCGCTACGACTTATTTATTGCCACAAATACAAGACTAAGTGACTTTTATTCACTGTTGAGCAGTTAGTGGATTTCTTTCGACGTTTCCAAGTTTGTGGAAACTGGAAACTTGGAAAATTCGACTTCCGAGTTCTACTGGAAACGCACCATTTAAAAGAATAGTTCAACATTTTGGCAAATTCGCCAATCGCCATAATCCCTATAGTCTTAGGAATAGGTTCATTACCTTTAATTATCGTTGCAAGCTGTTTTTAGATCGGCGGGTCAGAGACGCTAGCTGCGTGCATGGTACTTCCGCATTTCAAACTTAACATCAAACTTCCAACGACACCAAAATGCTCTCGTGGACAAGTTGTGACCTGCACATTCACCACGCTATGAGATAATAACATATGATTATGTAACATTACGACACATGAAGCAAACATTATGGGAAAACAACTCTGTCTGGTAACGTTCTGTTATTATCTCATAGCGTGGTGAATGTGCAGGTCACAACTTGTCCACCAGAGCGTTTTGGAGTTGTTGGATTGTGTATTTGATGAGTTTGATAAGGGAAACCAAGAAATCCCATTAGCCTCCGTAGCGTAGCTCTGAGCAGCTCGCGGCTCTGCTCTGCCGTTCTAAAAATAGCTTGCACCAACAATTAAAGGTAATGAACCTACTGCTATGACTATAGGGATTATGGCAATGGGAGAATTTGCCAAAATGTTGAACTATCCCTTTAAGTCCTGTTCTGGGATTTGCTGCAAACTCCAGAACAGCTGCCACTCAAAGCTCTTCATGTAGCCTAGTGGCCGAGGTGGTGCAGCGTTTTCTCGTCAGCAGTGCGACTCTGTGTTTACACAACAAACTCATAATGAGCGATGGCCACAGTCCCATATTCTCTGGCTTTAGTATTAGTTAGTGATTTTTTATTTTCCTGCTAATGTGGCCTTTCGGGGAGCGTTGGCTTTGATCCAGTTATGTAATAATGTGTAACAACCTAAAAATGAACTTGCAGGACTCCTCACCCCGCCCGCATTAATTCACTCTTTACCAGAGATCAAACCGCGCAGCGTGTGTTTTCTAAGTGCGAGCCTTCATAATGAGCCCTCTGGCGCCCTATGAAGCTCACGGCTAGAAGAAAGCCACACAGGAGGAGGGATAGGAAAGCGATCAATAAGGCCATCATTTGAAAAGAGAAACCAGATTGCGAAGCGTTGGACTGCGACTGAGCTCTCTCTCTCTTTCTCTCTTTCTTTTCTCTTTTTTTTTGTTGTTGAAATATTGCCCACTCTTGCAATTCAGGTTTCATCTCTCACAATCGCAAACACCCTCACATACAAATGGCTCCCCCCCCCCCCCCCTAAGTTGTACTCTCTGTCGGCCTCCTGAACACAATATTTGTTACATTCTTCAGAAAAGGAAATGATGCAAGTCTACGACAGGACTCTGTTTTACAGACTTCTGTCACGTGCTGCGGCCTCGAAAGGTGCTTCCAGTTGGGCGAGGAAGGGGGGATCAAGGGGAAGGGAGGGGGCGATGAAGGTGGTTGTGGTGGTGGTGGTGGTGGTGGGGGGTGAGATTGAAGCAGGTCGATCAGAAATCAGCAGCACAGACGTCCAAAGCAAAAAAAACAAACAAAAACAAACGTTCACACACCAAACACAGTCGATGAGCACCGACGGTCACATGCACGCGGCTGAGGCGTTCACAGACGGGCGACAAACTAAAGGAGAAACCAGCGTCACTGCTCCACGCGTTCCCTCATCATCTCATCCGCTGGCATCTGGATCCGGTGACAGTGGAGTGTCATGGCGCCCGATTCACGACGTCTTCATCCACATCGGCGACCCCTGGTGGTGGTGGAGGGTGGATGACTTCTTCACGTCTCTGCTGCAGCTTCAATTATCAAATTCAACATTTTGATCTTTTTGTTTTTTCTTTCTTTCTGCACCAGCTGGACCACAGCAAAGCATGATGGGACGGACGCTGCTGCTGCTGCTGGAATCGAACCGTCCGCTCATTAATGAAGGTTTGTCCTTTAACTCGTCACCCGTCGGTTCACTCACAGCCTCGGTTACTTCGAGCCATGCCAACCTCTCCAGTGAATCACAACGTCGGACAGTAAAGTAAAGCACACTGAAATAGAACAGGCGGCCTGGGAATGGAAGAACAAAGCCAGTTCCTCTGTGCCCCCCCCCTCTTCTCCCCCCCCCCTCCCTCTCTCCCTCCCCCCCGGCCCTGAGGGTGGATGCTGCCCGGCTTGGACGGGAGCCATGTACTGCTGTTATGTCCACCATTAGCCAAGTGGGTGAGGGGGAGAGCTGAGTATTGCTGCTGCTGGCACTTTGACCGTGAAGGGAAGAAAGTGCAACGCCTCAGCTGAATTTACTTTTGTACATTGTTTATGAGAAAAGTCACAATGTGATTTATTTTAAGGATCACATGCTGAAAGCTGGACATTTTGGAAATAAAAATAAGCTTCTGAGTGAAGAAAATAAATTAAAAAAACGGTGGTGTTGCAGCCCATTGCCAGTGGGAATAATAATAATAGAGATAAAGGGTTAGGGAAGATTAAACTTAAATCAATGAGACAATAGGAAAAATCTTAAATATGGCAAAAATAATAATAATAGTTTTCATTTTCAGGTTGTGGAAAAAAGTCAGAAATGTGGCTTTGAATCAAAAATCATCTAGATTTACCACAAGAACGTTTTTATTCTGGTCGTTCCTGACAATTCTTTTTATTTGTGTCTCTTCCTGGAGGGAATGGGCTTGGACACAGCGCAGCAAACGAAACCCCAACAAACACAACTCACACAGACAGGACTCACATGGACACACACTCCCACGTCCGCACAACCAAAGAAATGTGTTTGCATTCAGGGTTAAGAAAGCAAATGAGGGCATCGGACATCTGAAGTCGGACTCGGAGGGTCCGGCGTTCTGGAGCCTGGACGGTGGTCTGGGATCCTGACTCACGTCCAGGCTCCGAAAACACAAGAGGAGAAATAATTAAAAAGAAAAAGAAGAAGAGAGAACACTGCTGATTGGAAAATCGAGAATCGAGACAAAAGAAAAGATGAGCTACCAATGGTTTTTTTCATCTAAGGTTCATCATCATTTATTAGAAAATGTTCTTTTACCTGAGAGAATCCTTCAATAGCTTCCTTTACTCAGTCACAAAAAGTGGTCCGTGTTTGTTTGTGTGTGTGCATGTGTGTGTGTGTGTGTTGTGTATGTTGTGTGTGTGTCTGGAGTGGGTCTATCTGATGCTCTCACACAGGTGGGCGCGTTGTTTTTTTTTTATTTTTTTAAATCTTTTTAAAGATTATTATTATTACGTATAAAAAAGATCCAATGATTCACTCACTTATTGCACTTCATAGAAGATAATTGTAAACTTTAGAGTTAGTTTTAAACTGTCTCTGTTCTTGGGTTCAACTAATTTAAAAAAACATTAAATGGTGCAAAAGGCATTTGGCTTGGGTGCAATTTATAGATAGAGATTCTTATCTATGTATTTACTTTTTTTTTTTTTTTAAATCTTGTCTCAAAGATTCTTGTTTGGGGCCGTTCAAAGTGCTTTTTCACATAAGTGCTCTAGTAGAAGTGATGGTCGGCATGGCGTCGACCGTCTCCTGTGGAGGAGGAGGGGGCGGGGTTGATTTAATATTTTATGTTTTACTTTGAAAGATTTGCGATTCCCAATCAGATCAAATCTTTTATGTCACATCACAGAAGCAGAAGTCGAGGCGGGGGGTGAAGTAAACTTGCCTCTGCTGCTGTGTGGCGGCGTAATTCTCTTAATGTTACATTAACTTGGTCGCAGGATAGAAAAACTTAAAGCTTCACACACATCTGGTATAGAGGGGGTTGAATTTCGAGGGGGCTCGACGTTGGAAATCGGAGGCTTTAAGTGCTCGACCCACCGGACGATGAGAGCATTGCATCAGAGAAGCAGAACCCAAACGCAACAACAACAAACACAACAACAGCAACAACACACATGTACATACACACACACCACTTTGTGAGCAGTTTACAAACAACAGCACATCTCGTAGATTCCTTATTCTCCACAACAACATCCCCCGGTTCCCCTCCTCCTACTGTACGTCTGGTTCTCTGGGACCGAGACCACCGCCGCCGAGAGTCAGCGACCCCCGAGGGCCAGTCCGGACCCTCGCCCACACAAAGTAGCAAGGGTCATTAGGTCAAAGCAAAGAACCTCTGGAATTCAAACCAGGCCGAATTTGATTTTCATGAGCAAAAAACAAAAAAACAAAAAAAAACTGGCTCGTTGTTGTTGTTACACTGAGCTCATGTTGGAGGGAGTCGGAGGGAAATTGCATAGACATCTTGCTACTTGCATGTCTTCACAAACTCTACATTTGGCATGGAGGGGACCAAACACAACCATTAAACCCCAAAAAACAAAAAAAACAAAACAAAACAAAACATCACAGACAATCTCCACCTTTTGTCCAATGTGTCAACATGCGAGAATAAAACCAGGATCATAAACTTCCATGGAGGGATGAGCTGAACGGTGCCACAGAGCCGGCCTGAAAACCACACAAACCGGTGAGAACTGGAAACCAACCATCATCTTAGACCAATTACAATATGGAAAGGACGGGACAAAGACACGTTTAAAGGGATAGTTCAACATTTTGGCAAATTGGCCCATTGCCATAATCCCTATAGTCATAGCAGTAGGTTCATTACCTTCAGTGCAAGCTATTTTTAGAACGGTGGAGCAGAGCCGTGAGCTGCTCAGAGCTACGTTACGGAGGCTCATGGGATTTCTTGGTTTCCCTCATCAAACTCATCAAATACACAATCCAACAACTCCAAAACGCTCTGGTGGACAAGTTGTGACCTGCACATTCACCACGCTATGAGATAATAACAGAACGTTACCAGACAGAGTTGTTTCAGAGGTAAATACAGAGACTGCTTGATGAAAAACTGCACCCGACGGGAACATGCATCAGCGGTTTTACATGTATTTACCTCTAAAACAACTCTGTCTGGTAACGTTCTGTTATTATCTCATAGCGTGGTGAATGTGCAGGTCACAACTTGTCCACCAGAGCGTTTTGGAGTTGTTGGATTGTGTACTTGATGAGTTTGATGAGGGAAACCAAGAAATCCCATTAGCCTCCGTAGCGTAGCTCTGAGCAGCTCGCGGCTCTGCTCCGCCATTCTAAAAAATAGCTTGCACCGACAATTAAAGGTAACGAACCTACTGCTAAAACTATAGGGATTATGTCAATGGGCCAATTTGCCAAAAATGTTGAGCTATCCCTTTAAAGATTATCCAGGTCTGTCCCTTTGTAACAACAGGTGCTAGCTGATGTTGTAGCTGTTAAAAAAATCATTGATCTTTGGGTCGGGTGAGGAACTTCTGTCTCTACGTTTAGATTTGTTTTTGATCCGGTCGATGAATGGAAAGACACTTTATAACTTTAGGTTTTCAGTCCGGCTCCTGGGGGGCTGTCGGCCGGTGGACAAATGGGGGAAAAAAAATCCAATTTGCACTTTTCTTTTCCCAACTATAATGTGTGTGTGTGTTGCAGCCAGGTGAGCTGACAGATACATCCTCATATAATCTGTTTGGTTTCTGTTCCCCCCTCCCCACCCTCTCCTCTCTGACCCTCCTGACCTCTCAGCCACTGTGGCTGCCGGCGACACTCACATCAATAGTTTGGAAGAACTGAATCTGATTCCATATAGGTGAACAACACACACCATACACACACATACGCACATCTATAGGCATTCATGTCTAGCGTGTCATGTCGTTATGAGAACATGAGGGATACGAATCTCTTTGCAAACAAGAGGAGGCACAGGGTTCATGATTAATGTCACGGGGCACTTCTGAATATGGATCTGCATGCACGTGAGAGAGTGCACACGTACAGATGTAAGAAGCTTTACACATTACTTTGCTTTTTTTTTTTTGCTGTTTTTTGCTTTTTTCCTCTGACATGACAGTGGGATGGAGCGGTTAAATTGACTTTTTGTTGCAATAAAATCTTAAGAGTTGCATGTTTATGTATTTACATCCTTGGTTATGGCCAAAAAAAATTTAAAAAACAAAACAAAACAAAACAAATAAAAAAAAAAGAACAAAATGAAAATAAAATCAAAACATACAAAAATACATAACATAGTATTGCACCTTGCAGATGGGCAATATATATATTCTCAGTTTTGTTGGTTGTTTGTAACCTCTATGTGACACCACTATCCTCTCTGCTGGTGTGTGGAAGTTAGGTTGTGGGTGCCGGGCTCAGGTCCAGCCGCCCCCCCCCATCCCGCCCCACCCCCCCTCCCCCTCCCCGTCCCACCCGCCCGCTCGCCCGCTCCTGTCAGCTACATTCAATACCATAAAACACTCAGCCATTACAAAAAGCCACGCTCCCTCAGTCTCTGGGCTATTCACATTTTTTTTTTTTTCTCTTTTTAAAATGTACGTTATGCAGACTGTGCCTTTAAAAGATGGAGAAGTGCTCACATTAGCAGAGGGTCCTCAAACGTCTCACAATGTGTTCGTGCTGCTGCTGCTGCGAGGACCAAATGGGGAAAAAGTAAAGAGAGCACCAAAGCTTGAGGGAAGAGTCCTTTTGTAACTTCTACTGATGCGTACACACAAGCACATATTATCTTTACATATACACTTTGTTTTTGTTTTGTTTTGTTTTAAATCTATATATGCATCTCTGAACTTTCACATGTGCCTGCAAAATAGTACTCCTCCCAAGTTCCTTTGAGTTTTGTGTTGTGTGAGGTATGACAAGATTGTGTTTCAGTTTTTTTTTCTTTCTTTCTTTCTTTTTTTTTTTGTAATTTTTTTTTTTTTTTTGTATTTTCAGTTTCGGTTGCATTATTTTTTTCCTGTTTGTGTGTTTTTTTTTCTCCAAAGTTGTATTTCATTAAAAAAAGAAAACAAAATATATATATAAAAAAAAAAAAAAAGGAAAAAAAAAAGAGAAAAGAAATTCCTGTTTTGTTGGTTGTAAATTCCTCCTGATAAGAGGTCGGGACGGACAACTGGACAGACACACAGACAAACAGATCAGTTGGCTTATCAACACAAACTATAGATGTGAAAAAGAAGTGAAATATTTTCTATATTACACTGCACGCATGGTCAAAAAGTGACTACAGCTGTTTTTTTTTCCCTCTTTTACACAGAGCAGTTTAAGCATCAAAAAACAAAACAAAAAAATAAGAAAATGATAAAATGGAAAAAAAAAAAAAATCTCCAATAATTTTATTCAGGAGTCCTTTGTTTTTTTTGTGTGTTTTTTTTTTTAAAGTCATCTCTTCTCATTTTGTTTTATGGATTTATAATCATTTCATATATCTTTTTTTTCTCTCTCTTTATCTGAATCAGACTCAGAAGGTAAAGCAGCATTTGAACCCCGACCGTCACACACACAGACCCGTCAGCTCAACGACCACAAACGTGTCAAAAGTGTTTTGTTTTTCTGTTGTTTTTTTTCAGTTCTTTTACAAAGGGGTGTGTTGGATTTCCAAACCTGCATCTCTGGAGTGGAGGTTCTCCTTTTCTGAGGTGAGGGAGGAGGGAGGGGGGGAGGTGAGGGGGTGGTCAGCTGGCATGGGGAGGGGAGGAGAGGGGGAGGAGACCGTTACACCGGCTCCTCTGAGTGTCCGTTACCATGGTCTCTACAGCCGCCGCCACGTCGCCCCCCTCTCTCACCCATCCATCCATGTCCGTGATGGCAGTTTCCTTTCCTGTTTTTGTCCTCTTCTACTTCTTCATCTTCTTCCTTTTCTTTCTCTCTCACATCCTTACGCTCAAGTCTGTCGTTCCCGTCGCTGCTGCTGCTGCTGCTGCTGCTGCTGCTGCTTCGCCGTTCACATTCATTCGGTGGCGCTGCTCTAAAGGGCAGTTGTGGCCAGCCTTGTCTCACAAGGGACAGGCCTGGATCCCATTCTGTGTCAGTGATTCTGGGCCAAGCTACGGGGAGGAGGGAGAGGGGAGAGGGGGAGTTTAGGGGTAAGATAGCTTGGGTGTTCAGGGAAAGAGAGGATGATGATGATGAAAGCGGAGGGAGGAGGTTTTAGATTTTGACGCTGCTGCAGGGAGGGATGATGGGAAAATGAGTACCAGAGCAATTGGTTCCTACACATTTGAAATTTCCAAATTCCATACTTTTTCCCAGACCCTAATTTCTTTACTTCTCAGTAAAAACATTCAAATAATTTGTGACATTTGAGTATTTAAATGTGTATCATGTAAATAAATTATGCAATTAATCGTTTGTTTTAATTATTCTGAATTTGTCTGCCATTGCCTGTATGTCACCAAATAATTCCCAGGAGATTGTAGCCAATACAAAATAATTAACCCAAATAATTTCAGATAAGACCAAACCGAGACAGTATTAAAGCAGAAGTAAGCGGAATGTTTGTGTTACTATAAGTCTTAAATAGTTATATCTTCCGACAGCAATCACTTATATAGAGTGTTTGGTCTGTCAGTCACTCTGCTCTGCTGTAAGCCGAGGAGAAAACTTTCCTTGTATCCTACAACCTTTATCCAATGAGGAGAGAGAACGGCATGAAGGGGCGGTCCTCTCTGTGTGTGCAGCCAAGGGATGCGCGTGAATGTGGTGACGTAGGGACGAGGACCAATAGATCCATGACGAGGGCGGGGGCTGCTAACAAACGAAGTTAGCCAAAACGACCGGATCGCTTACTTCTGCTTTAAGATAAATATATTTCCATACAATAGTTCCAATTTTCCATACTTTTCCAGACCTGGAAATGTATAAAATCAAATTCCATACTCCCTCCATTCTCCCTTCACCATCATGGGGATCTCTCTCTCCAGCCCTGGTCTTGTTTTTTTTGTTTTTTTTGTGGGGGGGGGGGGGGTTGGGGTTGGACTAATACTGACAATGAGACAGGTTTGGGACTGAGCCCACTGCACCTGCACAGCCTCTGTCACACAGAGCAGGTCAGGACGGGGGGGGGGGGGGGGGGGGGGCACTGGTTAAACTAGGATGAGTAAAAGGGAGGGAGGTGTGGGGGGGTTAAAGGAGGAGGACCACTGCAGTAGTGCAAAAACTCCCACCAGCCTGGCTGAGTGGGGGGCTGTGATAACGGTGGGGGTGGGGGGGTCGGGGTGCAATTCAGTCTGAGCTCGGCTCCAGAAAAGAGGGGGAACTGTCACGAGCCGCTGATGGATCTCTGGAGGCGATGACGAGCTCTCGGAGCAGACGTTGCCGCGGCGCTCAGGCTTGCCCCCCCCCCCACCCCTGCCCCCTTTGTGACGATTACCCACGATCCCTGCTGCACGTTCGTTCGTTCCTATGCCTCGGTACTTCCTGTACAAGCGCCCAGTTCACCGACTACTGCTTGGCATCGAATATAAAATAGATTTTTCCTCAGTCTCTCTTTTCTTTTCTCTTCTTTCATTCTCTCTCTCTCTGTGTGAATGAGGTGCGACGCCGGCCGGAGGCGGCTCGGCCCCCAGAACTGGAATGAACAGAGTTGGGCTTTTTTTTTTTTTTTTTTTTCCTTTTTTTCTCTTTTTATATAATCAAATCAACATTCTTGGATGGTTGTTTGGCTAACGAGCTGCGATGTCTGCCTCGGATATTTGCCAGGTCGTATTACTGTTACAGTGGTAAAAGTGCATGAGACTAAAAGAGGCTCCACTCCACTGCGTCGTTGAGAACATCCCGTCTTTTTTAGGTCTCATGCACCAACAAAAGCTTCTCAACCCCCCGACCCCCAATTAACATTTAAATCCAGATCCGACGGCGGCGGACAGACGGACAGACACAGGCTGCCCCTTCCTTATGCACGTTGATCCAACTCAGCGGACGTGGCCACCGCTGGTTAGTCAGTTCCTGTTCAGCTGGGCTGCACATCCACACTATGTCCTTCCACGCTTCTGCGAGTCGCTTTCTGTTTTGACAGAAACGAGTTAATCCAATTTCCTTTTGAAAAGATGACACTTGGTCCCATAATAACAAAAAAAAAAAGAAGAGAGATAACCCGAATGTAATGGGTACCATTCCCTGGAGTGGGTGACAACACCTCCCGGGGTTGGGGGGGGATGGCCGGCCCTCCTGTCTTCAGTGGTATTTCATTTCAACCAAGTGATAGCACTGAGGGTGTGTGTGTGTATGCTGTGAGTGTTTTTGTCTTTCCAGTACTACAAGTGTGCACCTACGCAAAAAAAAAAAAAAAAAATTATGCACATTTGTTTTGTGTTAAATCTACACATGCGCCAACTTGAATGGTGTATGTCTGTGTGTAGGCTGTGGGCAGCTGCCCTGTGTCCACAGAGGTGAGGTAGTGCCTGACACCACAGGGGCAGTTATTGCCGCCCCAGCCTGGGGGTGTGTCCGCATTGAGGTAAATGGTAGTAGCCTTCTTGGCATTTGCCTGCTCTCAGTGACGCCCATGGTAAAAAAATAAAAATAAAAAAGGCATGTGTGTATGGAAGCCTGGAGGGGCCACACTGAGCTGAGTCCGTGAGGAGGGGGACTCGGTACAAACCCCGCAGGTTAGGGCTGTATATCGACACTGACGCGCAGTGTATACAGTAAAATGAGGCATTCACGTTACTCTGAGGTGATGTTGTGTGTTTTTTTTTATGTTTATATGTGTGTATGTGTGTGTGTGAGATAGATAGATAGATAGAGAGTATGTGTGTGTGAGTGTTGCTGTCCTGCTGGTGGTTGCTGCTTTTTAAAAACCTCTTCGGAGGCCTAGTTCGGGAGATTTACTTCTAACCCCTGGTCCTGAATCCACAGTCCAGCTATTAAATCTTGTTTCCTCCCTCTGTCTCTGCCTCTCCCTCCTCTCAGCCTCCAAGTGTCTCCTTCTCTTCTTTCATTCTTTCTCTCTGTCTGTCTGTCTTTCCTTCTTTCTTTCTTTCCCTCAATGCACTGACTCCTTGGAGAGAGAAGGGCTTAATTGTCATTCATAAGACGCTGAGTTGCTGGCACAAGCAGCACGGGCAATGACTAAGCAAAGTCTGCTCATGTGTGTGTGTGTGTGTGTGTGTGTGTGTGTGTGTGCTCATGTGTGTGTGTGCATGTACTGTAATGTCACAGGAGCCGGTCCAATGACAAAAAAAAAAGAAAATGAAGGTAGATATGGAGCCATGGTCTGCACTGCACCTTTGTTTTGTTTTTTTCAAAGGTAGACAACACAATTTCATAAAACTGGAGTAGCTTTATATAAATATAGCACCGGTTTCACTGGGATCGAAGAATAAGAATAAGAAGAAGCTCCAAAAAACAGCTGTAACGGCTCAGATTGAGTTGAGAAATCGATAATAGCTAGATCTGGTAGCATTAACAACGACAGCCATCATACACCAGAAGTACGAATAATAATAATTATAATAATAATAATAACGCATTTCTACTGAAATTTGCTGATTGCGTGTGCCTGCTGCTGCGGCTGCTGCTGCTGCGGCTGCTGCTGCGAGTGTGATAACATGTCACCGTTTGACCACATCTGCCTTAACACTTGTTCAGAAATAATACTGAGAGGTGCTGAGACACTGGCTTCAAAAACGTGTGTAAATCTGTGACCACTACAAAGAACCAGAGAGAAGGAGGAGGAGGAGGGGGGGTTGCTGCTCTGAAGAACTGAGGTGGAACAGGCTGTGGCTGTGTGTTTGTGTTTCTGTGTATGTGTGTGTGCGCATGTGTTTGTGTGTGTGTGAGTGTGCGTCTTGGCAAATGGCTACAACTCTTGCTAGATAAGACATCATGCTCAGACAGAAGGGCCCCCACACGGATTTTTGAAATAGGGGTAAGTAAAAGGAGGAGAAAGAGGCGGAGGAGAGGTGTGTTCAAAAAAACAAAATCCTGTTTTGCTCGACTCTCCTGTTGCTGGTGTGTTGTTGTTTCCGTTGTTGTTGTTGTTGTTTCCAGTTTTTAATCCACATGCTGTAAATGCGATGTCGGAGAAATGCAGATTCCTGCTGAGAGGACGACTGACGACTCTCTCTCTCCATCCTTCCCCTATAAAAAAAAAGATGGCCCTTCCCATCTCCCGGTTTTTTTCGACGTCCTCTTATCTTCCCTTCGCCGGGGTTTTTTTTTTTTGGCGTCCGTGTCTGGTGGTCACACCTCCTGGTCCTCGAAGACCTCCAGGAAGAGCGGAGGGAAGAGTTCGTTGGGACACTCCACCTTCATGTGAAGGAAGCGGCTGGCGTGACACGCCCCGATCATCCGCAGGTCCGTCACCTTCATCAGCAGCTTCGGCCAGAAGTGGGGAATGTTGTGCTTGCGGTAGTTGATGTAGTGCTCGAACGCCAGCAGGTAGGTCTCCTGGCACTTCTCGATCTTGTCCACGCAGGTCAGGCCGGAGCGGTCTGCGGGGCGAGTGGAGGAGGGGCGAGGGAGTAAAAGAGCATGTGAGTGTATGAATCTACAAACTGTGCACTGCAAGAACTCAAAATCTTACCAAGAATATTTGTCTTATTTCTTGTCAAAATGTCTCAATTTTAGTGAAAACTAATCTCTTTCCACTTAAAATAAGACTCATCACCTAAAATGAACTTGTTTTTAGACAGTTTTCACTTGTTTCAAACTAATTTTCAATTGAAATAAGTAGAAAAATCTGCCAGGGAAAGCAAGTTTTTTTGTGCTTGTAATAAAAAAGAAAAACTTTCTCCACTGTCAGATTTTTCTACTTATTTAAAGTTGAAAATTTGCTTGAAAAAAGTAAAAAGCTACTTTTTAATGTGATGAGTCTTATTTTTAAGTATAATTAGATTTATTTTGACTAGAAATTACATTCTGACTAGAAATAAGACAAATATTCTTGGTAAGATTTTGAATTTTTGCAGTGTATGAATCTACAAACTGTGCACTGCAAAAACTCAAAATCTTACCAATAATTTTTGTCTTATTTCTAGTCAAAATGTAATTTCTAGTCAAAACAAATCTAATAATACTTTAAATAAGACTCATCACATTTAAAAAGTAGGTTGTTTTTAGACACTTTTGACTTTTTTTCAAGCATATTTTCACTTGAAATAAGTAAGTAATCAGTAATCTGATAGTGGAGCAAGTTTCTTCCTTATTACGAGCACAAAAAACCTGCTTTCACTGGCAGATTTTTCTACTTATTTCAAGTGAAATTTTTTTTGAAACAAGTGAAAATTATCTTAAAAACAAGTTAATTTTTAGGTGATGAGTCTTATTTAAAGTGGAAAGAGATTAGTTTTGACTAGAAATTAGACATTTTGACAAGAGATATGACAAATATTCTTGGAAAGATTTGGAGTTTTTGCAGTGTGGCAGGGAAATATCATTATTAATTATTATTATTACCATTTTATACTTCTGCTAACGTTTTAATAACCTGTGAGAGTGATTGCACCGCTCCTCCAGGATGATACATATTCTCTCTCTCTATATTTGCATCCTATTATTTCTAAAGCTGCGACACATAATGTGTCATAATGTAACAGAGTGGTGTTGGAGTTTTTACAGTGAGCAAACTGAGTTAAGGCTTTTTAATCACGTTCAGGATGAGCTTCAGAATCCCTCCTTTCAACACTGAATATGTATGTGGGCTTTTATCATAATTACATTCTGCTCCACAATGGGCTTCAGTATATATATATATATAGTATATATATAATACTGTGTATAACGGCTGAGAGTGTGTGCCGTCGTGGGACCCTGAAATTTACATTTACATTATATCAAGCTCCAACTCCTGGACCAAACAGACAAGTTTACAGGAAGAAGAAGGAGAAGGAGAAGGAGAAGGAGACGAAGGAGGAGAAGAGGAAGAAGAAGGAGAAAGAGAAGGAGACGAAGGAGGAGAAGGAGGAGGAGGAGGAGGAGAAGAAGAAGAGGAAGATGAAGGAGGAGAAAGAGAAGGAGAAGGAGGAGAAGGAGAAGGAAAAGAAAGAGAAGGAAGAGAGGGAGGAGAAAGAGGAGGAGAAGGACAAGGAGGAGGAAGAGGAGAAGAAGGAGAGGGAGGAGGAGGAGAAGGACAAGGAGGAGGAAGAGGAGAAGAAGGAGAAGGAGGAGGAGAAGAAGGAGGAGAAGGAGGAGAAAGAGGAGGAGAAGGAGGAGAAAGAGGAGGAGGAGAAGGACAAGGAGGAGGAGAAGAGGTAAAAGAAGGAGGAGAAGGAGAAGAAGGAGGAGGAGAAGGAGGAGAAAGAGGAGGAGGAGAAGGACAAGGAGGAGGAGAAGAGGTAAAAGAAGGAGGAGAAGGAGAAGAAGGAGGAGGAGAAGCAGGAGAAGGAGGAAGAAGAGGAGAAGAAGAAGTAAAAGAAGAAGGAGGAGAAGAAGAAAAAGAAGAAGAAGAAGGTGAAGGAGAAGTAGAAGAAGAGGTAGAAGAGGAAAATAAGAAAAGGAGAAGGAGAAGGTGAAGGAGGAGAAGAAGAGGAAGATGAAGGAGGAGAAATAGAAGAAGTAGAAGAAGAGGTAGAAGAGGAAAAGAAGAAGGTGAAGGTGAAGGAGAAGGTGAAGGAGGAGGAGGAAGAAGAACAAGAACAAGAAGTTCCTCCGTCAGTCCGACCTGAGCTCATGAGCAGCACGGCCTGCAGCAGCGCCACCTCGGTGTCGTCCAGGTTGAACTGCGCCAGGCTCTTCCCCAGGTCGAAGATGGCGTCCGACACGACGCCCAGGCCGCCGTTCTTCAGCTGCTCGCGCTTCACCGCCATCTCCCCGCTCAGCGTCAGCGTCTCGCTCTCGGGGTCGTAGCGCATGGCGGCTCGCAGCGACATGATCTCCATGCAGCAGCCCTTCAACAGGATGATCTGGTCTTCACAAGGCAGCTGGCGGGGAAACGAAGAGTTAACGACCAACAGAATGAGCTTCGCAAGACGGAAATGAAAAGGTTCTTGTCACATTTTATACAGTCATAACTTTAGAAACTAAAACTAGAACCAATCATCAAACAAATTGGTGTGTTTGGAGATAAAATGGACACTAAATGCAGCTTTTAAATACATGTAAATAATACAGGCACAATACATACAACAACTGTATACTTAAGAATTACATTACTAAATTTGACTGATTGAAACATGTTTATTTAATGACTAATGCACTTTACTGTTATCCAGACAATGTACTGCTACATGCACTTTATTACGACTGATTGCACTTTGTTATTATTAATTGCACTTGAGGCATGTCTGCACTTTACCAGACGTTTCTACTGAATGTACTGTTCCTTTGTTTTAATAATGTGATTACCTGTTTTAATTTGTGTCTCTATTTTACCCAGGGAACATCTGCTATAGGACAACAGATGGAAACCAGCCCATGGCTACAATCTGGCATGTTTACATTATCATCCATGAACTTGCACTGTCCCTTTCAAATAGAAATAACATGAAATATGAAAAAAAAAGTACAAAAATGATGACATACTATAATGATAATGAAAGTAAACAGGGTAAAGAAGGAGAAGAAAAAGACAAATCTCATCCGTGTGTGAGCTGAACTGAACGTTTTCACACTCGACTCTCCTGGAGATGGACGTGGAGAAATTATCTCCTCATTTTTTTTTAGCTGTTATCTATATTTTTAATTTTGTAATTTATATTTTCTTAATTTTTAACTTAGTTTTTACTCGAGCGACAGCACAATCTGGGGGAGTCAGGACTTCATGTTTGTGTACACTATGACTATGCATGTGACAAATAAAGAATCTTGAATCTTGAATCCTGAGCTGAAACACTGTGATCACACCTGATGCTGCAGATATTTAGACTTTTATATGTTCATGTTGTTACACCATGTCTAATACATTAGTATTAATGCTTCAAGATGCTCCAAGGAACTTGAGATTTGCTGTTACGTTTCATATCGGACGCGTAACACTGAATGTTTTTGATGCGTTTAGTTGTCTTGTTCCCAAAAACCTAAACAATCAACTTGAAGAGTTGTTCAGAGTTGAAATAAACCAGAACCTCTCTCTCAATCGTCGGCACACAGACGGGAGGTGAGGAAGGAGAGACGTGGGACGGGGCGAACACAGATTAGAAGAACTAATACGCTCTGATTTACATGGATATTAGAATCTGTGGGTTGAAACCTGTTTGATTAAATCTCCAGACTGAGCTGAGCTGAATGAAATCTCACCTTAATGCAGAGCTTGTTTCTTATTTCGCTGCTCGACAGACTAATTGGCATTCATTGGCTTGATTTGTCTTGTAAATTTGTACCTTGGAGGGGTGGTTCGGGGTGGGGTGGGGTGGCAGGCTTTAAAGTAAATGCTTATAATGCAATTACCGCTGCATCAGTTTGTATGGAAAAAGCAATAGATTCATTTTTAGTGGCTGGCTTTGTTTCACTGCGTTATTATCAGTAATTCACTGCAGATCTCATGTAAGCTAAACAGGTTCCCTCGCTCCACCTCTTTCATCAGATTAAAAAGACTTCTTTCATAAAGCAATTTATTATATTGTGAATAAAAGATAACCTATTAAAAGCGATGACTGATTATGTGTTGCGGCGTCTGGAATAATAATAAAAAGCTCCAACTCCTTATCCGCCGCCGGTTTAATTTCTCGGTCTCTATAATTAATAGAATATCCAGCAGCAGTGTGAGGAATGTATTCTAGTTTACACACGGGTCTGAATTGTAGTATCCATCATAATAGTGAGATTTTTGGGGCCAGAACGGAACAATGGGAATTAATTTCACTTTTTAAAATATGCTGATTGAGAACGTGAGGACGTCAGCGGCGGCTTTCAGAAGTCTCCGTGATGAATGAGCTCACACACTGCAGTGGATTACAGAGGAGAAGTTTCCCCTTTCCTGTGATTTATCACAGACCACACACACACAGACACACACACAGACACACACACACACACACACACACACACACACACACACACACACACACACACACACACACACACACACACACACACAGCCGCCCTATAAATTGTCCAATCACACAAGTTCTCATTAGAGGCAGCAAAGACAAGAGACGTGATTACATGGCCGCCAATTAAAGCAAAACAAGAGCTCAAGTCTCTGATTGTCGTCACCACCGAGACGCTGGACGCAGAAAAGTTGTTACCTCACACACACACACACACACACACACAGCGTCAAACACACACACACACACACCGTCAAACACACACACACACACACACACCGGCCGCTGTGGTCCGTCTCCAACAGAGGAGCTACTGATTCTAGTGGACAAACCGGCCTCTTAAATCACACACTTCCTCTATAAATCCTGGCTGCGTCTGCTGTGTGTTACAGTTGTTTCACTCTGTCAGGCAGGCGACCCCCCCACTCCTCCCCCCCTGCTCCTCCCCCATATAACACCCCTCCCAACTCCAACTTACTCCACCACTCACCTCAGAGAACATGGGCAGTTTTTTGGCAAAGTCGACGACGCGGGTGATGGCAGGAGTGATGATCTTGGTGAACTCGCTGAAGGCCTCCAGGTCCACCTTGTCTCCGTCTGATGTGGGGGCGACCGGGGACTGGCCAATTTTGTCTGGCTGCACGGGAGAGAGAGGGGGAGAGAAGGAGAGAGGGCAAACGTAGGAGGTTGATTAGAGCACACAGAGTCGAAAATTAGACATCAGAGGTGAGGCGGAGGAGGAGAGCTGCGGTCTGAATGTGAATGAGGACGAGTTTATCACTGTCAGGGAAAGTCATACAGAGAAAACGATGGAAACCAGATATATTAAGGATTGTGTGTGTGTGTCCTCAGAGCCACAAAGCTCCATTAGCTCCTATTAAAAACATTTCAATGCCACACACTGTTAGTTGTTAGTTGTTTTAGAGGTAAATACAGAGACTGCTTGATGAAAAACTGCACCCGACGGGAACGCACATCAGCGGTTTTGCATGAATTTACCTCTACAACAACTCTGTCTGGTAACGTTCTGTTATTATCTCATAGCGTGGTGAATGTGCAGGTCACAACTTGTCCACCAGAGCGTTGTGGAGTTGTTGGATTGTGTATTTGATGAGTTTGATGAGGGAAACCAAGAAATCCCATGAGCCTCCGTAGTGTAGCTCTGAGCAGCTCACGGCTCTGCTCTGCCGTTCTAAAAACAGCTTGCACCGACAATTAAAGGTAACGAACGTACTCCTAAAACTATAGAGATTATGGCAACGGGCCAATTTGCCAAAATGTTGAACTATCCCTTTAAGGAATATGTGTGTGTGTGTGTGTGTGTGTGTGTGTGTGTGTGTGTGTGTGTCAGAGCCACAGAGCTCCATTAGCTCCCATTAAAAACATATCAATGCCACACACTGTTACAACATATTTATCAATCCACACATAAAAATAGTCCCAAACTCATTCACTTTCATTCATTTTCTCCTATTTGAGCGTTAGTTACTTAGCAGCAAACTGTAATTGTAAATAATGTCTACTTTTTTCCGATTTTCATGTACATATGTGTGTAAATATGGAAATACTGATTCTATTTCTTCCTGTTGTGTAAATGTTTATCTTTGCTCTGTTGTCTTTTTCATTTTTCTCTCTCAGGAGCTTTGTAACAAGAGAATTTCCCTCTGGGAATCAATAAAGTTATTCTGATTTTGATTATGAACATTTGTAGAAACCACAGATTCTGGCTGTTTATGGAAAAATGATTGAGTCTGGTTTTAAGTCGTCGGTGGGAACATGTTGTGGAGAAGTTCTACACTGTTCAGACTGACTGACAACAAAGAGGAAAGTCAATATTATCAACATGAAAGTGCACAAGCCACAACAGAGAAGCATGTTAGAGAATACAGAGCAGAACAAAGTGCAGCACAGATAGATGATAATAATGTTACTGAAAGGTTTAGTTCAGAGTACCGGTGTGCCTTTAGAATTTAAAGAGAATAAAAGAATAATAAAAAAAGAAGAAGAATTGATTGTGTGGAGCTCAGAGTGAAATATCGTAGAGGAAACAACAGTTTTAAACAAGTTCAGACTCTTTTTTTTTTTCGCTTTGGGAGAAAAATTAAAGCAGCTTTATCAGATGAGGACGGTGTGAGAGGAACGAGCCGTGTCAGCAGACAGATAGCACCGTGGGCTGCAGAGCTACAAATCAGTAACACATATGTTTACAGAGCTCTGTGTGTGTGCGTGCATGTGTGTGTGTGTGTGTGTGTGTGTGAATCGAGGCCGTGATGACGATGAAAAATATCGTTTCACGCTCGGCTGAATAAAGCACGCGTCGAGGCCGGAGTCGTTTATTCAGTCGCTCGAGCTCCGACAATAAATGGAACGAGATAAAAGTAGAGGAGTGATCACCTCACACGAGGAGGCATCGGTCATAATCTGATAGGAGAGAGAGCTGCATTGTTGCTGTTGTTTTTAATTTCTTTATTTTATGTATTATTATTATCATCATCATCATTTAATATGAACTGTATCTGTATTTTTCATTATTTACAACAACTTGCAACTCCCTAATGACACCCAATCTGTGTATAATACTTGTTTTTTTAATTTTATTTGTATATATTTGATTCTGTGAGTTGTATTTGTTTTGTTTCATTGATTCTTGATGCTTTGGCAACATAGTTCTCGTAACATTCATGCCAATAAAGAAAATTTGAATTTGAAATTTGAGAGAGAGAGAGTGTGTGGGGTGAATCAGAGGGAATTTAGCCAGCTCTCTCTCTCTCTGAAAGTTTTGCAATTATGGTCAATTTAAATAAATAACTGTAATAACAACTCTGATGGACTGAAACTCGTGTCGTGCAGGAGCCAAAACAAAGCATCGGTTTCACAGAGGGAGGTCAGCTGCGTTTTTTTTTCATTTCACCGTCAAAGTGTTGAGACACGGGAGCAGCCGCGGTCTGAACGCCACGCTGCAGAAGACAACATTTCAGTGGCGGCGGCGGCGGCGGTGGGTCAGCTGCAGGTCACGGGTCACCACCGGCACAGACGCCAGAAACAAAACACAAGGTCTTTAACACACTTCTTCTTTTTTTTGTAAATCACACGGCGGCTCCGGCGGTCGGCATCCAGCCATGGAGATAGTTTGGGTTTTATTTGTCCAGGTTTCTTGATGTAGCTTAGATTTCCACCTCAACCCCACAGCAGCCCGAGTGCTGACAGAGTTGAAAAATTGCCTGTTTAAAAAAAAAAAAAAGAAAAAAGTCTGTGTTTCCAGTAAGTCTGAATAAGCCACAGATCTCCTCAGCAGCAGCAGCAGCGCGGGGAGGAACCAGAGCGACAGATGGACGCGTGAGACTCAAAATGATCACAAAGTTTAAATGAGAAAACAAGTTCCTTTTCTCCGTGACCTCACTCGGCTGCCTAAGTGATGTCATAATGAGGTTAATCTGGCGTTTCTCCTAATACACAATGCACACAATTACAAAAATGTGTGCGATTAAAAGCTCCGCGCATGGGTATTAATTTGTGTTTGTGAACGCTCTCCTCCACGTCTTAAGCTCGTGCTTATGCGCTCATATGCGCCGTCTTATGGACTCATGTGCTTTTCCTGGAACTGTTAAATGTTTGTTTATGAACCGCGCGGCCATCTGGGCAGCGTGTCTCCAGAAACGCAGCGCTGTGCCCGCAAGAGACGGAGACGTGGGATTATGTCTTTCGTTACTGCACACACACACACACATACACAGCCTGGCATGTATAGACAAAACAAACGGCTCTGCAAAAGAAGAACACAACAAAATATTTGGACTTTAACGGCAGCCATCATGTTCCACTTTGGGGATAAGCAATCTGCACTGAAGGGAGGAGGAGGAGGAGGAGGAGGAGGAGGAGGAGGAGGAGGAAGACTCCTGAGTGCAGTCTCATCATTCATACGATGAGCTTCAACTGTTGACCTTTTATCAGATGGATTAGTTTTGGAGAGTTGGTTCCAGTGGAGCTGGAGGAGAGGAATGAAGCTCGTATATATGTTTGAGTTTCGTCTCGTCTCGTCTCGGTGCCGTGAACCGCTCGTCTGGGTCGCGTTCGCCGTGATTAAGATACATGACGAGTGAAGGAAGTTAATTGCGTGATGTGTTTTGTTTCCACAATAACTTCATCGGATAATACGACGGAGAGAAAGAGAGAGTCTCATCGCAGCTGTCAGAGTTTATTAACTCAAAAAAGAGCTGTTGATCAATACTAATAATAACTCAGCAGTGACTTCACACCACTGAGACTTCTACTCTCCAAACTTTAATATAAAAACAGACTGTGGTGTCCAGGAAAAGAGGGTTGTTCCCTCAACTGTCAATTTGAGCTTTTTATGTTGTCGTATGGTTTTGCTTTGTTTTGGTCTTTTTGTTTTTTGTGTTCTCCCTTACATGTCTGTACTTCATATTATAATCTTCTTTGAATATATTTTTACAGGTTTGCCTGTTTTTTCTTTCTTTCTTTCTTTCTGTCACTGTGTGGGTTTTTTTGTTTGTTCACCACGTTCTGTGTAGTATCAGGCGCTTTTATGCTTTTGTACAAAGCTTTTCCTGTATACATTGAAAAAGTAATAAAGATATCTTTAAAAAAAAGAAAAGAAAAGTGGGTTGTTCATTTCCATAATCTGGGAGGAATCTGGATTTTGGAGAATTACTGATTATGGATTTTGCCTCTTGGTCTTTTAGGACTGTGAAGGCATCATCTGCAGGCACTGGATGTGGGTTTGGTTCCCCTTTTAAGGAATGTCTTGTCTTGGTTATCTGTAATTGTGGGAAAATTTATGATCGTGTCCATATTATCAATCCTTCAGCTAAGGGTTAACAGGCCTTTATCTGTAATTCAGTCTATTTGAGGAAATGCAGAGCTCACAGTTGGATATAAATGCTTCATTTCATCTTAAAGTTGCACAGAGCGGAGGAGAAGAGAAAGAAATCATCATCTTGACCTTCAGATTTTTCCGTGACCTGAAGAAACTCATGTGTAAAAAGGTTCGAGGTGAGTTCAGCTGAAGGAGAGCAGACGACTGGACAACGAGCCGAGACACGAACGAGAAGCTTCAAGCACAAAAGGATGTGTTATAGAACTGGTTCCTGTTTGTTCTCTCTATTATTTACAGAACAATACTGTGTGATTCACTATTAAATTTCCCATCGTCCTGCGTCTCTGACTTCGCTCCTATGAACCCAGAAGTGAATGATTGATAAAATCTGTTGGAGAGCAGCAGAAGAATAAGAAGAGAAGAACAATCCACAACAATCACCTCATGAGAGCAGATCTGCAGGTACACAGCTCCAAAAACTGTTTTTCATCGTCTGAATGTCTGGATTCAACTGAAACCATATGTCCTGCAGTTGTTTCTGGTCCTGATTGTAACGTTTTAGTGTAATACCTGAGCAGAACATTAAAAGGCGTCCAGGTTGAGCTGTCCTCTCTGGTTAGCTTTATGAGACCAACAGCAAAACGACTTGTGGGCAGTTTGAGTTCACAAGTTCAAAAAACCTATTGAAAATGGAGAATTTGTGTGATTTGAAAGGCTGCCAGCGGCTTCATGCTTCACTTGGCCACGAAAACTAAATAAAATTCTTGGAGCGTAAAGTGCGGATTGACCTTTTCCAGCACGAGACAGAAGGGACCAGAGGACAGTCGGAGCGTCCTGTAGGTTGGTAAACAGGAGTAAAGTGAAGTCCTACATGTCACCGGGACGGAGAAGAAGGTTTTATGATCCTTCTTTAAATCTGCTGTCGGCCATCTTTGTTCTGACTGAGTTTGTTGGTCTTGGCCACACACACCTGACGCTGCATCGCTGTTGGGTTCAAGCCCAGAAAGATTGTTTGTCGGTGTCAATTTCCACATGAAAACAGATAATTATGCACATTGACACATGCATCTACACATATTCAATCATTTAATGCTTTATTAGGAGTCTTGTTTTTGCTCATTAATCCCAGCGCTTCGTCTATTTCTCTGTTTGCTTTTGAAAGACCTTTGACGTATCTTTAATATAAACTCCCAAATTATTAGGACTATTTCTAGGCCGACATGTGGACGTGCACGTACGCACACAGCTGTATTAACTGAATCTCTCTGCTACCAGCTGTTTCCAGATGGCAGAGAGAGCACGACGACCAGTGTGTGTGTGTGTGTGTGTGTGTGTGTGTGGCTTCTTTACATCCAGCCAAACTATACAACAGAGCAATGAAGCAGGTTTTGATACAGTCTGGAGCTGCAGCAGTTGAGTGGTGAAGCAGCTCAGGGTCGATGTGATGATCACAACTGTTGCTGTTTCGGAGAGGTTGATTCATTCAAGGGCAGCGAACAGTTTAAACTGGAGACTCACAGAAAATAAAATAAATGCAAACAGGTTCAGGAAATGTGGTGAAACAACTCCTGAACCAAAGGGACGAGGTGTTATGGTTGGAGTCGTCTGCAGGACGAATGAAATCCTGACAAGTTTCTTTATATAATAATAATAATCTGATGATGGTTTATAATTTGTGTGCTCTGGTTCTTTGCCTCCTTTCAACAGCTCCACCTCAGAGGATGAGTGTGGATTCAACAGATAACGTCACACAGGTGAAGGTGTTTTTGTTTTGATATCGAATCAGGGCTGCACATGTGTTGAATTTAAAGGGATAGTTCAACATTTTGGCATTTATGGCCCATTGCCATAATCCCTATAGTTTTAGAAGTATGTCCGTTACCTTTAATTGTCGGTGCAAGCTATTTTTAGAACGGCGGAGCAGAGCCGCGAGCTGCTCAGAGCTACGCTATGGAGGCTAATGAGATTTCTTGGTTTCCTTCATGAAACTCATCAAATACACAATCCAACAACTCCAAAACGCTCTGGTGGACAAGTTGTGACCTGCACATTCACCACGCTATGAGATAATAACAGAACGTTACCAGACAGAGTTGTTTTAGAGGTAAATTGACGCAAAACCGCTGATGCGCGTTGCCCTCAGGGACAGTTTTCCATCAAGCAGTCTCTGCATTTACCTCTAAAACAACTCTGTCTGGTAATGTTCTGTTATTATCTCAAAGCATTGTTGGATTGTGTATTTGATGAGTTTGATGAGGGAAACCAAGAAATCCCATTAGCCTCCGTAGCGTAGCTCTGAGCAGCTCACAGCTCTGCTCCGCCGTTCTAAAAATAGCTTGCACCGACAATTAAAGGTAACTAACCTACTGCTATGACTATAGGGATTATGGCAATGGGCCAATTTTCCTAAATGTTGAACTATCCCTTTAATCCTTGGCTTCCTTTCGCGGTCTTAAGTGTCATCACTCAGCCCAGTCATCGGGCCGTCATCATCATCATCCTCTGAAGTGCGGTGATGTGGTGTCACTGCTGTCGTTGTCATGGCAGCGACTCCCACAGGGCTGAGCGGGCTCATCGCGGCGGCTTAGCGTGTGAATGTAGATGTTGAGGGTTCAGCGGCTGCAGCCTCCAGAGCCCCGTTAGAGGCTGAAACAGAACTGTTTATCCTTTTAGATGAACCCCCGCTCAGGGCTAAAATATACAGTATTTCACAGTCGTGGGGCTTATTCTCTAAAACCCAGAGGAGTTTCTCTTAACTTTGTGGGGTTTATAGAGATATACGTTCCTCAACTTTAACCTCTAATCCCGAAACATAAATCCTGATGAATGAAGCCGAGCAGGGAGACGACAAAATAATGAACTAATTTCACCGAAACAAAAAGAGAGAATAAAGACCCGGCCCTTTTTTTTTTCTTTTTTCTTTTCTCTTTGGAGAAATTCTTACACATCTTCTTCTGTGCTTGAAGCTTCACACCTCCTCACCTACGTAATCCCCATGCGGCCCCGCTTCCCATCACTCCAACTTGAACTTGTTGCCTAGCAACTCCCTCCACAATACTTGCCACCACGGCGCGGGTGCTTTCAACCCCTCTCCAGATGAGCGCCCCTCATTTCTCTCATCTAACCCCCATCTCCACCTACACCTCAGGTTCCTGCTGCAGACTCCTCTTTAGTTTATATTATTCATTATGTAACAACATATACTGTATATATATATAGATATATAGAAATATATATAGAAATGAGGGCTCTTGGTTTGGCCGCAGGCTCTGATCCAGTGCTGCAGAGAAACCGTTAATGATCTGAGCCAGAACATGAGGTCAGTGTCCGTCTGTGTCTGTGAGTGACGTGTGGGGAGGAAGAGGACGGACACTGGGCAGGGACACGTCCAGGATCAACGTGAGGCGAGCGCCAGCAGCAGCAGCGGCCGCAAGACGGTTTGAGAGGGGGAGAGACGCCGCCTGCCAACATCGCTGCCAACTTCGGGATGAGCGCTCACGACGGAGGATTTGCCTCGGCTGAGATAAGCAGGGAGGGATCTCGCGGAAAACAGACGGGCGAAGTGAGAGGAAAAGAGGATGGTGGGGGTGGGGGTGGGGGTGGGGGGAAGCTAGGGTAGACCCTGAGGGACAGAGAAGGAGAGGGGAAACAAAGACGTTGAGACGGAGGAAGAGATTAAAAAGGAAAAAGGAGAGACTCAAGGTGTCAATGAAAACTATGAAGGGAATTAGGTCTGGTTAAGAGCCCAGAGGGATTAGGATGAATAAACCCCCCCCTTCCTCTCCCCAAATGCTGGAGAGAGCCGAGGAATAAAGAGAGAGGAAGAGAGAGAAAGAGCAGAGCGATAAAGTCATAAAGAGCTACTGTGGCAGCTCACCCAGATAAAATGAAACCCTATCATTTCTGACTTAGGCGTTCATGTTTGTGCGAGAACATAATCCATATCTTCCTGTTGTCGGGCCGCGAGAGCCGGAGACCACAGCAGCAGTTTACAGAGTGAAATTACCCGTGATAGTTGTTTATTGAGGTTTTTTTCTTCTTTTTTTTTCTTACTCCACTTGCTCCTTAAGGAGGTTAATGAATGTCTGCATGTCTCATACTGCTCGTCTCTTCTCTTTTTTATAACCTCCGCTCTGTTTTTGTGTCAATTATCAAGGATTTACAGCTTTGTCACAACCTATTTCTGCACTTCTGCATGTTGAATATTAAACCTGAGATGAATTTGTTGCAGAAAACAAAGCCAAACAATAAAGTTATTGTTATATTATCTTCCACACCTTGGTGACCTTTCCCTTGTACAATGATTATAAGATTATAACTTGACACCTCGAATGCGCTCGCTCTCAGTTTCACCCCCTGATAAAGTGGTTTACAGTAATCTGTTGACTCCTTTACAACTTCTTTACAACTTGTTTACAGCTCGTCTCATCTCCCGTCTGCCTCGCTTCTTTCCCTGCCAGACTGTTGATCTTATTACTGCTGCTGCTGACCGAGGCCTAGGTCCTAATAAACTTGAATTATCTCCTTCAAACTGCACATTTCTGGGTGTAATAGTGATGCAGTGTTTCCTGCGTTGTGTGTCGTGGATTGGTGCGCACCCCCGTTTTTTTTCTCTTACCAGGAATTTGCGCTTCTGCTTCCACTGTGCGCCCTGAGCGTTGGTGTGTCGATGGGCCTCCGTCACCAGGCGGATCAGCTCCCACTCGGCCCCGGTGGGCTCTGGACGGTTCTGGAGGGTTTTCACCATTTCCTCCTTCTTGCGTCGCTCCCTGTTCTCCTCGATCAGGCGCCGTTTAGCCACCCGCTTGGAGTCGTCCAGCACCACTGGGAGGAGGAGGAGGAGGACAGAAGACAGGAAGAAGGCAGAGGAGGAAGAAGAAAAAAGAGCCACAGACGGAGAGAGCGCCAAGGAAAAGAAGAAGAAAAAAAGAGGTATGTGACTCGTTTGCTCGTTGCCAAAAGTTTGCATACTGTCTTAAGTGGCAGCTTCTATATAAAGTTTCTATATACACCCTCTGTGTAAAATAACCACATGTTTGCTCTCTGCTCACAATGTTGCTCTAAATAAAGAGCAGTATAAAGCCAGACTTTAAAGGGATAGTTCAACATTTTGGCAAATTGGCCCATTGCCATAATCCCTATAGTTTTAGCAGTAGGTTTGTTACCTTTAATTGTCGGTGCAAGCTATTTTTAGAACGGCGGAGCAGAGCCGCAAGCTGCTCATAGCTATGCTACGGAGGCTAATGGAATTTCTTGGTTTCCCTCATTAAACTCATCAAATACACAATCCAACAACTCCAAAATGCTCTGGTGGACAAGTTGTGACCTGCACATTCACCACGCTATGAGATAATAACAGAATGTTACCAGACAGAGTTGTTTTGAGGTAAATTCATGCAAAACCGCTGATGTGCGTTCCCGTCAGGGCAGTTTTTCAGCAATCAGTCTCTGCATTTGCCTCTAAAACAACTTGCACCGACAATTAAAGTTAACGAACCTACTGCTATGACTATAGGGATTATGGCAATGGGCCAATTTGCCAGAATGTTGAACTATCCCTTTAAGACGCAGCTACATCTAGAGGTGCATTAATGTGTGTGTGAGTCACTGTGTGCTGCAGTGTGTGTGTTATCAGGTGTGTGTGTGTGTGTGGAGGTGCAACGCAACACTCACAGTCCATGGCCATGCCCACTGCGATGCATTTCTTGAAGCGGCAGAGCTGACACTGGTTGCGGGTGATCTTGTCGATGATGCAGCAGCAGTCGTACTTACAGGAGTAGGAGGGGTGGAGGTTCTTCTGAATGGTCCTGCGGAAGAACCCCTGCAGACGGAGGAGAGAGGGAGAGAGAGACGGAAAAGAAAGAAGAAAGAGAGCGAACGTAGATAAAATCATCAGAGGAGAGGACAAAGACAAAGACACATCACACTGTAACTGTTTGAACACCAGACAGGCAGATAGGAGACACTTTAACTACCATTACTGCTTATTCTCTGGGTGATAAAAACTAATTACGAAAAAATGATCTTTAATCTAGAATTTAATCTAATTTGCGTCTCACTTGCCTCCAAATCTCAATTTGCAATTTGCAATTTGCAATTTGCGTAAACGTTAAAATCCAAGAGCTATAATTGCTGGGAGGCAATAGAGTGGGAGTGAGACGAACAAATCCATAATGTAAGCCTCAGCGGTGCAGCTGTATTATTAGATTGAAGGTATTATTTTGCAGAGTGAAGATACCTGAGTGTGTGTGTTTGATTGCACAAAGACCAAAATAACTATGGTAATGTTTTTTTTTTTACATCAAACACACAATTGGCCGCTGCCTCTAATCACAGTCGGTCTGTCGCTGCCTCAGACGTCGTGTCAGTGATGAACAAACAGGAGAACAGAGGCGGACTGATCAGACACCCGGGAAGACAAATAACAGCTGATGGGACACACTGACAGCTCTTATGCAAATATGTTAATGCATCATTTTCATGTCGCCGTGCACGACCTTGGGATGTGTGTGTAAGTGTGCATGAGTGTGTGTGTGTGTGTACCTTGCAGCCCTCGCATGTAATGCAGCGGTAGTGGTAACCTGTGGCCTTGTCGCCACACACCACACATGGCTCATCCTTTTCGAGGTAGCTGGGGATGTACCCTGTGAAGCACAGACACACACAGACACACACACACACACACACAGCAGGTCAGACAGAGTAACACCACAGATTATCACTGAATACGTTACAGACACACTGTTACATCACTGGAGTATAATATCGTCTATTCATCATCACTGTGTGGACACACGTTTATCTGCTGATTCACACACACACAAACAGACACACACAAACAGACACACTATGAAGCTTCCCAGAAGATTCTCACATTTGTTTTTACGAAAAATCGCATGAAAAGGTCGGATCACATGTTGGATTTTCTGTCTCGACGTCAAAACATTGATTGAACAGCAACTTTCTCTGGTTTCATATGACTGAGTTTAACTTCATGACCAAGGAGAAACCTCCTCATAACACACAGATGATGCAAACATATAAAAATATTACAGCTAGAAAGGGACACTATGTCAGAGGTAATAATAATAATAATGGCCATATTAATGATCAGTTTTATTTATATAAAACTAGAGCGATGAATCGAACAATAATCGATTATTAAATTAATGGTCAACTGTTTTGATGATCTATAATCGGTTTGAGTAGTTTTTTAAGAAAAAAAAGCCAAATGCTCTGATTTCAGCTTCTTAAATGTGAATATTTCTGGTTTCTTTGTTCCTTTATGACAATAAACTGAATATATCTTTGGTTTGTGGACAAAACAAGACATTTGAGGACGTCATCTTGTGGTTTGGGAAACACTGATTGACATTTTTCAACATTTTATTAACCAAACAACTAATCGATTAATCGTTTACATAATCGACAAAATAATTGATAATGAAAATAATCCTTAGTTCCAGCCCTATATTAAACCTTTCAAAACAACTTTTCAAGTTAGATATGAACAATACATAACTGAATGGTTAAAAAAACATATGAAACAGTTTAAAGGTTTCATAGCATGGGAGGAAGGGGTCTAAAATAATTCAACTGATCGATAAGAAACAGGATTATGAGCTGAAACAGTAATAGATTTGATACATTAGTAAATTCAGAGCCAGAGCTCAGAGGAAACAAACCTATAAAAATATATATTTAAAAAGGGATTTGATCTAATCTGCTCAGGGAGGTTGTTTCAGAGGGGGGAGGGGGGGGGGGTCACCTGTAGAGCTCAGTCGTAGATGTGGGAATTTGGAGATTTGGAGATTTGGAGGCTACTACATGATGCAAATCTAGAGCCTTGGAAGACATAAATAAAATCCTAAAACCAACGGAGGAGGCGGTAAATGACAGTCCTTTTGGTTTTGGTGAGACGTGTGGCTGCTGCGTTCAGGAGCAGTTGTAATTTATATATAATATATGTGTATATATGGCGTCTTGCTTCATTTATGGAGCCACTTGTTTCAGTGTGACAACGTGTGACCTGCCGGGCCACACAGTCACTTCCACTGAGTGCTATGGAGCCATGTTTGTTTAGTATCTTACAGGTGCAGCTCTTAAAGAAGCTTTATGAGGAGGAGAAAAAAAAGAAGTCATCCAACACTTTAGTCAGCCCTCGAGGACTCACTTTTTTTCTCTCTTCCAGCTGAAATGTAAACATACATTTAGCTTGTTTACAATAAAATTCGACAGTGCAGCGTTGAAAGACGCCACGGCCTCTTCAGCGACACACATCCAGTAAATTGTATCAAACCCACACGATGGCTGCGGTCCCAGACTTTCTATACCGTCTCTGTGAGTCAAATGTAAACAAAGCAGCAGCACGAGGTAAATGCAAATTTCTCCCTTTGATGTTGCTGAGAAAGGCGCAGAGAGAGCTGCACGTCGGGACGTCCACGCTTTCTAATTACAGCCTTAAACGACTGACACCACGTCTTCTAATGGAGCGTCGATGAAGACAAGGAGGAGGAGGAGGACTGGACGGCTAAATGAGGCCTTTAATGTTTCCTGAATGAAAAAGGTTTATTACATCAGTCCTGTTTGTAAACTTTAAAGGGACATTGTGTAGGAATTACTCCCATCTAGCGTTGCGGTTGTATATCGCAAGCAACTCAATCGTATTTTTCATGCTGCATTCACGTGAAACTGGGCAGACGGCAGACGGACGACAGCCGCTGCACGAGGCAAAACAATACATGATGTGACAATATGTTGTCATGGCGATGTTGTATTGTTTACCTGACCCACGTTTTACCGGCTTTCTCTGGACTTCTGTGACTAAAATGACGTCTGGTTTGTTAGCGACGGCCGTCTGCCCGACTGCAGGTGAATGCAGCATCAGCGTAACGCTCCGTTCCTCCTCACTGCGTTACCGCGGTGACTTTTCACAGACGCCACCTCCACCTGAGCCGACAGCTCCGGTGTCTCCGCTGAGTTTCCGTGGTTTCCTACCGTCACGCTGCCACTGAACGTAAAAACATGGCGACACCACATGGCAGCCAGCACCGAGCTTACCCGCTCCATGGAGATATGAATGATATGAACGGCTCATTCAGAGCTGAAAGGAACACTTCACTTTGTTGATGGGGGGATTACTGATTAATGAAAAACTTACTTTTGAACGAAATAATCAATTTTCGTGAATAGATAACAGGGAAGTTACACAATGTCCCTTTAAGGTAAATGCTTTTAATTTGAAGGGCGACTGGAAGAGAGGGTTATTTTACTTTGACACATACCTCATGTCAGAAGTCACAGCTCTGCAGGCTCACTTCTGTGTTGTTATAAGTGGATGTAATTATGCTGCAATTATCATATGGTGTTGTTGTTACATAAACTCCAGCGCTGGCTCATGTTCATTTACAGTATTTGGACTGCACACCCACCCCCTCCTCTCTCTCTGTGCACTCGTCCGCCTGTTTTAGGTTGGGAGTAGGACAGTTTGTTCTTTTTCCATATTGCCTGAGTGAGACTGAGGGAGTGAGCTCAGAGACACAGGAAATAGCAGATTTCCAGCCATTTCATATGACATATAGAGAAGAAAGTGGGAGGGGGGAGGTGGGAGGTGGGATGGAGGAGGAGGAGGAGACGGTAGACTGCAATCCACAAATAAACACACTAATCTTAACTCTCTCTCTCTCACACACACACACACACACACACACACACACACACACACACACATTGAGCCACTGGCACTGGCAGATCTTTGTGCTATGGACTTAGAGCACATGTGTGTGATGTTCTCATGACATATGCTGCTGCTGCTGTGCGTGTGTCTCTCTGTGTGTGTGTGTGTGTGTGTGTGTGTGTGTGTGTGTGTGTGTGTGTGTGTGTGTGTGTGTGTGTGTGTACACCAAGGCGTGGTGAGAGCTGTGACTGGCAGTGTCAGTTGGGCTCTGCCTTTTGGCTTTGTTACAGATTTTAGAGGAGGAGCGAAAGGGCAAGCAGGGGATGGTGGGAAAGAGATAAAAAAGACAAGACAGAGCAGCAGGAGGAGGAGCAGGAGGAGGAGGAGGAGGAGGAAGAGGAGGAGGAGGAGGAGGAGGTGGACAGACGAGAGCGAGGGCTAAAGGGACACAAGTGACATTTTAGCCAAATTGATTTTCATATATTGTTGAAAAGCTCTTGAGTTGTTTTTTTTTCTGCTGATAAGAAAAAAAAATCCATTAGGGAGCATAATGAGAATTTAGATGGAGAAGATGGAGGAGGAGGAGGAGGAGGAGGAGGAGGAGGAGGAGGAGGAGGGAAAACGTATGGAGGAAAAAGTTCATTTGTTAAAGTAAAAAAAAAAAAAAAGAAAGTGAAAGAAACCGATCCTCGAGAGAGAAAAGGGAAAAAGAGAGATCACTGCAGCCGGGAGACAACAAGAAAATAGAAAAGTAAATGGGGAAGGACACAGGAGGAGAAAAGAGGAGGAAGGGGGAGGAGGAGGAGGAAGAGGAAGGAGAGGAGAGGAGAGGGGAGACGGGGGGGCAAATGAAAGATAACAAGGACATCAGAGAATGATCATATAGGAAAAATGTCAGCTCCAGTGTGTTGGCCGGGCAGACGCTCGCCTCGCAGCAACCGGATCCCAGAGCCAGGCTGCTGTGCCTGTGTTTGGAAGCCAAGCCCAAAATCAATACTGCTGCAGCGCTCTGGCTCTGGCCTCCCTCCCTCTTCTCCTCCTCTCCTCCCCTCCCCTTCCTCCCATCGCGGCCCTGCAATACCTCCACCAACAAAACCCAGGAAGAAGAGTGGGAGGGAGAGACGGCTTCTTCTTTCTTTCTTTCTTTTCTACCGAGGTCGAGTCAAGACAAATATTTTGTCTTCACAACTTTCCCGACGTGACATTTGCCATTTGGTTTTATCAAAGCGTGTATGGATCAGGGAGGAGGAGGAGGAGGAGGAGGAGGGGGCGGCGGGTCCCTGAAGGAAACTTGGGATTGTTTCTCCGAGGTCCTTACATGACAACAACACTGGTGAGGTGACATTTGAGACGGTAAACACTGAAGTCATGGAGAGATGAGACTGAGACTGAGACTGCAGCACGGGAGCTGGAGATGAAACAGCAGCTGTTACATGAACTCTGCTGCTGCTGCTGCTGCTGTTGTTTACTCCCCGTTTCATTCAAAAATCAAAGTCTCTTCAAAACCCCAGATTCAATCTACATCGCACATAGATAGGAGCTAATTCAGCTGCGACTGATGATTAGTCCTATTACCAATTAATCTGCTGATTTAGGTTTGATTAAAGTCTGTTTCTTTGTTTGGTCCCAGGTCGTCGACTCCCAGTCGGATCTGATTCTGTTTATTTTGATGTGAGATAAAGAGAAAAGCTGCATGAATAATATTTACCCTGCTCTGTGCTCCGCGTTGCAGCTGTTTCCTCTCTGGCCACTAGGGGGTGACAGAACACAGCATGGATGTTTTATCACTATAGAAACTCTTTACTATACTTTTTGCTAACGTGCGGGCTAAGGCTCGTCCAATAAGACTCACAGGGCAGGTTAGCTTTCACCTGGAGTTCAGTTTGACTTCAGCTGCTGAATGGAGGTGCAGCGCTCTTATTTTTTAGCTTTGTTTTGGTCTCCAACAGCTCCAGAGGGAAACATCTGGTTCTGTATTTAGCCGAGTGCTCCTCAGCTAACAGCTAGCTAACTAGAGCTAACTCCAGAAAACCAAAACAACGAGCTCAGAGACCATAAAACAAACTCACAAGCTCCAGTTTAGACATTATACAGTCTATGGTTTAGACACATACACACATACTGTAATCATATGTTGCATCCCTAATAAAAAAAAAATCGATTAGCGCAGCTTTAAAAATGTCAAACTATGTTCTGTTGGTCCACTGATCAATACACTAATCACTCTAACACTGGAATTGACTCATTCATCTCTGAGCAAACTGCATTTTCAATACACACTGAATATAGTACATCTGTATCTGATGTGCTGCTTTAAAAAAATACATTACAATGGCTCCACATCCAGCTGTGTGAGCTCCACAGAAACAGTGACTAATATCAACGCACAGGTTATACAACTTGTCTAAAGCTTCTTGAATGAGGATCCAAAGCCTGGTGGAGGGTATACACACACACACACACACACACACACACACACACACACACACACACACACACACACACACACACACACACACACACACACACACACACACACACACACACACACACACACACACACACCCTCTCTCCCTCCTCCATACAGGAAAATGCTGACATCATTACAGTGCATGCAATCCAATCTCAGACAACCGTACCCCCCCAGGCAGACATATTGTCATACTTTCCCAGTTCAAATGGACCATGGCAGGTAGAATATGGTACAAGTTTCCAGCAGTGATCCATAGAAGCAGGCAACAAGCCTGCTGGGAGGGGAAACATGTGGAAAAGGACACGCCTTGGGAGATGTATTTTATAAATGCCAAATCAACCATCCTGTAGACTCTGGATTTTTTTTTTAATGCTGCTATTCCTCCCGCCATATCTCCTTCAATATCTCTCTCTCTCTCTTTCCTGCCTCTTTTCAGCTCCGGGGATTTGGAGCTGTCACTCAGACAATGTGCTGCGTCCGACAGAGCGGAAGCCTCTCGCTCATTGATAGCAGATGCCAAGATGTTTTACTTTTTTCTCCTCGGAGGTGACAAATCGAAAGCATAATGTACGAGAGGCGGCGATGAATCATGCGCCGACTGGCTTCTGTGCAGTCACTCAGCTGCCTGCGCTGTCTCTGCTGCTGTGTGAGGCAGATGCAATTTCTCTTTTCAAAGAAAAGGGTACAACTCCAGAAATATATCAAACATCCATAAACAAAATGCAGGCAAATGAAGAGATCTGAAAGATGGATGTTGGTTTATTTATCTTTTAACACTGTGGACACTCAGGAATTCAGACTCTTCCCCCCACCCGGAGTAAAATACCATCATTTACTCACCAGTCATACTTTTCACCGAACATTGGCTGTTCTTCCTCTTCCTTTTCGGGCCATTGAGCCACCTGAGAGAAGAAAAAGAAAGAGAGGAAGAAGAATCAGTATTGTGGAGTGTGACGTGGCTGCAGACAAGCATGTTAGGTTATGCAAAGCTCATAGCAAACTGGATTACCCAGATCCTCATCCAGATCCTCATCTAGTCTGAGGTGATGATGGGATCTCAGTCGGGTGTCAAAGCAGTTGACGACTCAAAACCCCCCAGACAAACTGTCCGATAGGCTACAGTTTACACGCAACGAATCACGGATCTTAACTGTCACCTACAGCAGTGGCTCTCAAACTTTTATACATCAAAGACCTCTAAACTGACACCAATTAGACCACGGACCCCCCCCCATTGGACAACATTTTGAAGCAAACACCAGAAATACACAAACATTTGTTCCGAGACTGAAGAACATTACTTTTTTAGTCAATGTACGTTCAAATTAGGGCCAATGGCGTGAATTTTTGGAAATATTGTAGAGAGATTTCTGGAAAAAAGTGGTACAATTTCTCCCAAAACATTTAAACATTTGTTAATGTTAATAAGTGTTAGAAATTCTCAAAAAAAAAGTTGAAAAAGTTCTGGAAAAAAGTGGTAAAATTTCTCAAAATCAATTCTAGAAAAAAGTGGTAACATTTCTAAAAAAAAAAAAAAAAAAAGGAAAATTTTTTTTAAATAAAGAATAATAATTTCTCAAAAAAAGTTTAAAAATTCTAGAAAAAAGTGGTAAAATTTCAAGAAAAAGTTGGGGACCCCCTTGAACCCTCTCAGGGACCCCTGGGGGTCCCCGGACCCCACTTTGAGAACCACTGATCTACAGCCCATAAGCTCAGGACAAAGGAAACTAAACTGACTTTTTCACCATTAACACCACCTGTGTTGTACTTTCTCTTCATCCAGCCTGTTACTGAAATGTCAGATTTCTCCTTATTATAAATTAATGTCTGATTCACGTCTCCAAAATGCCACTTTCCTCCACATGCAGCAGCAAAAAATTGGGTCAAAAATATTCTCATATTTTTTTCATATTCAAGGCGGCGCGGTGTTTTTTTTTTTTTTTTTTTTTTACTGTTCAGCCTCAGGGAAAGAAAGTTCTGGGTTCGAACCATGTGGAGTTTCAATGCATGTTCCTCCACAGTCCCGAGACGTGCATATGAATTAATTGGTGACTCTAAATTGCCTGTAGGTGTGAATATGAGTGTGTGCGGTTGTTCGTTCCTGTGGCAACCTGTCCTGGGTTTGACTCCAGATTCAGACAGAGACGTAGAGACGTTAGTGGAAGGGAGTTGGTGTGATTTTGCTGTAATGCGCAGGAAGTGTCTCTCTAACCTGTTAATATGGGCAGTGAAATTAAAATCAAACACACAAAGCAACGCATCCTGGCCTCACAGATGTTTCTATATTCGTGTAACCCTGCTCTCTCTATCACCGTGTATCCTTTTACCAGCCAACCATCTGCTTCTCAATTTAGGTTAAAAAATAAAAACACAAAAGGCATGATTTGCTGCAACTTTCACTCTAAGAGAGAAGAAATGGAGCTCTGGACCAAAGGTTTATGAGAGGTGAGGTGAGAGGAGAAGAGAGATTTTCTTACAGAAAACGCTGCTGTTTTCTCGCAGCAGAGAACAGAGCTATTGTGGAGAAACACGATTAAAGCCGCGCAACAACTCTAATTATGAGGGCACACGTGGGAAAACCCGCACAATAACAGAGAAAGAGAAAAACACAACACAAGGACCAGCCACTCCACTCCAGTATGAATCGAGTGTTCGCAATTGCAAACCCACAGACACACACACCTGCAACCGCACTGACACATGTGAAAGGCATGTAAAGCACAGATGGGAACTGGCTTCTTCTCAGAAGGGAATTATGAAAGCGCAGAGATGGAGGAGGGACATGGCGGAGTGGGGGAGTCAGGGGAGTGGGGGGTGGGGAGGGGAGAGTTAGTGAGTGCTCCATGTCAGTGCTGGATGTGTTGGAGATCCCAGGAGTGAGGCTGATCCTGATCGCCTCCAGCTCTCCTCCTCCTACAGGACCGGGACGGCGTCATAAATAAAACCCGGTCCGGCTCTCATTTGCTGTGCGATATAGAGACGTACGTTCTTTTATTATCTGCAGGAAGAACTCCCCCCCCACCCCTCTCTCCTCCTGAAGTTTGACCTTTTGTCCCATTAAAGGGTTTTCTCTTGGTGGAGTCGTTACTTATCTGAAGCGTCCACGGACGGAGGGAGTCGTATGTTGCACAGATTATAGAGACCTTTGAGACAAATGTCTTCCCTATATACGATATATTACAGAAGCTTATTGCATTCATGAGGTATTTATTATGTTTTTTGGAGTCATTTTTTTTCTGGATCACCAAGATACAGTACTTCAAAATCCTGCAAGTAGCTCCCTCCCACCACCCCGGAGCATCACCGCTGATCTGAATGAATGAGCTTTCTTTCCTCCTAAGGTGCCATAAACTAATATCATCTCTAAGACATGAGCGTCTCTCAGTGTCTCAGACCTAAAACAAAGTTCAACTGGATTAAACTAAACAACAAGCGTTTGTTGTTAAGCTTCCATTAAATCCAGCTCTCAAGAAGGGAATGAAAGCATCTGTTTGTTTAATTGATATCTGAAAAACAGAGAGATAAATAAATTACTCAGAACAAAAGAAGAAAAGAAAATTACTGAGAAAAACATTTTTTTCTTTTCCAAGTGACATTAAAAAACCCCACTGACTCAGTGAGAAAACCCCCGCTCATTTTGTGTCACTGTTTTTCTATGAAACACATCCTGGTGAAGATCTTCATCAAAACACAGAGCCTCACTGTGATATTATGTCAAAGATGTTTCTGCCTCATAAGGAGATTATCGGCAGCGTGACTCCAAAGGTCCAATAAAGAGCGCTGCGTTCTCTAAAACGTCCCAAAGGTTTCTCACTTCTTTTGTGAGTCAGCATGTTTTTTTGTTTTTTTTTATGTTGTGTTTTTTATTGTTCACACCAAGCAGACGCTGTCGGCCTCTGGGAAACATAACAATATAAGTGGCTGTTAAGTTCAGGCCGTCGCTGTAATTGAGCCTAAATGCCAAACTCAAACTGCCCTTCATGTTCTGCCCCGGCTTCAATTACAGCACTGTCTGCTTCTCCGTTATGGTTCCCTTTGCCCTTTTCACAACACATCAGATGGCTCAACAGGGCATTAAATTAAGCCCTTTAAATAGCCTATTGAGTTAAAGCCTGATTTATTAGGGATTGTTGTTGTGTGTCTGTTGTGTCTTTCACTACTTTCATCTGTGGGCCAACTCAAGGATAAAAGATGAACTGTTGCCGGGACGTGGGAGCAGATCTGATAATGACAACTGTCTCCAACGGCTGCAGGAGTCACCTGTGCCAGTGTCAAAGTGTAATAATAGGTTAAAGGGATAGTTCACCCAAAATTCAAATTTCATTCATTATCTACTCACCCTCATGTGGACTAAGAGCTGTGAGAATTTTCAGAGTCCTCCGTCCCTTCACTGAGTTACGGGGGGTCCGTGCAGCAGTATTTGTCCATATAATGGTTGTCAATGGATACCAACTTTCTTCGTCCAAAAAGACACACCCAAAAACATCCAAATACCTCCATACTACTCGTCTGTAATGTCCCTCTTGTATTGAAGCCCCGACATGAGAAATTGTTCTGAAAAAAATTGAATTTGCAGTGAACCGAGACACTGGGAGCTTCCGCTACAAACAAGCTTAAAATATAGACTTATTTAATTTTTTTTCAGAACAATTTCTCATGTCGGGGCTTCAATACAAGAGGGACATTACAGACGAGCACTATGGAGGTATTTGAATGTTTTTTGGTGTGTCTTTTTGGATGAAGAAAGTTGGTATCCATTGACAACCATTATATGGACAAATACTGCTGCGCGGACCCCCCCGTAACTCAGAGAAGGAACGGAGGACTCAGAAACTTCTCACAGCTCTTAGTCCACATGAGGGTGAGTAGATAACGAGTGAAATTTGAATTTTGGGTGAACTATCCCTTTAAGATGCAAAGTCTTCCTGTTCGCTCTGCGGGACAAAAAGGAATCGCTGAAAGGTAAAAAAAACAAAAAAAACAACTCTGCCTCCGTCTGTGGGCTACAGCTTCCCCATCCCTCCACCGGCGGCTGCAGGCGGCAGCCATCAAGCTGTCAGCTTGGTGACAGTTCAGTCCTCCCAGAGCGGCGGCGTGTTGTTACAGATGGAAATATAAGCAAACAGGATAAAAACAGCTTCTCTTTATTCAGGTCTCTGTCACTCCGGTGACAACTACACCTTCTCTGCATCTCTGTGCTGAGATCCTGCATCCCCCCCGACAACAAGTCCTTGATAATCTAAGATGTCACAACCTGCCAGGTGTTACAGAGCTTTTTTGCTTTTCCTCTTTTCCCTCTTCTTCTTACGGAGCGTTTCTCTGCAGTGTTTTTGTTTTCAGGCGAGCGTGAAGAGACTGGCACGGAAATGATATGATAATGAAATGATAATACAAGTCACCGGCTTCCTTAATAAGCTCCGGCTCTAACCCCGCTATTAAGATCTGAATGATCCCAAAATAGCGCTAATGAAAATATTAGCACCCTTGCAGTTGGAAGAAGAGCTTAGCGCCCTTGGCAGCGAGGCCTTGGAGGAGCTGCTCAGCGCTCTGAGAGCTCTCTCTGTGTGAAGGAGCACAGTCAAGTGGCTCTAGAAGGAAAAACACAACGTACACAAACGTGGAAGATTTCCTGCAGGAGGTTGGAAACAATAATTAACATCTTATCCGAGTTCCTTGGCTCAAAAAAAACAGCAACATGGAAACAAACTGCTGTTAAAAAGCGAGCAGCCTGACGGGTTTCCCATAGAACGTGCAACACATACACATATGTAGACGTGTATTCCTGTTTGCAGATGAAAACATCATGCATAATTGAGTATTTTTTGATGGAATGTGAGTTTTTGCAGGTCGGGGCACGGCGTGGCGGCGGCGGCGCAGGCGGCGTAGGCATACCACAGAACGCTTTTCAATTTCCAGCTCTTAAAAAACCCTGATGGGACACGGATTGCAACACGCCTCTGAATGTGCTCGGCTCTGCACAATGTGCCTCTCAGCAACCTGATCCAGCCTCGCACACACACACACACACACACACACACACACACACACACCAACACACCCACACCTCACACTACACTGTCTCTGCAGCTCCTCCAGCAACAGACGCAGTTTAAAACTCCAGTCAGTGTGTGAAAGCACAAAAAAAATAAAAAATAAAAAAATAAAAAAAAGTATAATTTAAGTCCTGTGGCTCAATAGCTGTGCAGAATACGTGCGTTACAATATGTTGCACAACTTTTAAAACACGCTGCTCTGCCCCCGAACGGTTAGAGACTCGGAGAGGGATGAGAATCAACAACACGAGCCAAAGAGATGACATGAAGAAGAGCTCCGGCGCTGACCTGAGGACGCAGTGGTACTGTGAAATATGCATGGCAGCTCTAGTTGAAGTTGCAGATGTAGCTGACTAGCTGCTCAACAGCCCCTCACGCATACTGTAGTCTCCACGTCCTTTCCTCCTCTCGTGCACCATGAAGTCTCTGACACTTGTGCCTTAGTATGTTTAGCCCGGTGACCCACTCCAATACACTCGGCCTCCTCCACTCCCTCCTTCACTCCCTCCCTCTCTCTTTTTCTCTCTCGGTGTGACTTCCTTGCTCGGTCGCTGGTACCACCCAGTCCACCCTGATTGGAGCACGGCCAGAGTTGACGCGACGTGTTTCTCTCCCACAGCCACTGGTGGAGTGAGTCTAACAGGTAACCGCCGCGCTGCCAAGTAACCGAGACACGACTATTTTAAGACGGCGCACGTTTCATCGAGGCCAAATCTGCATGCATGACTGCAAAAGGTATGGAGGAGGAGGAGAAGCAGCAGCAGAGAAAACAACAATCCATACCGAGGGAGATCTCCATGTCCTTAAAGATCCACATAAGCTGCTACACTTAACTCTTTCACTGCCAAAGACGAGTTATCTCGTCTTAGCGAATCCAAGCGTAGTCTGCCAAAGACGAGATAACTCGTCTTAGCGTTTTTTTAATGGCAACGCCATGCTGAATGTCTTGCCCTACTCCTCTGTGAAGATCAGACTTGTATCATCAAAATAAAGTGCAGAAAAACACATTTGGATTGAGAGATGTAAAAAATATAGCGTATTCCCCCCCCCCTCACGGAGCGGAGCGGGTGTCTGACTGCAGCGGCGCCGCTCCGTGACACTCTGGCCGCCGGTGAGAGCTTAGGGGGCGGCGGCGGGGCTCATGGCGGCTCGGCAGCTCGTCGAAGCTCTGTGCAGCTCCGTGATACAAAGCACAAACGTTAGTAACAACAACCCCGTCGATCGCTCGTCGTTAGTCGTCAAGAGCGTTTGGAAAGTCGCCAGATTTTGCGAGAAATCACTCAGATAGTTTTTAGTCTTTTGTCATCAAAAGTCATTTGTCAGTGTTGATTTAGTTGTTGTTTACAAGAGAACAACTGTACAGATGTTGAGGCGTCACTAAAGCAAAATATAAAGGAGCCAATTGTACTGGTTCACCTGAAAATGACAGCCGACACAAAAACCTCTTTTTCTCAAGATTTTGGTGCCAAAATGGCATTTTGGGCTAAACTAACCTATATTCAACCGTCAATTCCACAAGACTGGAACAAGATAGAAACAAACAGGTTTTTTTGCTGGAAACTAGAGACCCTCTTCTTTCCTTTGATGGGTTGAATGTGTATGTAGTAACAGTACATAATATTATGGTGGGTCTACGGAAATCAGTCAAAAAGCTGGAAAATGCCTGGCAAGCTGGAGGAAGCTGCTGTGAGAATGGCTGGCAGTCAAAGAGTTAAAGGATGAAGTTGGTGTTATTCTAAAGCTTTGGCATGGTCAACAAATCCAATAAAAAGATCAAAAACCAACGATGTGTTCAGGCGTCTGTGAATCTTTCACTCAAACTCACTGGTTCCTGCTGAAGCGTGACACTCTCTTTTATTTATTCCTCTTTTATTTTCTGATGTGACCTGTGGGACAGGGAGCAGCAGCACGCCGCGGCTTCTGATTAAAATGACAAATAAGCATCTTAATTTGAACCCAAAAACAAAATGCAAAACTGAGAAAATGCAACGCAGCTGTCGATGTCAAGGTCACCAGAGGTCGGATACAAACTGCCTCCACGTCTGAAATCAAACCTTGGGGTGTAGATAATATGCTGAAATGTCAAAATGCAGAATTGGTTTTGCCTCCTCTCTGCTCCAGTATACAGTTTCCTTTAAAAAAACAAGAGTCAGCAATTTGTTTAAACAGCTGGGCACTGTAGTTTGTAGGAGACTTAATTCAAACAGGCAGATATAGTGGATTTTCAGGGACTATTTTCAGCTGCGGATGAATACACACTTGGCACGTGTGTGACAGTGCGGTTCATTGATGTGTTTTTAATAGTTTTTTGGAAAACACCGGCGCTCCGAGGCTCAGAGAGGAGTCCGGTTTCTGGCCGGGCTTCGTGTCGGGGGATCAATTAATGTTGGTTTTGGTCTTTTCAGAGGATTTGTTGAAAACAAGAAGAATATCAGCAGGTTTTTACAACACAGTGTGGATGGATGGAGAAGGACTTTGCTCGTATTTCTCACAACAATGAAAAATTCAGTGAGCTTTTCCAGAAACAATGTCTCATTTACTTTGGATGCAGCGGCTACAGAGGCTTTACTACTACTAAAATAAAATAAAAAACTCTGTGAGTTCTCCACAGTAACGGGGACGGGACGGTGTTTCTGGAAAGATATGTAGCCGTTAAACTTCTGAAATGTCATTTTTCATCGCTGCGAAACTCCCAAAATGAGATTTCCAGTCACTTCCATCGCGTTGGGACGGAGGGAGAAATCTCAAGAGGTGCGTAATTCAAATTAAAAGCAGAGCTATATCCACAAAGCCCAGATGCACACTGGGCGTAATCGAGGCGATGAGTTTTTTTTTGTGTTATAAAGTGGACGACGAACTGACTTAAAGACCAGGAGACACCTGCTTTGAAGCCCACGCTCTCTGAACAGACAGAACAATACAGACGCACTGCGAATCTTCCAGAGAATTATATCCATAACAGCGTCTGAATAAGGCCCCCTGTCCTATGTTTAGAGTGCAACTGTGGCCTATTGTTCGGCATGCATGCACGCCACGGCGCTTACAGCTGGGTGAGCCCCGTGCTATACATCCAGCGCTAATGGAGACTTTGTTCCCTTCATGTGTCCCACCACTGTCTAAATTACAGGCCGAGCCGGAGGGGGGACGTAGCGAGCTCTCCGGGTGAAAGCGAGACAACTCCCTCTGTCCAAACACCAGTGTACTGTTGCTGTACGCCACATACCACCAATAATAAACACGCTGAGCTGAAACCTCAAATACAAACAGCTTGATAGGTCCAGTACCGTAGAGAGGGAGCTGCTGCATTTAGCCAGATTACTTCACATCTGATCCCTCTCATTCATCGTGGTGTAACTGGTGCCAGTATAACAAATGCAAATGAGATGAAATGATCGCACTATGCAAATATGTTGCAACGATTAATTTTGATTGGGAAAAAAATGTGGAGGAGAAAAAAAAAAGAAAAAAAAAAATCCGGTCCAGATTGATGCTCATGGCAAAAACAATGCGTGTAGATTAACAACAGCAGGTGCATCTGAATCTATAGCAGCACATTTGCATAATGTGATTTCTCTCTGTTGTATATTTGCTCTGGTTAATGAGTCCACGCTGCCAGTCAAACCACAACAACCACAACAACCACAAGAACAACAGCAGCAGCAGCAGCAGTAGCAGCAGCAGCAGCAGCACTGATCAACTGGAGAATTCCCAGTTTGGGAATCTGCATGAAGCCAATTTAGTGGATGTGGAAGCAGACTACTGCCAGAGGCTTGTGCACGTTTATGGGAATTAATTTACATTTACAAAACACAAGAAACGTACTGGACCAGTGGGTCCCACAAAGCAAAGTGTGTCACAGAGATGATGATGATGATGATAATGATAAAGATAAATCCACCTGGGATTCAGAGGAACGGCTCAAATGCAGCATTAAAACAGTTTGCAGCCACTTTCCTGCTACTGTGAGCGTCGACTTGAAAATGTCACAGCGTGCACAGACCTGCTGCCGCTGCTGCTGCTGCCGCTGCTGCTGCCGGGGGGGAAACTTCTCTTGTACGAATCCGGGAACAATAATTAACCGAGGAAATTGACGGCGTTTCGGTCAATCACTGATTAGCAGAGAGAGGAGCCGGGCTGACTCACTCACTGACTCACTGACTGACTCACTGACTGACACACTCTAACTCACCTGGCTCTAAATGTCTGTTTCTCTCTAATGATTTATCGCCAAGAGAGTTTCTTCATTTCATACGCTGTATTAGATTTATACACATAAAGCTCACGCTAACCAAACGAAACGCCTTCATCTGACGGCCGGTCTATTCAACAACGATGCGAGTCATTAAGTTTTAAAGCCTGAAAACTTCATATTCAATCCCGCCCCCCCCCCCCCGGTCCTCCAAGCAGACGAAGGAACCAGTGACATAACAAGTCATAAACTTCCATAACAAGACAGGAAATAACAATGGCTTTAACCCGGGCATGACAGGACGTCCTCATCCAGGGGAAGGAAAAGCTGTTTATGTTCTTCAGTAAAGGCAGCCATGTCTATTTGAGGGGGGGTAGATGGATCTTCCTGCCTCGAGATGCACAGATTAGTGTGTTTCCTGACATGAATGCTGCAGAGCTATTATCACCGTCCTCATGTTAATCACAGCTGGAAGAAGAAGAGAAAAAAAAGGAGAAAAAAGAAACAGCTTGTACTCTGAGGCCGATTTGAAATTCAGATGAGCAACAGGTTCAAAGAAGGAAGTGGGATTAAAGACGGAATAACAATTACATGCAGGAGCAGCCTCGGCCCACCTCAGTGACTCTGAGTAATTATTAAAGGGATAGTTCAACATTTTGGCAAATTGGCCCATTGTCATAATCGCTATAGTTTTAGGAGTAGGTTTGTTACCTCTAATTGTAGGTTTGTTATCTCTAATTTTTAGAATTTTTTTTTCTGTTTTACAGGTAAATGCAGAGACTGACGAGAACGAGAACGCGCATCAGCGGTTTTGCATGAATTTGCCTCTAAAACAACTCTGTCTGGTAACGTTCTGTTATTATCTCATAGCGTGGTGAATGTGCAGGTCACAACTTGTCCACCAGAGCGTTTGGGAATTGTTGGATTGTGTATTTGATGAGTTTGATGAGGGAAACCAAGAAATCCCATTAGCCTCCGTAGTGTAGCTCTGAGCAGCTCGCAGCTCTGCTCCGCCGTTCTAAAAATAGCTTGCACCGACAATTAAAGGTAACGAACCTACTGCTAAAACTATAGGGATTATGGCAATGGGCCAATTTGCAAAAATGTTAAACTATCCCTTTAAGTCATTGCAGTCACTTATTGTGGCTCAGTTGATCTGCAGAGCAGCGGGAGGAAAAGCAAACCAACAATTGACTGTGATCTGCTGGAGAACATGTCGGACTGTGACTGCAGCCTCTCCCACCACCACGGGGGATAAAAAACAAAACGGCCTTTTGACAAACATTCCTGCATACAACAAGCCACACACACACACACACACACACATAAACACACACTATGCACTATGGTGCAAGCCTCTGCCACTGTTAATGCAACACAGTGCAAGCAGCCTTGCATCAGCTGTGGTGACACGCTGAGACAAGTGTTGCAACTCCAGATCCACCTTTTAACTAAACTCTGCATTAATTGTACAACAGTTTAACGCATCTCAACGAGCCGTCGCCGCCTGATGAGGAGACAGGTGCAATGTGACGTTGGATGTTGTTGAATTAAAACCTTATAGGGCGTGTAATACCAATATTTCATTTTGTTCATAGAAGCTTCAAATATGAGTCAAAGGAAAAAGAAAAAAAAGAAGCAGAGAACATATCAAACAATCTTCAATCCATAAAGCCCATAGAGCTCCTTTCTCCGTCTGCCGGCTAGTAACCATAGCATCACATCAAAGAGAGGAGCAGTTCAAAACAACAGGCTGACAACATGCAGCAGGGAGGGGCAGTGATTTAATAAAACCCACTATCCACTATCATACCAAAGTCACACACACACTGACATCCACTCCGGGCAGCAACTGCTCCGCCAGCGCCTCCATGCTTTGTGCTTTTAATTATCCCTGAGGTGCAAAACGCTGCAGCCGGCTGCGGGTGCAGGTGTCGGCGGCGCAGCGGGGATACGCCGAATACCTCCACCGTCCACACAGGCCTGTGCATTCACTCCCGCCACACATCCAACGAGCGCCAACCAACTGTCCCAACCCCCTCCCCACCGACCGTCCCCCCGCCCGTCCCCACCCGTCCCCACCCGTCCCCCGGGTGGCAGAGCTGTTAATCTCCTGACAGGTGTCCGTGTTAGCCCAGGAATCCATCAGGGCTCCGGATTGACTTTCTTAACACAGGCTTGTAATACAACACATGAAGGAGAAGAGGAATCTGATGCTGCTGCTGCTGCTGCTCCGCCCTCCACACACACACACACACTCCTAACATAATCACTATTACTGTTATTGTCAACATAAGTGTAATGTATGTTAAATTATGGAAACAGGGCGAGAGTTTATAGTGTCTTCATAACCATTTAAAAACAACATATAAAAGTGTTTACTTCCTCACCGGCTCATTAGCGCCATGACGACATGATGCGATCAAACAGACACACAACCTCCCAGGCAGCAGATTAACTCAGTAACTTTTTAATTTGAAGGTATAGCACTTTATAAATGAGCTGAACTCCTCTCCTCAGACTGATATTGACTGACAGCTATTGCTATTTTATTATGTATAGTTTGTTCTTTATATTCTTACCCTATATGTTGTTATCGTCACTGTGTGTAATGCTGCATGCTGCACTGTAATTTTCCCAGCTTGGGATCAATAAAGTCTATCTATCTATCTATCTATCTATCTATCTATCTATCTATCTATCTATCTATCTATCTATCTATCTATCTATCTATCTATCTATCTATCTATCTATCTATCTATCTATCTATAACCCCTTCCTCTTCTTCCACTCAGAGGGCCTCTTCCTCCTCCTCCTCTTCCTCCTCCAGCAGCAGCTCTATGAGCGAGGCTCCATTCCACTAATATTATGTTTTCATTAATGAGAAGGGGCTTAACCAGCCCCGTGTTTGTTTGTGTTTGGGCGGCTCTGCTTCTCCACAAATGAAGGAGCAAGAGGAGGAGGAAGAGGAGGAGGAGGAGCGCTGCTGCCGCTGGGGTCAGATGGAGCTGTGCATGGGCCCCGAGGAGGAGAGGAGAGGAGAGAGAGAGAGAGGAGAAGAAAAAATAGGAAAAAAAGAAAAGAGGACGGCTACGTTGTTTAACTAGTGAAAACATGAGCGCCATGAGAAAGATTTAGACGATAAGTCCCAGTGAAAAATAAAGATTTCCTTTGGATGTCCTCAGAAAACCTTCCCCCCATAAATAACAGCGTTACACAATGACAGACAGAGAGAGAGAGAGAGGGAGGTTTACATCAGGGGAGACGAAGGCAGCCGGTTTCACAACATCCAAACCCCCCCCCAAGCCCGCCATTCCCATTCCCACCCCCCCACGACGCTGAGCACTCACCGTTTCTCTTCTCCCTCTGATGGGTTAGGGTCCTGCTCCTTGGGCATGTGTTCCATTCACCTTAATTCCATCCAGCAGCCAATGATGAGAGACTGAGGCAAGCCCCGCCCTCGGATGCACGCTTGTCATTCGCCGGTCGGGAGGGGTCAGTCAGTGGAACATGACAGGGTCCCGTCCCGTCCCGTCCCTAGGGGGGGGGGTGAGGGTTGGAGGGTTGGAGGGATGGAGGGAGGGATGAGGGGGGGTTGGGTGTCTCCAAAATAGGAAGCGGAGGACCCCCCCCTTTGAGGTGAGGTGAGGTTGGTTTGTTCTGCGGCTTGGTGGGTGGAGGTTCTGCTGTGGGAGGGGGTCCAGGATCGGGGGGTCGGGCAGGTGGAGGTGGATGTGGATCTCAGGGATACGGAGCGTGGAGTGGGATCCAGTCTGGAGGAGAACAAAGAAGAAGAAGAGTGGGGTCAGTGTCTTAGGAACTTCATTATTTCTCAACGAGGCAAAAAAAAAAAAAAATCAATCAGTATAGAACGAATCTCCTTGTTTACAGCTACTTCCTGGTAGAAAACCAGCATGTAATTTGAATGACAACAGTAGTAGCTAACGAATGAGAGTTTACAGTAGGCCTATATCATGTTTTTCACGCCCTGTCACCGTTAAGACAAATCTGAAATGATTGAAGAAACATTAGGCTACTATTTCTGTGTGTATGTTTTGTGTTGCTATGTGTGGTATTTATTCAGTTTGGGGGAATCACGGTGTCCAGAAAGCACCAGAGGCTGCAGCTGACAGGGACAGCTAACGGTAGCTAAGCTAACGGCGGTAGCTAAGCTAACATCAGGATGTCAACTGTTAAAACCCTCCCGTTGTCGGACACGACATGAAACTACTCCAGTTAGCTCAGTCATATTGTAACTAAGACACCTGCTGTAAAAAAAAAAATGTATGGACCGTTTATTGAGTCACTGAGTTATTAAAGTTAAACAGGTAGCTAACGGTTAGCCCGGCCAATTTTTGATAATTTGACTAATTACAAAAACGTGCACACAGAAATAGTAATGTTTGTCCAGTCATTGGTTTTATAGACTTTACAAACAGATTAGATTAGTCAGATTAGTCTAAACGGTGATATAATTATGTGAAAATGAGCTATATAGCGAAACTCTCATCTGTCACTATTGTTCTGATGCTGGTTTTCTACCCGGAAGTAGTTAGTAGTAGCGATCGTCCTATTGATGATTAATGTAATTAAGCTCTGATTGATGAGCATGGCTCTTTGGCCACAAAGAAATAAAACATCTGAGGATGGAGACTTTGTATCGTAGATTCCAACATTTGATGAACCAAATTGTTCAATAATGAAAACACTCGTGTGTGATTTCAAAGCGAGGCCTTCGTTCGTCTTCTCTCATGTGAATTCATCAAGGTTTTGTCAACAAAACTTCTCCCATGATTCAATCTGAGAGCTGCATTTGCTCTGAGAACCTTGTGCAAATTGTAGTAAATTGGGACTTTATTTGTAGCGAGCGCACGTCTCAACACTCTTTGATCGGAGCCTTTGCAGGATGCATCAGAGGCATCAAGTGTTCCGTCACAGTCAGACACTCCTGCTCCGCCGCCGCCACCGCTGCTGCTGTGTTGTGTTCAATGTTTAACTTGATTTGGGTTTCTCAGCGTCCTCTCTCTCTCTCTCAGATCTAAAGCTCTGCAGAGCTTGATGAAATCCTTCCAGCCTTTTATTACCTGACTGGATAAATCCGACCGGTAGCTGTGAAATTGAGACGCTTCACACCCGACACCAGACCCCAAATAAATTACTTACTTATGTTTACAAAGCTGATGCAGAGGACGCTGCAGCGTTGACGCTCTGCAACACAACACAACACCGCATGCACAGGTGCAGCAAATTAACACCCACGTCGAGGGCTGAACAATTGCAATTTTTCTGGCAGATATTGCGATTTCAATTTGATCCACGATTTTCTTCAAATCAAGCTTCAGTGAACAGTAACATTTACAAAAATGACAGAAAATGACATCATACCATTGAATGCAGGAATGAAAACTAAAGTTAAGAATTGATTTCAAATGTATTTATTAATAAAGTCCTTGGCAAACGTCAGTTATTACAACTGAAGAACTAAAAGAGCCATCTTCGACTTTGATTGTCTTAACTGAAAGTAGTGCAAGGATCCTTAATTGTGTTAAGTTAAAAAAGTTAAATAAAATACAAAAGAATTCCAAAAAAACAATGTTAAATAAGTAATGATAAGAAAAAGAAAACTGAACAATTACCAAATGATCTCAAGTAGGTATAGGCACTATCTTATGCCTACCATCTGCAAAAAACGCAGCTTTGGCGATAACAAGATCGCATTGTCTGAAATCACAATTTCGATCAGAAAACGATAAATCGCTCAGCCCTACCCACGTCCCAAACTCTGGCGAGCGATGACAGCGTCTTGTGTCTTTTTTTTTTTTTGGACACAGATCACCGGGTTTGCCTTAAATACAAGTTGTTCCAAACGTACAGTACCCGGCCATGCCAGCGGCTGAACGGGAGCTTCCCTAAATGCTCCACCACATGTTGTGTCTACACTGTGTTATGCTGTCAACTCCACTAAGTCTCCCATGTGAGCCGGTCTCAAATTCCATCTAGCATTACATGACCCTCAGTCACATGAAACAGAGGCTTTTCCTCAGCACAGGGATTCCTCCCAGTCACTCACACACATACACACACACACACACAGACAGACTTAAGACTGGATATCGTGGCCCCCGAGGTCAAAGGGTCAAAGTCTGTCACCTTCGATTGTTGCTGCTACAACTGGAGAGTTCCTGCAGAACGGCCCACACAACGTCACCTCTCTCACAGGGTTAAGTAGCTTTAGGATGAGCAGCTGAATCAATGCGAAAGACTCACCGTGTGTGTGTGTCTGTGTGTGTGAGAGAGAGACTGTGTGTGCATGCACAAGTGCTCAAAAGGTCTTGATCCATTAGCTCCTGCCCCCTCCTCCTCCTCTTCCTCCTCCCCCTCATCCCCCTCCACTGTTGGCCAAGGAAGGCTTCTTTCTATTCCGCTAATCCCCGGTTCAATGCCTTTCTAATCCGGAACAGTGGGATACAGGACATGAGAATGGACTCAGACGTGACTGATATTATTACTGCTTTTACTGCTAATAGAGAGATTATGTGTAGATTCAAAAACAACCTCCCTCTCTCTCTCTGGGGGCAAAGCAGCGTTTCATCAGCGCCGTGCAGGAGAAGGCGACTGATCCGCATCTCAAATCGTTTTCTTCCTCAGGAAAAACAATAATAATGAATAAAGTTTTGGTTTTAATTATTTTATTTTTATTTACTGTTTGTTTAAGAGTTGTATATCTTTATAAATGCAATATATTTGTGCTATAAACTGGATAAAGTAAGAAAACTGAGAGCTTTATGTTTCTATTTCTGACTTTATTGGTTTAACAATCATGTAATTCTTTTAAAAAGTGATGATTAAAAGAGTTTGACACTGTTTTTCCTTCTGCAAACACACCTGAGAAGTTCAATGAAAAGAAATACCGTCTATTAATTATGAATTAGTCTTTAATGCACTAACAAAACAAACACCTTCTATTTATCCTTATGAGCAGAATTACTAATGGATAGTTAAGTACAGTACAGTGAGCTTTACACTCAAGTGCTGCAACCTTTAATGGATTTATAAACAGCAGGGACGTATCTAGGCTGTGAAGGTTCGGCCTCTTTAATGATCTTTTCATTCATGACATAAAAATCTGCATCACATTAGAAGGTGGTTTGTTGGTTTGTTTTGCCGCGCGCTGTAACATTAATAAGCACGTAGAAGAACATGTCACGGAGAAGCAGCTCTTCACATGTGAAAAGAATCTTAATTAAGACTTGTGTTCGCAACAACAACAAACACGCAATCGCACACATACAAGCCACACACAAACGAGCTGCTGTGAGGGAACCACGGAGAGACTCGGCTCGGCTCGGCTCTCTGTGGTAAAGGTCAGGCAGAGTCCACCGCTGCAGCCAGTGAGGACATAAGCAGTAATAACATAAGGCCTTATCAGACTGTTACACTGTCACACTGAAGAGGAGCCGGGGGGGCCGGGGGGGCCTCGCTGCTGCTGTTTGTGTACAAGAGCAAACAATTAGTTGTTCATGGCATCAGAAGAGGAGGCCCTTTGTTTGATTAGCTGATTAATTGAAATGAATTCTGAGCCACAGCAAATAAACAAGCCAATGTCCCACCTCATCCAGAGGAGCGTGTTGTCCAGACACATCTGGATGTACCACAACATCTGGGACGACCAGACGCACAACAAGCTACGCTAACTATAGCTTCTGCTTCACCAGTATTGGCACAATTGGTTTTTAAATGTTTACATCTATCTTGTAAATTTCAACTTTTTATCTTTATCTTTATAATTCTTTGCAGAGGAAGCGACTGGTTCCTAAATGAGTTTAATTTAGGGTATTAAAGAGGAACTATGCAGGATTTTTCTCGCCGGCATCGTTGAAAACAGATGCACATGGCCGAGAGGAGGGTTAGCAACACGGAGGAGAAGTGACCAGACTTGCATAGTTCCCCTTTAATATGTTATTAGTTATTTACTTATCTTATTCATTAGATTTTTCTGTACTCAGGTTACACTTTGTAACTTGTGCCTCTAAATAGATACGAGACAAATCAACAGCACTGACAGTTTTAGTCTGAATAACTATCACTGTTTCCTCCTTTTGGTATTTTTGACAAATAACAAAGATATACTGTGTGTTCTGTTTTTTTTAGAATGGTTATACTTGATTGTATTAGATTTTTTGTTGGCGTTAAAAGGAAAAATCCACCCGACCACACCTCTAGTGACAATTAGCAACAATTTAGGGCTTATATTTGATTTTTCTTATGAACTGGTCAAGGAGAAACACAGCACGGACACACTGCCAGAGAAAAAAAAAAGAGAAAAGAATAATACAAACTGCAATAATACGTTCATAAATCTTTAAGCGCTATCGTTGCCCTCTTTCATCTCAAACACCACGTCCTTGTGTGTACTCGCTCGCCCTCGCTCCCACTGAGAAAGTTATGCTTATGTTAACATCCCCTATATCCAGGGTCAGTTTGTCAAGTGGTCTGGAGCCAAAAGGCAGAACAGAGCACGCCTGAGGAAGGAAAGTGAGAAGAATGAGATAAGGATAAAGTGAGAAAGAAAGAAAGTATGAAAGAGAAAGAGAGGGTAAAGTCGATGAGAGGGTAAAAAAAAAGCCTGATTTAGGCCTCTGTTGGAAAGAAGTCAAAATAAACTGAGTTATCGGAGCGAGGAGACAAATAACAGGAAGAGAACAGGGTGTGTCGAGAGGCAGATTTAGGGCGTTTCAGCCCCTTTAAGTTAAAATCTACATATAGTTATATATAGTTTATATAAATACACATGTATGGAGTTACAGATTTACTACACAGACATTTATCCTCCCTGCTCATCACTCAGCAATAAAATAAATGTGTGCAGGCTGCTCAGTGTGCGTGTGACAGTGCGACCGAATCAGGAAATAAATCATTTATAATAACATGTTAGCGCTGGAGTTTGAATAGGTGACGAATGGTGTTCTTGGGAAACTTTGGGAAAGCAGCAACACCTCGTCCAAAAATAATGATTTCTTTATCTGGTGGAGACCAGAGAGAAAGGTAAACAGGAAGTACGGAGATGACAACAACATCTGGAGCCAGCACCAGGACCGTCACATGCAGTGTTGTTGATTGAATTGAGATGATGCATATTAATGAAGATCTGCATGAAAACACACAATGTACTCATGTGGGATTGGAGCTAAAATGTTAATTGACATCAGTCCCAAGGCAGGTAACAACAAACCACCTGAACAATTCCTTCTGAACAATTATTTCTTTATTAATTAAGCAGGTTTCCAGAGCCGAGGTCCCAGATTTCATCTTTGCATCGTCACATCAAGTCTGTGGTTTGCAATCAAAGTGTCACATTTCCTGTGAGAGTTGAACCAAACAAGTTCTCTGATGTTTTACAATAACACCACTTTTGTTGTGAGTGCACACACACACACACACTAAGGACTCACATGGCTCTGCCACATGCACCTTGATTTTCCTCCCTTCCAGTTACAGCCTCCAAATTTTAATTGGGCCTTGCAAAAAACTGGCATTCTCCCTCGAGCAGGGTTCACCTTTAATTGCGCGCTCTGAAACACAGACTTTAAAATGCATCAAAAGAATAACTAGTGAACGCGTGTTGATGCCTGGAGAAGCTCCGAATTAATTAAACATGACCTACTCCTCTTTTTTTGTTGTATTTCCTCTCTGTTCCAGGCCGGAGAGATCGATGTCCCTCTGTTCATCAGAAAGAGAAAAGCGCCCAACACAGAGCCGGGGTGAGCTGTGCGGTAATAAGCTGCCTGCCGGGCGGTGTGAAGCGCCGCTCGGCACCAGGAAGAAGTCATTAAACTTCAAGGATGTTTAGGTCGAGCTCTGACAGGGCGCTGAAACAATATTTAGGAACCGAGGTTCTCTAGAGAGAGAAAAAATGAAGTGAGCTGAGGACACTTAGAGAAGAAGTGGAGCCATTAGTAGAAGGAGTGAGGGGAGGGGGGGGGGGGTAAGGAGCGACCATGCAGATTGTTGTTTGGACCAATTAGCAGCATAGACCCCCCCCCATTCCCCCTCCCCTCCCCACCACCACCAGCATGGAGGTGCCCTGGAGGAAGAAGCTTTTTCTTAACGTTTCTGCTTTTTAGTATCAAAGATAAAAAATAAATAAAAATGAATTTTTGAATATCCAGGAAGACGTGACTGAAAAACAAACAATTATTGTTATTATTTTTTTAGTTGGGCTGTTTTGTTTTTTAGAGGATTTTACTTTTTATTTTATTTTACTTTTCATCGGATGGGTCTAATAAAACTGTTTTCTCCTTGTTTTATGGTTTTTAAAAATGATTTGTTTTCTCCACAGCACTTTGTTACTTTGTTAAGACAGGCGCTATGTAAATAAAGTTTATTATTAAAGCAGAAGTAAGCGGAATGTTTGTGTTAATATAAGTCTTAAATAGTTATATCTTCCGACGGCAATCACTTATATAGAGTGTTTGGTCTGTCAGTCACTCTGCTCTGCTGTAAGCCGAGGAGAAAACTTTCCTTGTATCCTACAACCTTTATCCAATGAGGAGAGAGAACGGCATAAAGGGGCGGTCCTCTCTGTGTGTGCAGCCAAGGGATGCGCGTGGATGTGGTGACGTAGGGACGAGGGCGGGGACTGCTGACTCCATCAGCTGACAGGAAGTTAGCCAAAACGACCGGATCGCTTACTTCTGCTTTAATATTATTATTATGACAACTGATCTTCTGTGTTATTCAGAGTGCGATAACACAACCTGCTCACTACTGAACATCCAGGTCAGAGATGCTGTAAACACGATTTTTTTGCATTGACTCCAATATATTGATCATGTATTCTTAATGAAAGTCAGGTGCTAACGATCGGCAACAATTAATGGTGCAGCACTAATTGGAGTCTTTCTCATCTCTATTGCCGCCCAAGATCGCTGCTCTTAATAAAAAGTGTGTGGAGGTCCAGCAGCTTCTCCATGTTGGGATTCATGATCCTTCTCTCTGCAGCTTCTCAGCTGTCGACCATTATACAAAACGTAGCTTGAAGAAGTGTTTCAGTTTCCGACTTCAGTGAAAGAACCAGATAAACCTTTTTTTTTATCACCCTCTCTACGTCTCTTTCTACATTTCAGTCCATTTTAAAGTCTTGCACCAATATGAAGAAAAGATTAAGTTGAGATAAAATAGATTCAGATTTGTTTGAAGTGATTTATTTAGTGCAGTGTTAAAGCTACATGCTTCTTGCAGCTGCTGGCGTGTTGGAACTTGCCGCAGCACATGTCGGCTCGGATGTGTCATTTTCTGGTGACACGTTCACGACGAAGGTTGTCACGACGATGTCTTTTCATTTCATGACAACAGAGTAGTTGCATTTTCCTACGAGTCCAGTTAGAGGAGGGGGGTGGTGGTGGTGCTGGGGGGTCAGAGTTCAACAGGTAGAACGCATCCTGCAGCAGAACGTGTGCTCTGTGTGTGTGTGTGTGTGTGTGTGTATACATGTACGTGCTCGGCTGCAAATCTCAGCCCTTCAAGCTCCTGAAGGAGAGCTCTTGTTAAAATTCACACCGTGACAGCAAACGTGGGGGTCAGTGCCCCCCCTGCCCCCCCCACCGGACTCCCAGAGGTGGCCCGGTGCAATTAGTGGTTAAGTAATGGAGCAGGGGCAGGGCCGAGCTGTTGATGTGGTGTGTGCAGTTTGATCATGGAGGAAATGGAGGTGGAAAAAGGAGGAGGAGGAGGAGGAGGAGGGGGGGTGGAGGGGTGGGTGAGGCTGAGGGGGGTGTTAGTACCCCAGGGTCGCGAGCTGTCAAAGGCAAAAGGATCATGTTTCATGCTACGCCTCCGTCGCCCCCTCAGCAGGCTAATTACTGTCAGGGGATTATTAATAGGTGCTAATAGATCACAGTGCAGCGAGGCGGCGTGCGCGGGAATCTTTAAATGTGACCTTGATGTCGTCGTTATGCACAAACACACAGACGCCCACATTCATAAAAACAACAACAACAAAAATGTTATAGTGATAGTTCACCCAAAATTGAAATTTCACTCATTATCTACTCACCCTCATGTCGACTAAGGGCTGGGAGAAGTTTCAGAGTCCTCCGTGGCTTCTCTGAGTTACAGGGGGTCTCGGCGTAGCAGTGCATGTCCATATAACGATTGCAAATGGATACCAACTGTCTTCGTAACAAAAAGACACACCAAAAAACATCCAAATACCTCCATGCTGCTCGTATGTCAAGCTTTTTTGTAGCGGAAGCTCCTCTTCCCGGTTCGTCAAATTTGGATGAACCAGGAAGAGAAGCTTCCGCTACAAACAAGCTTGAAATATAGACTTATTTAATTTTTTTCGGGACAATTTCGTATTTCGGGGCTTCAATACAAGACGGACATTACATAGGAGCACCATGGAGGTATTTGGATGTTTTTTGGTGTCTTTTTGTTACGAAGACAGTCGGTATCCATTTGAAACCGTTATATGGACATGCACTAGAAGCCACGGAGGACTCTGAAACTTCTCCCAGCCCTTTGTCGAAAATTTCAATTTTGGGTGAACTATCCCTTTAATGTTCAACTTGCATGCAGAAGCGGAAGGACGTGAAACCGGTTTGAACTTTGATCCTGAGCCTTTTCTCAGGCCTCGATCGGCGGGACTCGCTCCGTCTCATGTCCGACAGTCGGCCTGCAGCCTGAGATACGTCTGCATCAGCCAAGGACGCGTAGGACAGACGGACCGGGCACGGGGCCACATGGCAACACGCCGCAATTAATCTGTTTCAGTCGCCATCGCTGTTCCTCATTCTCTTCCTCGATCGCTCGGCCCTTATCTGCCTCTTCCAAATTTCTCTCCTCGTCTCCATCATCTGTCTTTCAGCAGGGACTTTTTTCTTCTCTTTTTTAAAAATCTCTACACGTCACCACTTCTCCCACTCTCAGTCTCTCTGCGCGTCGCTTTCAAAACTAATGATGACGACGATGATAACGACCGCGATAAGGCTCCGAAAACAAAACCCCTGGGAAAGTTGAAGCTCGGCGACAGGAGCTCTGCTACTTTTGATCCGCTATTAACCATCGGGGCCAAATTTATTCATGCTACGTCAACATGGCAGCTGCAGACGGATTACTGAAGTGGCTACAGAGGCGGTGGGAGAGACTCTGAAGTGACTGAAGAGAAAAGAAAAATCAATGAAAAGACACAAAGAGACGCAAAATGACTTCAGTGACCACAAAGAGGAGCACAAACCGCTGCAGAGAGATGGAAAGTGACAAAACAGAGACACAAAGACGACAACAAATGACCATGAGCAGACACACGACCACAGAGGGAAGCAAAACAACTGAGAGACGAAGAAAAAAGAGACACACACATCTTCAAACGAGGCGTCGGCTGCCGCTCGGTGCCTCTGGATGCTTCGCTCCCATGTAAGTAGGGTAAGGGGCCTTTTACAAGCCTGTGCCCAGGGGCCCCCGGTGTCTCATAAAACATCCATGATTGCAACAAGGCCCCCAGAGGCAGACACAGACAAAGATGTTGAAACAGGAAAGCAAGTGCAGGAGAGGAGAGTCTGAGGTGGAGAGAGAAAAAAAAAAAAACTGAACAAAGCCGTTTGAAAAAGAGCGGCATGGCCCTTTTTAAACCTTTGTTTATACAGAAGAGTTTTGTCTGAGCGCTCAGCAACACCAGAAAGCTGCAGCAACACCAGAGCCTGGCAGAGGTGGGAAGTAAGGAAGTACAAATACTTCGTTACTGTACTTCAGTAGATTTTTCAGGTATCTGTACTTTACTTGAGTATTTTTTTTTTTTACTTTTTTACATTTACTCCCTACATTTGAACCTCCACGAGTGACGACCGGACTGAGGCTGCACACCGGATGCATTTTTGGGCTCGTACAGTTCCTGTTCACACCCATTGGTTTCCACTCTGGTCCAAACAGAGCGTCATGCTTCCATACCCACTGACCGCGTCATGTTTACGTGTTAAGTCTTAAGTCTGTTAGCAGTACAGAAAGGTTTAAAAAGGATCTGAAAAAATGGCTCAGACTTTACTGTATGTATGTAAACTCTTGGACTACTGTGATTTGTGATGTTGTATTTAGGGACCACAATGGAAATAAGCCCTGTGGCTTTATTGTGTTATCCCGACCCTCTGTTTTAACTATGGTGCAGAAATGCATCATGTTTTATAACAAAGTGTCAAATAAAATCAATCAATCAATCAACTCTCAATTGTAAACATGTACAGTAATGCTAACAATGGAGGCAGTTGGAGCGGATCGAGGTCGGGCGGCATGTGCAAACACCACTTTGTCTGTTTATTAAATGTTTTAAATTTGGTCCAAATTGCTTCTGAACCGTCGGTGCTGGACGGAGCCTTGCCCGTACAAGTTACTTTTACTTTTAAAGCACATTTCAGAGCCTGTACTTTATTACTTTTACTTGAGTAAATCGGAGAATCGGAGTACTTTTGCCACCTCTGGAGCCTGGAGCCTGGAGCCTGGAGCCTGGAGCCTGGAGGCACCGGCACCGATGAGCAGTGGAGGCCATAAATTTACACATGACATCTTTACGCGTCTTCGCCCCGGCCTCTCTCTCAGTCACAAAATGCCTCATTCTTGTCACTTTACTGTCGCATTACTACAGCGATGGACATGCAGATGTAAACGAGTGCAGAGCCGTGACAGGCTGGTGTCCACACAACCGAGGTTTTGTGCTTTTCTGTCTGTTTTTATGTGCATCCTGACGGTTTGCATTTTCTGTTTCGACTCAGTTAACCTTCAAATATGTCACAGCAAACATCCACAACTCAAACATACAGTACCTTCATACGAAGCAGAGAAATGCAGCTGGAAGAACCAGCAAATATTTGGTGTTATTGTCAGAGTCAGAGCTGCTGTGCATTAATGTTCCAGCCGCAAAGAAGAAACATCCAAACTAATTCATCGTAACAAACCGCGCCGTCATCACGCATGTTTGAAAAGCAATCATGTCTGTGTTTTAAAATGTCTCGGTCCTGATCTCCGCTCTGTTATTTTGGGGGAGATTTTTCAAAACAATTGAGAAAACGATACGTTATCTCAGACGGTGGCGGTGGTTTCTATCGGTGACAGAGAAATATGAAAGTATGCTGGATTTATTTTTAAAGCCTCTCTGTATATACAGACGGACAGAACCAGGCGGAGTGCCATCGGTGGTGGACGACGTCCTGTGTCTGGGCCCCTGAGTGGCTGCGAGAGTAAACATCATACGTTAGGTTTTGTCAGCGAGGGGCCAAATGAGGCGATGTGCTCCGCCGCACGGCTCGGACATATGTAAATGGAGAGAAAAAAAAGAAAAGATAAAGACGTGTCGGCTCGAGCCAAGAGCAGAGATGAATGTAAATCTGGAGATAATGTTAACAGAGCGTGTTCAACTTTTTATCTACTCGGGGAAAATGAAAAAAAAAAAAAAAAAGGAAAAAAGAAAAACAATCTGCTCTTTCTCTCTCTCTCTGCCTCGCTCATCCCTCCTCTTCCCACCCTCCCTTGGCCAGGACAAGCAAAGGTGCTGCCAAGAATGTGACTGCATTTGGAAAACAAATCCAGCTCACTTCTCTTTTTTTCACTTCTTCTCTTTTCCTCCACTTGCAGTTTCTTTTTTTTTTCCTTCTTAAGGTGGGCCCATGAGTGCTGCAGAGCCCCCCTTCCCCTTCCCCTCCCTTTCTCCCTAAGGCTGCTGCTGACATTTTATTTTTTTTCTTTCACAGGGATCAAACTATCTGCACCTCGCTGCTTTTTTTTGTTCATGCAACTTTAACACTCAGATGATCCCATCGTCCCGACAGACACTCTGCTGCTTCCTCCTCTGACTCCTCCACCACCTCCCCTGGTCGGACCACCTTAAGAAAAACTGCACTCTCTGTGAAACTGGAGGCTGTGTGTATGTGTCTATGTATGTGTGTGTGTGTGTGTGTGCATGTGTGTGTGTGCTTTCCACGATTATTTTCCCGGAGACGTCCACTTCCCTACACTTGTTCATTTCCTCCGAGCTCTAATGGAAACGTCTAATTGTAACAAGGCGGCAGAGGTTGAAGATTTACAGCTTATTCAAAGGTGTTTGATACGGAGGAGTCACTGTGTGTACTTGTACAGCTATTGGTTACATGTGAGGACCAGTTTGAGTTTTAAACCAGCAGAGTGAGGACATTTTGGGAAAGTGAGGACATTTTGGCCCGGTTCTCACTTTCTCAGACCCCTTCGAGGGTTAAGACTTTATAATAACTACAGTAGGTTATTATAATTAGGTTAAGATTAATGGTTAAGGTTAGGCATTTCTTTTGTATGGTTAAGGTTAGGGTAAGGGGCTAAAGGGAATACATTATGTCAATGAGTGTCCTCACAAAGATAGCCATACAAACATGTGTGTGTGTGTGTGTGGCTGTGTGTGTGAGAGAGAGAGAGTGTGTGTGTCACTGTTTACCTGCGGTTTGACACATGAACCTCTTTCACAATAAAATACAAATGAGGAGGAAACGAACCCTGACGAGGGAGAAGCCAAAGTTTGTCCTGATTTGAATGCTGCAGATGAATTTGTTCATTTGCAAAGCACACACACACACAGACACACACACAGACACACAGACACACACACACACACACACACACACACACATACATGCAGTCACACAGCGTCGGGGTTTGAATCCCTGTGTGGGTTCGAATGATTGGCAACATTTTATTCTGAAAAGGCGGGAAAGGTGTGAGTGTGTGTGTGGCGTACGTGTGTGTGTGTGTGTGTGTGTCAGCGTGTGCCGGTGGTTTAATTAGCTCGGTTTGCAGGCCAGGGAATTCCATTTTCACTATGTGTGTGTGTGTGTGTGTGTGTCTCACTATACATGAGTGTGTATCCGACATTAGGCAGATTGAGCTGGCAGCGCTAACACAGCCGGCCGGTGGAGAGGTTTGTGTGTGTGTGTGTTTGTGTGTCTGGGCATGGAGCCTAACCTGCAGCACCACTACGTGTATGTGTGTGTGTGTGTGCGTAATCGCTCACACACACACACACACACCCACATGCGGTGTGTGACTGCATGGGTAACTTTATCCAACTGTGCCAGCAATCTGGGCAATCACTCTGCCTCCTCCTCCTCCTCCTGGTCCCGCTCTACCTTCGTCTCCCCGCGGCACCCACACACAGGTGCTGTTGCCATGCCAACGGTCCAGGGAGACGTCTCCCTTTTCCCTCAGATCAGTGATGGAGAAACAGGGAATCCCCCCGCTAGGCCCCAAGAGAGAGAGAGAATGAGCAGCAGGCTCATCGAAAACATCAGGACGCATCAACACGTTTGTGAGGAAAAGCAGGTTTTGACACAAAAAGCTTCTTTTTTTAAATGATTGTGTCGATGTTTCAGTTTGGAAATAACATTTTCATTAAGAAAATATTGACATTTACAAACTGGATCTGCATACATGAGAGTTTCTACTGTATTTATTTAGATGGTTCCACTTGGTTTATTTAATTTCCACTTATCTTAACACTTTCTTTTAACTTTCCATGTTTTATATTTGTCCTTACACATTTAATTTCCGTATCATTTTGTTATAATGTTTATTTTTAGGCTTTAATATGAAAAAACCCTGTGTGAGTAGGTCACACACTGCTCTGGTGTGTTAACACACAGGAGCGTTAACTTTTAAGAGTTGTTTGTTTTATATAAAAATCACATTCGGGAACACGTGGATTCACAGATGCATGTCTCACAAAGTGGTTGTGAAACAACAGCAATTGTGTGCATGTGTGTGTGTCTGTGTGTGCATGCAGTGTTGGGCTATACAAGTCTGGCAGTGAGTATTGTGTGTGTGTGTTTCAGTGCGTGCATTGTGCACTCAGTTTCTGTGAGTTTACAAACAGGGCTGGGATCCAGGCACCAGCCGCAGCTCAAATAAAACAAACCAGACTCGCGTCAGGCGCGTAAACAAGAGCACAAATAAAATGATATAAATAAATATGTGCAAATTTATCAAGCAAAATAGCAAAGCCTCAACAAATTGGCATGTGTGTGTGTGTGTGTGTGTGTGTGTGGCTCCACAGGGAGGAGCAACATTAAGATGCAGCCTGGAGCTCGCCTGGTTTCTCCTGCAGCAGGTATGTTGAGCTGAGGCTGCTGGGAAATCACAGCCCTGCTGCTTCAGCCCCGACTGGAGGTCAAAGGTCACGGATCGGGACGGATCAGACACTGTGATTGGCTCAGAGGACGAGGACCAGGACGGACGGCTCCTTTAAACGGCGCTCGAATGCAGATACAGATGTGTTTAAAGACACATATGCCCATTTACATATGTCCACAGACCTGCACACACACATACACACACACGCGCGCGCCACGCCTGCGTCACATTCCTCCGCCCCCTCAGAGTTTTTTCATCCATCTCCACATCTCAGACACCTCTGTAATGAGCAATAAAACACAAACTGTAAAGAGACCACAGATACACTCGCAAAGGACCAACACGTTTCCTTACATGTTCGCCCTCCCACCCAGGGGCATAATGAAGCCTAACAGGGCCGAGCGAGGGCCCCCGCGGCCCCGCGGCCCCCCGCGGCCCCCCAGAACCATTACCGCTACACGCCCCTCGCACCGTAATCTACATCTTCTCCCGACTGGACGCAGCAGCAGAACCTGTGAAAGAGGAGAAGGTGGTAAAGGAGGAGGAGGACTTGGCGGGGGCCGACGGGCTGGAAGGTGATTTTCTTGGCAGAGAGTCGGAGGGTCGGGGTACCGAGGAGCCAGTGGGGGGGGGCCCGATTATTCCCACGCCGAGCGCCCGTGTGTGTGGTCCTGGATCTGATTAGCGCCGACCGACCGACCGGGGGCCCTATACCGTCATACACACACACACACACACACATACAACAGACACACACGACGCCATGGTAGCTTGGATGCCTACATGTGTTGTGCGTAGCGACCGAGGGCTAGCATTTACACAAACACAGCCAATCAGGCTCCTACAGTACAGTTAGTATACACATGTTGTGCATATGTTGCTGCTGCTGCTGCTGCTGCGCTACAAAAAGTGCAACCACACCTCACACTTCAGAGCCTCTCGCCGCCTCCCCGAACAATGTCAGGACAGATAAAGAAGACAGGCAGTTTGGAGTTTTTTTCTTTCTTTTTCGCCTGACTCATAAACGCAACACGGTGATAAGAAACAGAGCAAAATAGGAGAGCAGGGGGGGATGAAAAAAGCGAACGGAGGAGCAGTGGAAGAACCCGAGCGGAGCCAAGGCTGTCAGAGCGCAAAGCTTGGAATTTTCATTGCAAACATCCCTGAGGAATAAAATGAAACAGTTACTCAATCATTTCATCTTTTCCATGCATTCTCCTTGTTTTCTTTTCATGGATGTTACACACACACACACGCATACACACACACATATGCAGACAGACACAAAGACAGAGTACATTCAGGCCTCAGCCAACAGACACAGCACTGTGTGTGTGTTAGTGTGTGTGCGTGCATGAGAGAGATGTTTTTCTGCAGCGTGTATGAGTTCATCCGGAGTTTGCTGCCAATGTGTATTTGCCTAAAGAAGCTGAGGAAAACTGAGTCCATGTGGCCGCCTATACACATCATGTCCCACTCCACCATGTGTGTGTAACTGTGTGCATGTGTGTGTAACTGTGTGTGTGTGTGTGTGTGTGAGCAAGATTAAGAATAGAAACAGAGGAGGAGATAAGAAATGTGTTTGAGGTGGGAAGTCAGGATGGATTTTATGCTACCTAACCTAAACACGCCTGTGGTGGATCTCTGCAAATCTCTGTCAGCATTAATGTATATGGGGATAGTGGTGTGTGTGTGTGTGTGTGTGTGTGTGTGTGTGTGTGTGGGTTCAGACAGGCGCCACCTGCCTTACACACACACCTCACGGGCAAGTCTGATGATTTATTATCTGTCATCACGGTGGTTATTCACCACATGAGGCGTTAATAAATTATTCCATATGTAAAACCTGCGGAGGGAAAGTTTTCAACCCTGTTGTCCACATTTAAAAAAGAAAAAACACACACAACACAGCCACAGAGAATCCAACACTGTCACTTGTGCGATTCCACCACAACTGCACTTAAAGGGATAGTTCAACATTTTGGGAAATTGGCCCATTGCCATAATCGCTATAGTCATAGCAGTAGGTTCATTACCTTTAATTGACGGTGCAAGCTGTTTTTAGAACGGCGGAGCAGAGCCGCGAGCTGCTCAGAGCTACGCTATGGAGGCTGATGGGATTTCTTGGTTTCCCTCATCAAACTCATCAAATACACAATGCAACAACTCCAAAACGCTCTGGTGGACAAGTTGTGACCTGCACATTCACCACGCTATGAGATTATAACAGAACGTTACGAGACAGAGTTGTTTTAGAGGTAAATTCAGAGACTACTTGCTGAAAACTGTCCCAAAAGGCAACACGCATCAGTGGTTTTGCATGAATTTGCCTCAAAACCGACTCTGGTAACGTTGTGTTATTATCTCATAGCGTGGTGAATGTGCAGGTCACAACTTGTCCACCAGAGCGTTGTGGAGTTGTTGGATTGTGTATTTAATGAGTTTGATGAGGGAAACCAAGAAATCCCACTCGCCTGCCAAAATGTTGAACTATCCCTGTAAACACAATTAAGCCTTGTACCTGCTGTTTTTTTCCAATTAAGCGTTCAGCCACACGCCTCCGACGCTGCACTGAGGTTAACTGCATGTGGCAGCGGCTGGAAGAGCTGAGCAACGCTGCGTCTTTATGTGGGAGGAGGAGGAGGGGGGGGGGGGGGTCGAAGGGCAGGGCGAGCTGTCGGCAGCCCGTCACCGCCACCTCCGCTTTGTGTCTCTGCTCATGTCGGTTGGAAACTGAGTAATGATCATGTCGGCTCTGGAGCTGCATGGCAGTGTGTGTGTGTGTGTGTGTGTGTGTGTGATCTCTCTATATCCACTGTGATTGTGAGGATGCGTGTTATTCTTCGGTTTGTGTGGACTCGGATGACATCGTGTTGGATTTGTTAAAAGTGCAAACTAAACGATGGTGCTGGTGTTAAACGTCGCTGCGGGCGTGTGGAGAAGATGTAAAACACTCTGCTGTGGTTTACACACACACACACACGCACACACACACACACACACACACACTTAAAAAACATAATTACCTTATTACAGATTGTCGAGATGACACTTACTCTTTCTGCCTCACTGACAAATCTATGAATATGCAAATCCTGTTTAACTGTTGCACTGCCAGAGGTTTCCACAGCTGCACACACACACACACACACACATGAAAACAAACCTCAATGTCAAACAGTGCGTGCATCGTTCTGTGCAACGAAGGTCAAACATCGAGAAGTAACAATGAGCACTTACAGAAGGAAACTAAAGGCCCCGTCACTTCTTAAGTGTGAGTGTGTGTGTTTGTTTCTCTCAGTCCTTGAGCTGGAGGCAGACAAACAGTCTTCAAATACAATGACCCACTACAGCAGTGTTTTTCAACCTTGGGGTCGGGACCCCATGTGGGGTCGCCTGTAATTCAAATGGGGTCGCCTGAAATGTCTAGTAATCGATAAAATATCTTTAAAACTAATTATTAGGCTATTCTTTAAAAAAAAAAAAAAGATTCAAAACAGCACACACAATCCTAAACAACTGTATTCTATACTTCCACTTTCTCAAATTTAAATCGAGTGCAAATAAAATGCGGAATATAAAAATATCTGAGCTGGCGCACCTTGATTGACGGGATCGCCAGAAATTTGTGATGTCAAAATGGGGTCATGAGCCAGAAAAGGTTGGGAACCACTGCACTACAGTCTGTTTTCTACTGAGCCAACATCTAAAACAACTTCACCTTCAGTTGATAATTTGTACGTTAATACATTGATAATTAATCAGAATTTAAATCCATAAACATTGAATCAAAGCTCCGCCCACTTACAGTAAAAGCATTTTCTTTGACGACCATTCTTGATCTGGTGGGATCTCTTGGTGCTTTATGCAAAACTGGCACCGCTTCTACAACAGGTTTTAACGTTTACTGTCAGTTGTGAGCCGTTCAACAAAATGACGCAGGTTTGTTTGAACGTTGGACGACAGAAATGTGCGGTAATTTATAACAACTTGCCGTAATGAGATCAGATCACTGGGAAGTCCAAACAAGCGCATGTGGTGTGAACGTAACAGGAAACGTGCAGTAATGGGAGATATAAACAAGAGTCTGGAGCTCAAAGAGAAACAGGTTTAGACAGAACCGTCTCAGTTTGTCCCTTAATTAACCTGACGAGAAGCTGCAGAAAGCTTCTCGGACCAACGGATCATTACGTGCGCTTGGTTAGTTCTGGTCTGAGCGGTTACACCCCCTCGCCCCCCTCGGAGGAGAAGCCAACGCTGTGTATGTGCTAATTGACTGGGACAAGACGGAGAATGTCCTTTTTTCTTTTTTTTAAACACAAACAGCGGCTGTGGAGCGAGGCAGATGGAGGCGAGTCTCCTTCACACTTCATGAAGTCTGTGTTCAAAATAACACAACGCTCACATCATAAATACATACATACATCACACTGTGCAGGTGCCAACACACACACACAGTACAGAGACAGACAAAAAAAGGTCAGAGGGTTTGAAAGCGCTTCAGTTCAAAACCTCTCTGTAGGCTGTTTGAGGTCGGTCCTTCTTTCTCTCAGAAAAATAACTATTCAGCACTGAGATAATTTGGCCGCTGACCCCTGCGTGCTCTCAACCCGGAGGCTCGTCTGCATCAAAGAGAAGGTGGAGACAAAAGACGGTCAGCTAAGTGAGGAAGAGGAGGAGGAGGAGGAGGAGGAGGAGGCTGTAGATAAACAGAGACGACAGAGATAGAAAGCCTGCACGCTCCACTTCACACCATGATCTGTATATGTTTGATTTACTACAGTATATGGGGGCCGGGTGCATGCGGGCCAACATGCACGCATACATGCACAATAGGGGAAGCCGTCTGTCACAACATCCCAGAATCACAACAGGAGTCTGGATTTAAACAGGTGCAAACAACAGTTCATCATCGCCACTTTTATCTTTCTCTGGAAAAAAAAACAAAACACATTTGTTTCCCAGCAGCGCTCTCACAGCGTCTGTATCATTTCAGAAACGGCCGCCCCTCTTTCCCACTTTTGTCACAACATCCTCGGTCGGCCAAGTTTACAAAGAGTTTATACGAGACCTCGGAGGTTTGACTTAATCAAATCAAGTGGGTCCTTCTCTTTAAAATCTTCCAAAAGTTTGTCTTTGGAAGTCCAGATTTCTCTCTCTTGTTTCCTCAAACTGGGTTTTCCTGGCTCGGCTACTGAGCGTCGACTGCGGAGCAAAAGAGAATTTAATACAAAACTTTGGAAGACGCTCAATCGATTGTTCTGCTGGAGCTCGTATGAAACTGGCTTTGTGTGCTGATGTGATGTGATGTACTTCTGCAGAGGGTTTTTTTTTGTGCATCAGAAAGGGATTTCTTAATGGAGAGAATCGATGGGACGAGAGATAACAGTGAGAATGATGCACACATGGGGCATGTGGGGGCTGTTTTAACAGACTTTAACAGATAGAGAACGAATCGTTTCATTTTTAACATTCGACGTAGAACGAGGGAAAACATATGAAAGAATTAAACATGACGATTCCTAGGCCTGATTCACCCAAAGATTGTACAGCATAGTCATGCATACACTGCTGTTGTTGAATGAACGGCATCATTTATCAATCTGACCCGACAAAGACATCAAAGACAAACAATCAGGGAGTCAAACGCAATCAATTAGCCACTGTAATAACGGGTGTGTGCAGCAGAAGAGCCGGTATCTAATATCTAGTATCTAATATCTAGTATCTAGTATCTAGTGCAGGGCCGGCAGCCACTCCCTCAGCTCTCATTAGTCAAGTGGGACACCGGGGCCAATGTAAAGACTTATAAACCTGAGATCAAACGTGGCCTTTGTTTCGCTCGCATCCCTGGGAATAAAAGTTCAAAAGCGCGGCTGTTATTCTTCACCGTCTTCCAGGAAGCGCCCAGGTGAAACAAACAGAGAGGAGAGCTCTGCCGAGGCCCCATTAAGCCCAGCAGCAGCAGCAGCAGCAGCAGCAGCAGCGGCAGCAGCAGCATGCAGGGCCACTGGGATCTATAGTCCAGATTTAAATGTGCCGTCAGCATCATAGACAGAGATATGATGGGGGATGATATGTTGCCATGGGAGACTAAGCTACACCAGTGCACGTAGGATTTGCTCTACTTAAGCTGAGCACAGGGTTGTGTTAGAGAGGAGATTTTCTTGCAACGATCGCTGAAATCAAGCTTATAGCTGCTGGAAGGAGCGGTAACACACACACATTCATACACACACACACTGCAGCACAGTGATGGGAAGGCTACATGAGCTCTGAGTGTCTGCTTTACTTCCTCGAAGCATGTGCACGCATGAAGCTAATGAACCCCCCTACAAAAAAGACACAAATTCTCTGAAAACACGTCATTTTTCAACCCATTTCATCTATTATTTATAGATTCACAGGTCTGAGCGAGTCGATATGTCGGGATTTAATTTGACTTCCTGCAACTGGATAACAAGGATCCAGGAAATACTCTGTTTACACAGGATTACCGCCGCTAATTGCGTGAGCTTCACTGTAGCTACGGTAAAAGCCAGATTCAGGATGTTGGACTGTTCACCTGCTCGGGACATACTGTATAGAAGAGTAACACACCCAGGCTGCAGCTGCATGCTACACAACACCAACTGGATTAGCCGTTTCACTCTGGGAATGTATTTCCGAGCTACAATACCATTAGAGCAGAGTAACTCGCTGGCTCAGCATCCAATCAAGAGGCAGAGATAAGACGGGAAGATAGAGATGGAGGTGGGGAGAGGGGGGAGGCAGCAGCAGAGGAAGAGGCCAAAGATAAGCACAGAGATTGTGAGATGAGGAGGGTTTAAGTATATATATATATATATACATCCCTGTAGGGGGTGGTGGTGGTGGTAGCAATGCATTCTGGGTCACACAGGTTGTAACACAGATACCAGGATCTGTTAAATTGCTCCCACGGCAGCAGGACGGAGCAGCCTGATGGATGAAGTTCCCTGAGTGAAGGTGTTTTACCAGGAGGCACCGCTGACCTGTCCACCCACCACGCAAAACCACAACGTCAACAACATCACCAGGTTCGATTCCAGCATGTTAAAGTCCAACTATGAAAGAAAACAGACAGACAGACAGACAGAGCTGCTGGAGGAAAATCCTAAAAAGGTTTTTTAAAGGGTATTTTTTATGTGAGCGAGTGACGAGAGAGTGATTTGCAATATTTCCACTTAATTTGTGAAATGAATGATTAGGTTGTCGAGTCACTCAGGTTGGACGATACTGAGAAATATGTAGATTTACTAGATATTCAGCCTCAAAATGAAAATGAAAAACTAATCATCTCGTTTTCTTCCACATTTAATCCGTTTTCTCTACTTCACTTCTCTCTGCAGCTGCACTTCTATTATTCTACTTACTCATTGCTTTATTATAACTTGTTTTATTATTATATATCCTTTGCTTTGGCCTGTTGATTTAGTCACTTGTCTCTTTTTCTCTTCTTTAATAATACGGGGAGTTATGGGTGGGTAGTTTGTATTACATTTTTAACTGTATGAAAAGTGGGGGTGTGGGGTGTGTTTAGTTGTTCTAATGCAGTTCCCCCTCATGTTCTTGAACTTTGACTTGTCTATTTTGATCTTGAACATGTCGTCCATAGAAGAAAAAACTAACTTATGATGTTAAAAACATCTGCAGCCATGTTAAAAAGCAACCAAAGCTTGTATTAAAACTCAGAAAGACCCAAAATAAACATTAAAACAAGTCGTAGCTGTGTGATGTGTGTTGTTGGGGAGCGCGCCGCCCCTTCATCTGTTCACATGTAGATGCTAAAAGAGCCCATTATGCTGCGTTCACAGCCCCGCTGCAACAGCTGCACTCAGAGACAAACAGGCCGCTTCAGCAGCCTTATCACGAGCAGCAGGCCCGCGCCAGCTGCCCGCAGCTAATGTGACCTATCATTAGACTAATGGCCGCTCGATTAATGTTAACATGCCAGCAGAGCTCATATCGCTGAGATCTACAGGTCGCTGCAGAGCCATTAATAATATAATTGACTGGCAGGGCTTCTGCCACCGGCGGCCTTCTCCCTTACAGCTGGGATCTCTCCTCCTCCTCCTCCTTCTTTTTGGTTACATGACGATCCATCTTCCCGCTCCTTTGTTGTGATTACACTTCACGGACAAACGGGTGGATACGAGCATCTTTTACAGAACATCTTAAATTTCTGTGTTGCTTCATGTTACTGTTCCTCCTCCCTGACGGTGACACACACACATGCACACACACACATGCAGAGAAACAAGATACGCACAGAAGTGTTGCTCCAGGACAAATCCAGTGTTTGACATAATCCATAACACGCCCTCCATTTAGTGCACAGGAGTTCACCCCAGTCGGAGTTCACTGATGCGACAAAGTGGAACAAATCAGGTCCAAAGACGTCGCTGTTGTTCACAGCACTGGCTCCCTGACAGGTGATCAGGTCCATTACATATAAATTGTAATTAACGTCAGAGCAGGTGGATCTTCTGCTGCTTCCTGTCGCCGCTCTCTGATGGGAAACTTCTGGGTCTGGTCCAGGTGCAGGTGGGTGTTCTTGGAAAAACCCCTCTGGGACGTGTCCAGGTTCAGGATCTGTCACCGTTAAACTCTGTGGGTCTGTGGGTCTGCGGGTCTGAGGGTCTCCTCTGAGCTGCTGAGCTCCGCCCCTGGTCTGAGGACACAATCACCACTGAACCCTGCAGGAACCAGGTGAAGGCCCCGAACATGCACCGACTATAAATCAAGAGCTTTTTCCTTCTGGCTCACCTTCCTCTGACATCACATCACATCACATCATCCTCTCACTTCATCAGTTTTTTTCCGTCCGAAATTGCCGCACATTAAAGAGACCCCGAGGAGTTCGCTTTTGGTTATGAAAGAGTCTCATTAATGTGGATGAATCTACGTTACCCACTTGTTAATGGGTCCATTTTCTATAAATATATCGTTTTGTCTTTATAGTTATTTTGATATTATTATTTAGTGGTCGACTCGCCCAGCATTTCCTAGTTTCAGTTTCCCGGATGCTGCCCGGCGGGTCATGGGAATAACGCCACCGGATCGCTAGTTGGCATCGTTTATGGTCGGAACTACGACGGTATCTGATCATCTTCAAACCTCCGACTTTTCATTCTTGACTAATGAAAACATTCTTGGCAAATGTTTTCGCTTTCGTCCGTCTTGCGCCGTTCCAAGAATTTCACCATGTGTACGGAGGCTCATGGGAAATGTAGTGTGAAAACACTTCGCTTTCCAAAACTCCTCGTAGTGCCTTTAAAAAATAAATTTGACCTCATGTTGTCGATCATGTTTATATGAAACTTTAGTCCGTCATTTAAGTATTCAATATTTTGTTATTCTTTATTTTATTTCTCAACAAGTGACCCTCACTGTGTGACGACTTTTGTCTCCCTTTCCAAAACTGAATATAAAAACGCATGGTAATAAAACGCATCGGACTCAGTGTGTAAGGTGTCTGTGTAACGATTTTTGTCGGGTGATGGATTAAAGAAACGCATACAAAAAAACGGGCTTGGTGGGCAAAGACCGTTATCCTATAAATCACAATCAGCCTTCAAACTGTTTTTTTTCCTGTATCTTGCATTCACAACCTTAAAAACAACACATGCTGAAACAGGCTGAACTCACTGCTGGTTTAAACATCTGTATCTTTCCAACCCTCGGCTGATTTCAGCAGCAGCAGCAGCAGCAGCAGCAGCCACGTGTTGCAGAGATGCTTTTCCACGGATGCTGAGAGGCAGCAGGAGCTTCCTCCTACTGTGGCGATATCCTCGCTTAAGAGGATTGGGAATTCAAACCAGGTAGTTTCTGCTGAATAAAATATCACAGCTGGAGGGGTCCTGTGCTGCTCGGATGCTTGGCTCTGCACAGAGGTGGAGGTGGTGGTGGTGGTGGAGGAGGGAGCCTGTGTGTGTGAGACACACAGCTACCAGGCATCACGCTCACCTTTTGATGTCAGCGTGTGGAGTGTTTAGTGGAAATTTGACAGTAAGAGCTGCAGGACGAACAACAACAACAACAACAACAGGTTTGTTTCTTCGCCGTGCACAGATTTAATCCTCGGTAAGCTCTGCATCACTGCAGCACCTCAGACTCTGCACGGCTCACCGCAGCACGATGCAGGACGCTTTTTATCTCCTGGCAGCCCGAGGACATTTGGAGAAGGCATGAGGCGGGACGGTGACTGATGCTGTGAGATCATCAGATAGCCAGTGTGAAGGTGCCGCAACTCAGGCTGAGACCGGTGTCTTTGACTCTCTGGGAGGTCACACACTGAACGTCTGAGTGCTGAGTGATGTTATTTTACAGCTCCGTCAGGTCAACATGGCATCTGTGTTTTAAAGGAGACATATTCTGTCACTTTACCACAAATTAAAATAGTTCCCCGGTGTCTTAAAGACATGTCTGTGACATGCTTCAGTCAAAATCCCCCAAGGATCAAACATCACAGCTCTTTTCATCCTCTCAAAACAGCCCTGTTCAGAACGGCTGGTTTCAGTGTCTGTCCCTTTAAATGCAAATGAGCCACTGCTAGCTCCGCCCCTTCTACCGGTACCAAGTAGGGGTGGGATTATGCAAATTCAAAAATTAATGACATCATTGTCAGACAACTGAGGGAACAGCTCATAAAACCACATGGATTTCAACCTAGGGAGCCTGAAAATTACAGATTTTTTTTGTCAATTCTCACATTTTGGGGCCGGAAAGCAAGAAAAACATCTAAATCGATGTTAAAGGGCCTTCAAAAAGTGATATTTCCATAATATGTCCCCTTTAACGTCAATTACAACATGGACCGCTCTCCCAGTGAGACCTGAACACACACGTCCTCAGTGTTTTTATTCACATGGGACTTGTAGTTTGTAACTTTTTAACCCTTAATGCCACTTGTGACCTGAACTGTTCTGCTTCTCTGGCTCACAGACGATGTCAACTAGGCTACATATGGTGACATCTTCCTCTCAGTGATTTATTAATCTGACACTGTCACACAGGAAACTCAGTGAGAGGGTTTGTCCAATCATCTGATCGGCACCTTTGACCATCTGGCTCAAACATCTTTATCACAACAAGTGGGAAACTTTTATTCCTGCGCAACATGCAAATGTATGAAAATCTGAAACTACAACAACACCATTACAGCTTCATATCTCTCCACTGTGATGGTTTATCTTGCATTTTACACTTTTCAGGCCTGTGAATGTTGAGTCGAACAAAACTGAGGGAGATCAAACAGCTCGTATCTCAGACTGAGTCCATTGTGTGCAAAAACCGAAGGAAAGACGTCAAGGCTGCGACCTGGACTTATATAAAAGCATCGGTGAGCGTGGAGCTGCAGCCAGATTAGAGGAGGGAAGTAAAGAAAAGGTTTAAGGTGGAGTTGGCCTTTACGTTGCCTAAAGCAAATATGCATAACTGAGGATTGTTTGAGCAACTAAATGAGGCAGCCCTTTGTCTAAGTGAACTTTCTCTTTTTTTAAACATTCTCTTTTATGTTTGCACAACTCCTGTTTTGCATCCCAAGTCTTCTGGTGGAAAAGTAAAATATTAAAGCCTGTGTGGATGTGCAGCGCTGCAGTGAATAAATGACAGAGAGGGGGCGAGTGGTGGTGGTTGAGGGAGGGGAGGGGGGCAGCGTGTTCAAATATAATTATTAATGAAGTGCCAGGAGCAACATGACATATTTATCTTATTTTGCTTTCAGATTAAAACCCCCAGCACCTGCATCGACAGAATCGTTATGAAGTTGGATGTGATGAAAACGACTCCAATTATAAATCAACACAATTGGCGCTCGTTCACTTCTACATGTTTGTGGAGCACGTGGAAAGTTTTTACTGGAGAGTTTTTATCTTTCTTTTTTTTGCAGTGTAATTGGATGATAAATCAAACGTGTGGTCTTTGATCTCGCAGCCGGCTCTTTGAATGCAGCACCCTCCCCTCCCCCTCCCCCTCCCCCATGGGGACGTTATTTACTGAGCGTTTGAACATCGATGCATTATTTGTGAAGCTGATATAATGATGGCGGCCCCCCCACCCCAGTCCACCCCACCCAAACCCGCCGCCCCTCTCTTGGTGCCTCTGTTGGATAAGCAATGAACCATAACCCATTACCAGTATTAATCCAGGGATTAAAAGGAAAAGTCAGCAAACTGTGACTTTGTGGGGCTGGAAAAAAAAAAAAGTGTTCGGCTGCGATAAATTCATGAGGACTGGCTTTGCCAAAATCCTGTATACACTCTCTAATCCCCTCAACAAAGAATATTTAGGACACGAGAGGATATACTAAGATTCCACATTAGGCGCATTCTCCACAGTCGCTATGATGTTTATGCATAAAAACCCCTCTGGCAACCGGCGCTGACCAGCTTGAAAATATTAATATTTCTCTGCACAAATATTTAAAGTACAAACTCTAACAAGTTGCCAGGTTGCACGTCAACGCACAGCCGCTCCTGTGATGAATTATAACGCAACGGTCTGAGTTATTTATCTCAGCATCACACAAAAAAAAAGGCAGAGGAAGGACTCGGACCGCCGTGACTCATCATCACCGCGGCCCTCAAGGCTTCGCTGCGACTAAAACTAAAAAAGCAGTCCAAACAGATAACCTAGATATACCGTCCCCACTCCCCTCCGTCTTGTCACACTCAAACACACACCATACGCCGTCATGCGAGGTAACGCAGCAGACAGAGCGGCTGCTCGGCCGGTCGGCTCCTCTGCCAACGCTAACTAACAGAGGAAGACATGCATGGCCGACGTCAGATGGGAAACATTAAAATAACATGGGACCTTAGGGGACCGGGGTGGGGATGTGGTGGGGATGGGGTGGGGGGTTGGAGCCATCCTGCTTCCCCTCCGCTGCTGCTGACGCTCCCTCGACACTGGTGAAGCCAACACGTGTGTGTGTGTGTGTGTGTGTGTGTGTCCCCTCGTTGACCTCTGTGCGCTACAGCTAATCACATTGTTTGTGGCTATATAATTAGCATCCTCGTTAGTCAAAAAGAAAAAAAAGAAAAAAACCTCATGGTTATCTTTATTAACTGTCATTGTTATTGTGTGTCTGTGTTTAATTAATCGCACTCTGAACGGGTGCCATCCCAGGAAGTTCCACATCTGTCGCTGACTGAACCCGCCGCGGCGTGGCGTGGGGGTTTCTAATATGAGGTCACTTGTGTGGGTTTCTAGTATTGTTTTTGACTTTTTGAGCATCGTGTGCGGCCGTGTGTGTGTGTGTATCTGTGTGTGACTCTCTGTTAGCATGCTTGTGTTATGTTCGGGAATTAACTTGAAACAAACAAACATGGAACATTAGATTACACATTCAGCCTGTAAGCGGCTGCACGAGTTTCTGTGCAAACAGGAATGTGTTTGTATCCATGTTGGTGGTGGTGAATCACTGAGATGTGATGCTCTCTGCCCCCCCCCCCCCCCCCCCCCCAATACTTTGACTCCCACCTGTCATGTGTCTATATGTGGAGCTTTAACAGTGGTGAAAGGGGGGAACCATAAAACTGAGTGGACACCATACATTCCTCACATGTTGTCGGTATACACACACACACACACACACACCCTATGCAAGGCCTCATAAAAACAGTGCATGTGCCACAAATTTAAAGGGATAGTTCAACATTTTTGGCAAATTGGCCCATTGCCATAATCACTATAGTCATAGCAGTAGGTTTGTTACCTTTAATTGTTGGTGCAAGCTGTTTTTAGAACGGCAGAGCAGAGCCGCGAGCTGATTCACTGATTATCACTGATTATCTGACTTTTATACATCTGCAGCTATAAGATCAGTGTTGTATTTAAATAACAAGCAGCTGCGTTCGTGTTTTCTCAGCAACGTCGCAAGATCTTCTGGCAGAACGTCAAATACCAGGAGGTTTATATCTCTGCTCTCACAGCATGCATGACATTTCAGACCATATGTGTTTATTTCTTTGGTGGATTACCAAATCCTTTCTTAAACTGGGGAGAGAAGCAGAGATGAAACTAAATAATAATAATAAAGTTGCAGAGCTCCGAGGCCTATATGTACAGTAAGGTCACCAGTCTGTTCATTCTAACTCTGACATTTCTCCCGCAGCTTCACCTGTGAGTGCACGACATTTTGCATTTAGTGCACATTAGAGCGCGTGGAGGAGGAGGTGGAGATGTGTCGCTCTCTGTCTTTGAAACACGACTGAACTCCAGTTCAGGTCGAGCTGCTCCGACTCTTCTATCTCATGTTGTTTGAATCAAAACACCTGGAAGTTCGGACATTTGTATTAATGCAGCCGAGCAGAAGAGATGAAGAGCAGCAGAACCCCCCCCCACAGGTGTGTGTGTGTGTGTGTGTGTGTGTGTGTGTGTACCAGCTCCAGTTAATTGAACGCCCTGCTGGGCCTCAGGCTGTAGGTGTAGCTTTACCACTGCTATTGATCCCAGCTCTGCCTCTGTGCTGCTATACTGTCTCTGACTGCAGCTGCAGCATACTGAAGCATCCACACACACACACACACACATGCACACACACAGAGCAATTCCTGTACAATACCCGCTGCAGAGAAAATAAAGGAAATTAGGTGCAAACACGAACAGGATGAGGAGGAAAAAAGGAGATAAAGACAAGAAAGAGAGAAGAAGGAGAAGAATAAAAGCCTCCACAGTGGATGTAGCCTTTTGAGCCATTAAACTAAAGCCATTAAATCAATTTCCTCTAATCTGGACAGCGCCATCCCAGAGCAGGAAATGCCAGGCAGCGAGCTTCTCGGGGGAGAAGCAGCCTTTGTGCCTGCACACGGAGCATAAACCCAATTTCTGATTTAATAAAATGCCTTTTCTTCCCTGCTGGGGGAAGGTGCCTGCTCTCTTTCTCTTATTCCTTCTCTCCCTCTCTACCACACATACTTCTCAGTGCATGACTCTAAAGCAAATTACACAGCTCATTACAAGGAAAAGGTGCGCCCGATTAAAACAGTAACCAGATTAATATATTACTGACAAGCCTGACAGGTGGGGGAATTGGCAACATGAGTTTTGCAACTTACATTATGCTAATGTATGTAGTGTTTTAATGCTGACAGGTAGACACCGTGCAGCGAATAGCGAAAAGATAAATGTTTTAGGTTTCAACACAGCAACGTTATTCCGTGCAGGTTTTTATAGGAGCGAGGAAAATGTTCTTCTTCTTCTCATCTTGCGCCGGTATGAAACATTCACCAAAAAAAAAAAAAGACGGGAAGAGCAGATGTTAGAGCTTCAATTTAAAACGTTCTGACTCGCCACATGGGAGGAATGTAATGTTTGATGAAACAGCAGGCTGAGATGCCAGGGAGCTGAGAAACAACAGGAGAGCTTTATGCTAGTTTAGACATTATCGCTTCGCTTTGGAGTCAAGGAAACTGGCAGCGAATCAGGAGCCTGTTTGATACCGAGCCATCGTCTTCTGAGGAGACTGGAGTGGGCCGCTACAGCAGCGTGTGGAGGAGGAGGAAGAAGAAAAGATATAAGTGAGGACGTTACAGTGTTTTTGTCACAATGTAGCAGAGGAGAGGGGAGGGAGGGGGTCTTTATTAATTAATCCACCCTGGATTTATCTCGTCTTTTTAGTGTTGCTTTTCCAAATCCTAGTGTTGGTTTCCATGGTACGACGGAGTATTAGGGCCACATTGACACATAAAAAAAATCACAAACTTCGAGAATGAAGTCATAAATTTATGAGAATAAAGTCGTACATTTACAAGAATAAAGTCGTACATTTTCTACGAGAAAAAAGTCATAATATTACGAGAATAAAGTTGTAAATTTAGGAGAATAAAGTAGTAAATTTACTAGAATAAAGTCGCACATTTCATACCTAGTGTTGGTTTTCATGGTACGATGGAGTATTAGGGCCACATTGACAAATAAAAAAATCACAAACTTCAAGAATAAAGTCGTAAATGTACGACTTTATGCTCGTAATGTTATGACTTTTTACTCGTTTGAAATGTACGACTTTATTCTCGTAAATTTACAACTTTATGCTCGTAATGCTATGACTTTTTTCTCGCATGACATGTACGACTTTATTCTCGTAAATTTACGACTTTATTCTCGTAAATTTACGACTTTATTCTCGTAATGTTATGACTTTTTTTTTCGCATGAAATGTACGACTTTATTCTTGTAAATTTACTACTTTATTCGCCTAAATTTATGACTTTTTTTTTTGTTTTTTTTTCTCAATGTGGCCCTAATACTCGGTCGTACCATGGCGGTGCACAGCGGTGTCTATTTCTCCCCCCGAGGGACTGAAGACATATTTCACTCATTTTTTTTTTTTTTTTACTGAGATTTCACTGAAACTCAATCTCCCATCACCTGTACACTACATCACTTTGCTGCTGTTTTATAATTCTTTTGTCGTCTTTCTGTTCCCGTCGCCACGCAAAAGCATCATTGTGCAGCTACTTGGGTGCAGGAGGAGGGGGGAGGAGGGAGGGGGATAATGGCTCGTGTCATTCAATCTTCTCTCAGGATAACCGAGTGGAAAACGCCTTGACGCTGCGCCAGTGCATTGGGTGACAGTGGAGGAGTGTGTGAGGAGAACATTAGCAGAGTCACACTCAATGCTCGGCTGTGAAAGGTGAGATTACTTTTGTTGGATCAGCTTTTCTTTCTATCCGTGTGTGTGTGTGTCTCTGTGTGTGTGTGTGTGTGTGTCTGCATCAGCTCGGTGGAAACTCTGTAATTACGACAAACTCTTGTAAAACTCTCTGCCTCATATCATGTCACTGTGTGTGTGTGTGTGTAATTAAAGAGCAGTTTAAAAACAAAAATCCACTCCAAACGGCTCCGTCTCGACCCCGCCGTGCGTTATCCTCTCAGTTCCTTTTGTTGCCGCAGTAACACGTGTTCAAAACCACAACTTCCTGACGACAGGAGCCGCCAGCCGATTGGCTACGAGCGGTACATACCCCCGACACACCCACTCACTCACTCACTGGCTCTCTGACTGAAGTGCTGCTTACCCAGGCTGCTGCTGCTGCTGCTGCTGCTGCTGGCACCGGCTCCCGGCCTTTCTGACGGGGCAATTAGAGGTTTGCATCACACACGCAAACATCTCTGTGTAGACGTTAAGAAAACACACACACACACACACACACACACATACCAACACACTTGTGCTAGAGTCAGCGCATTAGGCAGCGTCAGACCTGCAGAGGACAGCTGCCAAGAGTGACTGGCTGTGTCAAAACACACCCATCCACACACACACACACTGTGTTTATGCCACTACTGTTTCATTGATAAGCTCTTAGTGAAGTAGTTTATAAGGTGAGGCGAGGTGACAGCCGCCCAGTGATGTACGACGGCTCCTCCGGCAGCAGCTCAGGCCTTTTCAACTCAGCTCCCTCCTCCGGGGCCAAGGCAGGTTTTTTTTTTTTTTTCATTTTCTTTCTGTGGGTTTTCCGAGAGCACCGCCCGTTAAACCACACACTTATCCCATAGTGGGAACTTCATCTCAGACCACCTATAAGAGCTTTCCATCTGCACACCGCACAGCCACCGATGCATGACTGTGGACATGAGATTGAATGACAGTCAAAAGGAGGAGAAGGCAAAATAAATATTTTCTAATGATCTGCTAAAATTAGAAAACCTCACCGTGCGGTTTTAGGTTTGTCGGTTTTATTTTTATTTTTTTTTATAAGGGTTTAGAATTAAATTATAGAAATGTAAAAAAAAAAAAAAAAAAAGTGCAGTGAGGAGTGCACACATGTTTAACGCACAGAGAGGGGATTTCCAGCTCAGCGACGACCCCTAAAGCAGCAAAAAGAAAGAAAAAAACATAAACGCTGGAGTTTAAACTCAACAAAAGTGAATGAACCTCATAGAAAATAAATCAACCTGCTCCGAGGAAATTCATAGCCAGAGCCATAAAAGATTATAAAAAAGGTATTAGATGTATTTCTTGGCACCGGGGACACTTTGCTGTAATATTCTCACTTCCCATGGTAAAGAATACAATAGCCAGAAGCTGCTAATGGTCCAGGTTGTTTGTTGTCTTTGTGCATTAGAGTTACTTGATATAGGTTAAGGTTTAAGGCTGTAATGCACTGAGCAGGACTCCAGGCCCCGGCTGCCAGGTAATGAGCCTCGTCTTTTCCCAGCAGAGGGAGGGAGCAGAGAGGGGGAGGGAGGGGTGGAGGGGTGGAGGGGTGGTGGTGGTTAAGGTGGTAGACATGTAGTGCAGCAGAAAACAGCACTAAGGCGAACACGGTGGCGGGAAAGGCGGCCATCGATTACGGCAATTAACAGAGAGGAAACGTGTCTCGTTCCTTCAGAGGAGAAATGAAGGAGAGATGATGGGAAGATGGGAAAAAAGACAAAGAGAGAGAAAGAGAGGGCAGATGTGATGGGAAAACATAAAGAAGCAAATTAAAGAAGAGGAGGGAAGGGGAGGCGGTGGTCAGGGAGGAGTAATTAGTGTTTTTATAGAAGCTAGATGCTAATATCAGCATGCTAGCACTCTGATGTTGAGCAGTAAAGAATATCATCTTAGTTTGGTATGTTAGCTCTGAACTCTACATAGGCTGCACCTGGTCTGCAGGTGTTTGGATATAAATCAAAATATTATATAAATTCAAATGTTGGCAAGAATGAAAAGTGAAAACTGTAAACCGCAACTGGAAAAAAGTGAAACTATTAGCGTCACTAGAGGAAAATGCGTTAAGCAAAAACATGCAGCAACATCGCTTAGCAACGGTGAACATTTGTAGAGAATCAGTGTGTTATCTATGAACGTCCGTGCAAATCTTTACGGCGCTCCGTCCAAGAGCTGCAGAAATATTTCAGTCTGGACCAGAGTCCCTCACATGCAATCAAATTATACTGAACCACACAGAGTCAGAGCTCAGATCTCCAGTCTGCAGGACTTAAATCATGTTGCTGTAGAGCGGACAGTTCCTGCACATTAACAACCTTACATTTCATATTTCGCCCTCAACGTTAAACGCACGGCGCAGCTCGCTGCCAGAGACCATCGTCTGGAGCGCCATGTTGCAGACTGATATAAATTTAAATTTAGTCTCAAGGCCACTTATCCTTTTTTTTTTTCTTTCTCTTTTATAGTTTCCAGACCTTGTTTTATTTCTATAAGTCACAAGCTGCCAAGGCTGAGGCCAGGAATAAAGCAGAGGATGAGGGACGGTGAGAGAAGAAATAGAAGAAAGAGAGGGAGAGAGAGGGGGGAGCCCAAAGCCCAGCGGCTCTCTGCATTAAACCAGTCTCTTGGGTAGTGTGTGTCAGTGTGTGTGTGTGCATAATAGTGGTAATTATCTGATCAAACAGATAAGACAGTGGTCCTGGCTCATGCTGTGGGTGGGCTCTAATAATCCACATCATTAGGTATTTGGTTTCTATGTGACTGTGCCGTTAAGCTCCGACAGCGCTGCTGGAGACGACGGCCGCCGCAGAGCGCTAATCAGTCTGGAGCTACGAGTCTGTCTCAACTCTCCCTGTTACTGACAAAAACCTAGAAGCTCCAAACTATTTCTACAGCGGGAAATCTGATTTTTTTTTTTTGTTGTGTGTGTGTTTTAGCTGCAGGTGGAAACAGACTTTTCAATAAACTCCACTGTAAACTCAGTATTTATGTCCTGCACTCCACCAGAGAGGTGTAAAGACAGTTTGTTTCATGCTAACCCTCCATCCACCACTGTAACAGTTGATGGTGACACACATAAAGGATCTTAAAATCTACTTTATCGCTTTAGTTTTCCTCTAAAACTTAAAAAAAAAAAGATTCTTTATCTCATTTCACATTTCACTTTTTCTCAAGTTCTGCAGGACTTAGCATTGTTAGCTTGTAGCTTGCAACCTGTCAGGAAATGTTAAAGGTCCAGTGTGTAAAAAGGGGGGAAAACCGTGAAGCCTAGCGTGCAGTTGCAGCGCTCACTTGCTGCCGTCGGTAAAGTGACGGTGGCCCCCCGAGGACAAAAAAAAAAACTTGTTTAACATGACTGGAACGACTGGGAGTATTTCAGGAGCATGGAGCGATGAGGTGAAGATCTAAACCATTTTACGATACGTCTGCTGTTTCCTTCTCCTTCTTCTTTATTGAATTATTTATGAACGCAAAACTCTTGAAATGTGCTCTCTGGCTGGCTGGATTTTCCATTCGGGTTGCCGTACAACATATATAAGGCTAAGAAAACCAAACACATTTTATTTCTTTAGGGATTATACACTTATACAAATATATTCATGGGTAGTATATTCAGATTTGCTCAATAAACAAATATTACACACTGGACCTTTAAAGCAACTGGTGTTTGATTGTGTTTTCATGATTTCTTTTGCCAAAAACTTCTTTTGTTTTCATTAATTTCAAAGTCTGGACTTAATAATGAAACAGTCAGAGAGTCCTGACGTGTTACAACTTTACCATGTAGGAGGGAAAAAAAAAAAAAAAGACGTTTCTCAGCGTTAAATCCCAGTTTCACACTTGAACGCACCCGTCACGTCGGCACTGGCCAGACGCAGGCCTGTCACCAGCAGACCAGGCCCCAGCTGCCAGTTAAAGAAACCAGACTCAGGCTAAACTTATATAAGGACTGAAGCTGCTCTACCTCCCACTGTATCCCACTGTGCCGGATAAAAGTCCTCGCACCATGTTTCTGTCCCGAAGCCGCCACATCCCCGCGTTCCTCCTGATGACATTTACGAGCTGGCGGACGGGACAGTGGCCAGGCGGCCGTGTGTGTGTGTGTGTTCGTATGTGGTCGTTTGATCGGCGAAAGACCCCGCCCTCTACGGGCTGTGATGTCATCAGCGGTGGCCGAGACACATAGATGAAATAGTGTAGGCCTATATATACGCACGGGAGGAAGAACTGCGACATGATTTGGCAGCGCAACAAGGATTTCTTTATGCTGTTTTTTTTTTTTAGACACACAATATTTGTTCCTGAATATGCAGATGCCATTTTGGGGATAAAATACAGTGTGTGAATATTTACATTCTGTCACATTTCAAGTCCAGGGGGGATTGTAAATTATAGAGGGAACACACACACACACACAGTACTAAAAACAGTTGCACATAAGCACATTTAACAGGCTGCAAACACACACACACACACACACACACACACAATACAAACAGGCACTTCTCTGGGCGCTCTCCAAGTCTGGTGCTCCTAATAAGAAGGAGCTGCTGCTGCTGCTGCTGCTGAACAGCATCTCTGTGTCTCTGGCTGTGAAGCGAGCGAGATGACGGGAGGAGGCATGTGAGGAGGAGTGAGACGAGCCAAAAGATAAGCAGAGAGAGAGAGAGGATGTGGACGAGTCATTACACTTGACACTGCTGCAGCAGGAGAGCGAGTGAGCCAGAGCATGAAAGAGAGGAAGAGAGAGAGAGAGAGAGAGAGGGAGAGGGAGGCTTAATTGTTCTAGTTCATTATCTGATGTCAATGCGCTCAAAGAGTGAAATTTCCTGACGAGAGCCGGGGCCTCTGACCTCAGAGGGATTTCATATGCAAAAGCAAAAAACAAAACAAACAATTATTAACGCACGATAAATTATCAGCGAGGATCCTGGCAGGCAGCAAATCCTCGCACAGCGCTGAACATATGCTGATGCAAAAAAAACAAACAAAAAAAAACAACACAAAGCCTCCTCGGTTTTTAGTGATACGTGCAGGCAGGAAGCTGCAGCGGGGGAGGAGACGCGCTGTAATCTGTTTGCAATTATGGCAGACAAATTGTTGTCCAATTAGTGGCAGAGACCAGCGTGCTTTGCACCTCAGGCATGCTGAGGTGCAGTTGCAGAGATGCTGCATAGTTTTCTGAAATTTTTCCATCCATCGATGACACGAGACCAGAACCCAAAAGAAACCCAGAGCAAACCCGATACGTCTTGTTCTACTGCTGTTGACCAAAATCTCCTTAAAAGAACTCACCAGGGAGCTACGCGCATGTTCATTACTCTGAAAACAAACACCGACCGTCCTGCTGCTGGAAAAACACTCACTATAGTAGAAGCTAATGTGTATTAATCCACAGCTAAAAGTAGTCCCCATCAAATGGAGGCTGGAGGTAAGTGTACCGCCGGGAGTTTGGTAAGTGGACTTTGATGGTTGGTTCTGGTTCTTTCTGCAGAGATTTATTGAGTATAAATAATATAAAATAACTCTGGCGTTATCCTTTAATGTTGGAGGATGAAATAGTGCAAAACTCCTGAGTGACGCTGCCTTTTTTGCCCAGATTCCAGCAGCCGGGGCGGGGGCAGGAAACAGCCAGCGCTGCCCCCATGAAATATGGGGCCTTCAGCTCCGGCTGCACACGACGCCTCGGAGCGGAGAGGTGCGGTCGAAGCTCCGCTGCAAGTGGCTAACATAACAGCTCATTAATGCTAACCAGGTCTGGGAATAGAAAGGCCAAGAAGAAAGACTCCCCCCAAAAAAGCAACTGAACGTCACGGGGCAGCGAGGTGAGGGGGGGTGTGGGGGGGTTTGACATCCTCAAATACAAATCAAATGAATGAGTCTGGTCTTCAACCACCACAAAATAGGGCCTCACTTGTGTTTGACAGCTGCAAATAACCACACTCACTCAGAAACGGCGGCGGCGGCAGCAGCTCGGGAGTGCGGCGGTCGGGTCAGCGCTGTATATTTTCTGTGCTAATGTATGCGATCTCTCGTTAAGCTTAAACATTGCTCACTTCAGTCACACCGGCCACACAGAACACACTCTATCCCCCCACGGCCCCCCCGGCCCCCCCGGCCCCGGGCTCGCTGCTGCTGTTTGCCAGGAAACCATTCCCCTCTGAGCCGCTGGCAAATAGCCCCCTGGTGCAGCAGTGGCGGTGGGAGGAGGGGCAGGGGGGGCGAGGGGCTGATGATCAATGAGCTGTGGACAGGATGGCATCAGACAGCTAGTTAGCTCAGCTGATCATTCTCTGAAGGAGACGGGCTTTCAGTGTGTGTGTGTGTGTGTGTGTGTTAGGGATGTCACAATTATAGATTTTCTTGGTATGATTATTGTCAGAGAAATAATCACGGTTTTACAATTATCACGATTATTATGCATCAATACATTTCACAACACTATGAATGTGTAAAATCAAATATAGTCAAAAATATAATTACATTACTAAACTCTTAACATAGGACCAGTTATTAATCCCCCGGGGGAAGTGTTTGAAATATTTAAGTCATTAAAAGTTCATTTTAATCATTTTGACACTCTAACATTTAAATTTCTACCAATTCAGCGTTACGTTAGATAAATGGACCAGTATCTGTGCATTTTCCTTTACTTTGGCGCCACATCTGCCGATATGGTTCATACAATCTTTTTCGGAAAGTGACAGTATTTATGAATCTTTACGATCAATTAAAGCAGAAGTAAGCGGAATGTTTGTGTTAATATAAGTCTTAAATAGTTATATCTTCCGACAGCAATCACTTACATAGAGTGTTTGGTCTGAAACACGGGTCTGTCAGTCACTCTGCTCTGCTGTAAGCCGAGGAGAAAACTTTCCTTGTATCCTACAACCTTTATCCAATGAGGAGAGAGAACGGCATAAAGGGGCGGTCCTCTCTGTGTGTGCAGCCAAGGGATGCGCGTGAATGTGGTGACGTAGGGACGAGGGCGAGGACTGCTAACTCCATCTGCTGACAAGAAGTTAGCCAAAACGACCGGATCGCTTACTTCTGCTTTAATTGTGGCGTTTAATACCACGATTAATTGTGAACACAAGTAATCGTGACATCTCTAGTGTGAGTGAATCTGCCTCGCTGCAGGCCCAGAGGAGTCACGCTTCAAACACACACACACACACACACACACACACACCCTCTGAGCCTCTGCTGTCGGCCATTAGCCCCCCCGCCTGCCTCTGTTTACATGGGGTTTCTCAGGAGAGCTGCCTGCCAACCCATGTGAGTCTGAGCTTCAGCCTTTGTGTTATTGTTACTGTTGGCAGGGTTTGACTTTGTATTTTTAACTGTTTGTGTGTGTGTGTGTGTGCGTGTGCGTGTGTGTGTGGAACCTCAGCTTTGGTTTAACGTCACTCACTGTGATGGTTCCCAAACTTATTGCCTTCTTATTGCCTTCAAATGAGTTATGATGTGTTGTGAGAGTTGTGTAAACAGAGGCGATCGACCGAAGCGTAAATTTTTTTTTAGAGCCCGCAAACACGTGAAACTTTCCAGTATTTCACAAGAAAGAAAAAAAAGAGAGAGAGAGAAAGAGGGAGAGAATTCAGAAAAAGTAATATGTCTTTCTTATTTACCTCATTAATCATCCTGTGACCTCTCACTGGTTGGAAAATGACTGAATCACTGAAACTGTCTGAGTCATTAATCAAGGAAAAATGATGAATAATTGCAGTTTTCAGCCGCGATGTGAGAATGTGCTGATTTTTTTCTTTGTTCGTTTTTTGGTTTTGGTTTCAGAAAATTAACCAACGATAACAGTCCTAATAGCTGGAGTCATAATATGTATATAACGCAACTGTTTTTACAGATTTTCTGTTGATTTCTTGGTTAAAAACGTTAAAAAAATTCATCAGACTATGCAGAAGTTGATCAAAACAGTTGATTCTTGTCCCACCCTTCTTTTTTCCCCTTTATTATTATTATTTTTATTCCTTTTTTAATTTGTATTTATTTCTTTTTCTTTTTTCTGTTACCATGAACTTTTTCATTTCTTTTATGTTTCTCACTACAAATTGCATACAATGGCTAAAAAGATGTGTGATGAAACATGAATCAACAACTTGTGCAATACTGACCTGCAATAAAGTATATAAAAAAACAGTTGATTCTTTTGTGTGTGTTTATTCTAACCTGCATCTGTGTGTGTGTGTGTGTGTAATCTGCAGTGACTTGGTGGCTTCTGCTTGCCGTTACTGTGCAAACCTTCACAGGCATGTGTGTGTTCTGCACAGTCATGTGAAAAAGAAGAAGTGGCAGCAACACTGTGTGCTGTCCTCTCAACACGTCTGTGGTGAGCGAGCGTGACGAGGGGAGGGGATGGGGGGGGGTTTGGGGAGTGAGCGCCGACGCCAAAACTCCCTGCAACGACTACTGGTCCTAAAACGCATCTACAGTATAGCCACCTGCAGAATTCGATGGTGAGGAAAGTCAAGTCTGTGTGTAAACAGAGGTGAGGTAAATTGGAAGAAACGCTCTCCTGTTCCCATGACGCCTCGGGCAGAAGACGGATTTTACCTTCAACTGAGCTTACCTGTCAAACGCCTCCGAAAAAACAGATTCCACTGAACCAGCCTCATGGTAATTAAAGTCAACTCTGAGTGTGTGTGTGTGTGTGTGTGTGTGTGTGTGAGAGAGAGAGGGAGAGATGTGCTGAGTGTGCACATCAGTCATCACTAATTTCCCTGGATTAAGAAGACAGAGCAGGTGCACAGTGTGGCCGCTCTCTGAGAAGGTATTCAGCTCACCTGAGGAAATATTTACCGGGCCTGAACTGAAGTCAAAGTAGAATCTGTCCCTTGGGTCATAAAGACACAAAGAGCCCGACACAGTGTGGATATGTAGAGTACATGTACATTAAGACAGTAAAGATACAATAAATATTTTCTGGCGCAAGGTTTATTCAGAACTAGTAACTATATTTGGAACTAACTGGGACGAACGTCTTTTTGGGCTTGTACACTCAAGTCTAGCTGCTAGAAAAGCAATTACAAAGAAGTGGCTCAAGCCAGACATCCCATCTATAGATGAATGCTACTGTATGATATTATTTACCATGTGTATGTAATGGAAAGAATCGCTTTTTCAATGAGGCTCCAGCAATCTGAATTCAATGACATCTGGAAGCAATGGAAAATGTACATTTCCCTGAAACGCCCTTCTTTTGTTTAAGTTTCTTTTCTATATCAAGATGTACTCACTGTACTTGATTGGTTAATTACTTTGCTGTAATATTGTGACAGAAAACACCCCATGTTTGTAAAAGGAAAAACAATAAACTAAAAAAAATAATATAAAAAAAAGACAGGAAAGATACACAGAAGTACACAAGCCTATAGAGGATCTATGGGTTCACTGGGTGCACAGAGGCGGAGATAAAGCGCCCTAATGCCCCTCACCAGTAATTGCATGTCTCCTCGCTGCAGTTACACCAGCGATTTGCTTCTCCATTTGTCGGGGTTATTTGGGTAATTTGCTTCATTGTCTGTGACAATACATCCAGCTTTTTAGCGGATAGGAAAACGAGAACGCACAAAGAGATTAAGTGTCATTTCCTCCCGAGCAAAGGAGGCTGATGATTTTTTTTTTCTTTTTCTTTTTAAACCCAAGTGGAAAATATGTTTTTCTCCTCTTGAGAGCCCCAGGGCGGTGTTTACAGAAAACTGCACCACCCAAAGTGGTGGCAGGAATGAATCAGAGAGTTATTTGATTTAATGGCTGAAAAAAAAATACCCCAACAAATATCACATTACAGTTATTACAAACATCTCTAGGAAATAAAATAATTACAATTAAGCTGAAGAGAGTTCATTCCTGCTGAAACACCAGGTCTGTAGCTCAGCCACTGCTTTTTGGAAACGTCTCCAGCTGGCTCAGTGTCACAGCAGTGTGAGCTGACAGACTGTCATAACAGGCATAATAAGAAAATCCACTGTATAATATTCAGTGTGAGGAGAAAAAATAAAAGGTTCTGCTGCTTTGCATAGTGTCAAGACTTGAGACGTGGTTTGGACAGTTGAGCACTAACGGAGAAGTCGGTGGATTGTGATGAGACACAGGAGGAGGGATTAGTTTTACTTGGGCTCCTGTGTGGCAGATTAATTCACTGGGTTGGACCAGTCTGTGCCAAGATTAACTCCACACACACACACACACACACACACGGAGGCCGGGCGGTGAATTATTTTATGCACAATGTCGTCCAAGTTTGGGGGCGTTCGCTGTGTGTCGCTCATTTTGTCAGCGACGGCTTTTCCTTTGTGTCGGTTTTATCTTAAAACTCATTAACATCAGCGGCAGTGTGTTAATTAAGATCTGTGTGTAAACACCGGCCGGACATGATCAGACGGGTCAGTTCAACAACACACGTCTCTGAATGCGTCATAAAAACAATAAGATTTTGACTTAAGGAAGACAAACCAACAATAAATGAGTGGATTAATATAAGTTACAATATATAGAATTACATTCAAACTAAGGAACCAGAAAACTGGTCAGAATGGCTACCCTCAGCTATGTGCAGTTATGGTTACTAGTTACTAGTAACTGAGTTAGTATCTGAATTACTACATTATAAAAGTAACTAATCAGCAGGAAAAGTAACAATTCCATTACTTTTTTATAAAATGCTCAAATATGTCAAATTTCTTGGAATCCCTAACCTGCCGCTTATCTGGAACTAACCAACTCACTCAGTATCCCTCCGCGCGAAGCCTGCCAGTGTAGAGGGATACTGAGTAAGTTGGTTAGTTCCAGATAAACGGCTTTTTTCCAACTAGTTGATGGACTGAACAAAAATGTGAATATAATGTAGCTAGCTACACTCTATCGGGTGTATTATTTTGTGACAGGACTTCTTCAGTGGAGTAACGGCGAGTAACGGGGGAAAACAGTAACTTTTTGATTACTCGTCGTTAGTGAAAAAAGTAGTGCCGTTAGTATCAATTGTAAGACCTGACTTCATATAGATGGCAAAGATAAGGTCAAACCCTTTAATAGACAATGTTTTTTCCTATTACCAAGCAGGATCTTTATGTTTTTTTACGTCTGATATGCAAATATTGACTCTGCTGTCTTACTTGATGCCCAAATCCTCCTGTTATGCTGTATTTCTTGTGCCCAGTTGGTGCATATGTGTGTGTTACTAAAAGAAAACGAATAAGAAGTAAATCAAATTAAAAAATTAAAAAAGCTGTGATTAGATTTTCCATTAAAGTGGAACCACGTCGCTGCAGCGCGCTGTCTAACCCGGATAGAGAAGAAAAAGACGAGTGCGACCAGATGTTCTTCCTCCGCAGCACCTGTAGAGGGAGGAGAACATCCAGCCACAAACATACTGTACAGTAACAACAGCAACAACAACAACACACAGGAGGCTTTTTGTCAGTGCAACTCAGACACAAAGGCAGGTTGTCTTATTTTTAGTTTCTCTTCTTTCTTTCTCCTTCTCTGTTCAAACAGAAATCATTTTCAATAAGCGGCGGCGCTGTGCTGCGCCACAGTCACATCATACATCACCTGATCTTTCCAATTTCACTGCTGCTGCTGACACGACCGACTCCCAGCCCCGACTCTACTGCATGTGTGCAATTAAACATACTATATATAGGCTAGATGTATATGTACATATGTATGTGTACACATGGCATGGCAAAATGTGCATGTGTGTGTGTGTGTGTGTGTGTGTGTGTGCAGCAGCTATGTCAGCAGCGCTCCTATAGCACCAGGTGATATTTATGAGGTGTTAAGAATGCTTGCCTGTAGCCCAGTGATGGGAGACCGACCCCCCACTCCCACCCCCACCCTCGCCCCCACCCCGGTGCCCCCCCCCCTAACACCCCGCCTGGCTCCTGCTTAACGACGCACACAGGCACTAAACGGCACACGTTCACATGAACACACACGCACGCACGCGAGCACACAACAACCCCTGAACTTTAAAGTGTGATTCTAATGTCTGAGCCCTCCCTCCAGCCCCCACCGCCCCGCTCTGAAACACTCACTTCCTGGGGATAAACACACCTTCTAAAATATCCCCACTGCTCGATTCCACAATTTTCTTCCAATTCGCCCCCCGCCCTCCTCTTCCCCCTCTCCCTCTCCCCCTCCTCCTCTTCCTCAGCTCTGTGGAGAAATCACACGTGTTGTGGCGGGGGCTCGGTGGGCTCGGTGGGTCTAACCTGAGCGTGTGGAGATAATGTCCAGTGGGGACACGCTGTGATTGAAAAGCTTGAAAGTGGTTGAAGAGGAAACAGCTGGAGCCTGAGACCAGGGAGAGAGAGAGGGAGAGAGGGAGAGAGAGAGAGAGAGAGAGAGAGAGAGAGAGAGAGAGCTGCACGGCTGTTAGAAGCAATCCAGAGTCCAAGTGGAAGAAATGTAATGTAAAGTTTATATCACACTGTAATTTAAATCAGGGATGATTACTGTGTAGGTTTTCTGCTTATGTGACTTTTTACACTTGAACCACATGATGGAGTCTGATTTTTTCTTTTTTTTTTTACACATTACATATGTGTAAAGCTTCAGGTGTAAAAAACAAGAGAAAAGGGTTTAGCCAGGTATACGCTGTACGATTTTAGTCCGTTTTTGACCCGATTTTTGAGACGCACGACCTGCCGACGCTCGGCCCCACTTCCCTTCTCTCGCGTCGGTGGAACGAAAATATGGAGGCGAGATTGGTTGAGCTGTGGCAACAACATGAATGTCTGTTCAACGTTTCTTTCCTCCTTTTTTTTGTTTGTTTGTGTTTTTTTACTCTCTGTGTGTGGAGGAACCGCCGCGTGCACGATGAGAAGCAAAGTGACACGTTTTTTTTGTTGTTGTCGCACAGTAGCCTACCGCTGCAATCAACAAAGCAGCCTTCTTCTGCTTGGTTAGCATGTTGCTAATAAACAAACTGGCATGTGAGCTTTGTAATTAATCTTTATTGACAGCTGTCAATAGACAGGACAGTCAGGGTCGTTTTCACACAGTGTGTGTTGGTATTTACTACAACATTTTCAAAAATCGCACAACTGAGAAACTGAATTTCCCTTGGGATAAATAAAGTATCTATCTATCTATCTATCTATCTATCTATCTATCTATCTATCTATCTATAGGGTTAGGGTCACTGAGCATCAGCGACACAGCTAAATATTTATAATTGGTGTTCAGGGCGTCTTAGGACACCGAACCCAAACCTGATGTGCATTGCATACTGTATATAAATATGGCATTGATTACCGTGGCAACAGACAAGGAGGGAACATCAGGGATGTTGATATGGAGATTGACGGCGAGACTCACTGAACCCTTCACTGATGAATTATACAGGATTTGCCTCTTGTGGTGGAAGCAGCAGCAGCAGCAGCAGCAGCAGCAGCAGCAGCAGCAGCATCATTTACATGAGCTCCAGTTTAATATCACCTGTGTCTGGTTCAGCCTGTGACTGACACCGGTCCCCTCCGGTCGGCCGCCAGCTCTCCACTATTAAAGCCGTCCTCACCAAACATCTGTCCAAACAACTCTGGGGGTTATTCCGTCCCACTCTGCCCGAGCTGCTATGCATTATCTGCCTCTGCCTCTGCTGCTGCTGCTGCTTCCCTAATGCTGCAGGGACTTAGAGCAGGATTAAACCTCAATTATGCACTTCCCTATTCTCTCCAGCTGTGCATGGAGAGGAGGAGGAGGAGGAGAAGGAGGAAGAGGCGAGGAAGAGGGAGAAAGGAGGCATATGGCTCCATCTTTCCAACAATCACATGATTATTTCAATTTCCTGTCTCAGAGAAAAACCTCTTACTTCTCCAGTGCTGTCTTCAATAGCCATTAAAATACCTCACAATACACAAGGATGCAGGAGAAGTCCTTAAACGCATCACGACCACTATATATTATAGATGTGATGCTACGTCTGCACTAAATGAATCAGAAAGAGCTGTAGTGGATGAAAAAAACATGATATATACTCCCTCAGAATAAAAAAAAATAAAAAAAATAATAATCACTGTCTCATTTTTAAAAAACGAGCTGCGACCTCTCGACCGTCTGCCGAATAAAGACGACGACAGTCAAAGAAAAACCCCCCAACAGTAATCAATCACTCTGTGCACTCACTTAATAATGCTGCTGTGTTTCATTATGTAACTTCAAGCTACACAAGTCTTCACTGTGATGCAGTGTCAAAGACTTGTAATGCAAGATTTATTATTTCCCTTTTTGGCCGAGCCGCAGCAGCTGACATTAATATACGGGCTTTGATCCAGTATTAATGTGAACACACATTCAGCTACAGTAGAGAGAGTCCAGATTACACACAGCAGTGTACAAAACATGTCAAAACACATCAGTGTCCTTCTTATTCTTCAGCATCAATGGTCCACAAAACAGCGTGTTTCCAGTCGCGGTGCCATATTTGGCACTTCCTGGTCTCTGTACTTTGATTTTTTTTTTGTCTTTTTCTATGGTATTATATTTATTCAATTGGACGTACTACTGTACTGCAGCACAATGATATCTGTGTATCTGCTCTCCACAGTCGCATCTTTATTGAAATGCGTTTCATGGTGAGTTAAAGCTGGAGACACTCATTCTTCAGACAGAACATATGACTCCATATGCATTTGATAGAATATGCTTTATATTATGCTTCACATGCTATGCGGTCTTATTTATATTCTGCTGCACTGAGGCACTAGAGTCTTAAAAAAGAAAAATAAGAAACAAAAATGTGAATGATGCTGCACGTGTTCATTATATGCATTAAATAATATTAACTTGCAGATTGCAGCTTATGCACGTTGTTGTAAGTGAGATAGTATAGCCATTGTAAGTCAAACAAAGGAGCAGCTTTCATGTCTGTGTCAGTGAGAGACAAGTGTTTACACTCGGTGTCATTAATAGAGAAGTGAGACGGAGATAAAACTGCGCTCACATATCTAACCACAGTAAAGCGACAGGAAACGAGTTGTGATTAAAAAGAAAATAAAAAAAGCTGCCGTATCATCACCTTTCCAGCTGATAGGACAAAGAGCCAGGAAACAGCCGCAGCTACATTAACTTTCATGTGAAGCCGTTTTTTTTTTCTCTTCCTGGTCTCTATCGACTCATGACTGAAGCATCTGGCTGTTTAGCTGCGACCTGCTGCACCATGTTCACCAGCTGCTGCTCACTGTTTGTCATTTTCCACATTACAACTTATTGCTGTTTCTATTCTTTCTTTCTTTTTTTTTTTTGAAGTGCTGAACAGAAATTGTGACACTGTTAAGTCCAAGCCGCCCGGCCTCAGGGGGGCTGTTATTGTCGCTGCACATCGTTCTGTTAACTCTACAATAAAGGCTCGACAAAATATGAAAAACAGAAGCCTGACAGGCAAAACAGAGGGCAAAGAGGAGTCGATAAAAACACAGAAGATTAAACTTGCTGTGAGCACAAGGTAAAAAAAACAAACTTGTCTTTTAATTGAAACGGCGACAGCTGCTGGGCTGTGATCGACAACGTTTCATGTGCAAATCAAACTTCAAAACTTCCTGAATATAATTTCAGATCACGCTGGATCACACAACACAACACAACACCGCTCTGAAACCTGTGGCAACTCAACAGCGGGAGTCACTCGGGCCTCCTGGTTGTAAACTAGACAAATGTAATGTAAAATGTGTAAACACATGAAGATATCGCACACAGTTAGAGAACGAAGACAGAAGAGCAGATAAAGATAACGAATCGTTACACAAACAGCAGCGACTCCGAAGCGGCCGAGTCTGCGCTACGTCCGCACACATCATAATAATACTAATAAGCGTACAGGCGCTGAACACATGGGCAGCCGGGGCAGAACTTAACCTACCAGTCATGTTGCATGAGTTTGTGTGTGGTTAATGATTTCCCCAGGCCTCCTGCGTTGTGTGGTCCTCCTCCTCCTCCTCCTCTTCTCCTCCGCCCTGGAAGAAATAAAAAGAGGATTGTTAGGGTGGGCGAGCAGCTGAGACACAGGGAGGAGGGTAGGGAGGGAAACAGCATATAGAAAACAAACAGGGCCATACAGTACAAAAGCCAGCGGGGACACACACACACACACACACCCAGCCTCCCCTTCCCTTCCTCCAACCCTGATTCCTCCTTCATCCTTTCCTCTCCTGGAGACTTTATTTTTTTTCGCTCCTTCCTTAAAGGGATAGTTCAACATTTTGTCAAATTGGCCCATTGCCATAATCCCTATAGTCATAGCAGTAGGTTCGTTACCTTTAATTGTCGGTGCAAGCTATTTTTAGAACGGCGGAGCAGAGCCGTGAGCTGCTCAGAGCTACGCTACGGAGGCTGATGGGGTTTCATCAAACTCATCAAATACACAATCCAACAGTTGTTTTAGAGGTAAATTAATGCAAAACCACTGATGCGCGTTGCCTTCAGGGACAGTTTTTCAGCAAGCAGTCTCTGCATTTTCCTCTAAAACAACTCTGTCTGGTAACGTTCTGTTATTATCTCATAGCGTGGTGAATGTGCAGGTCACAACTTGTCCACCAGAGCGTTTTGGAGTTGTTGGATTGTGTATTTGATGAGTTTGATGAGAGAAACCAAGAAATCCCATGAGCCTCCGTAGCATAGCTCTGAGCAGCTCACGGCTCTGCTCCGCCGTTCTGAAAACAGCTTGCACCGACAATTAAAGGTAACGAACCTACTGCTATGACTATAGCGATTATGGCAATGGGCCAATTTGCCAAAATGTTGAACTATCCCTTCAACTCGTCTGTTGCTTTACTCTTCACCCCTCTACCTCTCCATCTTCCTCTTCTCTCACCGTGGCCTCAGGAGCCTCTGCTTGTTTACCTCGCAGACATGAAAGCCAAAACATTTATCTATGGGCCTGCGTCACAGTCATGCTATAATTGGTGCAGAAGCCGCCTCCTGCTGCTAGCATTACATTACATTACATTACTGGCTCTAATATCAGCGCTGCCACTCCAGACTTCACATCAGGTAGACGTATTATTATGCATGCTACAGACCTCTGCCCACTTTGATGTTTACAACCCGGCCGGCTCAGATAAGAAGCTAGCACAGCAGCACTCTTATGCTAAGCTAGGTTCAGCAATATCGAAGATTTGATTCAACTTTTTGCTTTAAATGCAGAAGTTGGATGTAATGAGCCTAGCTTAGCATGAAATAAACAGTTAAATAAAGAATTCATCCACACACCCAACTCTTATTTTCCCTATAGGTGATGTGAATATTCAAGAACATTTAGTTATCTAGTTTTATATGACAGACACGACGGTGGTGTAAATATCCTCATCTTCCTCTCAGCATGGAACAATTCCCTTAAACACCAGTGTGGTCTAGTTGCCCACATTACTCACAGCAGGGCGGCTGAATATTGAATATTTTCTTTTCTTCTTCTTTTTTTTTTTTAAATATAAGATAAAATCTTTGCTACATTTACGGAGGCAGTGTATAAAGAGTTGGCTCTGTATCAATGAGAGTCACCTGTCGCTTGTTGTTCAGCTTCGATACGACTTTTTGACTTCAGTTCCTGTCAGTTTCTATTAAGCGCAGAATGAAAAGCAGATCGGAGCCCGTACCTCACAACACGTCTATTCTCTGGTGGGGTCTATTAGGGTAATTACAGCTTCATAATGAATATATTAGCAAACGACATGGCGCTGACAAACTGTATCTTGAGCTTTTACAGGAAATTCGTCCCTGCTACAACTCATTACACTGCGTGTCTCCATAAAAATTCCACATGGACGCCGATGCCCACAAGCATTAATCGACGCGCAGGCCGCGACAGACAGCTGCTTGGCACAGAGGGAAAAAAACAGATTTAATGAGACGGTATCCACTAAACTGGAAATCTGCGAAAGTGAGAAAGGGGAAGAAGAGGAAAGGAAAGGAAAGCACCTAAAACTGTAAAGTGTTTTGAGACGGGATGGGAAAGAGGAAGCTGCTAATGTCTCTACGCTCCCACCGGAGCCTGTGTGCATGTGTGTTTGTCCTGTTTTTCTATATGTGGATGTGTATGAAACTGGGGAGTGTCTGAGTCCTGTGTTAAAACACAATGATACATATTTTACTGACTAAACTGAAGCTCTTTTGTCTGGAGCTTTAAACTCTTCATGCTATAGAAAACCACAAGACAGGAAGTGAATCTTAATTTCTCAGATATTTAATTCATTAGATTTTGACATGTTGTGGCTTTAAGCTTTATAAAAGCTTTTATCCAATGTTTCAATTGATTCTAGATTTTCCACCAAAAGAAAATCCTCTCCTTTGTCTGAAAATTTCATTTATTGTTGAGCTGCTTTTCCCAAAACAAAAATTGAACTTTCACATTCTCGTTTCCTGAGGGATAATCCAGAGAGTCTCGACATCCTGACGTGTATTAATACTGTGATTTATATTGCATTTGATCATTATCGCCTCCTCCCACTGTATCATTCATGACATGTGTGTGTATATGTGCCGGAAAAAGACGAGCAGAGGCTGCACTCTACATGCCACATGAGGGGAACTCCCCTCAGCCTGAACATAGAGAATCGATTTTCCTGTAGAAACGCCGTGGAGAGGACGAGAGGAGGAGGAGGAGGAGGAGGAGGAGGAGGAGTGAAGGAATGGAGGATAGCTGGATGGATGGTTTAATGGATAGAAGTGCAAAGAAGCGCAGGAGCCTCTAAACATGACTAATTTAGCTAATAGATGAGGTCGGAGGTCACACAGTGCATTTACACAGGGGATCTGTGAGCTGCTTGCTGGGGATTTATAGTGAAACCGCCGGGATGGATCGAGTCTGTGCAGCGTTTGACATGGGTGGAAATGAAAAGTGCATTGAGCAGAATATGGGTCAGACATTAGATCAACTGACTGAGGAGATGGGAGGTCAACAATCAACAATTTCTCCCCTGTTGCTGACAGTGTGTGTGTGTGTGTGTGTGTGTGTGTGTGTGTGTGTGTGTGACAGGGGCCGGCTCAGATCTGCCCTCCTACACTGGCAGCAGAGGGCAAAGCAGAGGCAAAGTGAGGGGGCAACTGGCAGCGCTGCACTCGGCCGAGGCTTTTTTTTTTTCTTTTTTCTCTCTCTTTTTTTTTTTTTTTTACGTCTTTGCAACAAGGCGAGCTTCAAAGTGAAGACTCTTCATTTTGCTAACTCCTCCGAGCAATGCTATCGCGGCTGCCAGCGCGGCCTTTTCACCATCCTGCCGCCATGAATAGCTCCCTTTGTCACAGTGAAATTCCACTGGCAAGTCTCGAATTAGCTGGAGGGCTCTTCCTCTGCAGGCCTGTGTGGGCAAAAAAAAAAAAAAAAAAAGGGACAGGGGCACAAAGAGAGAGAGAGGTAGCTCACTGCGAGGGGAACTGGGTAAACAATAAGGAAGCTCAATGGAGAAGCAGTCATACGATGCCCTCCTGCCGGGCCTAAAACTAACTAATATAGTTTGAGTGTTGTGAGCCGAGCGAGGGAAAAAAGGAAAAAAAATGAGGGCGAGTGAGGAGAAACTTCTCAGCTGTCATGCTGTGCTGGTTTCTCAGGGCACAAACCGGACAGGTGGTTGAGCTGTCAAAACCCCATATCACATAATTGTTGGGGAGTGGTTGACCAACAGGAAGAAGATCAATCTATAGCTGAGGACGAACCAAACGTCTTATTACTATTGATTTTTACATGTAAAAAGGTCAAATTAGTCATGATGGAGTGTTTTATTCTGAAAAGGAACAGCATGACCCTGTTGATTTCCTTGAGTTACCCATCAAGCTTCAAATATTGGCATTAAAGGGATAGTTCAACATTTTTGGCAAATTTTTAGAATAGCGGAGCAGAGCCGCAAGCTGCTCAGAGCTACACTACGGAGGCTATGAGATATGAGATAATAACAGAACGTTACCAGACAGAGTTGTTTTAGAGGTAAATTCACGCAAAACAGCTGATGCGCGTTGCCTTCTCGTAACGTTCTGTTATTATCTCATAGCGTGGTGAATGTGCAGGTCACAACTTGTCCACCAGAGCGTTTTGGAGTTGTTGGATTGTGTATTTGATGAGTCTGATGAGGGAAACCAAGAAATCCCATTAGCCTCCATAGCGTAGCTCTGAGCAGCTCGCGGCTCTGCTCCGCCGTTCTAAAAATAGCTTGCACCGACAATTAAAGGTAACAAACCTACTGCTATGACTATAGGGATTATGGCAATGGGCAAATTTGCCAAAATGTTGAACTATCCCTTTAAGATGCTACTAATGCATCGTGAGCAATGTAGTATCTATAACAGGCATGGGAAAAACCATTCCTCCTCACAGGGCCGGTGTGGCTGCAGGTTTTTGTTCCAACCAACCAAGAGGACACAGTTCGACCAATCAACTGTCTGATTAAATGAGTCAAATCCTGCAGAAAACCTGCAGCCACACCGGCCCTTTGTGGAATAGTTTCTGCCTGATCTTGCAGATTTGGAGGCAATCTTTTTATAACGTATCGAAGGCGCTCCCGCTGCAGCGTCACATCGTACCAAATGCGAGCTGAGTCTAAACCAACGGCAGCGTTCATGATGGTTTGCATCTAATTACTTGCTTGTTTTCTTTGATCTGACCTGAATTTAGACTTAGACAGAAAACTGACAGAAAACATTCATACGGTTTGAATGTGTGCTGACTAATAATAACCTGATACCGATACCTACAGCAAAGGTCGGGAGCTGCAGGTGCATCAGCAGTAAAAACAGACCGAGATGTAAACAAGCAACTTCCTGTTTCCTGTCAACAAAGCAAACACGGTAAACCATACCAGGTTGTGAGGTTACACAGGCTGTGACACCAAGACTAGAGCGACTGTCTCGTGGTTGAGAGCCTCGTACATACTGTATGAAGCGTAAACGTGGACGCACGAGTCGCAGTTTCAACCCCGGCAGCACAAACAATCAGCAACTGTGACCACGATTTCAAGCTGAGGCTTCAGAGATGAGTATCAGCAGTTCAGTATGCAAACAAAATGTTAGCAACAGGCACAATGGTGCAGAGTTATGGCGCTAAATTATGGGCAGAAAATATCATATAAAATGTCAGCACTTCCTCATTTGTGTGAAATTATGGTCCATAATTCATAAGAGTCGTTTAAGAGAACGTTTAAGGAGGACATTTCAGGAAGTTGTTTGTGAGATATTGGAGAATTGAAGAATTGGAAAAGATGGAAGAACGTTTGTAGAAATGGACGACTCTTGAAAAGATGTACCAAAAAAAAAGTAATATGCAGTATACTTTATGTCCCTTGTAATGGTGTTTTCTGTAGTACTTACAGTAAACACACAAAGAAATAGCTGTTAAGCCTTTAAACCTCTACTACGGATCGCGGTCTACATCCAGTTTCAAAGGCTATAGCGTTGATCAAAGGTCCAGCAGGTGTTTACAGATGTGCTGCTGTGAAAATGCATCTCATTTCACCTGAAGGCACCAAGAATCTTCTCAATGAACAAAACTAATTATCAGATTGTTTCAGATGAACCAAAACCAACCTGGAAGGCCTCCAGACAAACCGAAGGGGGTGAGTCTTTGATAAGGTCCTTCAAAAGGCCGAGTCTCGTGCCACGAATGATCGTTTGATGCCTATCTGACCGCTCCTGCCCACCACCACCACATCGTCACACTTTCAAAGGGAGGCTGTAAAACCTGCCTTGTAAATATAGCTTGATGATGTTTTAACAATCTGACCAAAAGCTCTTGTGGAGGCACGTTCTTGGGTGCCAATTAAGCATTTCAGCGTTTCACAGCCTTACTATTTTCAGTCCAACACTGAAAACAATCATTAGTTGATGCAAGAAAGAAAAAGAAATGAACAAAAAGGGGGAAAAGCCTTTTCACACTGAAGCGACAAGCCGAGGCATCTCAATTAGAAGTCTTGTGGCGAAGTTCTACATTTGAGACGTCTTTGATGCAAGCTACAAGAGAGGGTTGTTTTGTACCATATGTGCTTCCGCCGCTTCCTCCCAGTATCTTCAAAAAAAAAAAAATGCCAGTGAAAGTACGAGCAGTAAGATCTCACCAGATAAAATACCCACAGTGGACTGGAGGAAGTCTAAAACAGAAGCAGAAGACGTCTTCCCACTTCAGAAGACGTCCAACTGAAAACATCTTGAGGGTAAATTCTGTCAGTGGGCCCCAAGTTCACCATTACACCCCCCCTACCCCCCCATACCCCCTCCTCTCTGGTGGCAAATGTAAGGCTTTGAACTGCAGGCTGGGAGGGGTGTGGGGAATTCACTGGCCTGTCAGGACTATGAGTGATGGTGGATGGAAAAGATCAGATCCTGCCTCGCTGCTCTGCCTTCGGGGAGACGACGATCTTCTGACGAGCCAAACATGGCCAACTCTTAAAGAGCTCCAGCTCCACTTGTGCGCAAAAAGGTCATTTTCACCAAATTACTTATACTTATTTCAGCAACAGACGTCATAATTGATGATAAGACTGTCGGGGAGGGGGGGAAAGTTTGGGAAACAGATGTCTCCAGAAATACTTTTGAGGTGTCTCTTAAAAATGCGATATTTCAAACTGCCATGGTTTTGATGGACCAGTTGTCAGGTCTGGAAACTCCAGCCAAGATCCCACTCATCCACTTAGCAACAGCAGCAGCAGCAGCAACGCATTGCATCATGGATATTCTTGTGTCTCGTCTGTGGGAAAGGGCTCAGAACCAATCCGGTATGAAGCGGCTTGCCTTTGCCGAGTTCACATGAAAACAGGGCTCTTCACCAGCGCTCGTATCCCACTCATCTGCACCTTCACACCAGCTCCCCCTCACATGGCACCTCACTCTGAACCAACTCTAAATAAGTAGTTAGTTTAGTTAGTTACGATCCAACATCCAAAGAAACTTTTTGATCTTTTTTTCTTTTTGGATGAAGACTGAGCACCAACAACTCGACCCACACAACCGATTGGCATGAAGGAAAAATACTATCAGACGACTGCAGCGGTTTATGAGCTTCAGTGCCAGCAGCCGGAGGGAGAACACACACTTTACTGAGCCGAACAACAAAAGAGAAAGTTACTCATTGTTAGGAGTGAAGATGTGTGTGACGTATGGATTCAAGAGTGGTGTGTATCCTATAAGCTTCATATGATTAACCAGTAATTCATCGCATGGAGGAGGATTGGTTTCAGGAAATAGCATCAAATTATGTGTCTAATAATAAAAGGCAGAAGTCAGATTGGTGCAGAAATGAGGCGTCCGTTGTTCAGACAAGTTCAAAGTCTCACAGGCCGAGAGCGTCACTGTCACTTCGGCTCGTTGGTTTTAGTTTGGTCCAATTAAAAATCCTCTGAATCTTCATGAAACGCACGCACACATGAGTTTTTCACTTGTCAGATTCATGTTTCAGTCACACTTTAAATGTGAAACCACGACTATGAAATTCTTAATTCAAGCATCAAGTCGATTTTATTCACACAAAATCCAATTTAGGTTGTTGTGTGAGAGGAATGATGCAGAAATTGGAGTGTTCTCAGCTGATAATAATCAGTTTTATTGACTATATTACTATATATTGACTTTATAGACTGGCTCAGGAGGTAGAGCGAGTAGTTCACTAACCACAAGTCTAAGTGTCTAAGTGTCCTTGGTCCAGACACTGAACCCACACTTGCATTAGGTGTGAGAATGTGTGTGAATGAGTAGATTTCCAGCACTGTGTGTGAAAAGGTGAATGTGACACACGGTGTAAAGCGCTTTGAGCAGTCCTACAGACTAGAAAAGCGCTATAAGTGCAAGTCCATTTTCTAGCGCACCGCTTTTCATTGAAAAAAAAACACTTGCACACCACCGCAGCTGAATAAGCAGGCAGTTAAACAAAACAAAAAAAGGCAGTTAAACAAAATTTAAAAAATCATGTAGGCAGCTTTATGTCGCGCACAACAACAACCAACAACAACCAACCAGGAAAAAAATTAAAACTGTGACTGAGCAGGACTAGGATGGTGTCGTTTTCCTCCCTATTGTTTAACGGACAGTAGGCTACAGTATTTAGTGTGAATGCTGAAAGCACACGCCAAGCACAGGCCATTAAATTTGTAAAAAGTTCAAAATACCTTCAGCGAGCATTCAAACAGCTTTGATTTAGCACAGTACACTTATGAGACTGTGTGCTCTCTGTGGCCTAGTGGCAGAGTAAAGGTTTCCTGACCATAAGGTCATGGGTTTGATTCCTGCCTCTGTCATGTCTTTGCATGTCGCATCACCACTTGCACTCTTTGTGCAATGGCTTTCAGCATTCACACGTATTTCCTTCAGGAAATGCATTTTCTAGTTTCTTTTGCACTCATAGGAGTGTATGTTACCAAAAAGAAACAACTGATTTACAGCTTGTTGTTTATATCCCTGCTGTTCTGTGGACTCATTCCTGTGCATGAGCGTCTGTCAGTGAATACAGATTGCTGCAAAGCATTTCCCTCCTCCTGTGATTTTATTTATGACAAGAAAAACATGAATGACGCCATCAGCGACTAGTCGACTTTGATCGCACTTCTAAAAATGAACTCTTGGCTTTCTCTTTATGACTGGATGAACTTTGAACTTTGAGTGTCGGTCTGGACGTCACCTCACCGGAGAGAGAGAGAGTGAGAGAGTGGAGTTAAAGGTTCAGCCCGGTCTCAGCCACACTCTGCTATGTCATTGCTTCTGCGGTCCAGAGTGCGTGTCAGCACAGGCATCATCGTCGTCATCCTTAAAACCACATCGTGATGGCCTTTTCATGACAGCAGCTGCGCGCACACACACACACACACACACACACACACACACACGTAAAGGTTTCGTTTAGGGAAATCCGTGCCGGCCATCTGGAACTGATGGAAGTTAGGGACAAAAAAATGTTCCTTCATGGTGTTTTAGCTGTTTCATGTAGCTGAAAACAAAACATGTTCTGGGTTCCAGCGCTTTCTTCAATCAGACTATAAAGCTTCAGATGTAGCCCTAAAACATCAGGAATCAATTCTTAAGCCATGTGCAATGACTGTGACCGCAAGATTCAGACCGAAAACTGTATTATTCACACGTACACGGACATGCACGCCCCCCCGAAGCCCGAAGCCCGAAGCCCGAAGCCCGAAGCCCGAAGCCCGAAGCCCGAAGCCCGAAGCCCGAAGCCCGAAGCCCCACACATGAACTGGAGTAAATGTCCTTCAGGCCATCTGTGTGTCAGTCCATTCAGGTTGGGGGAGGGAGGTGGCATCGTGTTCGTGGTGTCACTCCAAGGGTGGTCGTTTGGACCCGGTGAAAGACTGGACACACAGCACTCAGAGAGGAAGACGAGCAGAGACAGAGATGATGATGAGGAGGAGGAGGATAACGACACAGAGGGAGATGACGACAAAGATAGACGGGCACCGAGACTGAGAGAGCGCGAGGGACACAAGGCCTCGTTGATAAGAGGCTGCACAGCTGGATGGTTCAAGGAGACGCTGGGGGGAGGAGGGGAGGGAGGGAGGGGAGGGCTGAGAGAGAAGGTCACGGCAAACAGGAAGGAGACAATGCAACAGGGCTTGTCAAAATGAAAATTTACTGTCGGTCAAGCTGCAGATCGCTTTTCCTCCAGTGCCCTCGCTGCTGAATTTGCATGAAGTATGTGTTGGGGAAGGGGAAAAAAAAAAAAAAAAGAGCAAGGGACGGCGTGGAGGGTGAGGAGAGAGCAGGAGAAACTGGAGAGAGACGGAGAGAGAGAGAGGGGTTGGAAAGGGATTAAAATATTTTTCCGGGTCCAATGGAAACAGATGGGATCTATAAAATGAGAATATAATGTCCTGTGCAATGAGAGGCATTTAATTGCGAGTCCAGATCCTGCGAATGCGACTCAAGCGTCTTTTAATTACAGGACTTTAAAAACAGGTTAGTGTCATTTCCCTCACAGGTTTTAGATTTCTTTAAACAAATACCAAACAGGATTCAGACCGAGTTGTTTCCACCGTATTCTCCCTCTCAGTCTCACTCAGCATCAGCGAGGCCACGCAGGCGTGAACAAAGACACAATACCACCGGGTCCCACCGGTAATTAGGACATTACTGCGTGTGTGTGTGCCCCTGTTGTGCTGCCGATGCACACAATTATCATATCTGAAATATGTTTATCATGTTTCAAGCTACAGAACGTTCTCTGTCGACGTTTTCTCCCCCGACGAGAGGAGGTCGGTTCAGGTGAAGTTTCAGATTTGAGCGATGCAAACCTCTCTATACTGACTGTCTGTCACTTATTTCAAATGTGTGATGTGACCAAGTCCAGAAATAGTCCGACACATAATAAAAATAATAATAACCCACAGGAAGACGACAGCGTGTGGTTTTCACACTTTGGTTGTTGTCTGGATTAAATTCACAATCAAAGGTGTTAATTAGTCCGAGCTGCAGCTCCATGTCTCATGTTTGTACAGTATGTGTGTGAGTGACCTGCAGGCTATTCCTGGTCTGCAGTTGTGCTTTAACCCTCCTGTTGTCTTTCTGGGTCAAATTGACCCAGTTTGTTCCCTTCCTCCATCCTTCCTTCTTTCCTTCCTTTCTCCCTTCCTTCTTTACACAATCCTTTTTCCCTACCTTCCTTCCTTCCTTCATTCTTTCCCTTTGTCCATACTTCTTCCTTCCTCTTTTGATCCAATTGACCCTCCATCTTTCTTTCCTTCATTTTCCCTCCCTTCTTTCCTCCCCTCTTTCCCTTCTTCCTTCCTTGAACAAATCGTTCCCTCCTTCCATCTTACCGTCCTTCCTTTTTCCCTTCCTTCTTTCCACTATCATTTTTCCCTCCCTCCCTTCATTCCCTCCCTTCCTTCCTTCTTCCTTCCTTTTTGACCCAATCTGTTCCCTCCCTCCATCTATATTTCCTTCCTTTTTTCCCTTCCTTCTTTACTCCCACCATTCCCTTTGTCCTTCCTTCCTTCCTACTTTTCCTTCCCTCCTTCCTTCCTACTCTTCCTTCCTACTCTTCCTTCCTTCCTTCCTTCCTTCCTTGACCCAGGTGGACAACAGGAGGGTTAAAAAAAACAAAACAGACTTGTCGCCATCTTTAGCATATCATATCATGCATTTGAAGTGAAGCGTCCCATCGACACAGAGTCAAGGAGGACGAGGAGGAGGAGGAGGAGGGAAGAGGAAGGAAGAAGCTCCACAGGTGCACGACGACGACAACAACAGCTTGGCCCCGACCAAAGCTGCAAGGAGATGCATTAAATCAGGCCGGGGCCACAGAACAGAAGCTATCATCGTGGGCTAAATGCGATTAGTGTCCGGTGGTAATCTAGGGGCCTATTCATTCCTGCTTAGAGTAGGTGACACATCTGATTCACAGGATTAGTCCACCTCTCCTGGCACAGTGCAGAGACAGAGGAGGAGGAGGAGGAGGAGGAGGAGGAGGAGGAGGAGGAATGGAGGAGGGAATCAAAGGGCCAACGTTAGAGGGGGAGAGGAGGCAAAAAAAGTAAAAGGGAGGAACTGCGTGGAAGAAGAGGAAGGGATATCAAAGAAACAGAAAGGGGAGCAGGAGCCGTGAGCCCAACACTCTTCCATAATTAAAGCAGACAGTTCCTTTGTGCAGCCATGTGATTAACATAACCCAGCACACTGCAGGGGCCACTGCTGCGCTCGCTCCATCGCTCCGTCGCTCCGTCGCTCCGTCGCTGCTTCAGCCGCCGCTACAGAACAGAACATACGACGTGATGAGGTCTGGAGACGCGGGGGCCGTTTGATGCCGTTTGATGCCGCCGCACGACGACACGACGACATCTAAAACTTTCCCCGACTGGAACTTCACCAGCTGATTAACCTGTTTAGAAAACGCAGCTTCTCCTTCTCCTCCACCTTCTTCTACCTCTTCTTCTACTCCTTGTTGTTCTCCTTTTCCTCCTTCACCCTCACCTTCTTCTCCTCCTTCTTCTACCTCTTCTACTCCTTCTTCTCCTCCTTGTCCTTCACCTTCTTCTACCTCTTCTACTCCTTCACCTTCTTCTACACCTTGTTCTTCTCCTTCTTCTCCTCCTTCACCTTCTTCTACTCCTTCTCTTCCTTCTCCTTCTTCTACCTCTTCTACTCCTTCTTCTCCTCCTTCTCCACCTTCTCTTCCTTCTTTCACCTTTTTCTACCTCTTCTTCTCCTCCTTCTCCACCTTCTTCTCTTCTCCTCCTTCTACCTCTTCTACTCCTTCTCCTTCTTCTACCTCTTCTTCTCCTCCTTCTCCACCTTCCTCTCGTCTCATCCTTCTACCTCTCCTTCACCTTCTTCTACCTCTTCTACTCCTTCTTCTCCTCCTTCTCTTTCACCTTCTTCTACCTCTTCTACTCCTTCTTCTCCTTCTTCTCCTCCTTCTTCTACCTCTTCTACTCCTTCTCCTCCTCCTTCTACCTCTTCTACTCCTTCTCCTCCTTCTCCACCTTCTTCTACCTCTTCTACTCCTTCTTCTCCTCCTTCTCATTCACCTTATTCTACAGCTTCTACTCCTTCACCTTCTTCTACCTCTTCTTCTCCTCCTTCTCATTCACCTTATTCTACCTCTTCTACTCCTTCACCTTCTTCTACTCCTTCTCCTTCTCCTCCTTCTCCCTCTTCTACTCCTTCTCCTCCTTCTTCTACCTCTTCTACCCCTTCACCTTCTTCTACCTCTTCTCCACCTTCTTCTACCTCTTCTACTCATTCTTCTCCTCCTTATCCTTCACCTTCTTCTTCTCCTCCTTTTCCACCTTCTTCTACCTCTTCTACTCCCTCTTCTCCTCCTTCTCCTCCTTCACCCTCACCTTCTTCTTCTACCTCTTCCTCTTCTTGGCTTAGATAAGTCTGTAGTTGGGTAGAAGGAACAGCTGATAATGTCCTGTGATTGGTAAATAAAGTGTGGTTGTAAAAATCTAAAATTTTCTTGGCTCTGACCTCAGCAGGTGCGTTAACCGAAGCAGGAAAAAAAAAAACCACATGCGTGTTGATAAATAAAGCCTGTACACGCATGTATACATATAAACACGCAGCGTGCCGCCGCCATCGGCTTTCCATTAGAGCGATGGTGTTTTAATGCACAATAAGAGGAGTTAGTGGTTGAGGGCACCAGACCAACAGACCATGTGACCAAACGATGCCACATGTGGCTCTGGGTCTGTTATCTCTCACTCTGCTCCATCTGCAACCGCTTTTACCGCCCAGACGCTGCTTTTGTTTTGAAATTGAAGCGTTCCCTCCTCTCCACCGCAGATAAATAACACGGAGGTAGATCGGAAAGCAAGATTCAGATTCAGATTCAGATTTGCACGTTGTTGTTTGCCGTGCGATTGCTCTGGAGTCGACAACAACGAGAGGCTGTGGCATAACTCATCAGAGCTGCGTCTCCAGCTGGGTTCAAAGAGTCGGCATGGATACAGATGCTGGAGGTGGGAATCTAACAGATATCTCATGATAAAATATTACCGTGGTATTTTGTTGGAGATGGTATCACAGACACCACGATGTGTGTGTGTGTGTGTGTGTGTGTGTGCAGCGGCAGAGATAAGCAAATCCCAAATATGGCAGAATCATTGTAACAGCAGTAATGATGCACCGGGGTTTTCGACATAACAAGGAGCTCTAATGGATATACACACACACACACACATTGAGCTTTGAAACACACACACACCTGCACCATCACTTCAATGTCAAGCAGCCATTAAACCGCTCAGTGTTTACCTTCCAGAGAAGCAGCAGTGAGGAGAACACATGAAACAGAAACAGAGCCAGTGACTGTATATAAAGACATTGATTTTTTGTCCCAAACTAAAACTTGAGCAGCACTTTACTTTTCTTTGGTTTGACATTTTATATCATCAATATCAATACCATAATCCCGTGCGTACAGTATTAGGCTGCAGCCACAGGTCAGAGGAGTGAAGAAAAAGCAGGAAATTATTCTGAATGACGCAAAAACATTTGAATAAATGTAGGTTTTATTTTGTTTGGTTCATTTATTCTTATAAAAGATGTGTCAAATGAGTGAAAATACAACTAAAACTGCCCATCTGTATGCACAGGACGGCCAAGAAGTCCAAGATTCATTGCAATAATCTTCAAAAGATGAAGCCGTCATTTAGACAGAAAACCAGTACAGCGGCTGTGGGTTGATACAGATATGACGCCGTCATGGGAACAACGCACACAAAGACTTCTGCAAAATCCTTTCAAGCTTCACACTTCTATGTATCTTTCCCTTTTCTTTCCTCTGTGGGTTTTCCCCATTCTCTCAGCGCTGACAGAGGCACTGTACTGTAATGCAATGTAATGTAAAGTAAGGCTTGTGAGGCAGCGCTTCTCTCATTCTCTTTTTTTTTTTTTTTGCATGCAGCCTCTTGTACTGTAGCTGTCGTACGGTCCCTGTAGATACAACTACACACCGAGGCAGAGGCAGATGAGAGGGAGAGTGTCAACGAGCAAGAAACTAATTCGAAGGGTGTCAAAGAGCAGCAGCGGTGAGAGAGAGAGCAACGGGATCATTAAAGAGGAAGAGGGTGTTGGAACTGAAACCCCTCCTGATTGTAAGGGAATTAAATAGTGTATAAACATACTGTTAGCTCACTGGTTAATCTCATTTGTGTGGTTTTTGCAGGTGTATCTGTGCTGGATTATTATTTCTTAGGGCAGATTTAGGAACTGGCAACTTCACAATGTGCAGAACATAATATATTACGCAACTTCACAATTTTTTGGGGGTCGATTTACATCAGATCTCACCAGCTTGTGTTATCTAAGGGACAAACTGTCACACAGTGGTGATATCCAGAAGCTGGTTTCTGGTCATTTGCATGACAATGAAAGCGATTCTGAATGGATGTAAGATGAGAAGTTGTATTATTGCTGCACTTCTGGGACGAGATATTGCCATGGCTTTGCCGTAGGCGCCGTCAGCCTAGTACTCTCACAATCACTGCAAAACAGATCCAGTGCAGCAGCAGCAGCAGCAGCAGCGGTGGCGGTGGTGGCGGTGGTGATGGATGCACGGAGGAGGTCTACCCCGGAAACACCGTGCCAGGAAAAACAAAAGCCGCCTGACAAAACCAAATACAGTCGCTGTGGTGTCTGCGCAGCCTGATTGGCCATTGTGTGCAGCTTCTAGTGCCAGTGTGGGAGATTTCTGCAAATTGCCTCGACTACAACAACTGGAAAGACGGGAGGGATTTCTACTGATGACATTTCTTCTCGAATGAGAAAATCTGCAGATTTTCCTTGTTACTAATGTTTTCAGTCAAATATCTTAGACATGAATTAGTGTGTACTTATACTAGTACTCTATATTGTACCTTATATCTGACGTTCTTATTTTGATTGAGGTTTTCCTTCCTCCCTTTGTTCTTCTTGATCTTCCTGTCCAGTTCGTTGTATCCACATATATTTTGTTGTATATTTGGGCTTAATTGTTTGACATATGGTTGGATCACACTCCACCTGGAGCCCATTGCCTTGAGTCCACCTATATCTGGTTTAGGATATTTAGGATTCATGGTGTGACATTTTAAAAGTACATTCCTACTTCCTGAAGAAGATCTGTTTTAGATCGAAACATTGACCTTGTCTTTTTTAATCTTTTGGGAGCCTTTACCGGTGTGCATACAGTACATTTTTTCCTCTTTCACCTTATTTTGCACCACACTGGATGTCCCTGCACTATTCCACCCAGATATCTCAGACATGACATGCAATTTAAAGACCTCTCCTCGGCGCATAGACGACAAATAATCAATTAACCGAAGGAAAAAGCATCAATAATTGAAAGGAAGATTGGAGCCGCAGCGAGGGACCGAAGCATCACATCATCTGTTCCACCTTAAGAATCGACCTAACGCTCTGCAAACATGTAGAAAGCCTGCTGCAGTCCATAGATTACATCTCATACAACACAAACGCCTCCTGTATGGAAACGGTTTAGCTCTTTCATTCTCTCATTTGTCGTTATGTTGCACAAGATGAACTCTGCAGCAGTAGACACACCCTTCTTTGTCTGAGCTTGTTTTAATGCCACCTACAGTATAGTATAGTACTGTATGTACCGGACCATGACATTGTGCTGTGCTACAGTCCCAGGCCTCTGTAATCCTGTCTCAGGCTCTGGTGGAGGTGGTGGAGGTGGGGGGTGGGTGAAGGGGGGGTGTCCACCTGGCTGCCTGGACGTCTACGGCTCTGATGTGAGAGCACATTGTCCCGGCTGGAGACACGAAGCCAGACGATCTGCAGCGTGAACACAGAGGAGATCTTCATCCAGACACCGCTCTGACAGATGGTGTTACAGCCGGAGGAGGAGGAGGAGGCGCTTCACCGTGTCCAACAGTGTTAAAGGTGGAGATCACCCAGTCCTAAACCCCCCCACCCACCCCAACCCAACCTGAGGTGAGATGGGAACTCCCCTTGTGGTGCAGTATTTATTTATCTTCTTATATTATTTCACATTTTTACCCTCCTCATCCTCTCTTTTCCCCTTCTCCCTTTACTTCTTTTTAAAGCAAAGAAGACATATAAATAGCATAAGTGGTTAATGTGATGTCTTATTATCAGTTTTGTGCTCTATCAGTGGTTTATTGTTTGGGAGGGTATCTCCTTCTCTTTGTATTATCTAGTGTGTCCAATATCTTTGTTGTTGTCGATGAGTTAAAAATAAGAATAATTATGATTAAAAAAACAATAAAGTACATGTTTCATCCTGCAAAAAAAAATATATATATATAGATGGAGAAGATCATTTGAGGGTTGATAAAAGTGAATCCCACACACTTCCCACTGTGGATGCAACAGGAAGAAAGTCTAATTTGATTCATTTGAAAAAAGCTCAACATTTTGGGAAATAATTTTGAAAACGATGATATCAAATCTTAACAATGATATGAAGATGAGCCAGTGATGCAGTGGCACTGTGGTCTGGTGCAGACCCTGTGTGATATCAACAGGAGCCATGTGACAGTTTCACACTGGCGTCTGGTGAATCGTTGAACTCGTAGAAGAAAATGCAGCAAGAAGATTTAAATCATGATAATTAGTCGTCATGGTGAATAAAGAGGAGGAGGCACGTGTGGATGTGTTATTTTTAAATCAACGGCTCGTCTGCTCCGCTGCGGTTACAAACAGACCGTGGTGAAGTCATTTCAGAGCCGCTGATGTTAATGTACGGAACTAAACGGGGACTTTTCCAGAGTTACAGTATTTTTCAAGGTTCGAGGTGGAGAAACAACAGCTGCGTTCATTCAGTCAATACCAACAATAGACACTGTTAATGACGTTTCTGCACCTACACAGGTGTAGAGAGGGCAGGTGTGAAGGTGGAGGGGGGAGGAGGGGGAGGGGGGGGGGCAGGATGGGACGGCTGCCAGTTGCAGCAGGAACATTATTACCCAGCCTGGAGCCACATGACCTCATGTCCCGGCTCGTCTCCTCCAGTGGAGAGGTCACTGTCGATCCATAAAGCATTCTGGGAGACGGACAAGCTGCTCGCTGCAGGCTGACCTGGGGTCAGTCAAATTTTTGGACTAATGTTGCTGCTTATAAAAAAAGGAGATGGGAGGATGGACCGACAGTTCCCCCCCGGTGATGTTGTTCCTGGAAAACTGTGGATTCAGTGACCTCTGCCTGAGTCCTTCAGCACCTCCTCATGTGAGGAGGAGGGGGGGGGGGGTCAGGGCAGCACTAAATCTCCCCCCTAAGATATACAGTACAAGACAAACTGAGCCTACCAGTGCCAGCACAGAGAGGTGGAGAAATGTATTTGATTACATCATTCTTGATTTATTCCACCATTTTCAAAACCATTTCCTGGCTGCAGCTTTTAATATTGAAGAAATGTCTTTGATTAAATATTCACTCAATTCAGTGGGTGTATGAGACAGCTCCAATGGCATTTAGTTTGCACTCTGTACAGTATGTTGTTGTGAGCAGAGCAGGAATGTGCAACATCAAGTTAAAGGGATAGTTCAACATTTTGGCAGATTGGCCCATTGCCATAATCCCTACAGTCATAACAGTAGGTTCGTTACCTTTAATTGTCGGTGCAAGCTATTTTTAGAACAGCGGAGCAGAGCCGCGAGCTGCTCAGAGCTACGCTATGGAGGCTAATGGGATTTCTTGGTTTCCCTCATCAAACTCATCAAATACACAATCCAACAACTCCAAAACGCTCTGGTGGACAAGTTGTGACCTGCACATTCACCACGTTATGAGATAATAACAGAATGTTATGAGACAGAGTTGTTTTAGAGGTAAATACAGAGACTGCTTGCTGAAAAACTGGCCCCAACGGGCACGCGCATCAGCGGTTTTGCATGAATTTGCCTCTAAAACAACTCTGTCTGGTAACGTTCTGTTATTATCTCATAGCGTGGTGAATGTGCAGGTCACAACTTGTCCACCAGAGCGTTTTGGAGTTGTTGGATTGTGTATTTGATGAGTTTGATGAGGGAAACCAAGAAATCCCATGAGCCCTACTGCTATGACTAAAGGGATTATGAGAATGGGCCAATTAACCAAAAATGTTGAACTATCCCTTTAAGACATGTCGACTATAGAAGCATGTGAATCAGAGGTCGTTGACACTGGGAAATATAATCCATAATATTTCCTGTCACAGCGAATACGCTGCTGCAAAATCAATTCTGAAAGGAATCAGGATAAACACGAGCACAGTAAATAAACGGTGTAGTAACACACACACACACACACACACAGAAACACACACACACAGGCTGCAGTGTGAGTTTCAAGTTTCCCAGTGAAAGACGTTCAGGCGCTTAGCTGCAGCTTGATGAACGTGCGGCAGCCAAAAGTTCTCCAGCTGATCTGGACTAACTTTGACTTTGTCATAAGTTCAAGCCAACCCCCCCCCTCCCTCCCCTCCCCCCCCTCCCCCGGTGCTCCTCGCCAGATAAGCACAACAACACTGGAGTAGCGGAGGCCTGGCGGGGGAACAGACAAGCAGCAGGAAAAAGCGTCAGTGCTGCTGGCAGCCTCGCGCTCTGCTCCGACCCGCCGCTCTGCCAAATTCTCGGCTTGTGTACATGTGCTTTTTTTTTTTTAAAGCAGAGCAACAACAACAGTAGCAGCAGCACGGGGACGGATACTGAGCAGCAACACACCGACTGTGTCCTGCAGGTACGCACCAACCATGCAACACTGTGCATGTGCATTCTTCATGTCTTTACGGTACCTGCAGCAGCCGGGACAGAGAAAACTCATTTCCCATGAGCCTGTGGATTATTTCATACAGTCAACTTGGGGAAAAGCTTCTTTTTTAAATTGCTTTTTGTTATTAAACAGCTGAAGTTGAGGGAAATCGACCATGACGAATTGCTCTTAAGCTAAATGACTGGGAGTTATTCACAGTTGAGCTCAGTGGATCACATGATATACGAAGCCACCGTCCCTCTTTGTTAAATATCCACCGCTGTACGTGCAAGGAGCCGAACCTGAATTAAGAAAGCTATACGGCGGCATCACAGAAAAACGTGACGCCCGTTCTCAAAGTGCATAATTCATGGCTCAACATATGAGCTGCCATGTTTTGGTGCGGATCGGGTGTCTCCGGCAGAAGAGGACGCTCCTCGAGGAGTAACTGTACGCTGTCTGCCTTTGTGCTGGGAGAACTGGAGATGTGACAGCTCATATGATCTGTGATCAAATCCGTGATAAAGTCAAAAACATTTTCTCTGGACCCCCCGGATCAGAAAAACCTGCTGCTGGTGTGTGTGCTCTCTGACATCTGATAATGATGTCTGCCGGGAAAAAACAAAGAGCTCATCTACTCATTTGAAGATATCAGACAGTTCATCTGCCAGCTGAGGAATGTTAAAGGGAAAGTTCAACATTTTGGCAAATTGGCCCATTGCCATAATCCCTATAGTCATAGCAGTAGGTTTGTTACCTTTATTTGTCGGTGCAAGCTGTTTTAGAACGGCGGAGCAGAGCCGTGAGCTGCTCAGAGCTACGCTACGGAGGCTCGTGGGATTTCTTGGTTTCCCTCATCAAACTCATCAAACACACAATCCAACAACTCCACAACGCTCTGGTGGACAAGTTGTGACCTGCACATTCACCACGCTATGAGATAATAACAGAACGTTACCAGACAGAGTTGTTTTAGAGGTAAATTAATGCAAAACCGCTGATGCGCGTTCCCGTCAGTGGCAGTTTTTCATCAAGCAGTCTCTGTATTTACCTCTAAAACAACTCTGTCTGATAACGTTCTGTTATTATCTCATAGCGTGGTGAATGTGCAGGTCACAACTTGTCCACCGGAGCATTTTGGAGTTGTTGGATTGTGTATTTGATGAGTTTGATGAGGGGAAACCAAGAAATCCTTGCACCGACAATTAAAGGTAACGAACCTACTGCTAAAACTATAGGGATTATGGCAATGGGGCAATTTGCAGCAAAAATTTTGAACTATCCCTTTAAAGGTTGTAAGGCAGTGAATCTGAGATGGTTAAAATGGTTAAAAAGGAAAAAAAATAGAGGTTGAAATTCAAAGAGAAATGTCGGCGACCACAACAGACCTGTAGGACACTCTGTGGTAGTTGGTGTTAAACTGTGAAGCTGCACAACGACTAGAAGATTTCCAAAGCGCCTGATGCAACAGCCCTCAGTGCAGTGTGAGAGGCCTTTGTGCAGCTTCACACATTACTCATTCACTCTGACATTGTGTTCATGTTTAGTGGTGTTGATGGGGGGGGGTTATTTATTTTGTTAAGTAGTAAGTGAAGAAGCCTCCCTGCCTGTCACCGTCCTGTTAGCTTCAGCAGCTTCTGAGCTACACACGGCCGTTGTGTCTTTATCATCATTCTGACCATTTCCTGTTTGGGCTGAAAGGGGTGTGTAGGGTTGTTCTTTTTTTGGTTTTGTTTTGTTTTGTTTTTTTCCAGCCATACACAAATCAGTTAAGAGTCACACGGTTCAAAGTTGTGGTAACACTTTCTGTAAGTAGCATTTCACACAGGAAACATGCAGCGATCCACACATGTTGATATTCTGCGGTCGGCGTTTACCATGAATGTTGATACGTAACTTTCTAGAAATGTTCGTAACCCCTTAAAAAACAAAGCTCCGAGTCGTCAGGCAACACAAACACAACAACAACAACAAGAGAAGTATTTGAATAGCTGAGATGTGGAACAGACCAACCAGTGAACTGTTGACTCCTTCGACCAAAGAAGACAGCCTCTAATGTAATAATAGTGGAAAAAATGCGATTGCTAAACAAGTTAGGAACGGTCTGTTAACCGTGTTTGGCTCTCAGCGTGGACCACAATGAGCTCAGGCAGGATAAACACACTCGGATTTACATTTGGTGTAAACGGAGCCGGAGCAGAAGCAGATGATGGATGGACGGATGAAGACGGACGCTCACACATCCCAGGTGTAATGTGATTTAAATGCATGCAGAGTCATGAAGTTGACTTTTTTTCTTTTTTTTCTGGGGAACGGAAGTGCAAGTGTTAAGTGAACCGGTCCGTTTTGCCGTACACAGAGCGAGTCGCTGCCAGGACGTGCGGGAGCTGGCTCGGCTGCAGACACGCCAAGACAACACATCCGCTGCGCACATGTGTTTCTTGGGCCCTCGGAGGAGCCACCAAACTGGAAATCCGAACCAGACCAAACACAATGGACGACCACAGATGCCTGCTATAGAGGGATGAATGAGCGGGGCGGTCGAGGCAGAAGGAGGAGGAGGGAGAGGGGGGGGGATAAAGGATGGCGCCGCAGCCAAACTCACTAAATCACCGGACTAATGTGCAGCAGGCTTGTCATCTCTGCATCTCACACATGCACACGCTAAAAAAATAAAAAAAATAAAAAAGCTGTCTCTGCAACACGCTACGTCTTATTTACATGTGGCCACATAAAAGCGGAGCTGACGAAGCCCAGTGTTGACAGGGCTTAGAGAGATCTTAGCGCCACGCTATGCTCTGACACAGTAAAACTATTTAGAGGCGAGTTGGGGTTGATTAGCACTCGCCGACCGGTCACACGTGATGCGTTGGAGGGAAAAACGAAAGATGAGGGCGAGACGATGAGGCTGCGAGGTCAGGCCGAGGTGGAGGGAAGGCAGACGAGTCACAGGGGGAACTCAGATGAAGACAGGAAGAGTAGGAAGAGAAAGCAATCCTCTACCCGACTCAGCTCCTGGCTGCAGGATACACGACATCTGTAGAACAAATTTCTTTCCACTTGACTTTGTTTTTTCTTTTTTTTCTTTCTCTCTCCCTCACAAAAAGAGGAGACTCACGATTTTGGAAGAAGACGAAGAAGAAAACAACGGGCAAAGAGACAAAGCGAGAGTGTGTTGCACTATACACAACGTACACAGGAATACAAAACACCACTGATGCAGCTTCATCTCTCCCAGGGCTCCACCTCTCTAAATATTAAAAGACCTGCACTTCATTCTAGTGAAAAGTAAAAGTAAAATGACGTAAAAACCTGAACAGGAACGAGGGCCGAGGCAACTTTTCGCAAAATAAGTTGAGTGAAAGTGGAAAGTTCAGGAGAATGTGGCACAGTTTTGACTTTCTGTGTCGGGGGGATCTGAGGCTGCTGAGGAAACTGGAAGATGCTCTGTACTGTAACAGGAAAAAGGGGGTTTTGTCTCCTTTTTCTGTATCTTGTGTTGATTTTCCTTCCTGTTTCTCCACCGGAGCAGGAAGTAGCTGCTCCACAATGTTCATGTTTCTATGAGCTACTGCACGAGCTCTGTTGAAAATGGCATCGGAGCGCGAGCAGCGTGTCACCGATACACAGATGAATGTGAAGCATTAAAGTCATTCTTTCTGAGGGGTAATGAGATTTTAAGTGTGGGGGGGGGGGGGTTGGGTGGGGAGTGATGGCGGCGGCTGCAAACCCGACCATCCCTGAAGGAGAGCTGCAGTGAGAGTGATGCAGGTCAGAGAGGTTAGTTAAACGCTGCCGGACCATTTATCAGGTAGAGACAAAAATGGAGCAAAGTGGACGAGAGAGGAAATGACAGACAGGGAAGGAGGAAAGAGAGAAATGGAGGGAGGGGGGGGGCGATATCTGACAGTGTTTTGGGGGGACAGGTTGTCAGTGACTTGATTGTCAGCCTCCTCCTCTTCTCCACACACACACACACAAAGACACACTCCCCGGGGTCAACATGTGGGGGTGACAGACGCGGAGCGAGGGGCCGGGGGCCGGGACGGGGCCGTCTGTAGTTGATTTAGGATTTTTGAACACGAGCCAAAATTCCTGAAGGAACACAGTAAGCAAAAGGAGGGAGGGGAGGGGGGAGGAAGAGGAGGAGGAGGGAGGGGGCCATAAAAACCAGCCCAGGACTGGTGTATAAAGAAAAAGAGAAAGAGAGAGAGAAAGAAAAAAAAGGGGAATGTAGAGAATATGAAATAAGTGTGTGTGTGTGTGTGTGTGTGTGTGTGTGTGTGTGTGTGTGTGTGTGTGTGTGCGTGCGTGAGAGAGGAAGGGAGAGGGTGCAGACATGCTGGTGTTGCTATGGTGAAACAATATTCTGGGAATGAGGGAATGGGAGATTTCCAAACTGGAACATTAGAGGAGGGGGAGGGGAGGGGGGGGGGGGTGTAGTGTGCGCACATGTGCATACTGTATGTGTGCATATGTGCATGTGTGTAAGAGTGTGTTACTGCGGTGGGACAACGTTGACATGAAGGAGTGTGACGGAGGAGCAGAGGGGACGAGGGAGGATCAGGGTCAAGGAGAGAGGGAAGGAGACGGAGGAGAGGAAATAGAAGGAGAAGCGGGTCAGAGAAGTGGGTCAGAGTGTCGAGACAAAAAATATATTTTAAAAAAGACGCTCAAGGTGAAGTCAGACACGTTACGGAAGCAGCTCGTGTGTTTTTATAAAATCTGATTTCCTGCAGATTGAAGAGAAACCGGCGCCTATTTTTTTTTTCATTCATGTTTTTCAAACTGATGCGGTGCAACCTTGGGCTGGATCTGTTCAATATGTATCATCACCTTGGAGGAGTGAGGAGCTTTTAATAGGCAATTAATGAATGTCTCACACACACACAGACGCCTTCACACAGCTCAGGATGAAATGTTTCTCTTTGTGCCGCGTTCTGCTGAAGGACTGAGAAACCTCTCCATGCTCCGCTTCTCTCTCATCTGTACATGTACGATCAGAGAGGACCAACAGTCGGCTACACAATATACAAAACTCCTCTTTCCTGAGAGTGAGTCGGCCACCACAGGAGTTACAGTACGACTCCTCTCATTTCTCAAGCTCAAACCTCCACCGCCGCCTCCACAGCAGCAGAACGCAGCCGGTCGATGGGTGGGTGGGTGGGTGGGTCGGTCCCTGCTGCACCTCTCATGTCAGAAATCTCATTAAAAAACATCAAACGAGCAGATTCACCGCAAGGATTCTGTTTGTGATTCACTTGAATGAATCAATTAATGATGTTCAAGAATTTTTTGGGGGGTGAAGTGATGGAGGTGAACGGATCGAGGGGAAAGCCGCAGCCTGTCAGACTCATTTGTAATGTTGAGCGTCATGAATAAGAAAAGTGGTTTTCATTCATTTAACGTGCAGTTGTTGCACTTGAGTTATTTTCTACTGGAGCCACAGTTTTTATCATGGGATCTGGTCTGACTGTGTTTATACAGGTCGGGTTCATGTTAAAACACAAGCTGCACTTCTTCAAACGGCCACTAGAGTCTGGAAACAACAGCGAGTCAGTCTCCACTGAGTTTAATGGAGAAGGAAGCTGGTTGGTTCATTAACATCTTTGGTCTCTATGGTCAATGTCCTGACCCTCCATGGTGACTGAACCAGGACTGAGCTTTGTTTATATTTCGTTAAAGCTTCAGCTTCTGCATAATCGACGGTGCAGCTGTGACTGACAGATGAATGTCCTTCTGAAGTCTGGTTCCTCTTTGGTCATTTTTTGGATCAGCAGCAGCTCACTCTGAGTAGAGCCACAACAATTAATCGATTAATCGAACTGTAATCGGTTATTAAATTAATCGTCAACTAATTTTATAATCTAATAATCAGTTTAAGTAGTTTTTTAAGAAAAAAAAAGTCCAAATTATCTGATTCCAGCTTCTTAAATGTGAATATTTCTGGTTTCTTTGTTCCTTTATGACAATAAACTGAGTGTCTCTTTGGTTTGTGGACAAAACAAGACACATGAGGACGTCATCTTGTGGTTTGGGAAACACTGATTGATATATTTCAACATTTTTTTTTACATTTTATTAACCAAACAATAATCAATTAACCATTTAAATTAGTTTCAGCCCTAACTCTGAACTTCAAACCCTCTTCTCCAGAAACCTGTGGACTCTATACCTCCGTCTTTATTTCCAGTCTGTGGTACAAAGTGGAGGCTCAGGTATTACACTGTGTGAAGTGACTTTGGAAAGAACCCAGCCTCATCAAATTCACCTCTTTTACATGTTTGAACACATGAATCTGACACCAACATCACTCTTTAACTCCTCCAGACCCTGTAATAACCTCACAGACGACCCTCTAACAGACCTCCACCGTGGCTTCAGATGTGGCTTCATGTATACACAGAATCATGGGTTACTTCCCTTAATGGAAATCATAAATACATCTAACATTTGAAACCTTAACCCTGAATGTAAACACATAAATTAAAAAAGTCAATCCCAGCGTACGGCTGCTTTTAATTTCTCTTCTTGGAAATAAGCTCTTGTGCACCTTCAGTGTTGGTTTCAGCTCAGCCTGGACTTGCAGCGCTCCCGTAGCCGCGGGCTGAGCGCTCTATAGCAGGAACCGGCTCGGTGAGTCTGCTTCACACTGAGCCCCCTTTTCTTTTTCTTTTTTTTCTTTTTTTTCCTCCTCTCCTTCCTCTTTATCAGCACCTTCTATTTATAGCAGCTCTCCACTGCAGCGGCGGCGCAGCTCGGTACAGTATGTTCCATAAAACAGAGGCCTCTCTCCTGACCACATCCCCAGGCATGCCTCTGCATTCGTCTCTGGAGCGGCATGGAGAGAGAGAGGAGCTGCCATCGTACAGACGGGAGGGGGAGAGGGGGGGGGAGGGGAGGGGAGGGGGGAGGGAGAGAGGTCGCAGGAGGGGAGAGGAGGGGGCTCACACAGTAACACACTTACTGACGTGGACTCACACAGCCTTGGGCACACACGTGTAGACAAAGATATGGGGACAAACAGACAGTGATAAACACCCAGAGAGAGAGAGACCACACAAGGACACAGCAGCACATGTAAGGACACATGAGGTGAAAACAGGCACTTGAATGCATCGCTGTACGTATAGACTATAGACCGGCTCTCGCAGGGTCTCGGAGGTGAAAACATTTGCTGGTTTTCTTTTTTCACGACTCGATCACAATGATAATCAGTGGATTATTCTGATTAAAAAACATATATATAAATGGACTTCCCCATTATTTGTATTAGACGTGTTCCCTGACCACCTGTTTACCACAGAACAATGTTATATATGACATGTTCTTCTGATGATTGCGAGAAACATGATTACTACTAATTGCATGAAACCTAACGCTCCCATGATCGCTCAATGGTTACAGAAAGTAAAGCATGTCTACATTGATTACTGCCCAGTTACGGCGAAAAGCACCTATTTCTATGAGAAGGTGGACCCCCATCTCGCCTAAGACTCGTCTCTTATACCTCAAAATTTAATTTTAATTTAAATAAATACTGTTAATATTATCATTTGACTTATTTTTATTCATTTATTGTTTTAAATAGCCCTTTTTTAGAGTTACAGAACTAGATCAGGTATACAGTATGTGCTCCATCTCTGCGTGACAGATGAGTCAAGATGTTTTCATGTGATGCTAACTGTCTGTTAACGTGTATTAAAGGCAATAAAGTAAAAAACAACAACAAATATATATATAAATATATTTACAGTTGTACTTTTTTTTTTTGTACAGCAGGAGTCTCATTCGAGCTCTGACATGTATCCCGCAGAAGGATCCAGGGCTCCAACCACCGACCTCACCACTAATGGCCGACTTTCTCCGCCACCGAGCCGTGCACTCGTACATTTTGTTCAAGACGTTTTATAGATGAGTTTTTTATTTCTGGTCCGAGGCGAAAAAAAATGTTAACAGAGAGGGAGAGAGAGAGAGAACTTGAACATGGCACTGGACTGATAATGACCTCAGCAGCCAAAGGTCGAGGCCGAGGCTGCATGACACACGTCTCCTTATACACACTCATCACTGCTCAATCAAAACAACACACACAGACAGACGGGGGGGTGTGTCAAGTCAATGTGGCACAATTTCAGCCGCGCCAACCTTGACAGACTTGGCAGAGCTCTCAAACAGGAAGTGCTTCTGCCAAAGGGCACGTGGGTAATTATTGTAACAGAGCTAAAGAAACAGAAACAGAGAGCGACTCCTCTCCAGTCACTTGGGACTAATTTATGACACAATATGAGTCACACGTCTGGCTCGGATATTATTAATGATACAACCCGTGTTGGCACAGACGCTCTATAGCTAAATGATAGTAAAAAAAAAAAAAAAAAAGGAGGTGTGAAGATTTTATTGCTGCTCTGACCACAGAAGTGGCGGGAAAACAAAAAAAAAAAGCCCATCCCAATATGGTTGAGCGTGGTCATGGCGTGTTGCAACCAGCCGACCAGCTTACATAAGTGTGTCTTTAATGAGAAGGTGCAGAACACGGTTCACTGATCTGGAACTCATTCACATACAACACAAAGGTAGGCTGCAGCATTCCTCTGCCCATCCCCTCTTTCTCTCTCTGTCCTCTCCCTCTGTCTCTCTTTTTACCTGCACACATGTTCGCACGTTACACATGTTTTTTTCTTTCTCTGTGTGTGTGTTTGCGTCGTATCCTCCTCGTCTGCCTTTAATCGAGCGACAGAAACTCCACGAAACTCTTCCACATGTCGCTGCAGAAACTCAAACCAGACCAGCGAGTGTCACAGCTAAACCAGTGTCCACTGTGCGCGCCGTGGAGAGCCAGTGTTCCCAAACCCTTAGGCATTTAATACGCTCTCTACCCCTCCTCGCCCCCTACCCCGCTCCCCCCCTGCTCGGCCTTTATTGGAGTCACCTAAAGTTCACTCTGGATGTGTGGCGGAGGAGCAGGGGGCGAGCGGGGAGGACTGGAATACTTGTGGCCCCACAACAAAAGAGCTGGAATGCCCTTCTCCAAACTGGTTAATGCTGCCGCTGCCCACCGCTGCCCTCCTCTCCTCTCCTCCTCTTCCTCAGATTCTTCTCTTCTTTCTTTGTGTTGCGTTTTGTTTTGTTTTTTGTTCTGTTTCTCTGCATGTCTTCGTCTCTTTCTTTCTCTTTCTCTCCCTCTAGGAAAAAAAAAGAAAAAAGCAAGTGGTCTGGTCCTGATTATGGAAATGTTCACAGTATCCAGAGCTTTGTATCCGTGTTTACCGCAGTATGTACATAATAAATACGCTGGCTACAGAATAGATATACTGGCTTTTTGTTTTGAGTCTCAGTGAGGTGCCCCCCCCTCTAACCCTAACCCTCCACCACCGCCACAAAGACAGCCTGTCTTCGTCTTGGGCAGAAGGGAGCTTTGAAATTAACACCAACTTTCTTTACACCCACGTCTCTGGAGTTGAGACTGCAGCAGCTCACTATCAGATCCTGCTCACCACACACACACGAACACGCACACACGCGCCTATACACAGCCATAAACAGCAGGTATAGAACCATATGGGCCGGCATGTTCTCACATGTTCTCCCTCTCCAGCATGTGCAACACAACGACCCACTTTCCTTCCTCTCTCCTGTACCGTTCCTACGGCGCGGTGCAACTCATCCACATTACTTATTAAACCTGTGAACCAACAGACTCTGTGGTTTTGTCCTCAACATGAGGTGAGAGACTGTGTCAGGTCTCAGGTCTCAGACTGAGCGGCTGCAGCTGCGTCCATACGTCTGTACATACATCCATTATGTACATACAGTACATCAGGAGCTCTTAGAGGGAATTTATTCAAATTGAGCACAGATTGAATTGATTTGATTTTAGAAGTGAAGTCAACGGTACAATCCGCTGTGACCTCATAAAGCATTATTTTAACCATGAAATATTGCAATGTGGCCAAAGGTAAAAATGAACATCAGGTGCAAAGACACACATGTAGAGCCGCAACAATTAATCGATTACTACTCAACTATTTTGATAGTCAAATAATGTTTTTTTTAAAGGAAAAAAAGTCCAAATTCTCTGATTCCAGCTTCTTAAAATGTGAATATTTCTGGTTTCTTTGCTCCTTTATGATAATAAACTAAATATCTTTGGTTTGTGGACAAAAGAAGACATTTGAGGACGTCGTCTTGTGGTTTGGGAAACACTGATTGGCAGTAGGGCTGCAACTAACGATTATTTTCATTATCGATTAATCGATTAGTTGTTTGGTGAATAAAATGTAAAAAAAAAAATGCTGAACAATGTCAATCAGTGTTTCCCAAACCACAAGACGACATGTGTCTTGTTTTGTCCACAAACCAAAGAGAGACTCAGTTTATTGTCATGAAGGAACAAAGAAACCAGAAATATTCACATTTAAGAAGCTGAAATCAGAGAATTTGGACTTTTTTTCTTAAAAAACTACTCAAACTGATTATGAGATTATCAAAATAGTTGATGATTCATTTAATAATCGATTATTGATTGATTAATCGATTAATCGTTGCAGCCCTAATTTTTCATAATCGACAGATCAATCGATAATGAAAATAATCGTTAGTTAGTTGCAGCCCTACACTCATGTTCTCCCAACCTCAGTGATGTTTCCTTTAAGAGCAAGAAACATCTTAATAGTATTTGTAGTGAGCATCAAATGCAAACGTTTCCGCTCCAGTTTAAAATCATGACTCATGTTGCCTCCACAAAACAATTCACCGAAACGACTGCAGTGTGATCTCATTTTCATTTCTTTCTAGGCGTCTTTCAAGAACTCGCACTCTAATTAAAAGAAACTTACACACGCACACGCACACACACTGAACAGCAGAAAGGACTTTGAAACGCGACCTCACTGAGACATTGTGATATTCTGCAAATAAGCCGAACACCCCGGGGTGTAAAGACGGCTGAATCTGACACCGACGTAACCCCCCCACTCCCCCCCAACCAACCAAAAAAATGGACGTCTAAACCGAACTGTCGTCACTACATACATTACACACACACCTACACACACAAATACACACACACACACAGATGCAGGGCAGCGTTAAGCAAGAAAAGGTGTCTGGTGTGTGTGTTCCAGTACTTTGAACCTGTCCTCCCTTCGCATGGAGGCCCAGACTGTATGGTACATACAGTATATAATGTGTGTGTGTGTGTGTGTGTGTGTGTGTGTGTAGGAGGGGGGGGTGAGGGGGGCAACTGCTCAAGCAGGAACTTTGTGTCTTCTTATCACTCGCTGCTGCACCTGTTCACCGCCTCAACTGACACCGCCTTGGGGAAAGATTACGCCTGGAGGGGAGAGGGGGGGGGGGGGGGGGGCGACATGTTGTAATACAAGTATTTAGGTTTTTTTTCTATATATTCTACAACTTATACACATCTGTGACCAACACACACACACACACACACACTCGGCTTCAGATCCTTTATTGCTGTTAATGTAATAGTCTCAAACATGAGGACGAGATTCATCCGTTCACATGACCGACCAATCAAACGAGTCGCTGTACTGTATAGCACACTATGTACAGCGCCGTCTATAGCGCGCACAAAGTCCAACGCCCTGTCTGTGTGTATGTGTGTGTGTGTATGTGTGTGTGCTGCGTTTATTTGCCTATGTGCAGTATGGACCGATTCCTTCCATCTTAGATAAATAACCCTGCGTTTGAGGACGTGACAGAAACAATGTGGACGCTGACCTGGAGACTGTTCTGCAGTAATTATAACAAACACAAACACAGGGACACTGGTTATTACTATCACCAACAATCACCACTGTTTGTTTTTAATTATCACCGTGAGTGTGAAAATCAATTTTTTTTTAAAAATGTGTTTGCTCATTTATTTCTATTTTCTATTTCTCATCTTGTATTTGGATGAATTTTATGTATTTTATAATAAAGACTCAATATCTCGTTTCTTGTTTTGCGTATGTTCAAATAAAACTACAGAGTGGAAGTGGAAGCACCTGTAACCAATCGCAAGTCAAACAGGGAGGACGACAGATATGAGATATGATGAACGTTGACAAACTGCATCAGTCCATGTTTGGATTCTTGTCCAGATCGCAGGAAACGATTATGTTTCATTATCAGTGAATCAGTTGAAGTCGGAGCCAAATGGTATTTCACTTTGAAAACACCTCGAGAGGAACTTCCTCCTGGATTAAATCAATAAGACTTCTGCAAATATCAAAGATTGTTGGTTAATAGTCGCCTGATTGATCATATATCTTTTATAAATTGTCCAGGTGGACACTTTTATTGCTAATGCAGCACAATGCCAATAGCGATAAACGTTTATATGGGTGTTGATGCCATTAGTCAATATGAGATGTGTAATCATAGACAGTAATATGAGCAGCATGTGGGTGAAGCTGAGCAGACTGAGGCCTGATTACCACTCAGGCCCTTCACTCACACACACACACACACACACACACACACACACATACACTTTAATTTATATGCCCTCGACCATGTTTCATTACCATTTCTATCAGACTTCTTATCAGGGTCCTGTAATTACAAATGGCTACGTTACACAATCCCCCAGACTCGACCTTAGCTACGGGAGCTGCCGGCGGAGGCTCGGAGCGCCGCGGCGGCAGATAACGCAGAGCGCAGGTAGGTAGAGCTTTAATTTACAATAATGACTGGCTCTGTAAACATGCTGCTATGTGCAGAACAAGGAGGCAGAGCGCGCCGAAGATGTTGTCGACACCGAGCTGAAACGCTGCAGGGCTGAGGGACACGTTCACCAGATGTTCAAGAATATAAACGCATTAAAACGTCAGTGAAATGTCGGGAATTCAGAACAAGGTTATTATAGTTTTAAAATCATTATTTAGTTTTTCAGTTTGCGTTTTTATTTCAGTTTAGTTTTAATTAGTTCAACAAGTGATTAAGCAGTTTTAATTATTTAGTTTTAATTTGTTAGGAATTGACTGAGTTTTTATTTAGTCTTATAGTTTTTCAGGTTTTAGGAGAAAGACTCTGTGAGACCTCTGAAGATGAACTTCCAAATTTGTGGGATGTTTCCCTTTAAAGGGATAGTTCAAAATTTTGGCATCAAACTCATCAAATACAGAATCCAACAACTCCAAAACGCTCTGGTGGACAAGTTGTGACCTGCACATTCACCACGCTATGAGATAATAACACAACGTTACCAGACAGAGTTGTCTTAGAGGTAAATGCAGAGACTGCTTGATGAAAAACGGTCCCAGACGGAAACGCGCATCAGTGGTTTTGCATGAATTTACCTCTAAAACAACTCTGTCTGGTAACGTTCTGTTATTATCTCATAGCGTGGTGAATGTGCAGGTCACAACTTGTCCACCAGAGCGTTGTGGAGTTGTTGGATTGTGTATTTGATGAGTTTGATGAGGGAAACCAAGAAATCCCATGAGCCTCCATAGTGTAGCTCTGAGCAGCTTGCAGCTCTGCTCCGCCGATCTTGCACCGACAATCAAAGGTAACAAACCTACTGCTATGACAATAGGGATTATGGCAATGGACCAATTTGCCAAAATGTTGAACTATCCCTTTAAGTTGATGTTCCCATCAGTCCTCATTACATTACATTCACTCTTATCTACCTGTGGGTCATACTGAAGTCGTCCCATATTGAGCTGTGCCTTTTTCCTCCTGCAGCTTTAATCATCTCTAAGAAAACTAAAACTAAGCTGATGTTATCTACAATAGAGTTAAGTTTTAGTTAGTTTTGTATTGTTCATTGTAGTTTTTATTTAGTTCTTGTTTTATTTTAATTTCAGTTTACTTAATTGTTTTTTCACTGCTAGTTTTAGTTTTAGTGAACTATAACAACCCTGCTTCAGAACAATGTGTCCGGTGTGGTTGGCAGAGAGAAGCTTCAGAGCAGCTGATACAATCATATCTGTTTCACACCATGATATCCAGTTGGCCGACTGACAGGAGCTGCTGCAGCGGCCGGAGGAACTGCAGCAGCAGCGGTGGCGGCAGCGGCAGCGGCGACGACGTGCATCGGGGGACGGAAGCTGCAGTCTGAGCTGTGATCACAGGTTTGCAGACAGAGGCCAGAGGGGGCTGCCACTCACTGAGGAAATTGCAAACACAATTTTTTTTTTCCTTTTTTCCAGAGTAAAAGCAAACATTTCTGCTGTCATCTCCAGACACGCTGTAATCAATGTGTCAGATCCGCTGCTGAAATCCACTGTTGCATCTAAGCGATCAAACACAAAGCTCTCACAGCAACAGAAACGCACTTTAAAAGAAGAATCTGTAGAATAAAGCGCCGGCTGCAGCGTTCTCTGAGCCGCTCAAGTTTTAAAATGAATGTCAGTCTTAAAGGAAACATGACGTCTTATCTTCGCTGCGCATTTCGACACGTTCGTCTTTTAGACTGACTCAAAGGTGCAAAGAGGAGTTTTTGACTGACTCATATCATCCCACAGACTCACTATACTTAACACAAACACTCAGTTGTCAGTTAATCAAGAAGAAACCGCAGCACAAGTGTGACATATTTGATGTGTTGCCTTCACATCACACCAGAAAAACAGCTGTCAAACATCCTGAACAGGACACGTGTGTATTTGAATTAGCTGGTGCAGAGTCAACTGATCAATAACAGTCAATGTAAAATAAAAAAACAGGAACAAGAAACAAGAAAGACACAACAAACATCCTGAGACGAGCAACTTGATGCTTTTCTTTGTCGTCCATCACAGCAGAAACAACCATTATCTGACAAAATGATTGATAAAGAAGATTTTGAAAGACTATTAAGCAGAAAAAAGAGGAGGAACTAGAAGAAGACTGCTTTCATTTTATCCAAATATCAACTGTGCAAATGTTTCATGCTGGAAAAACAAAAAAAAAAACACTCTGCAGTATTTTTCGCAGAACGTGTTTTGGTGATGAACACAGAATGTAAACAACAGCGTGTGTTTACAAGGATCTCCACAGGGTGTATTTATATAAAATAGGCTTAAAGAGAAGAGAGCGGCTGCAGGAACAGAGTCGCTCACTGATGGATCAAATCTGAAATAACTGCAGACCAACAAACCCAATGGGATTATAAATAAATAAATAAATAAATAAATAAATGAAGCAGAGGAGTGGTGCAGAGACGTGTCCTCCCGTGTCTCTACAGTATTACATCAATGAATTCTGTGTCATGTCTCCAATAAAGCAGAGCTCACATCATCCTTCACATTATCCGTCGCAGCTCCTTAATCCAGACTTGTGCTGCAGCGGCCGGGCGGATCGATCGATGGTGGGGACTATACTCACAGCTCCAACTCCATATTTAAAAAAAAAAAAAAGAAGAAAAAAAAAAGGTAATTAAAGGATAAATCCCTCAAGGTTGGAGCTTTGACCAATCAACTCCAGTTATAATAAAAACACAGCAATGAGAGGTATACGGAGCGTCACAACTGGAAACAATGTCACCTAACATTACACCACAAACACTTTGTTCTCTCTGCCAAGTGCGGTTCGGTTTGCACTTCCCCCTCCCTGACCCCGAACAGACCCCGCTTTTTTTTTTAAATGCTCATGTTGATGCGATCGCACAAGAGTGAATGAAATAACGGAGTATAAACAGAAAGCTGCCGAAAGAGGAACATTCTGTGCTTTGCTGAGTGCAGGAGAAAAAACCACTTCCCTTCAGTGAATGAGAGAGCTGTCCAAGAAACCGCACACTTTCATGAAATGCCACCCACTCCACTCCAGCTCTACGACGACGCTGCTGCTGCTGCTGCTGCTGCTGCTGCTGCCGCCTCGCACAGCTACGGTGGCCCTGAGGGCTCAACGCAGACAGGGCAGCTTGCAAAGAAACAAACATGCTGCAGAAAACTCTCATTAAACAACACACACTGCAAATAATGATGATAACACATCGTAACACATGCAAATATCAACTTCCTGTTTCTCTCTCTGACTCATGATATTCGAGTGAAGGCCCAAAATAACTAATGATCAGACTTCTCGGTAAAGAAAATTCAAATAATTTGTGACATTTGAGTAAGTAGATGTGTATCATGTAAATAAATTGTGCAATTTATTGTTTGTTTTCATTATTCTGAATTTGTATGCCATTATGTCAACAAATGGAGAGATACTGTAAGAGATTGTAGCGAGGTACAATAGCGCATACAAATAATTAGGGGTGTGCCACATAAGAATCGCAATTCTCATTTAATACGATTCAGAATCGATATAAAATGTCCCAAAATCGATTTTAAAAAATTAAAAAATTAAACAAATCTGCTGGCTGCCGGCCTCCATTTCCTTACAATTTAAAGGCAGCATGTTTAACTGCACTATTTTTTTTAATAAAGAGGCACTTTTAATTTTGTAATATGCGATATTGCTTTTATGCAACAGTTTCAACAATTCCATCTAAGCATGGATAAATGTTTAAAACTCAATAAATGTGAAAAAGACACTTTAGTCATTCTGTCTTGCAAAGCAGACTGGAGTAGATCATGAGGATCCTTTGCACACCGATAGACTGTAGCAGAAATCATTAATCGTTTTGTATCGAAAATCGATTTTGAATCGAACCGTAGCCCCAAAAATCAGAATCTAATCTAATCGTGAGATAGTAAAAGATTCGCACCTCTACAAATAATTAACCCAAATAACTTCAGGTAAGACCAAACCCAGAGAAGTAAGATATTTCCATACAATAGTTTCCATACTTTTCCATACTTGCATAGAAAAAAATGAACTTGACATGACACTTGGGCATTTGGCAGCTAGTCTGAGCCAGGTGCATCACTCTTTAGTGTCCCCCCCGGAAACATTTTGTGCCTGTGCATGTGTTTTCTCAGGTCTGCGGTGTATTGATCTCTCAGGGCCACCGTACTGTAGCTTCCAGCTGTGCTCTCAAGTGTCACGCCTCCTCCTCCTCCACCAGCAGCCGCCGCCGCCGCCGCTGCCAACAAAGTCCCGGCCAAGCCTGCTGCTGCTGGCTACGGCTGCAGGTAAAACCACCAATCACAGCGTTAACTGCGCTGCAAATGAAACCAATTCAGAGCCCAGTGTAAACCAGCCTCATTACTCAACTCATTGTTTCCACACTTCCTGGAAATGTCATTTAGCATCATGCTTGGTAATTGTCTTTTTCTCTTTTTTAAATTAATCCCCGGCTTCTTTGCAGAGAGTAAAAAACCAAATTGCCACTTCTCTCTTCTGTCTAGACATGCAAGAGCCTCGGGGCAGGTTATTAAGTTAGTCTATTGATTATCAGGGAAAAAAAAAAAAGCTTATTCAAATGTCACAAACAGAAGAGGAGACGGCGGTAATATGGCGGCACATCCGTCTGGCTGTAATGGCTTCAGTTTAAATGTCATCGTGTCTCTCTCTCTCCTGCGCAGCATTAACGGTCATAAACCCAGACTTCTTCCAGTCGGCGGCGACTTAACTGGGCCATAAGAGAGAGAGAGAAAAAAATTCAATTCACCCAAATTGAAATCAAGGTTTAGCACCAGAGCTGTCCAAAAGCGAGCGCTGGGATTACCCGGCCAGGTGGTGAGTCAAACTGTCGGAGAATAAAAGTAATTCAACCGCTGGCTCCGAGCCCACTCACTGTTTGGATCCCCGGTGGAAGATAAATGTCAGCGCGGTGCGGAGATTATCAGAGTATGAATCTGAGCGTGTGTGAGACACAGTGTGTGTTTGTATCTATGTCCATTTGATTATGTGTGCGCCGTGTTTGTATTGAGTCTATGAATGCATGCCCAGATGGGTGTGTGTGTGTCTGTGTGTGTGTGTAAGTGTGTGTGCCAGGGCGGGAAACTGATTCCCCTGATGGGCGTGACAGATGGGCAGGGAGTGGCCCAGCTTGTTCTCTCTGCCACCTGAGAAGCATGAGGGCAGGGTGTGTGTGTGTGTGTGTGTGTGTGTGTGTGTGTGTGTGTGTGTGTGTGTGTGTGTGTGTGTGTGTGTGTGTGTGTGTGTGTGTGTGTGTGTCTCCCCTCAGCCCGCTCTGACACGAGTCACCTTGTTCTGGTTCCAGTCTTTGCTCCTTATAAAAACGGGGCTAATAGCCGACGTCCAGTTGTTCTGCACGGCAACACAACAGAGGGACGAGTGTGTGTCACGGCTGCACAGGTAAAGACAACACACACACACCTACACACACCAAAGGCAGGATTCAAACCTGTGTTAAAGGTATAATATGTAGGAATTCCCCCCATCTAGCGCTGCGGTTGCATATCTGAATGTATTCTTGATGTTGCATTCACGTGAAATCGGGCAGACGTCAGACGGACAACAGACGCTGCATGTAACAGGATAAAAAAATAATAATACAGGCATGACAATATGTTGTTTACCTGACCCACGTTTTACCGTCTCTCTCTCGTGGAGGAAAATGACATCCGGTTGGTTTGCCGACGGCCGTCTGCCTGACTACACCTGAATGCAACATCAGTGCCTCCGTCCTTCCTCACACTACACAGTGGTGACAGTTTTAGCAGGCGCTACCTGGAAAACTTTCTCCCCGAGCCGACAGCTCCGCTGAGTTTCCATGGTTACCTACGGTCACGCTGCAACTGAACGTAAAAAATGGCGATGCAACATGGCCGCCTCGGTTCGGTGCGTCGCCCACTTATGTATTTGTAACGACTTGTAACAACTCATTCTAAGGTACGAGAAAGCTTTCATTTGTATGCGGGTGTGATTCCACTTCAGTGAAATACGTATTTATGAAAGCAATATTTGATTTTTGCTAATAAAAAGCCAGATAAGTTACATACTGGGGCTTTAACAACAATTACATGAAACAAAGAAACACATTCTGCACTACGACACCTGCCAAGACAAAGACTGTTAATAAACTGCAGCAGGATGCAACCCACATTTCACACTCTGTTCGTCTCCCTCTCTCTGTTAGGAGACACATGTAGTGTAGTGAGCATTAATTCAGCCGTGATCACAGAGCTACATCTATCATTTCTAGTAAAAATGTTCAAACTGAAACGCAGCGGGGTTGAGTTTCCAAATAACTGACAATAGCCGTTCTGTCCTGCAGCACAGAGAGCATGAAAATGCAATATGAAGGAGATCATAAAACAGCAGGTGTGACCCGTCAGCGAGACGCAGCGTGTCACGACCGTGGAGATGACGAGAGGGAATAGTGGAGGAGGAGGAGGCAGCGGCTGCAGCTCTGAGCTCTGTGAACTGTGCGGCCGGCGCTACGCTGGCCCGACGCCAGCAGGCGGGAAAGAAAAACTGGCCCAGAAACCCTCATCACACAACCAGAGCTGATTCCTGTGTGTGTCCTCCTACAGATGTGGACACAGAGCTGAGGCATCATTTTGTTATTTTACTGAATATTCAGTGTTTCCTCTACATTCATTCAGGAGTGGCGGTCCTAAATGAATCCTTTTTTTTTTTGTATTGTCGCAAATACACCACCACCACCGCATGCTTCCACCTTCACAGCAGAGTCCTGCACTGGGTCGAGTACTAAGGTAAACTACAGATAACTATTTTGCTCAGTATCTACACTCTACACTTCAGAGAGAGTCGGAGGAGTGTCGTCTTACTGAACTTACCGGCGAAAGGGTCGATTTATTAGCAAGATAACAATTTTTTTTTGATGTTAAAACAATGTAAAGCAGGGTTTTTCCACTACCAGTTACCATCACTTTGCAGCCCTTTCCACTACACAGTTACAGCGCTACTCGACTGGGTTTAGGTCCTTCACAGATTCTCCTCAGCGGGGGCGGGGTCGCCATATCACTACGTCTACGGCCGCGTCGTCTCACTCTCTTCTTTCTCTCCTCTCGTCAGCTCCAAACTCACTCATCTACACCTCGTTAACTCAGGAGAAAGAATAACAGCAGTCTCAGTACAGATCAGTGGGCGCTGCTGCTGCTGCTGCTGTGTTTTTAAACTTAGCGGGTTTGATTCTGTTAGAGTGCTAATGGAAAAGCAAAAAAGGGTAACACTTTATTTTAAGGGGTCCTTGTTCCTGTGTATCTACCTAATTAATTACAGTGCAATTACCTATGTAACCGTATGTAATAACATGTACTTACATTGTAAATACATAGTGTATTTTCGTGTACTTACAGGTCCTTGTTACACTTGTAATAAGAAATGCCAAAGTGGCCTCTCTCTTTGCACAAGCATTTCTTATTACAAGTGTAACAAGGACCTGTAAGTACACGAAAATACACTATGTATTTACAATGTAAGTACATGTTATTACAGACGGTTACATAGGTAATTACACTGTAATTAATTAGGTAGATACACAGGAACAAGGACCCCTTAAAATAAAGTGTTACCCAAAAAAGTAACAAAAAAAACCCCCCAAGAAGAACCGTGTCAAGCCTTCAACAGGGGCTACCATTGACATTCTTATTTGATTAGTCCCATTATTTCCGATAAAACACATCTTTACATCATGCATCATCGTTGCCATGGTGCTCAGGTGTCACAGACAGGAAGTTGTGCTCCCACACTTGTGATCACTTTCCAATTAACTGGACATTCCTGCTGCGGGACACCGACATGTCAGTGTCAGTCTGTTGATATGTTCTGCACAGTTCGTCCTGTATGTAGACTATAAATACCCCCCCGCCCCCCCGCTGACACCAAATCTGATCTCCACGCCTGTGTAAATTATACACCGTGTGTTCCAGCATGGAAAAATGAAACCAACCCCACCGCCCCAGCTCTGCTCTGACTTTGTGACACTTATCGAGGTATCAGTGTAACTATACACTCACAGATCCCACTGATGGAGGTTCACACAGTTAATTAAATACGTGCAGGAACAGGAATACACACACACACACACACACACACACACGGAGCCATGAGGAGCGTTCCTTACCTTTGGTGGTCAGCTGTCTTCACTTCGGCGTTGTCTCTGTACTTGTTTTGATCCCAGCTTTCATCCCAGTGCAGGTCTCAGGGAACTCTGTAATCAGAAGAGACGATCTGTGATTCCTTCATATCTTTGCCGACAAAGGAAAAAAACATCCGCCCCGGAGACAAAAAAAAAAAAAACACAGGTTAGGAGAGAGAGAGAGAGAGAGAGAGGAGTGAAAACGGCTTACAGAGCAGAGCGGTGCTGTGAAGACACTGACTTAGCCAAATCCTTACAGATAGCTGCAGCTCTAGTGCAAACTAGTGGGGTGGGGAGTTGGGGGGTGGGGGGTGGAGGGGGGAATCCACATGGCCACTGATGCATGCATGTACTGCTAAGTCAGGGATGACATGGGGAGGAGGAGTCTCAGGGTTCAAGAGAGGAAAATCCCCGAAGGAGGGTGCAAGGTTTTCTGGTCTATGCAAACCGATGTTAGATTTTCATGTGACCGGCTTACAGCTAAAAGGCTTAGGAGTCTAATCCTTTAGCCAAATGAAGTGTCTAACTTAAGGCTTAGGCCGGCCAGAGGAATCAAAGGGAGTTTATAGTATGAACTTTGCTAGACAGGAGGAGCGTCTGTTGAGGAATGTGCTGCAGGTATACACTCCCCTCCATCATCCGCTCACTCACTCTCCACGCTGTTATTTACACCTGCAGTATACCGGTATATACGACTACAGTCAGAGAAAACAGGCTCCAGATGGCTGGGCCCAGACCGCCAGCATTAGCACTCGTACTTGTCACAGACCTGACAGCACAAGTGAATAATTAGCAGTCGATCCTCGACAAATACCACCAAGGTGAAGATGAGAAATGCACTTGTGTGTGTGCGAATTTGCATAAGTGCTGCTGTGAGGCCGCAGAGCGTGTTTATCATTACCTGCACGGAAAAAAAAAACCAAACAGAGCAGCCTCAACCTTGATGTTTAGATTGCACCGTACATCTCATTCAGTCACGGGATTTGCATTGGATCAAATAAAGTGACACACACACACATATTCATACACACACACACACATAATCTACAAATAGAATCAGAGCAGGTAGATCGGCGCTGCAAATCAAACCGCTGTCATTCAATCATTCACCGTGTCAGATATGAAGGTTTCTGCTTCACTGACGCACAACAACTACTACTACTACTACTACTACTTGATCTTGTCTGTGTGTCTGTGTGTCTGTGTGTGTGTAAGTGTGTGTGTGTGTGTGTGTGTGTGTGAGCCCCGCCCCCCCCCTCCCCTGCTGGGTCACCATGTTCCCTGATCTCAGACCTGCATCGAGTCACTCACAACATTCCTACGATGACAGCAATGCGGGCCCGCGCCCCGAGCAGTCGCTTGAGGCCGGGATTAACACCCAGATTTATGACCTGGTTCCTCCACATAAAACTGATCTGAGACCAGTCAATTCATTAATTACAGTAGTCTAAATGCCAAATATCCTGCAGTTACCACTTCTTTAATGTGTTTGTGTTATGAGTTAATAAAATGCTCATCTCACTTTGTTGTTACATTTTCTATTTAGACCAATCAATTAGCTGAAAATGATCAACAGATTAATTGACAATAAAATAATATGCACTTGCTCTTGTTTGTTATTCATTATTTTACTTTTTATCAGATATAAAACAGAAACAGAAATTAGAGTTCATTATACTTATATATAAAAATAAAGATATACATATATGTATATCTTTTTTTGCTGCAGGTCTCTTATATTCACATTTATATATGTGCGAGTATTCTTATATACACAAGTATACACGACAACACTATACATATACATATAAATGTGAATGTAAGAGACCTGCAGCATCATTTATATGAATAAATAATATAGAATTATATATTCTTAAAGTATCATCAGCTGCATTCCTTAAAAGGTGCTACGTAATTAAGTAAGTTATTCTTTTTTAAATCTTATAATTATCAGTATGATGGTGGAGAGGTGCTGCCTATAGTATTAAAATGTCAAGCGCATGACAAACGCTTGTGACAATAAAGGCGAGCCCGAAGTACAGTATGTTCAAAATGTAGCCCATTAATATTCTGTCATTCTCGTCCATTCAGTGATCGAGACAAAAAAAACACACACACACACACACACACACTATCATTACATAATAATCGTCTCTGTTTCTGTCACCCTAGATAATATTTTCCAGTTTGTCTCTTTATCTGATGACATTCAGCCAAGTAGCACCGCGGCGGTCTCACCTTTCCGAGGCCGGCCCCCTATCTTCCACCTGAGATAACGAAACAAAAACTCTGGGATGCGCAGGAACGTGACACATGATCGTCGTGTTATCAAAGCAAAAAAAAAAAAAAAAAATGCAACAAAAAAAAAAAAAAGTGAAACAGAACCTGTGGCCTTTTGATATCAACTTTCTCACAAATCAAAGTCAGGAGGAGATAGAAAAAGAAGAAGTTGCTGTGGAGTTCAGTAACATTACTCCCAAATGTCTATATTTGGCATTCAACTAAATTTTCCCCTCTGTGATTGCCATTAAAAGCAGACAAGGAGAGCATTGAGAGATAAACGCAGACAGACGTTTATTAGATCTAAGAGCCAACGGTGAAGAGTCCAAACAGAAACAAACTAAATAGCTGTAAGGAACTGAAAAAAGCAAATACAGCCTTAGAACATACTGTACAATAGAGTCTCTATATTGACATAGCAGCTTCTACATCTTCTTAGCTAAATATTTACACTACATTTACCTGAAATGTCTTTTCAGCTCAGCATCTTATCTGTTTATTTATTAATATATATATTATTACAGTAACAATTTAACCATAATATTCAGTACATATGCTTCCTCACACCCCTGAGCGCCGTGAAGCCCATTAAGTGCCTTCAATTTTTAACAGGAAGCAGCCGACGGGTCAAACGGCCTCTCAGGTGATTCTTCAGGCAGAGTGGTGATCTGTGTGGGGTCGGTCACAGGGTGGAGGGAGTTTGGTGTAATATACATGTGGAGAATTATTATCCAGAGACACAGAGGAGGAGGAGGAGGAGGAGGAGGAGGTGCTGCTGACTGAAGTCCTCCACGTCTCCGGCCCCGAGGCGAAGCGCTCAGCACCACCTGCTTGTTTTCATCAGCAGCTACAGTGAAGCCGTGTGGCCGCGCATCTGATTCCCGACTAATCCATATGCTAAGCTGAGCTCTCATGAAGGAGTGGTGGGGGGGTAAATATGCATCAGTGCAGGCAAGACAGGTAAGAGGGCCGCAGAGACGGAGGAGGAGGAGGAGGAGGAGGAGGAGGAGGAGGAGGAGGGGGTAAAACATGACACCACACAACCCCACTGTCTGCCACTCTGGTTAAAGTACAACTGGTCTCAGAGCAGCAGGAAGTGACTTCATATCTAAATCTGACACCAGAGCTGGGACCGGAAAGATGACTCAAGACTTTTGTATTTATGATATTATTCTTAGATTATTATTGTTTTTTATATCGCCTCTTGCTTCAAATTTCGTTTTATTGTTCAATATATTGACTGAAGTTTTAAATTATACAGTTTTAGTCCATCTTTTATTTGTTTATTCTTTATCATTTAAGGCTTTTTTAAATCCTTTTATGATCTCAACAGTTATTTACTTTTTTTCCCAACTTTTTATTTAGGTCCATTTTTTTTGTTACTTTTTATCTATTCTATAGTGCAGGGGTGCCCAAACTTTTTCGCCTTGCGAGTTGCATTTAAAATGACCAGGCCAAAATGATCTGCCTCCATTATTTATGGAGGTAGATCATGCTGTTATTATACGGTATATATATAAAAGAAATCTAAACATTTATGTCCATAAATTAAGTAAAAGTGAAATGACATAGGGAATAAGTATTGAACACGTGAAGAACAGGAAAGGTTTGGAAAGCCAAGAAAGCAGCTGGAGTCTGTCAGTATAGAAAGTAATCCTGTTCCCTATCAGTGCAAAGTAACATCAGTATGTTGCAGAACATACTGATGGCATCGGTTACAGACGTGTCTGAATGCACCGTATATATAGGATACCAAACTGAGATGGACATCTTCTGCATGTGGGAGTAAAAAAAAAAAGACTCACCTGCATCGCAAACAGATGAAATGTCAGAGGAGCACTCTGCTGTTTCTTTCTATTCAGCCTGACATTTGGCTGCACTAAAAACTGTTCAAAAACTGAAGATCTAACTGCCATCTGAGCGCAGATCCAGATCCACAGTGGATGCTGAACGCTGCACAGCTGGAGCAGTGTGCCTGTAGTCTACACGTAACATCAACAAGAAAACAAAAATTGCAGATCGTCCTTTCAATGACTGATCGCCGATCGGCACAAGCCTATTCAGGATGATGGATGTTAGACTAAAATCTAGTGGAAAAAAACAAAAAAACATTGAATGTCACACGATCGACACTCACTACCATTGCAATCTACAGGTCGATCGCGATCAACCTATTGAGCACCCTGCTCTAGTGTTTCCTCACTTCAAATTGTTGAGTTTATAACGTTTCCTCTGTTTTAATTCTTCACTGTTTTTCTATCTGCATGAGTACGTGTGTGCTTGTGCCTGTGAGTGTGTGAATGTGGGGGGTTGGACGATATCTTTTGCTGTCTATTGTTTTACTATGTAAAGCACTTTGGGCTGATCTAAAAGTGCTGTACTGTATAAATAAAGTTTGATTGATCGTAGTTTGATACAGAAACTGCCATCAGATGTAAATCTGTGCATGCTGTGCTTTTTTTTCCCTTTTCTTTTAGATAGAGATTGATGGTGTTTGTCTCCACACCACAGCTTCAGCTGCAGGAGAGAGGAAATCACAGAATCTCTATCTCTTTCCTAATGTCTCCGCTCTGAAAGACTGAATAGTTTTGTGTGGAAGATAACGTGCCCACACACACACACACACACACACACACACACATATACACATACACACGAGTTCTGGTCTTGTGATACATCCTGCGGTGAGAAACAACAGCGCAGCCTCACCGATGGGTCAGAGAATGATTTTGAGGTTCAGCAGATGGCCACAGCAGATTAAGGTGTTGTATGGGCCCTATGGCTTGGTTGGTTTTAAACGCATTAAAGAATACAAGTTGTTTCTCCATCACATGTTCACATCCTGAACGTAAAAAGGGGAAAAAAAAAACGTGAGCTGATGTTATCCCGGGCTTGTAATGGATTATTGCATTATCCTGCCTGCACTGTGCATAAAATGACTTTTACTGCATATCATGTTTGTGATTATGCATTGAGAGCACACGTTGTGTTGGAGCGCAGCCTTTTATAGTGTTAACATGCTGAGCCAGTCACTTAAAGAAATAGATACCATGATGGTAAACACGTGTTGTCAGCAGAGAGACGGGAGGAGGAACATGCTGGTGTAGCAACTTTAAGGCTACAGAGAATCCAAGATGGTGACATGAACATCTGTTTCAAGTGCACAGCTGCAGTTAGGAAGACGTTAGCGGGGACCTATTTTTTGTGCGAATAATTCACGCAATTTTTTTTCAAACTCCGGTTCTCATCCTGAGTCCTTTCATACCGGCACACTGTTAGCGGCGAAAATGCAACATTTTTGAGCTTTCACTGGAATTTCAAGCTTTCGACAAGATGACGAAGGAACAAAGGAACCAGAAATATTGACATTTTAAAGGTATTCAGAAAAGAAAATTGATTTTGAGCTCACCATGGGTCTTAAAATGAGTGTAATCACTCATCTATCAGACGATGTACAGTAGCCCAAACTTTTTTCGCATTGGATAATGCAGGCACACAAATTATGCGTCACATTGCTCACAATTCATCAGCCAGTGATATCAGGATCCATCATCCGTCAATCAAACGTCTGAGAAAAACAAGGAGACTCGTCCACCACCACCGACACAAACTCTCCTCCGTCCCTGCGATCCATCACTTAGCCTCGCTAGCTAAGTTAGCATGCTATAACGTAGCAAGTCTACTAGCTAACAGTTAGCTACGTTAGCTAAACACACTTGCACACACCGAGCTCTGTCCCACCCGCTCAATAACGACCAATCAAATTTGTTTTCCTTACTCCGGTAAACTCATGCGGCAACTCATGGAAACTCGTGGAAGGAGGCGCGACACCTTTAAGAAACTGAAATCTGAGAATTTTGACTTTTTAAAAAAAATTAAACATCTCAAACCAATTATTCGATTATCAAAATAGTTAACAATTAATTTAATAATCGATTATTGTTCGATTCATTGATTAATTGTTCGGCTCTACTATCAACAAAGTGTTTTTCTGTCTTGAGGAACATTCAAAAGAAGGATGTAAATGACCTTTTCTAAAGAAAAATAATCAGTTGACAGCGTCACTGACTGTCCCATGACAGCAGAGTCCACCGCTCTCTAAAACAATCGAGAGTGTAGGAATGTGAAGAACTAAATGAAGGCGGCGCTTCTTCCTACAATGAGATTTATGCTGATTCTCTCCATTAAAGCTGATGATGATGCATGGTTCACCCTTGTTATGTGACTGTACCTATAAATTCAGGCTGATGGGGTATTTATAAGAGCTGTGTGCCTCCGTCTGCTCCGGCTGCACGGTTTGTGTGTGTGTGATCGTTGGTTGAAAAGCATCGTTTTAATTGCCGTCTGTTCAATCCATCAAATCCAGAATAACAAACTTCACCTTCTGTGTTTTCGTGCCAGAGCTGTATCATCACACTCTGTGAATTATTGTTCCCCCTTTCTCTCCCTTTGACAGAACACGTCTGACAAATTGCTACGCCCGTCCTGCAGATGAAAATATCGCAGGCCGACCACCACGACCACGACAACGTTGCTTAATCTTCACAACAGAAATAAAACGCTTGTAAAAAATGACAGGGTCTCTGAACGGGGGAGAGACTGAAGCCATTGTTAATCTTTTTAGACAAATCTGACATTGCGGGACGGAGCCGCTCGTGTTGTGAACGTCAAGCTATTTCAAAATAAAAGCATATATTGAAGGGAAAATAATACCATTCAGTTTGATCCTCCAATTACACTTTTAGCATGATTTTCCCCCCGTACCTTATAATTTGTGACCGCCAGGACTTAGAGCTGCTGTTTTAGGCAATGAAAACAAACTCAGAGCAAAGCAGAAAATAAAAATAAACAGAACTCCTCCTCTGTGAGGATTTTGTCTTTGGAACAAGACGCTGAAGGACGTCGTAGTCTAACAGGCATTTTCACTAAACGATTCATCAATAAAGAGAATAATCAGCTCTCATTTCTTTACAGCGAAAGGGGAATAAACCAGATTGTTGCCTCTCTGCTGTGTGTGTGTGTAATGTTTAATGCTGCGTGGACTCTGCCTACAACTGGGACTTTCACACACTAGTGGGCTGAGTGCTCTCCACGCCGGAGGACGACCTCAGAACAGGAAGTGTTGCCGGCCCCGTTGACACTTTGCCAAACCACCCACTGACTCTCATCCATGCGTTTGCATATTATGCAAATCAACCAAGAGTTACTGAGATATAAATCAGAGCACATGTTCGTCCAGCTCTGCACCACACACACACACACACATATATATATATACACTACTCACAAAAAGTTAGTTATGTTTGGCTTTTGGATTAAATTTCAGAATGCACCGAAAATGCACTATACCCTTTACAGCTGAACTTAATCTAACCTTCTCTAAACTTTTGAATGCACATGTCCAGTTGTTCAGTCCTTATTGAATAACATGCTGTTCTCTAACAAGGCGATTAACCACAAACATCACAAGGACCGTCTACTAAATGTTCTGGTTCAATGACAGTTTGTATACAGTCCTCTTCTCTCTCCCTCTCCTCTCCACCATGTTCACATGTTGACATCATGAGACCAAGACGACACTTTGATCAAATTGATCAAGTTATTGAGATATTGAGATTTTTCTTGTGCTATAGCCACCACGGGTGTTAGCTTTTGTTTGAGATAAAGAAATGAGCATTGCATCCTTCTACTTAAAATGCCTGATAGATGATAATAGAATATCACTGTAGCATGAACTTTTTATAGAGATATTCTTGTCAAATATCCCTAGTGTATATATATATATGACCCCAGGTTTCCATCAGCTGATGCTCCTGTCTGGACGTCCTTTCAGGGAATAAACTGAATTTCCTTTATTTTGACTTTGTTACAGATGAGTGCAGCATGTATCCCATTAAAGCTCATTCCAGCTTTAATCCAATTCATTGTTCCTCCATGGCTCTGTGTGTGTAGAATAACTCATTTACACACACAGGATTAATCCACTGTGCTTTTTTACTTTCATACCAACCGGCTGGTTTGCATAGTTTGAAAGCTTAGCTGTTACATGGACTTCACTTACACACACACACACATAATCACACACACACACACTCTGCTGTAACCGAGCCAATGTGCAGATTGATCAGCTGGGCTGTGTCCAAATTAAAGCCCGTCCTCTGCAGACATGCCAAGCATAATAACTCTCTCCTCTCTCTCTCTCCTCAGCCAGGAAAAGTGGGGAGGAATGAAAAAAAAGAAAAAAAAACAGCACACACATAAGAGAAGGAGAAAAAGAGGTGCGATTGGATAATGTCTTGACACCCATCGCAGCAGAAGGAATGCCTGGCTCTCAGATGTCTGACCCATTTTCTGCTCCCGCTCTCTCCCTCTCTCCTCTTTTCTCTGCGATTTCCTTCCTTCCTCTAATCTACGCTAGAAAAGAAGTATGACTCAGATTCACTGCTGCTGCTGCTGCTGCTGCTGCGACTTGTGTGTTTCTATGAAAGGCAGCGCCACTGCACTCCAGCCTACACACTACAACAACAACAACAACAACAACACACACACACACCTACATATGCCAACCTGATCCGCAGCATGGCACCGCAATAAACAGAAGCAGAAAACGCACACACGCCCGAGCTGGAAACTGTTTTATATTCTGTGTGGGCTTTTCTTTTTTTTCTTCTTTTTTTTTACGGGAATGTGTGTGTTTGTGTTTGTGTGTGTGCGCATGTACTGTACGTGTTCATCAGGACGAATAATGAGAAGCCTGTGTTCCAACAGAGACAATTCAATAATCAATTACCCAGTGGCTGGAAACACACTGGTGCTCATCGCTAATAATAAAATCTGATGGTACGACTGTTGTTTGATGCAAAGACACACACACACACACAAAAAAAAAAAAATTATTACATTTCTGGAGAATCAAATGGAGCCACATTAGGGCGAATGATGGATACATGAATGTGTAATTACATATAATCATCTGGAGACGTTTCCCCATCGCGGCATATTAGCATTTTCACATCACATAATAATCTGTGGCTTTCTAAAAATGAACGTATGTGGTGCAGAGTGTGGCACTTTAACCACATCACTGCAGGTTGATATTAAAGGGGCAGTTCAGGCAAATTATAACATGTGTGATGGGGTGACAGGGATGATGTTTTTCACTTTCAATACTTGCATCTCAAAATATCTCATTTAATTTAACAGCAGTATCGATAGCGGGGGGAAAAAAAAGAAGCTGTGTATTGAAATCAAAGTGGATTCACACAGAAGAGTGTTGTCATCTATCACCATAGTGTGTGTGCATGTGTTGTCAGGTTTAATTGTGCGTGGCTCATTGTGAAGCTAATGAAAACTAAAAGAGTCGTAATCGTGTAGTTTTTAACCCTGGATGATTGAGAGATGTCCTTGGTTACCGTGGTAACTGCAAATGCGGAGTCAATAGCACAGGTAGCTGGGACTCCTTCAAAATAAGAGACATTTTTTAAGTGTGAGGTATACTGTTTCTTGTAGGTCACTTATATATATATACACTAGGCCGTCTGGATTCTGCACTGTGACAACAAACTAACAATGAACACCAGTGTTTGTGGCTCGGGACAATCTTCAGGATCACAACGTTAACGACAAACACAGATTAGACGTATAATGACCCGACGCTACGGCTCCTGAGAAAAGAGGCTTTCTTCTTCACGCAGGAGAAGTGAAAACGAAAGGAAAGGAAAACCGACGGCTGCCGGGAAGGTGGGGAATTAAATCAGGAACATATGGCACGCTTCAGGAAGTGATCAACAGGAATGTTGGGAAATTCATAATTTGGGCGACAGCTCCTTTAAGTGAAGGTCGGGTACAGTAGCTGAGTTTGTTTTAGTGGCAGTCTGTGGAAAAACAAGAGGAGGGATCAGTGCAGGCAGAGGGGAGAGGAGACCAGGGGTCGCCTTCGGTCAAATAAACCTCCCCACCCCCCCTCCATCCTCCCTCCTACCCTCCTGTGTCAGATAAGGGTCTACAGACACACTCGTGCCTAGTACGTTACACACACACACACAGAAACGGGACTACCAAGAGGAAGCAATGGACTGCAAACAACGTACTTTCACATGATAACCACACAACCAGGCACACACAGAGAATACATTAACTCATGATCCGTTCACCATCTCCCTCTTTATGCTAATTCCTGGCTCTAATGTTATCTGTTAACAGCTCTCTGTCTCTCCCTTTCCCTCACACACACACACACACACACACACACATGAGCACAAGGTCATCCGGGTCGGCGCTGCCTGCCTTGGCACGGACGACGACTACAGATGTGAGAGTGTGGAGCAGCTCGCTCTGGGACCAGCTGGAGCCCGTCCAACCTGGACAAGGGTCAGGGCCACGGCTGTGAACACAGGCAGCATTTGGAGCCTCATCCCAGGGCCCCCGGGGGCCGAGGGCCGAGGGCCGACACCGACACCAGCGCCGACACAGACAGCCCCTCCGTCAGTCAGTCAGTCGCCCTGGGCCTCGGTCCAGGATCCTCCTAGTGAGATTACACCGGCTGGCTCAATTAACCCTACTGTTGTCCACCTGGGTCAAGGAAGGAAGGAAGGAAGGATGAAAGGAAAGATGGGAGGAAAGAAGGAAGGAAAGATAGAAGGAGGGAGGGAACAGATTGGGTCAATTGAGTCAAAAAGGAAGGAAGAAGTAAGGACGAAGGGAAGGAAGGAAGAGAGGGAAAAAGGATTGTGGAAAGAAGGAAGGGAAAAGGGAAGGAAAGAAAGTTGGAAGGAGGGAACAGATTCGTTCAAGGAAGAAGGAAGGGAAAAGGGAAGTTAAGAAAGATGGAGGGAGGGAACAGATTCGTTCAAGGAAGAAAGAAGAAGGAAGGAAGAAGGGAGGTAAGAAGGAAGGGAAAAGGAAAGGAAAGAAAGATGGATCAAAAGAGGAAGAAGAAGAAGGAAGGAAGGAAGGAAGGAAGGAAGGAAGGAAGGAAGGAAGGAAGGAAGGAAGGAAGGAAGGAAGGAAGGAAGGAAGGAAGGAAGGAAAAAAGGATTCTGGAAAGAAGGAAGGGAGAAAGGAAGGATGGAGGAAGGAAACAGATTGGGTCAATTTGACCCAGAAGGACAACAGGATTAACTGAGAAATAAATAAATAAATACCGATCTATTTGCTGCCAAACTGGACAAACAACTGTTTCTGACACAGGAAGTTGTTCCAGTCACAGTTTGCTGCTGGCAGCTCCTCGCCGCTCTCCGCTCTCCGCTCGCCGCCATCCCTCCCGCGTTAAACAGCTGTTGCCGGGGCGCAGCGTTGAAACTCTCACTGGACTCGGTTTAGACAGAGCTGTACAAACAGGGAGCTGGCTGCATGAGCAATGAGCTCTGAGTGCCTCTGTGTATATCTCTATATACAACAGTGATGCACAAACACCATGTAGTGCAACATGTGTTCTGCAGCGGGCAGAGTGATAACATCTTCATCTCTTTGTATGTGTGTGTGGTGGTGGTGGTGGTTGTGTCTTAATTCAAATACTTCCATACTTACACTAACTATTTGGAGTGTGTTAAGTGCATTCACACTGACAAGTCTGGCAAAACACAGTGTACAGAAACCGGGTGGTTCACTCATAAAGGTCAAAAAGTGGAGTGTAGGACGACGGACTCTTCCCAGCCTCGGTGATGGCCGTCTTGGCTACGTAGCGGAATATAATATATGTAAATCAATACATCACCAGTAGGCCAATGTTTTCCACCAGTAAGAGGAGCCGGCTGACGCGGCGGTGGCGGCGTAATCTCCACCACCTTGCATTAAACAGGTGGCCCACACCAGCAAAATAAAAGCACAACTAAGGCGTTTGTTAATGCTAAGTGAAAATACAAACCAGTCAAACCGGTAGACGAAAAAGAAGATGATGTTGGCAACTGCTGAGATGCACAACGACCGTATTCGACTTAAGACAACACTAACTGTCGGAATTTGCGCACTACAGAAGTAAGTTTATTTATTTCGTTTATTAAAGGGATGCTTCACCCAAAATTGATAATTCACCAATTTTCTACTCACCGTCATGCCAAGGTATCTAAATGTTTCACAGTGTGTGTTTTGGACGTTTCAAAAGTGAGCTCTATCCGCCGCCATTATATGAAAATCCGTTGCCAGCCAGACCCCCCCCGGAACTCCAGAAGCGTTTTGATAACTCCAAAATTTTGGGTGAAGTATCCCTTTAAGGGACAGTGTGCAATGACATTAATCATTTGCAAGGAAATGAGGAGGTGGTTGCACCAGATTTAGCGAGCTGCTAATTTCCATGTGCAGCCCCAACATGTGATACACAACAACAGACACACACAACACAATCTAAAATACAGAGGAAAACCTGATACATTAAATGACAGGAATAAACGATGAACAGCACAGGGACAATACAACTTGATACTGTTGTTACTACATAACAGTGTAGTCATGGAAGTATTCAAATTGAGATACAGCTCAGGATTCACACTCACACACAAACACACAAAGAGCCACTTGCACATGAATGGGTTCGTTCCTTGTTTGCGACACCACTCTAACCACTTCTGCTTCGGCCTGCAGACACAGTGCAGCATCACTTCCACTGAATCCATTCACAGGTCGAAGGTCACCATCATCATCACCACCATCATCACCTGTGTTACAGAAGTGTCCTCACACTCTTTCCTCTCTGCTGCTTCTTCTCTCTTTTAGTTATACTGATTACAAATTCACAACTGTTCCACATCTGAGGAAACTCCCTCGGTTTTGAAACACAGCGGCCGCCAGACCGAAAAAAAAACCACATTCTGGAGCCGCCCTGTCCTTGACCTTTGACCTCTGACGGTCTACTCAGTTCATCCTCCAGATTCATGCAGGAATGCAAAAAAATAAGGGGACGGAGGGATTCCCTTGATGCTTCATGAGGTCACCGTGACCTTTGACCTTCGACCAGGAGAATCTAATCAGTTCACAGTCGAAGTCAAATAAATGTTTTGTGTCAAAGTTGACCTGAGATATCGCGTCCATGGCAACAGGATGGACATATAGATGGACAAAAGCCTTCTTCTCTTGTTCGGACTGATTTGATTGTCAAGTATTATCTGTTGTGTATGTGATTTGTTTTTTTTGTTTTTTTTACCTGAAAACAAACTGAACTACTGTTCAAACTGAATGAAACTGACCTCAGGTGAACTCGGTCGTATTAAAAAAGAAACAGCAGCGATGGAGTCGTGTTGGTTTTTTTTTTTTAAAGAGGGGATTTGAACAAAAACAAAGCGGTTCGAGTGTATGAAAATGTTTGCTTTAAGACTCGTGTGTGTTTAATTTGCACTCCTCCATGTGTGGGCTCCGAGTGTGTGCGATTAAGCTTGCGTCCTTTTATCGAGGCTTGACTTAAGTTTTTAAAGCGAAAATCCACCGAGACAAAACTGACTTCACACACACACACACACACACACACACACACACACACACACACACACTAACACACACAACATCTTCTGATGCCAGCAGAGAGACCTGGCCCGCATCCCGAATAAACAAGAGTATCAGTTGTATGAGGCCGTGAGCTGTGCGCTGCAGCTCGCATGCATCCTCCCCGTATTTCGCTTTTGCACTAATCACAGAGCGATTGCCTCACACTTTGCCGATTGAGTTTCCTGCTATCTGGGCCAGCTATGTTGAGGGAAACATGAGCCCATCCTCCTGTCCGCCCAACACACCGGGACGCTGCAGGGATACACACACATAGACACACACACGGGCACGCATGAGCATCAACATACATAGGACACGGCCTGTCGCCACATGCCAACACATGCAAGTTTGTAAAAAATTAAGAGGCATTAGTTTCGACATCTGCAAGACTCTGAATGAACCTGGATTACACTAACTACCCCTGTGCCAGCTCGTGGTGATTGATGCAGAGGAGGAATGTGCTCAGCTGCCAGATCAGCAAGTCTCTCAATCCTCACACACACACACAGATACACACAGATACACACCAACAGCCTCAGGGCACTTGGCATTAAGTTGGTGGTGTGGACCTCCCGGCTCTCCATCCCTCTACTTGGCGAGCAGCAGATGAAACACTCTCCCTGGCTGAGGCACCTGCTGTCATTTATACTTTATGGGCCCAAAACATCCTTGGACTTTTTCCAAATGGAGGTGAAAAACAGGTAAAAACGGCGCCGACGAGGAACTCACCTGGATTCTAGTACAGGCTGAGTTACGTTAGTGTTTGTTTATGTATCTAATATTGATCCCTAACTCTTAACTCGGAGTTGTTAAAGGTTTAAAGGACAATTCCGGGCAAATTCAACTCGGGCTGTATTTTCTTTTATTCATTTTTTATTCTATTTCATTTTAGGTCTAAAAGAAGGAATCTACTCAAACATGCACCGAGAAGTTTGTTTACTTCAAGCAAGTCAAGAGTTGATATTCCTGTGTTTATGACACAAACGGGAGCTTCCTACTGCACGTGAACACAGCGAGCGTCAACTTGGGTCTTGCGCGAGACTTTGAATTAGATCTAGTTTTACAAACATGTCGGCTTGCTTAAAGTAAATAAACTTCTCAGTGCATGAAAATCTTCAGATTCCTTCTTTTAGACCTAAAATGTTAGGAAAATACAGCCCCGAGTTGAATTTGCCCGGAATTGTCCTTTAATCACAGAGCTCGGGAGCTGCACGACAGCTCTTTTGAGAAAAATGAGGATGTAATTATGTTTGATTTTTTTTCCCTCCTCTTTGTTTTTAAGGGCGGGCTGCCAGATTACTCCTTTTATTCTGTGTTTGATTATTTGATAGTTTCACACCCAAGGCTGAACAAACTTCCCTTTGAACGAGCCAACACACACACACACACACACACACAAACACACACACACACCTTCCTTTCACATGAATCATAGCCTCAACACATTAAAAGAATCATGCCAACACAGGAATCCTAATGACTAAAACAAATGCAACGACTCGTATGAAAAGAAAAAGCCCGGGCTCTTGGAGTCACACGCCCTGCTTTCAATAACAGTTTATAAGACACAGTTTATCTCACGCAGGCTTATTTTGCGCTTAAGCGGCTTTAGCTAAGAAAACCACTCATCGTATCATTATTTAACTTAGTCAATCATCATCATTTTCTCGATTGAAAACACATTTATTTTTTTATACAGTCACAAAATATTGAAAACGACCATTCTAACCAAAAAAAAAGTTCACTTAACTCAAAACAGTGATGCCTGCAGAGATGATCTGGGTTCAAAAAAACTTTATCAGCAACATTTTTGAAGGTAAAACCTCTACTACCGTCTTTCCTTTATATAGATTACTTCAACATTTACACATAGTAAAAGCAAAAAAAAAAAGGTTAATCACAACGATGATCACTGATTAATTATCTTTTCTTTTTAAGATCATGCTTTAATCACCGTCTGGGAACTGGGACAGTCTTGAATGACAAGAATGCCAGTGTGTGTGTGTGTGTGTGTGTGTGTGTGTGTGTGTGTGTGTGTGTGTGTGTGTGTTGGCAGGAACTGGAGATAATAATCAAGAGTCAATGAGCGGATGACAAAAACAGAGACACTCATCAAAAGTGTCTTTGGCATCACCGCGCCAACAAACTGTCAGAAAGGTGACTCACTGTGTTTCCTGTTACAGATATGCCCCTCCATAACACAACAGCCACCTGCAGCTGTCATATAATGGCAGGCAATTTCCGCTGCTATCATTGGTCGATCACAAACACACACACAAACACACACATACACACACACACAAACACACACAGAGAAAGAAAAAGCACCTGGCTGCACTGACCTGACTCAGCCAGAGTCTTGACTTCACTCTGAATCTGAAAATCACCGACACCAGTTACAGATGTGATGTCAGAGGAAGAAAAAAAAGTTTCCCCAAACAGAGGAGTCGTGGTTTGGTCGGTGACGGTGACGGAGGGGGGGCTCGGGTGGAGAGCAGGTCACGCTTCAAAGATGTCCAACTAAACTCTGCATTGACCTTTAACCTCACAGGTCGACAGTCATAACATAAAGCAAAGTCTGATTCCTCAACACGTCACACACACACAAACACACACACACACACACGTGTTGGCCCAGAGGCTGTGACCCAGGTCTGCTGTGAAACCAGACATGTGACCGCAATCTGGGGCGTTCTTCATCTGAGGATGAAACCAGTTTAAAGGGACTGCGAGGAGTTACGGAAAGCAAAGTGTTTTCACACTAAATTTCCCATGATCCTCCACGCACACGGTGAAATTCTTGGGCCGACGCAAGACGGACGAAAGAGAAAATATTTGCCAAGAATGAAAGTCGGAGGTTGGAAGATGATCAGATACCGTCATAGTTCAGACCATAAATGATGCCAACTAGTGATCCGGGAGAGAAGTGTCCGGGAAACTGAAACTAGGAAATGCTGGACGAGCCGACCACTAAATAATAATATCAAAATAACTATAAAGACAAAACGATATATTTATCAGAAATTGACCCATTAACAAGTGGGTAATGTAGACTCATCCACATTAATATGAGACTCTTTTATAACCAAACGCAAACTCCTCAGGGTCTCTTTAAATTAACAGAAGAGCAGTGGTACAGCTAATTGTAGAAGAAAACATGATAATGAAATTATTGCAATATCTTTAGAGGATTTGGAATAAAGCATAAATAAAAAAAATGATAATTCATCTTTAACTTGGTTTAATTGTTGTTGTTTTGTGTCAAACATGAGCTCATGTCGGTGCAAATACAAAGTCTGTCACTATAATTGTGCAAGACTACAACAAGACCTGACGTGTGCTGTTTACTATATTATCACATGTAGACTAATATATCAATACCAGTAGTTGTGCAACACCGCAGCGTAAATATATCACACAAAGACGTACGTAGCTGCAGCTAAACTCGACGTTCAGAGTGATTGAAACGGCTAAAAATAAGTGAGATCATGCAAAAGTTCATGCTCTTTAAATAGAGCATGAACTTTGTAGATAAAAACTTTCGATGTGCACAAGAACACAACTTAACCACACCTGAGTGAAATACTGCTGCATCCCACAACTCTGATGAGAAGCTACGACCGTCCGCACGACGACAACATAGTTTTTACTTTTTGGTCTGGTAAGGATCGTGGCTAAAACTATACTGTACTGTAGGTGTCTGGCAGAAGACGTGGCCTTGACTCCGACCCCAATAAAATCTAGAATATAAAAAAAAATTACAGTGATGGAGAGGAGGAGTTCTTGTAGATGCTTGCCAAACCGTCAGGCGCTCGCTGGGACAGGTCCATCCAAATTCCCTCCAGCGTGACAGATTACAAAACAGGGAGCAGTAAAAACCTCCTGCAGCACAGGCAGATATTTATCCAGCTCCAGATTCCAGCAGAGGAGCAGAAAAAGTCTCAAACTCCCCCAAAAAAAACACAAAGAAAAAAGCAAGGGAAAAGCATTAGAGTCACTCTGATGAGATTTTAACAAAGGTCAAACTATTCTGCACTCATGTGTTTTTCTTTTCCCTCCAGTAATAAAATAGTGACCCATATACAGTACATGCTGCAGGAACGCAGCGGCCATAGTGGGACTTGGGCTGGAGCCAAAATCCTAATTGTGGGGTTTTATAAGCATCTCTTTGCTCAGAGTTATTCATTACCTCAGCAGATAATATGGCGGCACATGGAAAAATTCCAAGTGGTAGCGGCGGTGGAACAGATTCATTCTCCGGCCTCTTATCGCACGCGTTTTAACACTATTGACTTAATCGTGGGAGCCGTGGACCGTGCTTCCCTCCGCCCACAGGGAGGTGGCTGATTGTGCTGAAATCATTTGTCTATATACACTCAGGCAAATATGCAATAATCTACCAACGTGCTGCAGCTGGAAGGATCAGAGCAGCTCTTCATTAAAGGTTCATTTTCACCTTCTGGCTTCAATATTTAAAGGGATAGTTCATCATTTTGGGCAAATTGGCCCATTGCCATTATCGCTATAGTCTTAGCAGTAGGTTTGTTACCTTTATTTGTCAGTGCAAGCTGTTTTTAGAACGGCGGAGCAGAGCCGTGAGCTGCTCAGAGCTACGCTACGGAGGCTAATGGGATTTCTTGGTTTCCTTCATCAAACTCATCAAATACACAATCCAACAACTCCAAAACGCTCTGGTGGACAAGTTGTGACCTGCACATTCACCGCGCTATGAGATAATAACGGAACATTATCAGACAGAGTTGTTTTAGAGGTAAATTCATGCAAAACCGCTGATGTGCGTTCCCGTCAGGGGCAGTTTTTCAGCAAGCAGTCTCTTCATTTACCTCGAAAACAACTCTGTCTCGTAACGTTCTGTTATTATCTCATAGCGTGGTGAATGTGCAGGTCACAACTTGTTTTGGAGTTGTTGGATTGTGTATTTGATGAGTTTGACGAGGGAAACCAAGAAATCCCATTAGCCTCCGTAGCGTAGCTCTGAGCAGCTCGCGGCTCTGCTCTGCCATTCTAAAAATAGCTTGCACCGACAAATAAAGGTAACGAACCTACTACTATGACTATAGGGATTATGGCAATGGGCCAATTTGCCAAAATGTTGAACTATCCCTTTAAAGTGAATAACTGTTGTTTTTTGGTGCTGGACACTTGCGATAAGTACTAGTGGATGAAACGATGAATTAATCGGTTCTATCAGAAATGAGTCAACAGGTGAAATAATAATGGAAACAGTCTGTGTATGAACCTGCAGGTGTTTTATTTACTCTAAAGTGCAGGTAAATCCAGGAATTCAATAGTGCATCAGCCAAAATAAGAACACTTATCTGTTCAGAGTTAAAAAAAAAAAAAATACTGATTATTTCTTGTTATTTTTGTTTTCAATTCCCACACACAGAAGCAGCCACTCGTAATCACACATTAATTCCTCTCAGGAGCTCTGACTGACTATAAACTGATTATCTTCTGCCCCGGGGCCACACAGACTGAATTTGTTATTGCCAGTTTAATCTACTGTTTTATCTACTGTCTTTTATTGTCTTCCCATGCGCCTTTGTTTTAATATGCAGTTTCAATTTTTTTGTTGTTGTTTTGTGTCTCTAAAGCCCCACCTCTTGCATGAAAAGTGCTCTATAAATAAAGTTTATTATGATTATCATTATAATCCCACGCAGCAGAGGGACTCCCCCTCTATACGCTGCGGTGCTTCAGTGTTTATGACAGGATGGAAGAGAGTTGTCACTTTATTGTCCTGGGAACTGCATGTTTAACATGTCTGCAAATGTGTTGTGACGAGTACATGCTGCTGTATATTCTGGAGGTGGCTCTCACAGGGAGGGAGGGAGGGAGGAGGAGGGGAGGGAGCTCTTCACTGCGCCAGTAAACGTGGGACACAGACTCCTCCTCGTAAAAAGTGCTCCGCTGCCTTCGCCCTGGCAAAAATAAACCTCGCGAGCCTCCGTGCCAAGTATTCCCGTTGATGAGGAGCCAGTTGTGAGTGAGTGAGTGGCCCCAGTTGTGCCCGGGGCCGAGCCAAGCTGACTGACTGGTGTTAATAAGAGAGAAGTGCAGCCGTGTAAGAGAAAAAAATAGAAAAAACAGCACGGTTAAAGGCCGTTTTTACAAGTTTATTATTTTCCCTGATGATCTGGAAGCTGATGAAGCGCGGGGCCGGGTCACAGAAGAGACACAGAGGGAGAGAGAGAGAAACCACCGCTCAATAGAAACAAGGAGAAAAAACTAAATCAAACACAATACGAGTAGAAAAAACACACACACACACAACACTGAGAACAAGCCACAAACTCAGAGAGGCTGCCTGACAACTGATGTCATCTGTCTGCAACTGTGTGTGTGTGTTGTGTGTGTTGGGGGTGGGCGGGGGCGGGGGGGGTTGTTACAGTATCTTGAGGGCAGCAGGACCCCCAGCGGTCTGTGTGTGGACACCGGTTGGTGCCGAGCAGCACGCTGATAATCTCTTGTCGTGTTCACCATGATGACATGCTTATCAGCAGCGGAGCAGCGGAGTGCAACACAAACACACAACACAAACAGACACACACAGACACACACACACAGAGGAAAGTTAGCCTCATTCTTCTCAGCTAATGAGGTTTGGACTCGGCCGGTGAGGACACACTCATTACTCCGTGTGCCAGATACGAGAGCAGGAAGCGGCGCGGCGAGGACAGAGGATGCACCGCATTTATTATTCTTCCTGATTTACAGTGTGGTCCAAATGTCTGACAGCACTTTTTTTTGTTGTTTAATTTGCCCCCTCCTCCCCACCCCTCCACTCCACTCCACTCCCCACTGTGTATAGATATCAGCAGACTTGACCTACTTTGTAAAGACACAAATAACTGGAGCTTAATAGACTTCATATGACTGTGCATATGGTCAAGAATCTGAGAGCTGAACAATGAGTCCATTAGTTGACATATAGTCATGACACACACACACACACACACACACAGATACAGCATATAGCGCTTCAGCTGGATATATGACATATATGGTTAGTGCTGTTTTCACATTGTGGTCGTTCTACTGCAGAGGTGGTTTTGAGGACTGAGGCAGGTGTTTATGCATCAGTGTATGTGTGTGTGGTGAGATAATGAACCAGAACAACAACACACAAATCTACAGGTTTGTAGCCAAGATCAAAACAAAGCTCCAGTTTGATCCGACTCATGAGGAACAGTGACTTTAAAACGTGTTGAGGTGTTAATGAACTGCACTATCAAATAGGGCTGCCTCCAAATAGTTGACCAAGCACTAGTCGACCAATAAAACATTAGCTGACCAAAATTTCAAAAAAACAAACAAACATTTGGAGCCTTGTCTTGTCAAAATTAAGTCAAAATCAGTATGACTGAACTGTATATGAAAGGCTATAGTAGTATAGTATAGAAAGTCGTGACACGAACTCGCTGTCAGTTTTTTTTAGTTAAGTCAACTAATCGCCATACATGTAAATGACGAGTACTGAAAATCTTTGGTCGGGGCAGCCCTACTATCAAACACTACAAATTAGTTTATTTTGCAGTAATCTGTGATTAATTAGACTTTATCCCGATCATCTCATGGCTACCAACGACTACGACTGATCATTTCTGATGGAAGAATTAAAAATTAGGAGAAGAAAATGTTAAAAAACAAAAATGTTGCAGCTGAACAACCAAATAATCTGAAATACTGAAACAAATGAAGCTGTGAAGTGGACTAAATAAAAAATAAAAAAATATCTAGAGGCAGAACCCAGATACACACGATGTGTAAAAACTAACTTGTGTCTCTTGTCGACAAACCTATGCAGCGGTGACTGACTGTCGTCTTTGTTTACCTCTGACCCCGTTCGGCATTTCTGTCATTTCTGTTTCTGTCACTTGCAGCAACAGGCTGTACGCGCTGTACACGCTGTACATTTCCCATCATAACTGAGCAACTAGAACAAGAGGAGGTCTGTGAGCGCTGGACGTCTGTGGATCAAGCGGCTGCCAAACTCCTCTACAACCTCCCCGAACTTCCCTCTCACGCCTGGACACTGGTAATTAGTACAGAAAACGACGCACAGTAAAAAAAAAAAAACAGACCGCAGACATGTGATGCTCGGGTCGTCATCCGACACATCGCTTCACGTCGATTTCCCTCAAACATTTACATTCACCATGCTCCCATCATAAAGACGGTTTGTTTTGTTGTTTGTTGTTTGTGCGGCTGGAAACGTCCCACCGCCACGAAGTCTAGCAGCTCAGTTTTGGTGCAAAAACCCGTGATGATGAGATGACATGTCGCGGTCGACTGCGTCCGCCCTGGCTGAATACATCCTCTGACCCAGGCTCCACGTCTAGGGCATATGGGTGCTATAATCTAATTAGTCATAGCCGAAAACACATACGACATGGTAAAGTGCCTTGGGGCCCGGCTTCTAAGGGGATGAGCAACAGTCAATTGAGGTCAAAGCCGATGTAAAGGCGGAGGAATAACAGCCACGTCCTGCTATTGTAAATTAGGATGTATATATATTTTTTTTTCCACAGAGGAGGAGGAGGAGGAGGAGGAGGAAGCTTCAGACGCACTTACAACCTCGTCTTGAGGTATTAAGACTGACAAATGGGACGAAGAGTGTGCGGCGCTGCCATGTCAGAGGCTCCGTTCACACGTTTCAGCCCAACGCAGCAGCAACGTCTGAGGAATTTCCCCCCGAATCACCCCGTGAGGAACAAAAAGGGGGGAAACGGGAGGGGAGGCGACCCCGGAGCTTCAGGAATAGCTCTTGACATATTGGCCTACCCAGCATGCCCTCTGCCTCTCTAGACAGCTCTGACATCATTATACAACAGACACAGACCAGGACATCAGCTGCACAGCCGAGGTTATATAAGTGAACGCTCTAATGTTTCTAAGCATTCTGCTGCTGCTGCTGCTGCTGCTGCTGCTGCTGCCCCACTAAGGGAAGTAGGATGGGAGTAGGCTGAGGTGAGGGGGGAGGGGGAGGGGGAGGGTGAGGGAAGGGGGTGAGGAGGAGGAGGAGAAGGAAAAGGAGCAAGGAGGCCAGGAAGAAAGACAGACAGAAACAGGGTCACAAAAAGAGAGAGGCCCGCTGGGGTGCTGGCTGCTCGCTGCAGGGAAAGACTGAAGAAGGTCACCTCTGGCCCCCTAAAGGAGCCCCAACCCAGAAGAGAAGAGGAGAAGAGATCTCATGTACAACGGCGTTACATCACTCCAGCAGCACCACAGCCAACACTTCCCCACTTGCTTAACTCCATATGGAAAAACATATCTGCAATAAGCACTGATGGTGTCTGAGAAAACATGAGCTACAGTTTCTGCTGCTGCTGCTCTGGTCATGTGCCTCTGGTTACGGGGGGGGGGGGGGGTTTACCCTCCAGTCTGCAACAGCCACACACACACGGTGCGTTTAAAGCCGGATCTTGGATGTTGAAAATGTTTATACTCGAACGGTGGGTTTGTCCTGAGCTAATGATCAACCCGGTGGAGAGAACACAGCGATTTAAACCCAGGGATAATCATTAATGAAGAGTGGGCACCTGGTGCCATACCCACTGATCTGATGTTAATTATCTTTATTCTAGCCTGTTTTTGTCCAAGTGTTCTGCACATTTATATAATAACAACAACAGCAGAGACACTTATTAACACTATAAAACTTACAGACACCTCTGCGCCGGAGGATTCTACATTAAACGTGTTATAAGGAACGTCTCGAAGGCAGCTTACAGATGTGTTGTCTCTGTTCCTGTGCAAAAGTTTTTGAAGGAACATCAGTCCAAAGTGTTTCAAATCTCCACCAGTTACTATGCTGATCAGAAAATCTATACCCTGCCTTTTAAAATAAGCTCCAGCGTGCCGGAGGAAGGAAATGCTTGTGTTGCCAGCTTGATGGATTCGGCGGCGAGAGCATGCAGCTTTTACACTGTCACTTTCTATCAGCGTCCTGCAAGACACTGTAGTGTGGAAATGAACGTGACTAAGAATCCAGACCCTGAGTGGAGTGGGTTACATTGACTGATTTAATTATTACAGCACTGTGATGTGGTGATGACGGCTTTTCACACACAAATGCACGATCCAAACTGTCACTATTACAGTGGTGAGCCACCGTGCTCAATCATGCACCAGGATTAGAATCCCTGAGGATTTCTCACATGGTCGGAGTGAATGATTAAGTGTCAGTCAGTCGGGGCTGTGGGACGTCGGCCTCTATTATTATTATTAATATTATTACTACACTGTTACATGGCAACATGTATCATACGAGTTCCTCCACAATCAGCTCATTCATGTCGGCTCCACTCCCTGGGCAATGCTGCTGCTCTTTGGGCATCTGTGGTAATTTAATCTCCAGCCCTGACAGTTTTAATGCAGCGCACATTGTTCCCACAGCAGAACGCCCTGCTCACATATTGGCAGTTTGATACACATCAGATGGCGATCATGTGGGCTGCACTGGGCATCCGTCCTGTTACTGTACAGTCAGTGGAGCGAGCGACCGAGCGACCACGAGGCAAAAAAAGGTGGACGAATAAATAAATAAATAAATAAAACATAAATACACCCTCCATACAGATGTGTGAGGCGACTGTGTTTACAAACATTCATAAGGTGAGCAGATGAATGTTTTCTTTAGTTTTCCTTGCTTTCCTTATAGTACCTCACTTGGATACATGCAACTGTTATGACTATTAGGTTATTGGCAATAATACTGGAACAATAATGCCAGCACATCTGTAAAAGTCAACTTGTGCAACATTAGAAGGAGAAAAGTGAATTGAGGACAACGAGCAGCTCAAAACACTGACAGCTCCCTATAGGAGTATTATAGGTGTACTGTATCCAGAGATCCTTATCGATTAGCTATCTGCCTCAGTGTGTGTGTGAGAGAGTGTGTGTATGTGCACGCGTGCATGCATGAGTGGACCATGCGCGCGCCAGAGTGCAGCAGCAGGCATAAATCCAAGTTCGGGGCCTGTGTGCAGCGGCACAGTGCGAGCATAATACAGCAAAAAAAGAAAATAAAAAAAAAAGAAAGAAAAGAGGCACCACGACTCCTGTACAGTAACATCCGGCACTGTTAGCATTCACATGACAACAACCGCGGGGATCCTCCAGCAGCAGCGACGGGACCGAGCGGCCGCGCAGCCCGGGAGAGGAGAGCTCTCCCCCGGTTACAGTAGAGCCGAGCGCTCCCTCCCTTCCCTCATCTGTCAAACCAAACCAGCGCCGGCTACTGGAGCTAGCACCGCCAAACAACTGCACAACTGCATGCACACACACACTACACACTCCATGCTTTTAAGCCCCATACATAACGACACTTACCGTCGGTTGACTTGCCCCCCACCACCCCACGCGGTCTGGACTGGACGCCAGGCTCCGGTTGGATATTTTAGGGCATTAGGGCGGAAATGAAGCGGGAGAAAGTCAGCGGGAGCTCCCTCCTCCTCCGCCTGCAGCACCAAGTGGAAGCGGCGGCGGCGGCGGCGGCGCTGGATGGCTACAGTCCTACTCCTTCCCCCCCACCTCCTCCTGCTCTGCTCCTGCTGCTGCTGCTTCACTCTCTCCCCAGCCCGGTCCTCCGCCGAGCCTCGTACCGTCAAATGCTCCCACGGTCTCCCCTTGTCCCGCTTCCTTCCTGCTCGAAGCGCTGGCTGCTTGTGGGCTGAAAATGGTGCGTTTGTTTTTTTTTCTTTTCTCCCCCTTCTCGCTGCCGCCGTCCACGAGCGGCTGGCTGGATGGGTCGCAACGACACGGGGGGAAAGAACCAAAAAAGAAATACTACACGGTCGCTCCTCCTCCCTCCGCTTATGTACAGTACAGTACGGGGAGCGCTCGGCTGTGTAACCACTTATTAAAACTATCTACCGCTCTCTACAGGACCACCACTGTAAAGCACAAACTCCACACACATACACACACGCTCACACATACACACACAAACACATGTCAGGACGCCGAGATGTGAAATGCGGAACAGCCTCCTCCGCCTCGACTCGCCTCTGCTGCCCTTATTTATTGACTCCATCATCTCCCCCTCCTCCTCCTCCTCCTCCCACCCAGGAGGTGACATTAGTCCACCTTGTGTGAGGTGGAAAGGACTAGTGAGTCTCCACACAGTCTACAAGTGTCAATACTACAACATTATCACCTCATATTGACAATAATTGGCCAATGAATCAATTAATTTAAGCATATATTATTATTTATCAACCAAATGTGAGGACAAGGGCTCAAACTTGTGATTATTTAACACCAATTCATGTTCAAAAATACACTCAGAGCCTCGTAAAATAAGATAAGATGATAAAATCAGATATTCTTGTTGTATTGTAGCAGCAGACATCAATGAAAGCAATAAAGAGCAAATAATGGATACAAAGCAATAAAAGAGCAATATTTGTTTAAAAAAAAAAGAATAAATTAAATAAAAATATGAACCGTCTAGTAATGAGATGACATCAAATATTCAGTTTATAGTCCCATACAACAGAGTAAACCAGAAAATCCTCTCACTCAAGGCTGGAACAAGCAAATACCACTGTCATTTTTTGTATAATCGATAATTGAAATGAATCTATTATAGGAGTATTGAGGTGGAGTACAAGACAAAGTCATGTTAATCTGTGGCTTTGAGGAGCGACGGTTGCTAGGAAACTTATTTCTCTCGACCTGGAAGTCGACCACTCCACCTGATTTATGCATCGGCTGCAGGAGACGGTGTCCATCATACAAACACAGAGAACGTGTTTGGTAAATAAACCCGTCGCACAGGAGAGACTGAATAGATTCAAAAGCATCTGAGGGACTTCCAGGGACTCGTGAATGGATGCATTCATGCTACGCTGCTGCTCACCCACTTGTCATTGTGAAAACATTTCAAGTAGGTTATTTGTTATTTAGTAAAGTCTGGCAGCTTCATTCATCATGTTTCTTTATCTTTCAATATATGTTATGGCTGTTAGGGTTAAAATATTGCACTCACATGTGGGAAAGTTTCACATTTTGTTCCATAAACGCCTCCAACTGTTAATCACTTACCAAAGCTGTTGAAGGTTGATTTCATGACAATCGATCAGATGTTCCAGCAGCTTTGAAGACGTCACCTTGAGGTTTAAAAACCCGTAGGTTTGACATTTTGTCTGACTGAAGCAAACAAACAGACTGATCGATAATGAAAATAATAATCAGCTGCCGTCCTTCAACCTCCAGTACAGTAGGTGAACCACTCAGAGGGAAGATGGACCTTCGATCTCCTACAATTACACAATGAATTCTAACAGTTGTCATCGTTTTTTCAGTCACGGTGGCCCTGACAGCCCAAATGTGCTGCAAATTCAGAAAACATCTTCAGTTTGAAAACACGCACAGCTAAATAAAAAAAACACACAACTGTAGAGTTTCCAGAGTGCACCCGGTTCTCTGTACGTCATTTAGTTATCTGGACGGTTGGACAGATGGACAGACAGACATAGATAATCTTCCTCCTCATCATTACATCTGAATTCCACTTTAAGGCAGGAGATAATAAACTCCTTCCATTCACTTTGATCAAAATAACAGCTGGAAAAAAAGTCTTTTTTTTTTTCTTCTTCTTTTTCTTCGCTTCGACAAAATTACCATAATTGCTTCAAATAGAGCGCACGCTGACATAACCATCCTGAAAGCATCGAGGATACTGATGTCAACATATGGCAAAGTGAATAAGCCTTTTTACATATACTGTATATATTATACAGTATATAAGGTATATGAATTCAATGCCATCACATCTCTTTAATAGTGAACTTCGATTTAAAATGCATCACGCAGACAGGGTTTAAAGATGAAGATGGCTTGAGCTATGATTTCAAAGATTCCCCCCCTCCCACTGTGCAGAAACTGAGTGAATGCATGCTGTTGACTGCAGACCCCAAACAGCCGCTCAGATATTTCTGTCTGACTGATCTCGCATATGACATTTACATTTTGCGAGTTTTTAAACAGCAGAAGTGGGAGAGAGCTTGTGGTGGAGAATAAAGGTTTATTTTAAGCGCAAGTGCCACTACGGCGTACGAATAAAGGATTCCTGCGTATTCTCTGAACAACTCATCGATGTGTGTATAGATACGATGGCCTGTGTGAGCGTATAAAACACCTTGATGTAGGAAGTTGCTGCTTGATCGGTCTTTACTATCGAAACAAAAGCAGATCTTCCACTTTCATTGAGCCTGATGAGAGGAAATGACACATTGAGAAGCATCACAGAGTTAGCGCTGCGTTTGATCCCCTCAGCTTCTGCCACCTCGTTGTGTGCGTGCATGTGTGTGTGCGTGATTTACGGGGGTTTGCATCTGGTACAGAGTGCAAATGTTATCTGTTTCCGTTGCTGTGACAACTCTGAAGGATACCAATTACAGAGGGGTACCAATTATCAGATTCCCCACTGCCTTTCAGATTGCAGGAATACATTACAGACCTGCAGGGGAGATTTCAGGACAGATTCGGAACAGACGGGAGGGACCGCATTTCCCATCATGCTCGTGTGACTCAGCTAACACTACAGTGATGCAGCTGAAAATGTGTCTATTAATTATTCTACATCCAGACCCCTAAAGATACTCTATACTGTAGTGTTAGGTAACAACGACTGGAAACAGAATGATCACAATATGGTTAAATAACAGGTCTACCTCATCATATACACATTAAAGGCTTATTGATTACTGCAGTCGTTCCTCCTGTCCATAATGAGTTTGAGTCCCATTAAACTACAAAATCCATACAGTGATTCTAATGAGGCTTCAGCCAAATCAGATGAGTGTCTGCTCAGTATGAAATTCTTTCCTCCTGTTTTCTTTCTTCATATGTCCTTAAAGCAGTGTTTTTCAACCTTGGGGTCGGGACCCCACGTGGGGTCGCCTGGAATTCAAATGGGGTCGCCTGAAATGTCTAGTAATTGATTTTAAAAAAATTACTGATAAAAATGTTCTTTTAAAGGGATAGTTCACCCAAAATTCAAATTTCACTCATTATCTACTCACCCCCGTGTCTACTAAGGGCTGGGAGAATTTTCAGAGTCCTCCGCGCCTTCTCGGAGTTACGGGGGGCGGGTCCGCACAGCAGTATTTGTCCATATACTGGTTGTGAATGGTGCTCACTTTTCTTACCTTTTCTTACCTCCATGCTGCTCGTCTGTAATGTCCCTCTTGTATTGAAGCCCCGACATGAGAAATTGTTCTGAAAAAAATTAAATAAGTCTATATTTTAAACTTGTTTGTAGTGGAAGCTCCCAGTGTCTCAGTTCCCGGCGGAATAATTTCTCATGTCGGAGCTTCAATACAAGAGGGACATTACAGACAAGCACTATGGAGGTATTTGGATGTATTTTTTGGTGTGTCTTTGTGGACGAAGAAAAGTGAGCACCATTCACAATCATTATATGGACAAATACTGCTGTGCGGACCCCCCCTGTAACTCAGAGAAGGCACTTTTCCCAGCCCTTAGTTGACATGAGAGTGAGTAGATAATGAGTGAAATTTGAATTTTGGTTGAACTATCCCTTTAACTAATTATTATTCTTTTTAAAATTATGATTAAAAACACCACACACAATCTTAAACAACTGTATTCTATACTTTCACTTTCTCAAATATAAATTGAGTTCAAATAAAATGCAGCATATCTGAGCTGAAGCATGATTGACGGCCACGATCACATGACTGACTGATTGTCAAAATGGGGTCACGAGCCAAAAAAGGTTGGGAACCACTGAGTTAAAGTTACACGTGGACGACATCAACACCAATAAAAGGACGCATGCATGAAAATATGTCAATCCATCCTAAAGCTGTTGAGATATTTCACTCTGAAGCACCAAAGTCAGAGGAATACGTCATCTGGAAACCATGAACTTCTTTTACAAGACGTGTGCCAATCCATCCAGTTATTAGCTGCACATTTCAGTCTGAATCAAAGAGATGAGCCAATCCTCTGTCATTGGTGGCAAAACATCTAACTAAGATTCAAGGTCGAATATCAAAAAAATAAAAACGTCACAGATCCGTCCAACTCCAACCTCCGGTGTCTAATTAAGCGTATTAATTATACACCCTATCTTTACTTTTGGCTCTAAACGTCACTCCACTTCCTGTCCTGTACTGGCTGCACAGTCGTCCTCCAAGTGCTGGTTATTCCTACAGAGGGACCGGACTTTGAAGCAGCCGGAGAACGTTTGGATGAACACGTGAACGAGTGAAAGGCTGCACAGATGGATAACAGCCCCGTCTATACGAACCCACTCCCAGCACAGGCTGCACACAAACATAGATGTAGCATCTGGGACCTTTGAGGCTTTCATGTGGGTTTATGGTTCAGAGCCATTACTGAAGCCACGCAATCCAAATGTGGTCAAAGGGGGGAAACTCTGCCACAGCTCGATGTGTGTGCGCAGTGTTTTCTGCAGAGTGTCACAGTCCTGTCATGTCTTGATTTGCTCCCACTTGTCATTTTCTTGTCACAGCTTGCAGACACAGACTTGGATAGGTGCTGCAGAAGCCACAATTATTAAATGAATGAATATTGTACAATCCTGTAAAACAAAACAGCAAATATTCTGTATCAGTTTTGTTCTTTAGCCAGTACTGTGTGTATGAATGTAAATAGGCTATACTTTAAAAAATCTCAGTGTTTCTGAGCCTCTGGCAGGAGAAGCGTAAATAAACTGCTGCTTATTGCCGAGGTTATAAATAAATTAAATGAGTACACTCACACATATAGATTCACACATAAAAAGCTTGAAAGCTTAATGCTGTTACTCGTCATGTCCACTTTTAGTTCCTATAAAATAATTTAAACTGCTTCAGTTTGTACATAGTACAAAGGCAAACTTGGCATTCGCAGCTTTAACCCTAACCCTCATGTTTTCATTGTATCTCCAGGGCTGGACTTGACACTATGAATGTTGTTGAGGATTTACTTCCATTTGGAGGCTTCAGGGTTTATGATTGGATTAAAACAGTTGAAACACAGTCCGTGTGTGTGTGTGTGTGTGTGTGTGTGTGTTGGACTGGATCAACCCCGTGGATTTCCTCCAGCTCTCATTCTGTAGTAGCGCTGCAGTGCCCAGGACTTTGCCCATTAGCGCACGCCGTCAAGGAATTAATTCCTGCATCTTAGATTATATTTCATTAGTTCATGTGCATCCCATAATGCACACGGCTGCACACGTAATGGACCGACATGCATGGCTGTTTTTAATCCATTATTCAATCTCTAATCAGCCTGATGAGTAAATGTAAAGATAAGATTCACTAATGTGTCCTCATGTTATTTTAAAATGGTAGATATTGAAATTGTGATGATTCCCAACACCCACTGGAGAACAAGTGTGGCTTTTTGTGCCATTTATTTTAGTTTAGCCAGGATTTTTTTTTTAGCTCATCTGGCTCTGTTCTTAAAATGGGAAAAAATAACTTCAATATCAATGACTTCAGCTGCTGTACGGATGTCACACTGAGGAGATAAATGCTTCCCAAAATAAATGTGCAGTAATAAATTGTCTAATTGGAAGGCTGTCCTTCTGATGATTGCTGTTGTTGATGATCCAGCCACTGGAGCTATCTGTTGATTGATCTTGATTTTAATTGAGGTTTTGGCAAAACAAAATTGTAAATCCTTTCAAGTTCTGTGCAGAATTGCACATTATTACATTCAAATTACTGGGGTATGCTGGAGCCAGGTCCAATGTTTTTAATTAGGTAGAATGAAGTCCAGTTCAGTTTTAACATAGGGGGAATTCTTAGTACACGCCAACTTTAGAAATCTAAAAGTGAAGAACAAACAGTCCTGCTGCAAAACAGAATATTCTAATCAATTTAGTGTATTGATTGTTCCTTAAGCTGCCAAAACACACTGATGAAGTGACACCTCCAAGTTAAATAGTCGAGGTAATAACCTCATCTCTACAAAACTTGTTTCTTCCCAAGCACACAAGCATACGAGCCAAGTCCTGAATTGTCTTTGGGAGTGCTGTGTCGAAGTGTGCCTCTCAATCAGGCTGCACAATATTACAGCTATAGCTCAACAGTGAGTGTTTTTTTTTTTCCAGAACCGATGCCAAGATATTTTCCTCTATTTGATATTCTGTATCAATCTGATCTTGAATTACATGATTTAGTGCAATTTCCTGAGCAGAGGCTCAATAAATGAATACATTCATGAACCCATGACTGACAGGACAAAAAGGTTTAAGTAAGTGGTGTGAAGTGGTCATTAGTAAATTTAGTCCATTCACCCTCATTTCCTGCTCCTCTGTTCTTGTTTTCTTGAACCTTTCAGTGATTATGTGCTGTTTTGTTGTTGAACAAGAAAACAACGCACAATCAATCAGCAGGAATCAGCACATTTAATGGCAGGCTGCACCTGTGACATTTGCCAACAGATCCTCCCACTGAGAGCCTGAGTGGTCTAAACCTTTCTCTGAATATAAACATGACAGCATCTGCCATCTGAACGGAATCTCTCAAGGAGTTTTTATGAGCATAGGTTGAAATGTAACACTTTCCAATTAGCCCATACGTTTTTCAGCATGACTCACCCTGTGTCCAAACGCAAACAAGTGAGAGTTAATCTAACAAATGGCTGTCGCCGCCCGATACCGGAGAGGCTCTGCTCTGAATAATGGATCGCTCCATCTGCAGCTCGTCCTCCGCCTTAATGGCACCGCATGCCTAACCTTAGCTGCTGATGAACTTCTCTGTTGACTGAAGTTAACATGTTGCTCTCTGGTTTACACAGGCAACAACACGTTAAAGGTTACACAGCAATGCATTATTAATCGACTGAGTGAGAACTAGCTGTGATTTAGTTGCCTTTGTTCTTCTCACAGTAGTTTAGAGGGACCCTCTGTTTAACCAGCTGCTACGGCAACCTGACCCTGGATATGCTGAAGACAATGGATGGATGAATAGATGAATGGATGGATGGATAATAGTTTAGTAATGACTTACTTTGATGAAGCATTGTAAACTCAGGCGACAGGTCATTTACTGCAGATGGTCTTTATCTATTTCCTACATCTTCAGACTCTTCACTGCTAATATGTCTACACAGTATATTCTGTGAGGGTTTTGTTAACTGTTTTTTTTTTATCATTGTAAATCATTTAATGTTTAATTTAACCCTTTTATATCCTCTCTTTATTCTTCTGCAGTAAATTGTATACCTTACCATTTTATATTGCTCTGTAAAGCACTTTGAATGGCCTTGTTTTGCATTGGATGATTTTTTTTTCTTGCAATGTATAATAACATGATTGTTAATCTAAAATGAAATCATAAAGGTTTCATCCTTGAGGGGTTTTTTTCCAATCAAACTACCTTTTTCAATGTTGGGGTTTAAAATAGCTACACAATAAACACAGAGTTAAAAATGGCATGTGAAGGAATATTTTTCATTAGATACTTGTTAGATAAAACATATTTAGTAAAACCTGTTAACAGCAATTAATCAGACAGTCACATGTCTTACCAGGCTGCCCTGAGCTACAGACTTCAGTCGAGTCAAGTTGCCAAGTTTTGATTAACAGATGGTTTGAAGTTGTACGTATGGGTGTCAATACACAATCTGGCAACTTGGATAAAATTAGACAAACATAAGATGTTCGGCTGCATGTATTTGTTAAATTACAGGAGTTTTTCAGGTAAAACAACAACATATGTAAGTATACTCTGGGGAAAACAGGAGAGTCTGCATGTATAGTTACTGCTATAGCTAATGCATATCCAAAGTAAAAGCAAGAGAAATCAGCTTTAATTGTGAAGCAGTTAGAGAAACACATGCTGTATAGTGGTTTAATGTGAGATGTTTCAGACCTGCAGCTCCTCAGCAGGTTAAAACGTCACTGCACCCTATTGTCTGAAACCCGCAGCTGCATGAAATCAGACTGTCTGCTATTATTTTTGATCGGCCTATTCAGCAGCAACATGAGTTCGGTTGACTGCTCTGCAAAACAGTGGCACCACCGAGGTTTTATTTCTGACAAAGTAGCTGCTCAACAACCAGACACCACAGGGGCTAACGAGTCAACCAGGAAGGAAATCTTTAAAAAACATAGCATTTTAAAAACGATAAAGGGAAATTATGTTTGTCACAGAGAATATCTCACGAGGGGCACTGCAACGAGGCGACACACTGGGCCGGTAAAAGCAGGTAAATACAGCTGATATCAGACTGGCGCCGTACAATTTCCCCTTTTTAAAATCATTTAATATTCAAGGCAGCGTTTCATTTCACAGCAGTGATTTCAGACCTGTTGTTTTTTTTACCTTCTGAACAAACAAAAGCTAATAGCATAGAGTGAAATAACATCACCCCCACTGTCTGTATACTCCATGTAAACACGCAGCTGAAACTACTTCTTCAATCGTCTTGGGACGGGAAGCGTCAAGCTGAATGTACATCAACCTGAAACTGTCATGAAAGACACTGTTGGCTTGTTTTTGTGTTTATCATTGTATTTGTGTGTTTAGGTGTGATTATCACACTCCCCACTGGTGCCATCTAGACTGTTGCCTTGTTTTTTATATGTGAAAAGTTTCAGAAATACCTTGACCAACAGGAAATAATAACCTTCTCCAGAGAGGTTTATTAAATAGTCAATGTGGATTCATGACAAGACTGAAGAGTCATTAGAAATCATGACCCAGTAGAAATTTCCTTCTTTCATCGCCTACATATTTTCAAAGGCTGCTTTTCTTTTATCGTCCTCTCCCACATCCTCTTATCACTGTTTTCTAAGTCACCTCACACATCCCATGTGTCTGAGGAACACATGCATCTTACAGCATCATTCAGTTGTACAATATTACTGTTTGTCGTCGCTGCTATTCTTTTCAGAGAAGTGTTTGTTTTCAGCAGCCCCGTGGGATTTTCATCTCGCTGATAAAATCAGTTATTATTTCTGTGCTTTTTCTTTTTTCTTTTATCATCGTTGGATTTTGTTCGTTCATTTTTTTTTTCTTCTCACTTTACACAACAGACCGAATTGACTGAGGCCAAACGATTTAACCTCCACCAACTCTCCAAACTCACCTGGAAGCTCCAGGCTGTTTTTTCCTCACTCTGTGAAACTCAGTCTAAATTCAATTCTCATTTCATTTCTCTTCTGTCATTGCTTTGTTTTCAATTCTTTGTTAATTACAGGAATCCAACTTGCTAATAAAAACATGTTTCTAACCAGGTAGCCTATTGTACTGTATACTGCAACTATGGCAGCACTGATCTCTACCATCATGCCCTGTAGGTAACCAGCAATTTACCTAACTTTTGATTAAGAGGCAAAAGCACCATACTGTGATCCCAGCATCCTTCATGGCACCAACGCTTCTCTTATAAATGCTCTGCTCACTTTACCGGAGAGAGCAGTCGAGTTTCAATCAAACTGCTGTGAGGAAATGACCCTTTACTCCGACTGAGGCTCCCATTATTGAAGTGGGAGATGTACGCACTGTTTTCCATAGCAACCTGTGGGTTATGAAAAGATTAAAAGCTTCTCAGCTGGTTTCACTGACTGCGTCATTATTTTTGGGGGGCCCTCAACTGCCATTTGAAAATGTCAATCACAGGCATATTTATCGAGGGTCAATCCACACAGTTTGTGCAAAACTTTATTGTTTCTGTGTTTTTGGGAGGTTGAAAACGGTATTTTTTGGAAACAGGTCTCAAAGTGAATAAATCTTAAAAAGCCACCCCAGCGTTTCCGTGTAGGCAACCAAAAACGCATCTTTTGTGAAACAATGATGTCATAGCCCTGCTTCTCTTACCTGTAACTTGAACTACACCAATAGACGTAATGTAACAACAACAACGGCGGACTACAATGTCAGTTCCCTTGGATACTGAGCCTGAAGCTCCACATCATCCGTGTTTACGGAAAAAAATTTGAGAAACAAGAAGACAGAGATCGTTTTGGGAAAGCTCCATTTCCATGTGGACAAGGCCAAAGAGGAGAGGATCGGGAGGAAGTGACGTCATCTTGTCATGACTGTTCGAATCGTAGCTGGTGACACCAACAAGGTCGAAGAAGGTCTGACCAAAATAAGATGACGACTTATTTGATGAAGGCCCTTCGTTGTCTACACGAAAAGACGTCTGCCACATTTAAAGGAGTCTTCAAACATATCCTGCAGGACAGATATTGTTATGGGACAGAATTAACCTTAAAGTTTGCGAACAAGTCCTCTGAACCTTCTTGACAAGACTGACGAGTCGCCTCCATTCATGCCGTTGAAAGATTGAACGACGCTGCTTGTGTTTCACCTGTTTGGTGTCTTGTTCTTCATAGTAACACCTGAGTGTCACTCTCTCTGCCGGAGCTCACGCTGCCTTTCATCGCCACATGATTCAGATCTCAATTTAGCCGCCAACATCTCATCTCTGGAACACATCCATCAACTCATTTCCCAAACTTCTCAGCTGGCCAAACTTGCCTCATCCCTTTGTGCCACGCTCCCTAAGGAAGCTGATTCATGTTCATCATCGCAGCGGGATATTTGCATTTCAGTCCTATTTTTCATCACATCTATTTATCCTCCTCAAAGAAGAGGCACTTTGATGTCCTTCAAATCTCATTACGGCTGGGGCTCGGCACCGGCAAATACTGATTTCCCCTGGTTTTGCATTAGCGGGGGAAGAAATGAGAGAGACAAAAATCCCTGTGGAGCAAAATCCAAATGGATATGGACAGTCATGAGGGGAACTCTTTGAAACGCACAGCACCAGACGTCTCGTTCCATCATGGCGACACAACTTGTTTACAGGTGATTAGCAACACCCAGTGTGATATGGAGATGTATGACTTACCTGAAATCAGTGACACGACTCAAGACGGACAGACTGAGGCGTACTTGTTTTCCAGACACACAAACTATTTGTACACTGCACTTGAACTTCAAAGCGGATATAATCCATCAGACAGCAGCAGTCTGAGGGCAGAGTACCATCGTCTTAGTCTATCAAGCTGCAGCCAAGTGAGTCGGAAAGTGTTCTAGTACAGTAGTTCAGCAGCTGAGAACTGTTTTCCTTCCTGTTTTCATAGATATTTAACATAAAGCAAACATTTTAATGAGCATTATAGATGTTTTATAATAGTCTCAAATACACTTTTTCCTTGTGCTAGTCTGCTGGTGCCAACGGGGAGTGTGTTACCCTGCTGTGGTTTAAATCAGATGCTCATTGATGACTTATCTAAATTACTGTGGTAGCGGTTTCCCTGTATGAGGTCCACACCAGCTGGTGACAGATTGTAGATATAGAGCATGAACGATTAAAAAGAGCATATTACTTCCATTTAAATAGAGTCAATGAATTACAGCAGCAAGGCTTAGAATTATAAACACTAAACCAAATGTGATTACATCCGGTTTTGGATCACAATCAACTCAGCGTGTGTCAAATGGAGAAATGATTGCAGAGATGCGCTCTCTTCCCAACATGTGATCCGCCGTCCACATGAAAATATACGTTAATATATGTTCAAACATGGACACAGCTGCCAAAAACATGGACCAACCACAGGGTTTAGTGTCTCACATGAGGGGGGCATCCACTCAGTGTGGACGACAGAGCTTTAATTCAGGCCAAGTGTGGAGAAGTGGAGATTTGGAGATGCTGGACTGAAGATTTGAAAATTCAGGGAGAACAAACAACACAATCAGGGTTGATGGGAGACAACTGGTTCATTATCATGTCTAATACAAACATGCAGCTGAGCTCTAATGGCTGCAAGACAATTACTGATCATCTTAAACACCTTCTCTGCCTGTGCCCTCTGACCCTTCCCACTAACAATCACTAAGATCAAGGGTGTGTGTGGCCCTGCTGTTAACCTGTGTCATCAATGGTCCAATCACTGGCGGTCAGCTGCGAGTGTGTGTTCACAACTGGTTTTAAAATGCATGTGTCTTCATTGGCCACTTGTGATTGGATTTCAGTTCCCTGCATTAAATTCAAATAAAGAGGTGTGTGTTGCTGTATAGAGTCAATCTACTGTCAGTGTGTATCCCTAAGTATTATCTGTATGTATTATTTTCGGTTCATATTAAAACTTTCCTTCAATGTGGCTCTGATGTATTTGTGTTCACACTGCAGAGGGAAGGTGGACACCTCCTAATGTGTCTTCTGTTTCTTAACACCTGTATTTAGAGACTGGATCACCTGAGACAGGTGTTAATTAGGACCCAAACAATTAATGAGCTGCTTTGAGCCTTTCTCACTCACACAGGTATCAGCACCAACTTTTTTGTGCCTTCAAACTCTGCAGGTGAACTGTAAACTGTCTGGTTTAATGCAAAAATGATGTCACTGCATTATTTGATCCGTTAGAGAAAAATAATGTCAGTGTTCATTCTGTTTGTGGTTTTATCTCATTTGTGTGTCATTATTCAGCAAAGCCTTTTCACCTTCTAGTTAATTTTATTCATCTTATTTACATTCCAAGAGTTTACTTCAGTGCTACACTGAGGACACAATGAACAATAAAAGTTAATCATTGTAAAACAGTAATATGTTGAACCTCCAATACAGATAAGTCGCATGTGTTTGGAGCATATTTGTCGGATCAATGCAAAATATGTGTCTATTTGTAAACATGAGGATTATTAGTATCCGTATTGACCCATAAATCCCATATCAGTCGGGCCCCAATGTTAATACCAGGCCTGTGTGTGTGTGTGGCACCTAAAGCTGAATACTCTGCTGTGGACCAGTAGTTTCTGACTGACAGGACGATTTGCACGGAGGTTTTTAAGGAAGCAGCATCAACACATGTACCAAGGTCACATGGCCGTGGGCTTACATTGAGACGACAGATCCATACGCAGGCAACAGAGGGTGAATACAGAGGGGAGATAAGACGGAGCGAAAGGGGGAAAGAGAAAGATGTGCAGCAACGACTAAACAAAGTGGAAGGAGGCTTATGGGGAAATAATGTGGAACAAAGCAATGAAAAGACTTGTAGCTGGGGATCGGCTAAAAGCACGGAGAGAGAAGGTCTTCTACAAGTTTCAAAAGGAATGCTTTATTTCACAACGCTCTTGGCATTGACACTGCACACAAGTCTGCGTCTGTGCATTGAGTTGATATTCCTAAACAGTAATGAGTTTTGCTTTTGTTGCACGATAAAGAGAGGGCCCTAGGGTGAAGGATAAAAATATTAAGGCTTCTCATTTTCCTTCAGTGTGCGCTCCTGCTTCACAGAGCCAATTAAAAAGAGGCAGAAATTGTAGAGACCTTGAAAGAGTCACTCAATTATTAAGGGCTTTTAGTCTTCATTTGTGCATCATGTGGAAATAAACAATGCAATAATGCATGCGCATGCAGCGTTCCTTTAGGTGGACTGTTTAATACCATTATTCACAGCAGCTTTCTAACGTCCAATGGTGCGTGTTTTCCAAAGAGTCTACGAGGAGTTTTGTATGAATAACGATTATATTCATATTTTCTACAGTGTTTAACATCTCTGTGGGGAGATGAGTGTATTCATGGTGTCTTGGTGTATTGGCAGTTAGGCTGGAGATATGCAGGCAGTAAAGACTGGGGGAGTGAGGGAAGAGAAGGAGATGCTGGAACTTCATGCTAAACGGATCATTTGTTTACAATAATTTGAAAAATGGTCATAAATGTGGGCCCATGTGTATAGAGATCAAACAACTGGATGATATGAATGTAAATATGAAACTCAACGCACAATCTGTCTACTTGTTTTATCTGTTCACTAACAGAAACGTAAAAGTAGCAGCTACAGATTCATGGTCTCCACAGGACGAATCCTAGTAAATGACTGGTTGATTTTCATTGTTTGCAGTGAAGCATTTTAAAACTATTTGTTGAATGAATTACTTTTTCTATAGCCCCAATTGTGTGATACTTGTCAGTAGTTTTGTAATGAAATTTAACATTTAGTTAGAATTGAAAGTGTGATGTGTTATGAAATTGAAACCTGTGGTTTTCAAATTCTAGGTAATGTGGTTGGTTGGATTCATTTGAAAGTCGGGCTTAAACACTTCCTGTTTTTAAATACAGTTAATAAAGAGGCCTCAAGTTGGAAATAAACTCTGGTTTGGCTTTTTCTCTTAACGTTAAAACAGGTAGATCTTGACTTTCACTCAGGTCGAGCTTGGGTATCTTCGGCTAAGAAACGTCATGAGCTCTGAAGCAGGTGAACATGTCAAATGTTAAATCTGATAAACATAAGCATGTTAGCATGGCTGTTTGCACTGAGAGCTAATAACAAGGCCGTAGCACATGAATTTCAACAGGACATTGTCGTCCCATTTCAAAGCCAAGGTCCAAAACCATTTACTGTATATTAGCATAGTCTTGATGTGACAGCACTGAGTGTGAAATCGCGCGCTTTGCTGAAAATAAACACAGAGTTGACGCGTTGCCTCTCACATATACGTGAAGAAGTTTACACTATCCCTTCACGCATATTTCAGTTTGCAGCTCTCACGTGTATCGCCACATATCTGTTGTTGAAGGAACAGATTTTTAAACAGAAGTGCGACAGCATTACAACCTGAAGTCTACGACACCTCTCCTGACAGCCACGCTGAGCACACTTTGTTAGCCCGTGTTGGAAGTGGCAGAACAAAAGGGAAAGTCTGTAGGAACATGGTCCTGTAAGCTTTTAGCGAGCGGCTGCAGTCATTCATGTGTTGACACAGAGCCGGTAATGGAACCATAATTGAAAAGTAGACGAGAATTGCAGCTCTGGACATGATATTTCAGTCTGCACGTCTATAATCAAGATCCCAGGCTGACAGGGAAACCGACGCCTTGATTGAACAGCAGGAATAAACATTTCAAAGCCCGGTGGAGAAACCGGCAGCGGTGTTTGCACTGTTTGTCTTCGCTACTGTAATGCTTGCTGCATTGTTTGCTCCCGACCATTTAGTGATGCAGTCATGTGAAGCTATGCATACAAATAACAACTGTAATAGCTAGTCCATCATTTATCCTCGCCCAAGTGAGGCACAAGTCAGAATACACAAACACCAAACACACAGAGTGCACCGGTCTCTGGAGCCTCCGTCACTCGATAACACCTTCACACCTCTGCAAGATGTAAACATGCTGCCATTCATCTGAGGAGCAGGTGTAAAGTCAGGCCTGGCTGCTGGTGTTACAGTAAACACTTCAGAATAATAGCATAGGGACTTTTTTTTTTCTTTATTTAAAGTAATAATGCTGCTGAGAAGTTTGTTTGAAGAAGTTTCACACCAAAGAATCACTCCCCACAACAGGGGAGTAACTCACACCATAAGTGGGAAGATACACGTTTAAAGATTTGTACAAGTGAAGGAGCAGTTTTCTGCTTCTGAACTGACGAATGAGTTTGACACCGACAGTGACAGCCGGGTTATTTTGATTTGCTGTCTCCGTGTTGACACCTACATGTTTTCCCCTCTGTTGATCATGACAGCTTGTGCTTTGACATTTAATTCACTACAAAAGGAAATGATGGTAGAGGAACAGTCAAGTGTTTAGGACCAAAAATAAATATTCTCATATTTAATGTGAAAAATGCATGTCTTTTTAAAATTCCACCACTTCTATCTGAAGTCTCTTTGAAGATTTTAATCACAGGATCAAGGATCCAACGCTTCCTATGGCGCCGTGTGCTGCACATTGAAGCCTGCTGTAATCACACACTCTGTAGGCTGTGCAGTCTGAAGGGGAGGGGGGGGCATCCAGAGTGATTGTCAGCGCCTGTGGGCAGTACGCTTACGTATCCATGGCGACAGAGATCACGGCAAACAGAGGAGTAAATCATCACAAACACTACAGATCCTGTTTTCATTTTTGCAGGAAGGAAAATAACAGAAAAACATGAGGCTGAGCATCGTCCGACAGTTTGTCTCTCCGCTGCTTATTTTCTGTTAGGATGTCAGATTTACAACGTAGGCTTCAAATATCTCATTCTAAACATCTAAATGTTACTTTTATGAAACGAGACAATATGATTACGACAGTCTTGGTCTACTTAAAGGGTACATATTATGGAAATATCACTTTTTGAAGGCTCTTTAACATATATTTAGATGTTTGTCTTGCCTTGAATTGACAAAAATCTGTAGCCTGTTTTCAGGCTCCCTAGGTTGAAATCTATGTGGTTTTATGAACTGTTCCCTCAGTTGTCTTCCAGTGATGTAACTAGTTTTTGAATTTGCATAATACCACCCCTACCTGTACCAGTAGAAGGGGCGGGGCAAGCAGTGGTTCATTTGCATTTAAAGGGACAGGCACTGAAACCAGCCGCTCTGAACAGAGCTGTTTAGAGAGGATGAAAAGAGCTGTGATGTTTGATCCTTGAAGTATTTTGACCAAAGCATGTTACAGACATGTCTTTAAGACACCTGGGCACTATTTTACTTTGTGGAAAAGGAGCAGAATATGTCTCCTTTAAAGCTTAAAATAAAGAGGTTTGCTTCAGCACCCACATAGTTCTTTTGAATATCATGGAATAAAACGTGATGGCAGGAAGCAAGACTAAAGCCTCAGTGCAGTAGGCGACCTCGAAGTAGACGCCAAGAACTAATCTGTTGTTGTGAGACAAAGTGGTGATCAGGTAAAAGAAAGCATGCAGGAATACATACTCTTGCACAGTTTTTTTTCTCACAAAGCCATCCAGACTCTCAACAAACACACACAGTAATTCCACAACTCCATACCCCCATATACACCACCACTTCCTAGCACATGCACAGCCACTTTAACCCACGTAACCTGCCATGTTGTATTCGTCTCCTTATCTTCTTTTAACCTACCTCGTCCTTTGTTTTTGTGCTGTATGTGGGGTTTTTTTTGTTTTTTTTTCTGTGTTCCTGCTCTTATAATGTGTGTGATTCTAAGTATGTATGCCACCATTGTGATGGGCAGTTGCCATTTCATTGTATTTTAATGCAGTGACAATAAATGTCAATGTCAATGTCAATTTATTTATATAGCACATTTCATATGGCAAGCATAAACTCAATGTGCTTCATGATAAAAGCAAGATGCAATACATGTGAGTACATATTAAAACAAAAAGTTAGTGCATATTAAAACAGAAGCCAATGTGTTAAGACAAACAAACAAACAAAAAACTAATTAAAAGCTTGCGAGAACAGGTATGTTTTAAGATTACGCTTAAAAGAAGATGTTGTTGGAGATGAGTTCAATGGGCAGAGAGTTCCATAGTGTTGGACCATAATAACTGAAAGCACCTTGAGCTGATTTTGAATGTATACGTGGTATATTGAGAAGAGATTTACATGAGGATCTGAGGTATCTGTCAGGTGTATATTGGGTGAGCATGTCAGAAACATAGGGAGGGGCAGCACTGTTAAGAGATTTAAAAACAATAAGTAAAATTTTAAAATCAATTCTGTATTTGACTGGGAGCCAGTTGAGAGACTTTAAAACCGGACTGATGTGATCGTACCTGTGTGTTTTTGATAGAATTCTGGCTGCAGCATTTTGAATGAGTTGAAGTTTATTAAGTGAGTGGTTTGATAATCCGGGGAAAAGAGCGTTACAGTAGTCTAAGCGGCTAGAAATGAATGCATGAACCAGTTTTTCCGAGTCTGATACAGATAAAAGTGATCTAACTTTAGAAATGTTCCGTAGATGATAAAAGGCAGTTTTGGAAATAAAAGAGATGTGCTTTTGGAAGTTAAGGTCTTCGTCGAAAATCACACCTAGGTTTCTGACGTGTTCACTGGATTTCACAGAAGATGAAGACAGTAACGACGAGACCTGGTGCCTCAGTGCCTTTGGGCCTCTTACTCTTACTCTTACATAGCGATGCCAGGCGATGCTGCTGAGCTCAGGCCTACACGCTTCTCCGTAGGGGGACAGCAGTCACTGAGGGGGGGCCCGGGGTCGGCGGAGATTAAACACAGTGGGACCAGATATTTCAGATGATAATATGTTAAAATATTACCACAGAAAAACCATCTAAGTGGTTTGATCCCACTGAGGTTAAGAAGAGAAATGTCTCTTCAGAGTCGGGCATTGTGAATGTCAGTGATACTTAGATGCCTAAGATGTTTAAAATATTACATGTGAATGCGCTAAATTGCTTCTCGAGCCCAAAGGACACTTGAGGCTGTATCCCATCATACCTTTAAGTGGCCTTCATCTCTTTTCAAGCAGCTATAGAAGCATCTTGATCGCCTGTGTTTTGGCTCCTGGGCTCCTCTGCATACTAATGCTGCTGTTTGAGGGAACGTACAGCCTCCAGATTCCCACTGCTCCTGCCTTTCTTCTGCTGCCAAGCGGGGTGCCATCTCTCTCACACACGGGCTGTGAGTGCACGAGAGTGTGAGTGACAAGAGGGGGAAAGGGAAGGAAGGGAGAGAGAGAGAGAGCATGATAACAGACAACCATGTCCGCCTAATCTGCGTGCATGTATTACTATACATGCACAGTGTACTAGAAGGCATCGTGTCCAAGTCTGGTTTCCCTCTGCAATGCGTCAGGATCCCACATTGCGAACCCGAGCTCCTGGCAGCACTTAGAAGGCCCCGTATGATCTGCAAAAACGTGCCCCCCAACACATGCCAGCCATACCGCCGGGGAGCTGGCAAGGGTCTGGAGCAAATTCTGAATATTTCTGGTCCATCAAAGTGTGTGTATGTGTGTGAGAGAGAAGGAGAGAGACATGGTGGTGGGGTTTTATAAGGAGATCGCTTCAGTCTATAGCCGTGCTGGTCCCACAGGAGAAAACATGTTCATATACAGATACGCTCCCTGGAACACACACACAGCATTGTTCCTCCACTGTTGGGAGAGATTTGACATTATGGATGTTTACCTCAGTGAATGAGGTCACGTTTTCATCCAGTCTGTTTGTTTGTTTGTTTGTTTGTTTATTAACGGGATTAAGACAAAAAAACTACTGAACAGACTGGGATAAAGAATAAGCCAGAGAGGAAGCGCTAACGCTAATTCTTTGGCAGATTCATCTTCATGGAGGTCAGAAGTCATGTTTCAATATTTTCATCAGTTTCTCAGTAAATACATTTTGGATCTTGATGTAAAAAGAAAAGAAGACACAATTTGGTGCGGATCCAAACATGTTTCCTTTGAAAGAAGAAAAAGATGTCGTCCATCTGTGAGAATTCTTCTCTATTCATGAAATTAGGGACAACACAAACAGCCACCAAAAACTACACACTGGATGGTTTCTTTGACACATCGAACGGCCTGCTGAGATGTTGTTACATTAGTTTAGCAGCAGTTTGTCAACGACTGGACGGAGAAACAAGTTGTGAAGATGGAAGACAAAACTCTTCCATCACACTGAGCGTGAACCCCGGAGCGGCATCGGCTCCGTCACGTCCCCCTCACTTTGATTTTGACTGACGTCTTGGCTCCACGAACGCTGCTTGTCAGAATCTGTTCAGTTTATGCACATCACTTCGCCGTCTCTTAAAACGTGTTCAAAAGCGGCTCGTCTGTTTGTTGTTCACACACATGCGAGTCAAAGGATTCAACTCTGCAGCAGCTGAAAGTGTTTGTCAAACTGGAACATACTGAGGGGTTTGGATTGGATTGGTCCAACAGAACAAGATATTACCTTTATTAAAGGGGAATTGCTGTTTTTTACAATCTGGACCTTATTTCTAGCATAAAATATGATCATTTACATTTAATAACAGTTAACCCCGGACTCAGAGGGGAGTAGCACTAGCATATCATAACAAAATATTGGTGAAATGAACGAGTTTTGCGGCAGATAATGTGTTATTTAGAGGCTGCATTCCGGTGCCCTATAGACTCGCATTATACGGATATACGCGATCCTCGGCTGGATCTAATTTGGTCGGAATGACTTGTAATGACACCAAAGTTATCTGGGTGAGTAAATGAATGACGTATTTTATGCTAGAAATAAGGTCCAGATTGTAAAAAAAAAAAAAAAAGGCAATTCCCCTTTAAGATGATCAATTCATCAAAACTAGGAAAAAAAACTATATTTTTCAGGTTTCTAGTCTGTTCGAAATCACAGCTTTAAGGCCCTTACACACCGGGGGCATGACGAATAAAAGACACGAAATTGCAAAATATTCAGCGGCGAATATTTTGCATCAAAACCATTCATACCGGCGGGCGGCGGCAATGCGAATATACGTGACAATTACTAACCAAGATCTGGCTTTGCATCAGGTGGTTCTTTGCCTACATGTCACACTTTAAAACCGGATAACACACACCTACATGTTGATTACCCCTCACGTATTCAACAGCGGTTTGTTTACATTAGCCAAACCTGCTGCGTCTTGTTACCAACTCTACTACAGTACCTCCAACACAGCAAATCAAAAAAAAAGATGTCATATTTTCACTGCATAACAATCATGGCGTGTGAAAACACCATAAAAAAAATATTGACGAGTGAATTACTTGCAGGACAAACACGTCCCCGGTGTGTAGTAGGGGCCTTTATATAACTAGGGATGCCATGACTTTGAACAAAATAACACACCTGCTTATGATTTCTCCATAACCACGTATGCATCAAAAAACCCATGCATAAAGTTTGCAGAGACAGCAGCACTCAGTAACACATGTTTAAGCCTTCAGCTCTCTGTGATGAGTATTTCCTGTTTATATATTCATGAAACAAACAGTTCACAAAGACAAAAATGCCCCCGAACACACAGTTACTGCACTACATGTAAATCACTCATCATATTCACACCAACACTCCAAGAAAAAAAAAGAAACAAAAACAAGGTCCACATTGATTTGACGCCACAAGGATCAAAGCGCTGCAGGTGCAGAGGATTTACCACAGCGAGGAGGCTGGTAAGTCCTGCTCGATATTCATGGCCAAGGAGAAGAAAATGAGCACATGTCCTCCTCCAATAGAGACTTCCTGCCTCCATGTTCACAGCAGCCGGGAAATGGATCAGAAAAATCCTCCCGTGTTCGTCCTAAGCCGCCCCGACGCTGGTAAACCAGCTGGCTCGCTCCAGAGGAGGGGATCTGTGTCTGAACCTTTGAGATGTTTGTCTTCAAAATCTCATTATGCAAAGTTGTTGAAGGTTTGTTTGGTGTGTGTTTTTTTTTTCTTTTTGGAGGATGTCGAGTCACGACTTGTGCTAATAGTGATGGCTCACAGCCTGTTTGTATGAGAGCTGCACCCACAGGTGTCAGGATTAGGCAAAGAGAAACAAAACTCAAAGGAGAAATAGATTATAAAGTTGTATTTTCAAGATCGTTTTACAACTACATCGTATGAGAATAAAATAATCATGTGTCATCCATTATTTAGGAGCACAACACTTGTTTTTGTGAGGGAAATGACAAAGATAAAACTATATTTTCCTATATATTATGTTTTATTCTCATGACTTCTTGCTCCTAAAGTTGTGAATTTATTGTCACATTGCCTTTTCTTCATTTATTCTAAAATTAGATTTCCCTTAAGACCTTTCTATCATGATTCTGTAACTATTGGTCTTTACTTTATAGAGTAAAGTGGCTTTCAGGTGTAATTTACAGTAGATGGCATAACACATTGTCATTATTATTTATCATTAACGATTATTATCACCACTACTGAGCTGCGAAGCACTTGACTTTCTATTCATCTAGAAAATATGATATAATGACAATAATGACAGTAATAAAGAGCCACTGTGTAGCGCGTGAGGTCCGTACTGAGGCGCTGGTTCAGATGTAACAGCGTTTTTGTTTCTCTGCTGCTCACAGGTGATGGAGAGAAACCATTTTCCATAGTTTGCGCGAATGTGTCAGGTGAAAACGAGGGGGGGTCACTGTTCATCGATTTCCGCTTGTTGTGGAGTCTCTTTATAGTCGGAGTGCTGGAGCTCGGCCAGAGAACAAAGCGCCGGCCCTGGTACACGGCATTACATTCATTTTGGCAGATGCTTTTATCCAAACGACTCACAATTTTCACATCAGCGTGCTATTTGGGCTTTGGCGTTTATCTCAAGGACTCTTCAAGCAACCTTGCGGTTAATGGCCGACCTCCTCCACCAGCTGAGGACAGCCGTTCTTGCTCCTCTTCTTCCTGCAAGTGTCACCTGAGCGGAAAGGAGAGCGCCGGGGAAATCTTGCTGAAACATCTGACGCGACCTCTCGACTCCGCTTTTAATCTCTTCCTCCGTTGAACAGCCAGGTCAACACCACGATGAGAGCGCTGCGACGTAATCACCGTTTTCTCCCTCAAAAAAAAAAAAAAAGGTCTGAAGCCCTCTGCAACATGATGAAGCTGTTGTGTTACACGTGGGCTGTCACTCATTCACCAAGACCTCTATGAGCCTTTGTGTTGAAGATAATGGAGGATGTGCTGGCACGGTGATTGCTGAGGACCTGGCAGTCAGACATAATAGAGCCCTGGGAGAGATGGGTTAGTTTGTACTGGAGTGGCCTTGATTGAAAACTGTTTTCAGGAGCTGGAAGCAGCATCCGTTATTCAGTACAAAGTGTAATGCATCTATCAGTGTTGACAGTTGGCGAGGCGTTCAGGGCCGCCATTCCCCGGTCTGCAAATCCTACTGAGACCCCGATCAAAAAGGAAAGACAAAAAAAAAAAAAACTTGCCTTCATACTGATGCCTCAATCCCAATTTTTCTTTTATCTGATGTGGACACTGAGGTTTAACTTGCAGGTAAAGAACAGGATAATTCATGCTTATCGACCCAAAAACTCAAAACTAAACAGTTAATTTAACATACAAGGTTAAAACGTTCAGTCCAGTCACACTCCACAGCTTCAATCCCACTCAAATCACAGTAAACAAGTAAATCTGAGTGGGTGTTTTGGGTTTGCTGAGGCACTTACACTCGGGGTATTTGTGAGTAGTCAAGTGCCCACTCGTGATGAATTTTCAGTAATTGCCACAGCGCCCAAGCACCCATTAAAGCTGCAGGCATGTGGAAGTCTATCAGAGCTCACAGCAACACACTTGGTTAATAAGGGCTTTAGTTGGCGCCTGAAAATACAAACAGTGCACACAGAAAGATGTGCTGGGACAAATAAAATAAATCGTAACAAATATAACCAATCAGATATTACTGAGAATAACATTTAAAAATTTGTAATTTAGGAGCTGAGAGGAGAAAAATAAAGTAAAGATTTAAAATGAAGTTGTCGGCATAGAAAATACACACAGATAAAATAATGATCTGGGTTTTGCTGTAACTGTGTCATATTTAGTCTTCAATAATAACATTCACTCTAAAAACCAACATTAAAGGAGACATATTATGCCTTTTTTCCCACAAATTAAAATAGTTCCCAGGTGACTTAAAGACATTTCTGTGACATGCTGTGGTCAAAATACCCCAAGGATCAAACATCACAGCTCTTTTCATCCTCTCAAAACAACCCTGTTCAGAACGGCTGGTTTCAGTGCCTGTCCCTTTAAATGCAAATGAACCACTGCTAGCCCCGCCCCTTCTACTGGTACCTGGTAGGGGTGGTATTATGCAAATTCGCAAACTAATTACTAACAGCTCGTAAAACCACATGGATTTCAGCCTAAGGAGTCTGAAAATTACAGATTTTTTGGTTGATTCTCACATTTTGGGGGCCGGAAAGTGTTAAAGAGTGTATAAAAAGTTAAAAAGTGATGTCCCCTTTAAGTCACAGACTTCAGCTTCTTCACATTCAGACTCATCTGAACTGATGTGATGCAGCAGACTGTGGTGAATTCTGGGATACAGCTCACTCCCGAGTCGACTCCCCCGTGTTGGCGTTGTTTGGGAAGCAGAGGAAATGTGTGATACCATCTATGTAAAACCATCCACATCAGTGTAACTGTCTTCAGAATAAATAAATACTCCACCGCAGAGACACGGTTTACTGGGAGCCCGGGGTTTTTTTTGTCCAGCTGGCAGCCGAGCACTAACTGGCACTTAATTAGCTATCTAGCTCACTATGCTAGCTGGCTACTGTTGTCATGTTCCTGGGTTGCTTTCCAACTGGCCCCACAGGCGCTCACATTGTGCCATCCTCCCGACACCAGATGAATTCACAGATGAATGTTTCCTGTGCAGGAGCCACATTTGGGGAGATATTTTATAACATGTTTTTATTTTTAAGTACATCACTAACACTGTGCCATATGCATTAATTCCTCTTTTTATGTCAAATATAACAACAAACATTTAAATTTCTAGTGCATGTGAACAGGACCATCTGTGAAAGAAAAACTAGGAATAAAAACCAACAACGTGTGGCCACTAAATACCTATAAATAATTTATGAATGTGCCTTGTTAAGTCCTTATTAAAGAGGGAACATCATTAAGAGATAGTCTGACTCTTTAAAACAGCACAAACTTGACACAAGTGAGATTTTAGAGCAGCAGAAGACGGCCACTTTTTCGTGTCCCTGTTTGGCGTCTAACAGGAAGCTTTTACCACATGTCACTTCCCTTTGCTCCCCCGTCGCTCCTGTCTGTGTCAAATAAAAGTAAAATAGATTAAAAGATAATCTTGGGAGAGGAGATGTGATGCAACAGAGGCAGTGATCTCTCCTCAAAAAAACTCACAGGACGTCTGAGGGGAAGCAAACTTTTGCTCGCTCACCTCTGGCTGCTGTCGACGCAGCCCCAGGAGCTCGTACGGCGCCTTATCGTGTCGCATGCCTGGTAGCACAGCTGTCAGAAACCTCATCTACGACCCGGAGCCAAAACAAACACAGCCTGTGCCGTGGTTTTGCCGTGCGCCCGCTCCCCCCCCACCCTCTCTCTCCCCCCAATAAGATGTCTCTTATTCCACACAAGCCTGAGAAAACAAGACACTGAGAGCTGGAGCCCGGAGAAGCTGCAGAGGTATGCGAGCAGCAAGAATGCAAGCTCTTATTTCTCATGTGTGCTGCTGCCAAACTAAATGTCTTTGTTGTTGGGAAGTGTTCCCTTGTTTAGCTCTCAGCGAATCCAACTGAGATTTAATTTATTATCTTCAAATATACCATGTAATGAGCACTTTGGGCAAAAATAAGCAGACGGAGGAGTGTGAATGCCAAATGCAAGAGAATCTACACCAGGAAGGCAAAGCAGTGCTCTGTGGGATGATGTACTTATTTCCACGGCCGACATGAGGAGCAAGGCGACGACATGGCAGCTGCTAATACGTTTCTAATCGCCTGTATCTACAGCAGCATGGGGTTGAACTTCACACATTATGCTGAGGTTATTAAAGAAACCACAGGGGGGCAAACGAGATATGAAATTACTATTAAAGCGATTAAATTACTTTATTATGAGTATGCGGGCCACATTTTTCAAAGACTTCAAAATTTTTTTACGAGAATAAAGTCATAATATTTTTTACCTGCTGTTTTAGAGGTGGAAAGTTGTTAAAATGAAGGCCGTAGAGCATAATATTAAAGTCCCCCTAAAGAGGTATTTTAAAATTTGTAAAAATGCTATATGACTATTTTTTGATTAAAATTGCTTTCACACAAAAAAGTTGTTTAAAGGGACAACGAGGAGTTTTGGAAAAGCAAAGCGTTTTCACACTACATTTATGAGCCTCCGCGCGCACCGTGAAATTCTTTGACCTCGCCACGAAACCGAAAGTAAAGAAACGCTGGTCGGCTCGACCAGCATTTCCGCCACCACTAATAATAACAAAATAACGATAGAGACAAAACAATATATTTATCGAAAATGGGCCCATTAACAAGTGTGGGTAGCGTAGATTCATCCACATTAACGTGAGACTTTTTTATAACCAAATAGAAACTCCTCGTTGTCCCTTTAAAAAAAACTCTCAAAGAGGCTAAAAACACGTCTACTATTTCTCCCTCATTGAAAAATCCAGGTTCTATGAATATTCATGAGTATGCAAATGCGTCATGATTTGCGTCCGCCCACCACCGCTGCCTGGTCTGGGTTGCTCGGTAACAGCGGTGCGCGTCAGCGGGGGCAGGGGAGACGGAAAGGTGATGTCAAAACATGCCGCTCGGCCACTTCAACCAACGGTACTATTTTCAAACATCTAGCTGTGGAGGTAGATGTGAAGTGTCACCATCACAGTCAACAACAGCGCACAGTGAGATTGGCCTCTGAGCCGCTGCTGCTGCTGTGAGACATGGAGCTCTAGGCGCTCGCGTTCAGCGGCCAAGCCCAGAGTCACTCGGTAACAGCTGTGCGCATCAGCATGGCTACCTCTCGCGGCAATATTGGCGATATTATTCACTTCAGCCTTACAGTACATATTTGAGCCAGAGTCTCGCTCAGACTCTGAGGAGGAACCTACATCTGCAAGTCGCCTAACGCCCAAACACAGAGCAAGTCTCTGCCATCACTGTCTAACTTTAACATTACTCTCGCATTCTAGCCTGTGCATATTATGTAAATGAGATGCAAAAGAATCAGCGGGATTGGTTGCTAGAGATTCTGTCGTATTAATCCTCACTGAAAAACTGAATCCAATTTTTTCAGACTCTGGTTTTGAAACCGCATTTTCAAATCTAAAATGCTCAGTTATGGCGTGCATTAGCAACTTTGCTGCTAAAATGCCTTGTAGCAGAACCCAAACACTACACAGACATGTTAATAATTTCAAAAAATCTATTTTGGTTTAGGGTGTTCTTAAGTTGTACTTCAGTATAGGTTTCACAAACAAGGAGATACTTAATCAGCACCACATTATCATCAGTATCAGGACTTTGAAAAGAATAATCTATTCCGCAGAAAGAACTGGACGGGCTTGGAGGAAATCGTTGCTTTTTTCTCATAGAATTGCCACTTTATTCTCATAATATGATGACTTTATTCTCGTACTATTATGACTATTCTTAAAGTGTGTGAGAAAAAAAATGTTTTCAATGTGGCCGTAATACTCGTTATACTACTACGTTATACTTTGTTTTGGATGTAATACTCGGAAAGAAAAATTGAGGGGAAACTCCTGCAGCACAGGGCAGTGAGTCTCCGCTGGCATTTCAGGACACGGTGACATTGGACTGTCCACTGAGGGCCGGCCTCCTCCGTGTGCACGGCCCTGAGAAATAAAGGATCAGCGGTTCGGGGCAGGTGTGTTAACAGGTCGTGTCTGTGCACAGCGCGATGCGACCCGATGCCCCGCGGAGCACATCTACCCTTCTTCTGCTCACTCGAGCGTTGCTGTTTTTGCTTCTTTTTTGTCCACTGGTCCAAAACTCACTTACTCACTCACTTCCCTTTCATGCTTCTGCACCTGGAAAAACTTTTTTATACACCTCCAAAAAGAATTATAACATGTTCCCTTGTAAATCTTTTGCACAACCAGCAGCACTTTAGATTTTAATTATGCATTAATGATGTAGGAAATGCACTTATAAAAATGAAGCAGCTCAAGGTCCAGGATGAGAAATAATTACCGCGCTGTTGGATGATAAATGTCAGCAGAGGGGGACAAACATATAATCTACTATTCCAGTCTTGTCCACGGAGTCCGCTCCACCCGACTATGTGGGGGCCTTAAGTCGGTTGCTTGCTTGTTTTGTGCACATAGTTAGAAAAAGACTGAATGTGTTTTTTCTTTGTTTCTTAGATAATGTCTTTTTGCTGTAGTTTCAACCTCAGCAAGGTTAAAAACAGAATTATTTTAATTGTTATAAGCTAAGTGATTTGATTTTGGTTTCTGCATTTTGAGCCGAAAGTATAAAGGCCCTAAGACAAAATGCTTTCAAAACTTTCATGTTTAAGAGATACTGTAATAAAAAAAGAACTAGAGAGATTGGTAAATTCATTCTTTGTGAAGCAAAACAGTCTAACACATTATCTCCAATGTTTGCAGTCAAATTGTTTTTCATCAACAAAAATTTGTCACAGATCTTCATCGGGTAATTTTTTTTCATTTTTTTATATCGTATCGTGAGCCCTATATCATATTTCGTATCGTGAGTTGACTATTTCGTTACATCCCTACTGATTGGTCACCTTTACAATGACGTACAACTTGTAAGGATTGTGCATTTGTGGAATGAGCAACATAGCTAAATGTGTGGGTAGCATACAAAAAAAATGTGTCAAACTCCCCTGCAATATTCTCCTGTTTGTATTCACTCTTGTTCAGCGTTGCTTGTTTTGATCGGATGACTGCACTTGCCCAAAGTAACAACGAAAAAAAACAACACATATCTTTACATTTTATTTGTTTTACACTCTCAGGGTCCACTCCCAACTTGTGGAGGAAGGATGGAAGTAGGTCCCAGATCCTGGAGATATGGGAACGCCACTGGCTCCAGAATCTAATTTCGATATCTCACTGAATTGAGATTGCCTTTATATACATGTATATATATATATATACTGTATATACAGTATATTAATGATGAGGAGTTCTGTTTAGCTGTGTTGCTCATTCCACAAATGCATAACCCTTTTGTAGTTGTAAGGTGCCTAATAAGGCTTTTACAACAATATAAAATAAAACAACAACTGGTATTATGATAGAGGAGAAATGATTGACTGAAAAAAAATGTTTCCGAACTTGTGTAGTCGAGTGTATATCAGTACATTGTGCATCCTAACAGTCCTTCAACCTCATGTAAGATTTATTCCTGCTCTGTTCCCATCACAAAGGGATATATATACACACATATACATAAACCACGCTGCTCTTTACTGGCACCACTGCACTGCTCTTGGCAGAGCTTGAGTCTCCATCATACACTGTCTAAAGCTTTTCACTTTTGGCATGTACCACTAACCCTCTCTCCAATCGCATCAATGTAAAGTCAGTCTGCCAAGGAGAGAGAGGGGGGAAAAAAAGCCTTTTCTCCACTCATACATACTGTAAATGCGCCTCACTCTCATCTCCATCTTTCTATCCATCCTTCATGCAGGCTCATCTGCAATGCAGGCGTTTTCAGAGGTCGGAGGCATGCAGGGCCTCTGCTCTGGAGCAGGTCCAGTAAGCGATTAGAGGAAAGGCTGCTGAGAGCATCCCTGTGGCTAACTAATGTCCAAGTCTACATCATCTTAGTGGAGACGGAGAGTGAAAGAGGAGAAGAAATAGGAGGAGAGAAGGTCAAACGGGGGGGGTGGGCAAAAAAACGAATAGACACCTATTTACTGAATATTACCGCCAGAGGAGCATCATTCTGCATCAACATTTTTTCTCAATTTAGCAGAGTATTTACTGAGACTGTGTATGGAAATGAGCCCGGCAGCACTTCCATCTGATTTCTATGATGTGCGGTGAAATAAAACCTGACGCTGGGATGTTTGAGATGTGTCGTGCATTTTCCAGAAAAGCAATGGAGCTTGAGAGAGAAAAAGAGAGAAAGAGAGAGGGAGAGCTCTCTGCAGCTGAATGAAATATTGAAATATTATTCAAAGAGAAGTCACTTTGGGGACGTTATATCTATGGGAGAAAATATTAGTCATGCAGCCTGATGTTGTCGCCGCAGCAAAAAGATCAGTGACAACATTAAAAGGCGAGACGGAAAAAAGAAAATGGAGTAAAAAAAAAAAAACCGCAGTTAAACTTGTCACATGCTCTGCTGCAGTGTTCTTCTCTGTTATCAACAACCTGTGTTGATTTCCGATCTATTAGCTCCACTGATATGCTGCACAAAGCACTGTTGCAGATTTGACATCTGCTTTTCCCAAGGGGAGGGGGGGGCTGTGCTCCCAGCATCACTGATTAGTGATTTCACAATACACATTGTGAGGCAGAACACACCGTTTTCATCTGTGCAGCTCCTTCATCCATTATGCTGTCCCTTTGGTAAATACACCCACACACATACAAAAGCCACAATCCTTAGAAAACACCTCCTTAATTTTTCCTCCCTGACAGAAAGTTGTGTGAATGTGTCTGTGTGTGTGTGTGTGTGTGTGTGTGTGTGTGTGTGTGTGTGTGTGAAGAGCAAATAACTGCACATGTGATGTCAAGGGAAAAAATGTCTAGTGCTCCCAAACAATGGTGAAAGAGCCACACGGCTACTGTAAAGAAAAAGCCAGCCGGTCTGAAATCAAAAGAAATTTTACTCCAGAGCTTCGCTGCTTAAGAAAGACTCATTAAAACCCGGTGTTATTCTCCTCATCCGCCGTCTTCAATATCTCTACTTCTTCCCGGAGCAAAGCCCACACTGATATTTCCAGCGGGCTTTTATTGGTTTTGTTGGCGGCTCGGGCTCTACAGAGGAGGACGACGTGAGAAAATCAAAGCTCCACTGATCCGCGGTTCCACACGGAAGCCTTGGGTTTTTTTTATTGCCTCATATCACAAAGTGACCTGAGTCAGATGTCAGGGTCGGCTCATGTCCACAGGTATTCAGTGTGTGTGTGTGTGTGTGTGTAAAAAGACTAAAAGGAAGCAGAGCAACAGAAACAGACTGGAAGACTGTTTGAGAAAATACAAGTCTATTGTCGCCACTTTTATTTCCAATGATCCTCATTTCTGAGAAAAACACGCATCGTTTCCATGAGTCTGTTCTGACAGATGGCTCTACCCATGAGTCTCAGCCGTCGTTGCCATGGTGAGGAATACATTAAAAAAAAAAAAGTGCAAATTGAGAACAAAAAACTGCAAGTTTGTCTTCAAATTCAAAATTCATCCACAAACTCCTCATGAAAGCGACATTATTTATGGACGCCATATTCACTGTGTGGGGGACGTGGTGCACTTAACAATCAACAAAATGTACTGTTGATGGTTATAGCAGGTTAACCAGCTCATTTACATACAAACTCAGATTAGCAGCCACCAGTAACAAACACTAAAGAACTGATTGCCAACCCGCTGGTGGGTGGTGAAGCCGATATTGCAAGTGGGCCGACTGTGAAACGGTACAATTTCAGCGAAAAGACGTAATTATAGAACAATCAAATAAATAAAATACAAATTGGTTTTGAATGAATGTACTAAAACAAAGTTACATTGGACATGGAGAACTTGTTGTATGACTTGTTTTTGTTATTGTTTGTTCTTTCATGTTCAGAATAAACTTCCAAAATCTGATCTTCACAAATTCCATTTTTCTTATCAACGACCAAGCAAAAAAACTAAACTTAACTTCCCCTGCTTTCAGTCCAATCCTAAATACTCAGTTGTTATTATTAAAATGTAATAATAATAATAGTAATAAATTCAAAAATAAAAAGTCATTGTCTGGGCTCCAGGCTGTTACGGGGTCGGATGTGAGTCGCTGATATTATAGAGATTTTAAAGTGGGATATGAACAGGAAAAGGTTGTGAGGAAGGAAGGAAGCAGGATTTTTACTTAAGGTGGAATGGAAACCAGAGTAATACAATAACAACACAATAACAACTGGATCAGCAGAAGCTTCCACACCAGGAAAAGTTCATAAAAAGACAAATCGGTCCATTTGTAGTTTGGTGTTGGGCTAAACAGGGCTGCCAGTCAGTGTGTGTGGTGTGTGTGTGTGTGTGTGTGTGTGTGTGTGTGTATTCCCATGTGCCCGTATCTGTAATATGTCAACTTGACCACTGTGTTGGTGTGTATTGTTTGAAAGCAATGGGCCTCGGTCGCTGTTTAGCGGTAACTGAGTGGCTAAGTGGCTGACGACATCCTGCCAACTCAGCGGCAGCACAGGAAGAGGAAAGAGGTCTGGCTCCGCGGGGCCAGCGGCTACACCCCCCCCCCCCCCCCCCTTCTCCTGCTTATTAAATATTAAACATCCGTCCACATTATTGTCGATGGTGGACAAAAAATGTGAGCAAATTACAGGAATGGGCGATAGATCAACAGCCGGTGTCAGATCGATATAATCCATAATGCCCGGTAGGTAGCGCGTTGTCAAAAGCGTCAACGCCGGCTTGAAAAATAGTTGAAGATGAAAGTGAATTCTTTCTTTTTACCTGTAGGAATTATTACTCAAATAACACCACAGCTGCTTAACAGTGATGTTGAATCACCTGTCAGGTTGAGATCGTATCTCTGCTCACTTTGGTTTCTGTTTAGCAGATGCTCATTTTCATGTGGGAAAAAAAAAAAAAAAGCGTTGCCGCATCCGTTTCTCATGAATATCTAATATCGCTGTAAAGTGAAGGAAATCCCTCAACAGTTTTACAACCAGAGCCTCCGACCGAACGGGCGAGCAGCATCCTGAACGAGCATCGATTACCAGCCGGCTGATGTGTACTCATGTAGTGCATCATTTATGTCCGCCCACTCAGGCTGAAACGACGCACCTGAAAGGTCACACAGATAATGGATCAGCCGCAGCAAAACGCCGGCCGACTTAATGACAAACAGCACAGAAAAGAAACAAAAGGTAAATAAAGAGAAAGCCAAACGCATCGAGATGAATGTGGTCGGACTTCCCGCTGCTGCTTAAGATGCCGAACGTGCTGCGTTCACATCAATACTGTGTTAATCACTGCAGTGGTAAAAGAGCAGAGACGTGATGTTTTGATACAGAACTAAAACTAAAGCTGACTAACTTTGAGTTGGCAGCGATGTGGAACATTGATACTTTTAATTGTCAGTTCATTTACATTATAATTTGCACCAGTTTATTCCCTTGAATGAATTCACAGTGTTTGGTTCACGAATGTTGAGAAGAGACGTTCTCACTCTAACTACATCTGCAGGCACAGAGGAAGAAGGTTTAGTAAGAGGAAGTGAATAGATTTCTCTGAAACTGTGATTCACGCCTGTGTGGGTGTATTTGAACGTAACATAGGTACATGACTGTACATTTCAATTAAATTCTGAATGATTTTTCCTTTCCAGTCATTTTCCGGAGGAGCCTCGGCGGCTCGGTTTCCTCGGTGACCTCGGGACAGATCAGCTGTGAGCGAGGTCAGGGCCTCGACCGCTTCATTTCTCAGACTGAATACATCATCACGGCCGTGCAAGGCCTCGTTCGCTTCAAATCTTCCTCTGAGTGCAGCTGAAGAAACTTCGAAGGACGCCACTTGTTTGTCACCAACAGCCTTCACTTTCCCATAACCCACTGCAGCAGGGACCAGATCGTTCTGCACCGCACGGTTTGATCTTGTTAAGACCTGTTGTTGCATGAATACACATGTGTGATTAAGCTCCTAATTACAGGTGGCACATTAGGAATTGAACATGATTAAGGCCTGATAAAGGCTTGCAGAACGGTAAATGTTGTGAATAAATATTAGGAATGCATGATGACTTTCAGTACTGATAATAATAATACCCGATATTCGGAAAAATGACATCACACAGATCAGGACCGATAATAACGATTACTAGAGCCAATCATAATTAGGCAACATTGCCTTGATTTTGCTCATTTTCAGTCTGTGATTACAACAGTAGTAGTGTTGGTTATCTTATTGTATGAAGTCAGAGGCAGAGCGATAATGTTAAATTTGTCTTTACATACTATATCTAAACCTTTCTTAAAGGGATAGTTCAACATTTTGGCAAATTGGTTTGTTACCTTTAATAGTCGATGCAAGCTATTTTTAGAACGGCGGAGCAGAGCTGCAAGCTGCTCAGGGCTACGTTATGGAGGCTAATGGGATTTCTTGGTTTCCCTCATCAAACTCATCAAATACACAATCCAACAACTCCAAAACGCTCTGGTGGACAAGTTGTGACCTGCACATTCACCACGTTATGAGATAATAACGGAAAGTTACGTTGTAGTTTTCATTAAAGTTTAGTTGTTTTTGAAGTAAATTCAAGCAAAACCGCTGATACGCGTTTCCGTTGGGGACAGTTTTTCGGCAAGCAGTCTCTGCATTTACCTCTAAAACAACTCTGTCTCGTAACGTTCTGCTATTATCTCATAGCGTGGTGAATGTGCAGGTCACAACTTGTCCACCAGAGCGTTTTGGAGTTGTTGGATTGTGTATTTGATGAGTTTGATGAGAGAAACCAAGAAATCCCATTAGCCTCCGTAGCGTAGCTCTGAGCAGCTCGCGGCTCTGCTCCGCTGTTCTAAAAATAGCTTGCACCGACAATTAAAGGTAACGAACGTACTCCTAAAACTATAGGGATTATGGCAATGGGCCAATTTGCCAAAATGTTGAACTATCCCTTTAACCTGAGGTGTGTATATCATAGGGCTGCACGGTTATGGCCAAAATGATAATCACGATTATTTTTGTCGATATTGAAATCACGATTATTAATCACGATTATACATTATGTTAGATAAAACATGTTTTTATTGCACTTTCTATTTGAAACAAACAATAGGCTATGTGAACAAGGCTTTCAGTTCAAAATAAAACGTAAAATAAAAATAAATAATAGCCTAAAATAAAATTTACCCAAGACAAAGGGCTAGCGAAAAATAAATGCCATTGCAGAGTGCAGAGGTGTCATTCTGTACAGTAGCGTACAGATACTTGTGTAAAAAACAAAAAATAAAAAATAAATCTGGTAGAAGTAGCTGCTGATTCAACTCCTTTACTCAAATAAAAGTAAGAAAGTACAGGCTCTGAAATGTAATTTCAAAGTAGGCTATAGGTAAAAATTAATTTTTGCCATCAATGATACACAGAGATGTGTGGGCAAGAGTCTGTCTAGCATGGACCAAAGCACAGCACGGGTGGTTCAGCAGCAATTTGGAACGAATTAAAAACATTTAATGAACAGACCAAGTGTTTTCACACAGGCAGCGTCCAGCAGGTCGGCCTAGCTCAACTGTGCTGCCACCAAAACGGCCATAGATCGCCGTTACCGGCCGTTATGATCACGGTCGGAACGTTTTAATTACACAATGTAATATGTAATTAACACCAAAACGGCCACGTGGGGTGACGGGGTCTCGGTCCAGCTTCGAGACCACCCCGCAGCCCGACCTCCATCCGATCCAGAGCGAGACGGCGACAGTAGACAGCCTGAGGTGCTGACTGACCAGACACACGTCATGTCTACTGTCACCGTCTGCTGCCGACATCGTCTCACTCTCACTGCAGAGTGAGATCCATACAGTCTGAGTGAGACGTAACACCGGGCGCAGAAGGTGACACAGTACAGCAGCATTTGAAGGCGCAGACCGGCCGGGACACACACTCTGGACTGTAAACAACATGTAAAGGGAGGAAGCGCTCGCTTGTTAGTTAGGCAGCTTCATGGAGGCCTGACCTCTCGTTCGCCCCCTGGTGGTTGGCGGACTATTGGTTGAAAAAGCACTTGATTTGATATGCAGCACAGCCCGTTTTTTTACATGTTAATAATCGTGACGATCATCTTAATTTAATCGTGGCAGCCAAAATCGTGATCGTGATTAAAATTCGATTAATTGTGCAGCCCTAGTATATCAACTAAAAATGTTATGGGTATCAGTTATGAAAAGCAGTAAGTTATCGGTCATCAGTATTGGTGAGAAAGAAAAGGGCGAGTTATCGTGCATCCCTAATACAGTAAATATCCCTACAGTGATGGAGGAGTTGGATATCCAGGTGTGGGATATCTGTTCTCTGAAGCTCTGTGGGGAAATCTAATTGATGCATCTTATTTCTTTCTATCACATCTCCTACTTCCTCTCTCCTTGTTTAATTGGGGGAAGAAACAGGTCTGTTCTCATTAAGGACTAAACACTTCTTCATGGTCGGCGCAGCAGCAGGGTGAGAGCGCGAGAGACGGGGAGCGCGAGTGAGACAAACGAGCTGCTCCTCGTTGACAGCTGTGAAGACAAAGCAGGAGACACGAGCTTCTGTTTACGTCCAACACTAACATCGTGTCACCGTTTCCCTCCTTGGTCGCTGCTGAACGCTGGAGAAACGGCGGTAAATCTAACGTTGTCTGCTCCCACACAGGGGCAGAGTAAATATGAGGAAATGATTACTTGGAAATAAGCGCCATTTATTTGCCGTGTCAACAAACGCAGGAAAACGTATAGCCCCAGACAGCACGTTGCATTGTGGGAACTTGGCAGCTTTTCTCTTTGCTATCAGCTTATTGCATGGCTGAATAAACATGATAAAAAAATGACAGGAATGAGGAAAAAGGAACAAAACTGACTTGTTTAACGACCCTGCTTTTTAAACTGGGACAACTTTTTAAAAGTAAGACATGAATTAAATCCATCACGTCCAAATCGTGGCCTAACAACACATTCACATGATCTACATTCACTGATATGATCTGTATTCTCAGCCACACTCTGCTGATGTTTCAAGGCAAAGTTAAATTATGAGCAGTATCGTTCAGCTCCCTATATATATTTACTCTGCAGCAGCTGAATCATAATTTTTGCAGATAGGAAGATAATGATACACTGAGGTGGTGGTGCTTTATTATAGGTGGGACACACCTTTACAGTCTAAGACAATGCAACGTAACTCTCAGCTGAGTTAAGCACTGATTTACACTCTCTCTCAGCGCGGTGCTGGAGTATAACTAAGTGGCCGACACAAAAAATAATAAAATATCAGTGCTGCTTCAGAATTGGATTGACCTCGACCTCCTATTATATCTAAATGTGCTGGTTCTAATAACTTTGCATTTTAAGCCTTTAAAGCGTCACAATGCTCCTGACCCCTCGTCAAAGCAGTTACAGGCTCTTTGAGCAGCGAGTGATGTTCCTCTCTGGGATCATTTCATCTTTTATTATGTTCATAAAGATAACACAGAAAAAAGGGAAAACCCTTCACTGGTTTCACTGCCAAAGATCAGATGGCTAACACTGGAATATCTGGAGTTATTCTTCAAATTAAATTGACGATGATTAGAAAAAACACAATGATATCTGGGTTTTTTTGAGCATTTGAGACTTCTCATGTGTCCTGAGCCACAGGTTGTAAACTACGACCTTACAGGTTAAAGGGATAGTTCAACATTTTGGCAAACTGGCCCATTGCCATAATCCCTATAGTCATAGCAGTAGGTTCGTTACCTTTAATTGTCGGTGCAAGCTATTTTTAGAACAGCGGAGCAGAGCCGTGAGCTGCTCAGAGCTACGTTACGGAGGCTAATGGGATTTCTTTGTTTCCCTCATCAAACTCATCAAATACACAATCCAACAACTCCAAAACGCTCTCGTGGACAAGTTGTGACCTGCACATTCACCACGCTATGAGATAATAACAGAACGTTACCACACAGAGTTGTTTTAGAGAACAGGAACGCGTATCAGAGGTTTTGCATGAATTTACCTCAAAAACAACCAACATATGGTATTACCAATTTTATCAAAGTAAGAGTTCTCAGTTCATTCACCGCCTGAACATAAGATCATGTTTGATTGACAAACAAACAAAATAAATTTTAAAAATGCGGCATTCAGGTGACTGGAATGCCGCTTTTTGTTTGTTTGTTTGCCCTGTTCAGGCGTGTGAACGTTTGACTCCATCCGTAGCTTATACACAGTTTAATGAAGTCATCTTGTGGAGCCGGTCTGAGACACTGGAGAGTAGGGTTGTTCGGTATACCGGTACTAGAGTGGTACCGGGGTACTGACGCATTTAAAACGGTACCATACTGCGCTTAGATGGGACCGGTACTTTCATTTTGCGCCGCCGGCAGCGGTGACGTCGCCGCGTTAAGTCGCCGCATTGTAATTTGAGCCGAGGCGAGCGAGTGAGCGAGTCACAAACGAAGCAAGGTGCTTTTTTTTATTACCGTTACAGCGCCACCTGTCCATGTGCCTGTGTTTATGTGTGACTGTGTGTGTGTGTGTGTGTGTGTGTGTGTGTGTGTGTGTGTGTGCGCGCCGCGCGCGAGAGAGACGGGCCGCCACAGACTCGTTAATTAATGTAAACAGCTGGTTGATAAGTCCGTTTTTACCGCGCACCACCACTGGCATGCTCTCTGTCTCTGTGTGTCTCTCTCTCTCTCTCTCTCTCTCCCTCCCTCTCTCTGTGAGTGAGTGAGTGAACAGCGCTACGCGGAGATGAATTAACGGAGCGATATTGCGTTGATGGGGGGGTGGGGGGGGGGCTTGGTCTTGATTCTGTGGCGCTGCATATGGGAAACAATAGGTGTGTGTTTGTGTAAAATGAACGTTTGTGTTTCATTCTATAAACTACTGAGAACAATTTCTCCCAAAAATTACAACTGGTCAAAATAACAAAAAAAGATGCAGTGTTTTCAGACCTCAAATAACGCAGTTGATAATCATTTTTAAACAGACCACTAATGATTTAATTTAGGAAGAGTTCAGTAGGCTACTGATATGTTATAGTTCTAAGATTTTCTATTAAAATAAAGTCAATAATGACATTTTTTGTGTTCTCTTTTTATTTGGAAAAGTACCGAAAAGTATCGAAAAACATTTTGGTACCGATACCGGTACCAAAATGTTGGTATCGTGACAACACTACTGGAGAGTATCTGCATTGTTTTTTGTTTTTTTTTTACACACTGACTGTAATTTATAGGTAATTAAGTGTAAAAAAAAAAAAAAAAAAACATTTCATGAATGAGGCTCAGTGTTGTTGATCTCGTTGATGAGCCTTCTGTGTATTGTACTAATGAACAATCCCAACACACACCACTCTACTCTAGTACACTTCACAGCATGCCTTTTATTCCCCGGAGAGAAAAAAAAAAAACACGAGCTAATATTAGCAATACTCCACCATTTACGCCTTTTTATCCTAGAATATATTATACATTTTGTATTTTCCTGTGTTGCACCCACTTGTGCTGACAGGAGGAGCTGCTGCGAGTGGGGTTGATCTGTTCTGGCTGAATGAATGAGTGGTTAAAGGTTGGTATGGCATGGGTGACTGCGCTCTGCACCAGACCCCCGTCACCAGACAGCAGCTATTAGTGCACCGCCCAGGCCCTGAAGGGATGTACCAGCTCTCATCAGGCGGTAATGAGGAGATGGAGTGGGAGGTATGCAGGGTCATGTCTTTGCTGCTGGTCCGCTCACTATTAATAATATATTCTCTGAGATCTCTCTAAGATTAAAAGGCAGGCGTATTTTTAGTTTTGCCTTGCACAGCATATGTTTACACAGGTTGTCCAGATGCACCTGCAGCTCTCAACAGACGGTTGTCAGAATGAGAGCGCTTCATAAAGAAGAGCACAAGATGCGTTTGGCCCATGCAACTTTAAAGAAAAAGAAAGATAAAAGGCACAATTACACTGATATACAGCTCAACAGGTACAGGTATTGAATATTTCATATCACTAAAAGGCACCAAATGTACCAGCTAATAAGTTTCACCACAGATGTTCTGGGTTTAGGGCTAGGTGGGAACAAATTACAGTAGTTTGAAAATGTTTGTACATAAATGGTGAGGAAATGATCCATTCAGTCATCCTTTCTCAAACAATTACAAAAAAGACAATAAACCATCTACTCAAAGTAGCTGAAATCAGCTCTTAATAAACACAACCAGTAATTACTATAAAATTCATATAAAATGTATTTTCCTCAATTCTCTGAATGGCAGTTGTATGTTTTCCTTCTGACTGAATGGTACAATATTTTCAGTCAATGTCAACCTTAGCAGTAGTCTGTTTCTTATCGATACAGCTTTATGAACCTGTGAACTTTCCTTTCTGTTTATGCATTCAGCCTGACATAAAGACAGATAACCTCTGTCACAATACACAAGACCAGGTTCAAGCACTCTCTTTTATTCTGGTACAAGCTTCGTCTTTCAGACTCCGACTCTCCACCAAAAGGAACTCCCAGAACCTTTTGTGCTGTATATTCAGCAAAGACACACACACACACATACTGCAATCCTCATCTCCTCCTTTTCCAGAATTGCAAACAGAGAGACAAACCACATCCCAGCCAGCTATGGAAACAATCACTTCTATTGCAGTTGCTTTTCTCCAGCTCATATGTATGCATGCGACAACAAAGACCCAAACCCAGTGGAGTTACGTCACCGCGGGCGACGGGGTCAGCCAAAACTAATGAACAAATAAGACCATGCAAAATACTTCTGCACCAACATCATAAAATCCAGGCAGAGGTTTAAAGTAATTTTTTTATTGCAGTTAATGACTAAAAAGGGTGCTTTGGATCAAAAATGATTGGCTAATAGGAAGAGCGCTAATTCTCTGATCTCCGGCCTCTCGCTGATGACTCACAGCTTTGAGTCATGGTTTGGCTGAGATCTGTAAAGGGACCCTGTCTGAGCTCAGCACCGTGAGTGAGGACGATGTTCAGGTGTGTGTGTGTGTGTGTGTGTGCACTGGGTGTGTCTGAGCTAAAGCTCTGTTTATTTTGGTCAGGCTATCTTTAACCAAAACGCAACGTTTGGGCCATGTGATAACTTCTCACAATGCCACAGAGCTAAAAGTTTAAATAATACATGTGCAAAAAAAAAAACCAAAAAGAGATTCACACACACACACTGCAACAATATGCAAACTTCAATGCATCAAAGAGGAAGGGAAACAACATCAAACGGATTTGAATGACATTTTACTCAAAGCTGTGATAATTTTAGCCCTTCATATGTCTCAATAAATTGGCAATATGTTTCATATAACAACATTTACAGATGTGCACATTAACATTTTTATGAGTACAATTGTACTGAGGCTTGCGAAGCTGAAATAGGTTTATGTATGGCCATAAAAATGGCGCATGTGGGAGTAATGAACACCGGAGCAGAGATTTGACTGACTGTCTTAATGCCTGAAAGATCGGTGCAGAGCTGAACAATATGCAAAACAAATGAAATGACATATGAGTCATAGTTTTAGAGGGAGCAGTAATTTTTTTAAATTTCATTTTCTATTTAAAAAATAGAAAAATGATTTGATTTTCTGAGGAATATGAACTGTAGGCTGGAGCATCTCTGTTTCCCCACAGTGTTTCATTTATAAAGACGTGTTGTGACACATTTTAACTCTATGGGAAAAAAAAAAAAAAACTGCAGCTGCTGCAATCTGGATATTACACTCTCACTAATCATTTTACATTTTAGCTCGTTAGCTTATCTTGGGTCATGCATTTTATTCAAAAGACAAATTTTACCTTGTAATTGTAATGTCTGCAAACGATATTTGTTTCTTGGACCAGTTTAAACTGGTTTATAGAGGCGACTGTTAGACAAAAGTGAATGGTGCAACCCTGATCAATGCTGCAAACATTTAGTCCTTTTAAAAGCAGGTATTATCAGCTATTTGTCTCTGAGTATTTGTTTTCACACATACAAAATGTTTTGTGTATGTGAGATGTAAGGTTAAGATTAACTTTAAAAGGATAATTAAAGGTCTTGTTTTTCCAGCCGCGGCCACCGTGATTATCAGTTGTTCTCACACTTTGTTCTATTCTTTGTTTGCAACAAACAGTCCAGTTCATTATTTTTCAGTTTTGACAATTTTCTCTTGAACCGACCTGAGGCTTTGTTTGAAACTTCTCACCCCGTCTTCCTTCTTTCTAGCAAAACCAACACATTTGCATATCTCAGCTGTTATCAGCCTCCGCAAAAACAACAAGACCAGAGTTGTAATGAAGTGAGAATGTGTTTTGAAACGGCTGGTTTACCACACGGTGACGACGACTGCTGCACTTTGCCTTCGTGCTTACAACTGAGTCTTCTACACCAACTCTAATGCATCACTCCCGCCACCTGTGGAGGTGGTGTGGAGGATCAGATATTGCCACAGATTTAATTTTGCACTAATTAAAATCTGATAACCCAGCATGCTCATCACGGAAAGTTGTAAACAAGGTTGGGAGTTTATTATCAGATGATTGAGATTCATGGGCTCCACAGTATACATCTCAGATGTGCACAGCAGTCTATTAAACACAAAGCACTGTCCTGCATTTGTGCAAGACAAGAGAAATGAAGAGACGCCTCCCTCCAGACATTAAAGGATGTAAAGCTGACATGGAGGCAATATAAATAGCACATCAAATATGTACACAGAGCACTGAGCCTTCAAGGTGCAGCTATTTTTCACCCATCACTTTCTCTCCAGCATCCAAACAGGACGGGATGCTTGAAATTTAGGAGCTGTAGATTATTCAAAAAAGAAAAAAATAATTTCTACATGGCCTCAAGATGAAAACATCATTTTCTGAATTTGATGGTGAGTTCCAGTTAATTCTCCCTAAATTAATAAGAATTTAAAAACAAACAGAAAACACATTTGTTTTCTGTAATATTTATGTTTCCTGTGCTGAGACTCACTGATTGGCCGACGGACAGACTGCTTGTTAAACAGCTGCGTCACATGTTTTCCGATTTTGCACATTTTCATAACCAGCCCCAGGAGCAATGAGGAGAAATGAATCCTGATGATTCTTTCAAGCTGCTGACACAACTAACTAAAGACAAAACAATCTTGCAACTCCACAAATATATTGCCTGGTAAATCACTGAGACGTACAGAAGGTTTGACAAGCGCTTCATCTTCAACAATGATCTACATGTAATCCAATCACCAACATATCTAACTTTTATTAAAAAAGGTATAGTTCAAAGTTGGCAGAGAAGATTGATACCACTCTCATGTTTCCCACAGGAAATGTGAAGCTTCGGGCAGCGGCCGCTTCACTTAGCTGAACACAAAGACTGGAAACCTTCTAACCTAAATGTATTTTTATCTCCAGACTGCTTCTATTCACAACTCACCTAATAACTTTCTAAGTGGTGTGTGCAGTGGTCACTTTCAATCAGCCTCTCCTTGCCACCGCTAAATCTACATTAAAGTGGGCTAATAAAAAAAGGAGCTGCTTCTAGAGGGATATTTGTGGCTGTGAGGGAAGAGCATGTAGAATATCATATATGTGGTAGAGAGTATATCCTCTCCCAGGCATTAGTCAGTCTCCAGATGTCTTATAGAAGGATTGCACTCATCTCCTAACTCAATTTTCAGCCGAGTTAGGAGGAATCAAAGTTCAGTATTGATTCAATTTGATTTTTGACTCAGTTACATCAGATAAATACGAACGTGAAGCTCCTCTCTGAATTGATCCTGGCAGCTAAGATTTCTTCCACATTCAACAAGTGAGCAGCATTGTTATATTTCCATCCATCCCATTTTCTGCTGCTTATCTGGAATTGGGTTGTGGTGGCAGAAGGTTAAGAAATGCAGTCAACTCAGCGTTGCTCTCCAGCTGCTCCGGGGGGGATCCTGCAGCGGTTCCCGGCTAAATGAGATGTACAACCTCCCCAGCGTGATCTGGTTTTTTACCCCGCGGGCTCTTACCAGGCGGACGTGCCCAGAAAACTTCCACTGGAAGTCGCACCCATGAGAGCTTCCAAATCAGATGCCTCCTCCAAACTCATTTAACTTTCTGTAAGGGTGAGGCACAGTGTTACTGGCCCAGCTTTCCACTTTAAGGCCAGGAGCCTTGTGGGTAACTTGAGATGTAGTCAGTGAGTGGTAATAGGAAGTAAGAAGGTACAGCATCCAACTGCAGCCACAGTAATGGTATGGTGGTCAGAAAAAAGTGTCCAGAGAAGCTAGAAGGTTAGGGACTGTGTTCACTGCCAAGAAGGGAATCAAGGATTTCTGAACGCCAATTCAACAACTCATCATTCCTCAGCAGACTGAAAGCTAGTCACCTGTTAACCTACGAGCAAGGCTAAACAAACCTAAGCTCATCCAACTACAGTTTGGAGCAGGAGCTGCCTTACAGAGGAAACTGAATCCAGCCTCATTTTCACATTGTATTGATGTAAAGGAGGATGCAAGAATTTTTCTTTCTCTCAGCAAATGCAAAATGACTAAACAAAGTTGTGCAAAACACCAAAAAGCCGTTGTGTAGAGCTACACAGGGGCTGAAGTGCAGATGTGCACCTTGATGAAAGTTAAAAGTGAAAAACAGCTCACTGATGTATCTGCACAGTTTTCTGCCGCCGTCAGGCCAACATCTGCAGACAGCTGTTAGCCGGTGTTGGCTCTTTGGCAATGACCGCCAGAGCCGAGCGGAAACCACACACTGTTCACGCCATTTCTACGGGCCGTTGTACATCTTGCGGAGTCTTTGCTCAGATGTGAAGATAGAAGAGTCGGCAAAACATCTTGAGCCACGACAGTCGGCACAGACGGTTCATATGTCACAGTGAACAAGACTCAACATGGCTCACACATGTTGCAATGACTCAACAAACCACAACAGCCTTTTTATGCAATGTTGAACGCAGATGCATCGTTACTGAGAAACGGCACAAATACAAAGATCAATAAAAAAAAGTGAGTAATCAGAGGATCGATTTTTCTTCATCCAGCTGGTTAAAAAGTTTCATTTCACAGAGATGGTGAATTGATTTCTTGTTCTTCTTCAGTGAATCTCAGTATTGACTTTATTGGCTTGAGGAGAAATCATACTGGGAAGAAAGAAAAAAAAAAAGAATTAGCTTAGATTAAATTAGTAGTAGGAGCCCCAGGAGGGGTCCACGTGCACCCCCCTTATTTTTTTTTCTAGTCTGGATTTTTTGCATCCTTGGAACCTCTAAAATAGAGATTTGGGTGATCCCCGGAACAAAACCTGTCCAAAATGTGTTTTTTGCAATGTTTTAGTACCCCTATGATACCTGTGGAATTGTTGCCAGGAATGCCAGTCAGACTGTCTTTCAAAGACTGTAGCACGCTCAAATTTCGAGCGAGCCCAAAGATAGAGATATCAATGTATTCGGGACAACCTCAGGTTTCCAGTGTGACCAAGTTTGTTAAGCTACCTTGTCAGAAAGGGAGCTAAAAACCTAATGATTTAAAGTCAGATGAAAATTTTGTGAGGGAAAAACAGCCATCTACATGTTTTCAAATGGTCCCTTGACCTGTCACCTAGATGTATGTCAATGGAAATGGGTTATATGGGTACCCACAGGCCTCCCCTATCCAGACATACCTAATTTGTGTGAATCTAATGCCGTTTTGGGGGAGAACCATGCAGTAATTTGCATGCAGTAGCCTACAAATATGTCATTTTCGCCTATATACAAAATGGTGTATTTGACTATTTCTGCACACTGGGGGTTCATAAACAGTCAGAGAATTGCATGAATTGGGTATGACTGGATAGCTGAGATGCTTGTGCATCCAATCAGCCTATTCAATTGTGATTTTAGTCCATTAAGTAGTGTAATGGCACAAATGGTGCTTATTGCTTGTCTTGAGCAATAAAGTCGATAAGAACAAGTTGGGATTACATGTTAAACAACAACCCTAGGCAAGTGTGGGAAGGCCTAAAATACATATTATCAGGGCAACATGGCTGGGTCTGTAAGGTCATTTTAACAGAGGAGCTAAACCACTTCTTTACCCGCTTTGAGAAACCCAAAGCATTCCAGCTTCCCACACACCGCTGCCCATAGTTTCCTCTGAGCATATCCACGGACACACTCTCCCTCAAAGAACATCAGGTTCACAAGTGTGTTTAAGTCAGTGAATCAGAAGACAGCTGCTGATCCTGACAGAGTTCCTGGCAAAGTATTTTAAGTGTGTGCTGATCAGCTGTCTACTGTATTTACAAAAATATTCAACCTCTCACTGACATAAGCCACTGTCCCTCACTGCCTGAAATCAGCCACCATAATCCCTGTTCCCAAATCCACCACCATCAGCGGCCTCATTGACTTCAGACCCATCACCCTAACACCCGTGGTCACCAAGTGCTTTGAGAGGCTGGTCCTAAGGCACATCAAGGACCGCTTCCCATCAGTTTGCCGACAAGACAAGCAGGTCCACCGAGGACGCTACCTGGAACATCCTTGGACTTCTGTTACAAATATGAATACAAATTACTTTACAAATTAATTTGTCTGTGATTGACCATTCGCAGAAGAGTCTTCTGACAATTTGCAGAAGAGAAGACTCTTTGTAGCTACCTTCAGCCTGATGGCTTTCTTCGTCCTGCAGTGAAGACAGAGGAGCCGTCCACCACCACTGCTTTCCTGGTCCATCAAGGTGTCATGAAGAGGATGATCCAAGTTATTCAGAATGGCCTCCTCCATCTTCAGTGTGGAACTTCAGGGAAACGTCATTGAGGTCAGTGCCTCAGGATGTTTGGCCTGTATCCTAGCAACGACTGCATGGAAAACTTTGCATTGAACTTGAGCAGCAGCCGTTGGTGGGATGTACACAATTGTTATGATTTTGAAACAATCTACTTTCTGAGTCCAATATCTCCGGCTCATCACTCTTGATGGGCAGGGAGTTGACATTTCCCTTGATAACTGACGGCAGAAAGGACCCAGTTCATCTCCACTTCCAGGCCTTTAACCTTTACTCCACTAGCATGGCAACCACGAAAGCACATCTTCATCTCAGCTGGAATAGGGTGGCATCCTCCACACTTACTCAATTTTCAGGGAAAGTTAGGATGCTTTTCGACTACAGCTCGGCATTCAATACCATCCAGACAAGCTGGTCACACTAAACCTCCCTCCTACCACCTGTGCTTGGATTAAGAATTTTCTTTCTAACCATCCACAGTCTGTTAAAGTTGGTGACAAGAGCTCTTCCATCCTGACTTTTGGAGGCACAAGACTGACCCCCCCCCCTCCTGACCTTGCGGAAAGGGTTTCCACCTTTAAGTTTGTAGGGATCCATATCTCAGAGGATCTATCGTGGTCTGCTGACATAACTGTCCTTGTCCAGAAAGCCCAGCAACGTCTCCCCCTCCGAGGGTTTTGAGATGGAACAAACTGCAGGAAGACCTTCTCATCTCAATTGAGAGTTTGCTGGTGTATGCCATGCCATCTGTATGGTATGCTGGCTGCACTGTGACTGACAGGAAGAGACTGCAGAGAGTGATAAGGTCTGCAGAAGAAGTGATCAGCTGTCCACCTCCCGCCCTGGACTATATTGCTAGCTCTGTTGCCTCTCCAGAGCTACAGCAATTCTCAGTGATCACTCCCATCCAAACCATCACCTGTTCAGCATGCTGCCCTCTGGGAGCAGGTACAGGTCCATCAGGTCCAGGACAAATCATGAACAGTTCCTTCCCCTGAACAGTCATTACTCTAAACACACAGTAACTTAACACAATAATATCCTCAAGAGCTCATGTATGAAATGCAATAACTAATGGTATAGGAGGAAGAAAAATTGCAAACATAAACTACTGTAGGAACCAGGGACATGTCCCATACATAATTCATCTTGCAGAGGAAGCTTGATTTTAGTATTCCTCTTTATCATCAAAAGTCTCTGCTTCGACTTCCGGTATGGCGTAGGAGCAAACGGCAGCAAAAAACAGCGGCTCCCAGACGGCCTTATTTCCCCCCAAAAAAACACTAGATAATCACGCAGAAAAGACATCAATGTAGCATGACAGGGGGAAAGAAAAGACACACCAGACAGAACTCACAACTAAACCCAGGAAAAGACGAAAACTCGCCGACGGAAAGTGAGGATACAGCTAACGTTAGCATACTAGCTGAGCAAGAGGCTAATATGGAGGCTATTCAAACAAAGATAATTGCCGAGATACAGGCGGTTCTTGTGGATGTGAAAGACGACCTGAACGAGGCAATAGGGACACTCAAGAGCGAGCTGGTGGACTTCCGAGGAGAAATGTGTACGAAGCTAAATGGCATTTCATCTGAGTTAAAAGAAATAACGGATAGAGTTGAGGCGACGGAGCAGAGAGTGGCCGACGTGGAGGAAAGTCACGCCGAGCACGCGGAGATGTTAACGTACACACTTGAACTCCAAAAATCCATTCAAGCCCAGTTAACGGACCTAGAGGCGCGTTCCCGGAGGAATAACATCCGTATCCACGGTATTGCAGAGGGGGCCGAGGGGGATAACATGAAAACCTTTCTGGAGCAGTTTTTCAAACGTGAACTGTCTCTCACCGAGACCCCCCTCGGTATTCAGCGCTGCCACCGATCACTGGGACCCAGACCGCCGCAAGATGCCAACCCCAGGTCCGTGCTTGTTTATTTCCTGGAGTATACAACTAAAGAGCAGGTGCTCCGCTCCGCTTGGAGAAAGAAGGAGATCCACCACAACGGAAAACGAGTGTTTTTTGAGCAAGACTACCCCACAGAAATACACTTGAAAAGAAAGGCATACACCTTCATCAGAAAAGCTCTCAAGGAGAAGGGCGTTCGTTTCCAGATGCTTTACCCAGCGAAATTCAGAGTGTTTTTCGACGCGGGGCCAGTTATCTATAACAGCGTGGAGGAGACGACTGATGACCTGAGGAAGAGGGGACTTATCCCGGACGGACACGGAGCAGACCCCCCCGCGCAGAGCGCACCCTCGACGAGATCAAAACAAACTCCGTGGGAAACAGCTGGCCCAAAATCACGTCGGCAGCAGGAGGTCCGCCTCAAAAATATTCAGGACAAACTGAAGGGGTTTCGTCGCAATGAGGAGGCTTAATGAGAGGTTTTGGTATTGTGAATAACTGAGCAATCTACAGAGACTGGTAAGACTATTACAGCCAATACCACACCAGACTGTATAGCATGATCAGGTTTATTTTTCTACTATAAACCTTTTCCAGGTAGACTGACTGCTTGTCTGGGAGCCAATGTTAACTTTTCTACGTGCACTGCTCTGATGTTTTCCTGTCAGAGAGAATGGGTGACACGGGGAGGGGCACCTTCCAGGTTAAGGGATTCCCCTCCCAAATTAGAAGTTGAAACTACACTTCTTGGATGGAAGTTACGAATGTTCATTATGTTTGTTAGGTTCACATGTTGCGTTCTACTTGGGTACACAGGCAGATGTTTTGCTGTTCTGGTCATCTATGAATGTTTGACTATTAAGATAAACTTATTTTTTTTCCAACAATGCATCATCAAGAGTACAGAGTGATCACTCTTAATGTTAATGGGCTAAATAATCCCATCAAGAGGAGTAAGGCCATTGCTAAAATGAAAAGGGAGAAGCAAGATATAATCTTCTGGCAAGAGACTCACCTTACAAATATTGAACATGGGAAACTGTGTAAAATGGGGTTTAGGAATTCATTCTACTCCTCATTTGAGAAAGGAAATGCAAGGGGTGTAGCAGTATTAATTTCAAACAGAGTAAATTTCCAGTTTTCTTCACAAATTACAGATAAAGAAGGGCGTTACTTATTGGTTAAAGGTTTTATTGATAATAAAGAAGTAACATTATTTAACTTTTATAGACCACCAGGAACTAATAAAGGACTAATTAAAAAGGTGTTTAACATGATAACTACAGAAGCATCAGGTGTGCTGATATGCGCCGGCGACTGGAATATTAATTTACATCCCACCCTAGACTCCACAAGTAGAACAAAAAATATTAAACCTGAAGCATTATACACCAAAAAAATGCTTAAAGAAATAAGCATGTTGGATGTATGGCGTGAATTACATCCGACTGATAAATGTTTTACTTTCTTCTCCCATTCGCATTGTATGTATTCAAGAATTGATTATTTTTTTATGTTTAAAACTGACAGGCATAGGATTATAAAGTGTGACATAGGGGTAAGAGATATTTCCGACCATGCCGGGGTATATTTGACACTGCATTTAGATAACAGACCTAAAGAGACCCTGTGGAGACTAAACACCAGCCTCTTAAATGACTCCCAGTGCCAAAAATATATAGAGAAAGAATTTGAAGAGTATATGTTGTTTAATGATAATGAGATGGTGTCTCCCAGTACACTATGGGATGCGGCTAAGTCTGTTGTCAGAGGTAAACTAATAATGTGGTCAGCACGTAAGAAGAAAGAAAAAGAGAAACAAATTAATGATCTGACTGCAAAATTAAAATCTCTGGAAATCAGACATATGAAGTATAACGATAATGATGTCCTAAATCAAATCAGAGACACAAAACAAACCCTGAATAACATATACGAAAATCAAATGGAAAAAAGACTAAAATTTATTAAACAAACATTCTATGAAAATGGCCCTAAATCTAAAAAACTGCTCGCGTGGAGGATACGCAAACAATTGGCAGAGAGATTTATTCACAAAATTAAAGACCCAGAGACTGATAGAATGTGTCACGAACTGGAGGATATTCAATACACATTTGAAACTTATTATAAGAACTTATACTCACAACCCCAGGCAGCTGAATCGGTAGTTGTATCAGATTTTTTATCATCTTTAGATTTACCATCGGTGGGAACGGAGCAGAATAAAATAATGACCCAAGATATTACGGATGAAGAGATTAATAAAGCCATATCGAGATTGAAAACAGGTAAAATGCCAGGAGCTGATGGCTATCCAGCTGCATGGTATAAAACCTTTCGAAAAATCCTTGTACCGGTACTCAAAAAATGCTTTAATTATGTCCTTAGGGGCGGGGAGACACCGCTTTCCTGGAGACAAGCTATAATTTCAGTGATCCCCAAACCAGGTAAAGACAAGACACAATGTAGCTCGTACAGACCCATATCAGTGCTAAACATGGATTACAGATTATATGCATCAATACTAGCAAAAAGGATGGAGGACATTGTCCCAGATCTGATAGACCCAGATCAGACTGGCTTTGTGAAGCACAGGCAAACCCAAGACAACGTGCGACGAGCTCTCCACCTCATTAATCGGATGAGAAGTAGCGATAGGGAATCTATAGCCATTAGCCTCGATGCTGAAAAGGCTTTTGATTCTGTTCGTTGGAAATATTTGTATCTGGTTCTTAAACGTTTCGGTTTCAATGATCAGGTAATTGGATGTTTGAATTCCTTATACTGCTCCCCCACAGCCAGAATAAAAATTAACGGATCTTTGTCTAATACAATACTTCTTGAGAGGGGTTGTCGTCAGGGGTGCCCCCTTAGCCCTACACTTTTTGCTCTTTTTATTGAGCCACTGGCTCAGGCGATAAGAGAGGATAAGGACATAACTGGTATACTGATTGGAAACACACAATATAGAATTTGTTTATATGCGGATGATATTCTTATGACCCTTAGCAACCCAAAAGTAAGTCTCCCCAAACTGTTACATCTACTTGAAGAATTTGGCTCATACTCTGGCTATAAACTAAATTTACAAAAAACCCAAACTCTAACTTATAACCTGAGCCCACACGAAAACATTTATACAACATGTAAATTTAAACTGACAAATAGTATTATGAAATACCTTGGAGTACAAATACCAAAGGACTTAACTACTATTTATGACCACAACTATACCTCTATAACAGCTGACATCAAGACAGACTTAAGTCGCTGGTCCTTATTACCGACAAATATGTACAACCGGATAGAAATTGTTAAGATGAACGTGCTGCCCCGCCTCCTGTATCTCTTCCAGTCGTTGCCAATTGAGATACCACCAAAGCAATTTAATGAATGGAATAGGATGATATCTACTTTTATCTGGGCAAAACAAAGACCGCGGATTAGATTTCAGACACTACAGTTGCCAAAGGATAAAGGCGGTAGGGCTCTACCCTGTTTGGAGGATTATTACAGAGCGGCACAGTTGCGCTTCCTGGTTGGTTGGTGTGATCCGGAATGTGATGCAAAATGGAAAGAGTTAGAACAAAATTTTATATGTGAACCTCTCCCATCTGTGTTGGGAGACAAAACTCTCTTGAAAAAGTACTTATTGACAGATAAACTAACTAATTTGATCATAAACCCTTTAAACATATGGTACAAAATTCTCAAAGACCCTAAAATTGAAAGAAATGCACGACTATTACGCTGGGTAGCATTCGATACGGAATTCACGCCAGCCAAACTGGACAGCAGGTTTACATATTGGACAAACCTAGGTATTACCTCTTACTGTACAGTTTCCACTAATACTGTCTTGGTTTCTTTTGACTATCTCAGGAGAAAACACAACTTAGAGAAACAGGATCTCTTCAGATATTTTCAATTGAGAAATTATTTTAATAAAAACATCAAAACAACTGGAGAAGAAGGAATGAACCTGATAGAGATATTTATTAAAGCCTATAAAGGAAACTTGAGCAGAAAACTGATCTCCACGATTTATTCGGCTTTACAGAAGGACAGGGGTTTCTCCACAATGTATATTAAATCAAGGTGGGAAAAAGAAGCTAACGTACAGATATCTGAAGATGATTGGCTAAATATTTGTAAGACAATGTCCACTACTTCTAGCTCAGATCTGTGGAGGGAATTCACTTGGAAAAACACCCTAAGATTCTTTATAACTCCCAGAATCAAAAGTTTACAGACTAATAACCCAGCTCAAGGACGGTGTTGGAGAGGGTGTGGTAATGTGTCAGCTGGCCATTTTCATATATTCTGGGAATGTCCCACAATTTCATCTTATTGGGAAGACATTATAGCAGCAATCAATTCAATAATCAATTTGCAACCTGATCTCAGTTTCAATGTTATATATTTAGGAAACATACCAACTGAGATAAATAAGCAAGACAGATACCTATTACAAATACTATTGGCTAGTAGTAAAAAGGCAATAACCAGGAAATGGCTGAACAAGGAGTGTCCAACAATTTCAGAGTGGACAGGAATAGTTGAAGAAATCTATAACATGGAAAGGTTAACATTTTCCCTGAGATACAATACTGAAAAAGGTGACCAATACTGGAAGAAATGGAGGGACTACATAGATGAGAGGTAATCGCATATTCTGTGTGGGACAATCTGTGTGTTTTTTTTTTTTTTTTTTTTTTTTAAATTATTATTGTATTTTTCCCCTGGGTCATGAGCCATTGTGGACCCAGAGAGACTGGAGAACTGTGGGTGCCTTAGCCCCTAGACATGATTCATCAGCCTGATTTCTGTTAGCCCGTTGTTTAGAACAATAACCTGTCATTGTGTTTTGCTATGGATGACCCTGTCTAATGTACCTGTTTTGTGTGTATATTTATATGTTTGTTCTGTTTTTCCTTTTCGTTGGAAAAAATCAATAAAAAAAAAAAAAAGTTAAAAAAAAAAAAAAGTCTCTGCTTCAATGGTCTCATCTTGTTGTTCTTCCTCTTCTTCGCTATCTGCCTCCTGTGTGAATATGTCAACCAGAGATGGAGGCATTAACGGTCCAGCAGTCAAAGGTAGCTGCCCGCTTGTAACCTGCAACTCTATGGTTGCAGCGATCAATGTGGGTGGAGAGATAGCACTGTGGTGGATGGCGACAGCATTGTGATGGTGGGAGGTGTCTAAGGTCCACTTCAAACTTAGCTTCTTGTGTATCATCTTCACATGCACTGCATTAACTTTCTTTTGGAGTGGCAGGTTACAAACAGGCAGCTACGCCCATCTCTGAGCAGCCTAAATGACCTACATCTGGTAAATAATATTATATTGTTAACTGTGTTTGCTTTTTTATGTATAACAAGAACATATATTACAAAATGATTTTCACCAGGGATGAGAGAAGAATGAAGATGGAGTACTATGGAGTACTGTGGAGTAGTGTGGACTGCTAGACCCATAATGCCCATCTCTGGTTGACATACTCACACAGGAGGCAGATAGTGAAGAAGAGGAAGAAGAGCAAGATGAGACCATTGAAGCAAAAATTTATGATGATGAAGAGAACTACTGAAATCAAGCTTCATCTAGAGGAATTCTATAGGGGACATGTCCCTGGTTCCTACAGTAGTTAATGTTTGCAATATTTCTTGCTCCTATGACCATAAGTTATTGCATTTCATACATAGTTACTAAATGGCTACATTTGGTGAAATTACTGTTTAGCACACGTGAATAAATCCTCCAATGTTAATTTCAAAGAGTGATTGAATTATTGCTCATGATAAGCAATAAGCACCATTTGTGCCAATACACTACTTTATGGACTAAAATCACAATTGAATAGGCTGATTGGATGCACAAGCATCTCAGCTATCCAGTCATACCCAATTCATGCAATTTTGTGACTGTTTATGAACACCCAGTGTGCAGAAATAGTCAAATACACCATTTTGTATATAGGCGGAAATGACATATTTGTAGGCTACTGCATGCAAATTACTGCATGGTTCTCCCCCAAAACTGCATTAGATTCACACAAATTAGGTATGTCTGGATAGGGGAGGCCTGTAGGTACCCATATAACCCATTTCCATTGACATACATCTAGGTGACAGGTCAAGGGACCATTTGAAAACATGTAGATGGCTGTTTTTCCCTCACAAAATTTTCATCTGACTTTAAATCATTAGGTTTTTAGCTCCCTTTCTGACAAGGTAGCTTAACAAACTTGGTCACACTGGAAACCTGAGGTTGTCCCGAATACATTGATATCTCTATCTTTGGGCTCGCTCGAAATTTGAGCGTGCTACAGTCTTTGAAAGACAGTCTGACTGGCATTCCTGGCAACAATTCCACAGGTATCATAGGGGTACTAAAACATTGCAAAAAACACATTTTGGACAGGTTTTGTTCCGGGGATCACCCAAATCTCTATTTTAGAGGTTCCAAGGATGCAAAAAATCCAGACTAGAAAAAAAAATAAGGGGGGTGCACGTGAACCCCTCCTGGGGCTCCTACTATAGCTGATTATTGAGCTGAGTAAGTCAGGCTACTTAGTTTTGTTGAGCTAATTAGTCTCAGGCCAATTTCCAATGTCTTCTCCTTTTGAGGAAGAGAAGTGGTGAGCTGAGAACAGCGGCACATGGACAGAATTTCAATAGTTCCAGGCAAAAGGTGTCCAGGTGTTTTTTGCTTCCAAAGTTCACATTCCTGTGCATCACGCCTCTTCACACACTGAACTGTGACGGTGCTAATAAATACTGTATGCATTAGGACACGCACTGTTCGATACACAGCTGTATGTTAGGGGTGTAACGGTACACACAAGTCACAAGTTCGGGACGTAACTTGGTTTGGGGGTCACGGTTCAGTACGGGTTCGGTACAACAGACACCAAAAATGTTAAACAAAAACCCTCTTTTGTAATAAAAGTAAAAAACTATAAAAACGGAAAGGTGAAAGGATACTTCACCTAAAATCAATAATTCACCAATTTTCTACTCACCGTCATGCCAAGGAAGTGTTTGGAGTCATCAAAAGGCTTTGGGAGTTCCAGGGGGGGGTCCAGCTGGCAACGGATTTTTATATAATGCCGGTGGATTGTGCTCACTTTTGAATCATCCAAAACACACACTATGAAACATCCAGATACTGCTCGTCTGTATTGACCCAAGTGTCCTGAAGCTGCGACATGAAAAAGTTATTCGGAAAAAATTAATTTGATGTCTGTTTTTAGCCTTGTTGTAGTAGTAGCAGCTCCCAGTGGATTTGCTCTGAGTAGTTCTTCCGTGTTTACATCACACATCCAATGGTTTACAACGACAAAACACTCCTTGAAGCATCGCCGACGGTCAGGTCGACCACTCGTGTGTCGTCGTCGTTGTGTTTCCCTGAGAAGCCAAAGTGTTCCCACACGGGTGATATAAATTAGGCGGGCGGCTCCTTATACAGTCCATGCTCTAAGCGAGCAGCTTTTAGGCTCATTACCGCCACCTGGATTGGAGTGAGGACTCGACATCACGGGACGAATACAAAAACCGTTCCACCCCTGCAGTATGTAGATGCCCTGCAGGTGTGGCAGGTGGGAACAGGACCAGGTGTCAGTCAAGCTGCAGAGCGCATCATCAGCAGAGCCCCATCGGGATAAGCGGGTTTACCTGCACCCAATTAACCTGCGAATCATTGACTCTGTCCGTCATGTTTCAGGCTGATGAGCTGTCATGGAGGTTAAGTGTTGGGTAATTGACCCGGCGTGCCGCTCTCCATTCTGCTATCTAATGAAATGTATTCAGCTGGTGACACAGGTGTAAATCAGCCTCTGATTAGACGGTCGGCGTGAGAACGGGCAGAGCCCTGGGAACCAAATACAGCAGCGTCTACAGGAAGTTGCAGGTATCAAATCACAGCGTGCAATAATCTTAAAGGAAACACTTTCCCTCCAAACTGATTCACTCTAACGGTATCTAGCTGCTGACATTTTGGTTTTACATATCTGGGTTTAACAGAGACCCATCTCATAGGAGCCATTTCTCCATTAGAGATTAGTTCAGGCAGGAATTTAACATTGTTATCCAATAACCTCCACAAGGAAAGACAAAACTATCCCTCTATCCGTCCATCTATCTATCTATATACCTACATATGTAAGGAGATTGGTGCAAGGTAATGAACTGAACTCATTCCAGGAAGTTCTGTGCCACAGTTTCTTTCTTAATTCAATTAACGCAAGAAGAAAACATTTAATTATCATGATTGTTACTGTACAAACCCATTAATTACATTGCAAAATAACAAACATTGTATGATAATTGTGTCATGTCTATAATAACCTCTCAAACAGGGCTGGACAATAATGGAAAAAAAAGCTGAGAATACTTATGTTTCTCAGCTGCTTTAATAAGCAAGCAAATGTATTTCATAAAACTGATGCTGGTTTTTATTTCTCACCATATCCAAAAGCATCATGTGTTGCCTAATTTGGTCGTTTGTATAAACCAGTGAAAATTGATTGTGATTTGTGGCTGACAGAGTGAGCCTGTGTTGTTCACTAGAAACAAAACTCAACAAAACCAAGACTCCTTAAATGATGCCAGTGTTTTATCAGACATGACACGTTCTTGTCAATATTTTACAAACTAGAGCAAAGTGAAAACAAAAAGCAGAAGTAGTAAATGACTGTGTTTACTTGGTGCATTGTTTATCTGGGTTAGCCGTTTGTCTTCCTGGTATCGTATTTGCAGGTTGTGATTGATGTGTTGAGATGAAACATCACACATCATCAACCTGAATGCAGAGGAACCTGTCTGTGTTTGGTTGTGGTATTTACTCTTTACTCTTGTCTGTCTGCAAGTGCAATTTCCTGGCAGACATTTCCAGCCAGATTGTGGTTTTTACATGCAGTGTCTTCAAAATCGCCTGTTTGACTCAGACCTACTTCAGCAGAGCACTGTAGTCTTCAGGGCCAACATGCCCTCCCTCCCCCCTCCTCCTCCTCCACACAACAGACTCTTTCTAATCTGAGCCATGCCTCCACAGATGTCTCCGCACAACACAGGAAATTCTGACATCAAATGCTGCCTGTTGGTACATGGCAGAGAATAGAGAGCGGAGAGGCAGAGAGGAGGAGAACCAAAAAGCATGTGAATGCAGCGAGATGAAAGCAGCGAGAGGGAAGCTCAAGCTGCTTCAAAGAGACAGAGCAGTGATGTGAACATGTGGCCTTATGTCATCCTTTGCCATTACAAGCAGCTCAAGAGGAACAGATATATATTCCTGCAAGAGCTTATTAGTCTTAAACTGTCCTTACATGACAGTTAATCTTGTTGCTGTTCATCAGTGTTTCCTCTTCTTCTTCTGGTGTAATCTGCTTCTTTCTTTTCTTTTTTTTTTACCTTCTTTTGTCTATTTATCAAAATAAGTCTGCAAATTATGCAGTTTGAAAAAAAAAAAAAAGTTTGACTAGAAAAACTTCTTATTGCTTCTCACTATTATTTCCTCATAACTCAACCTGTGACACACTGTGATGAACAGGTTGTTTTGTTCGATATACAATCAAAATGTATTCGCAGCCAAGCGTGCAAGTTATTATTCTAAAGAGCAACATTGAAGGGTTTTTAATCACAGTAAACTCATAAATGGATCTTTGGTTGGGACTGTCTGGTTCTTGTTGTCCTCAAACAACCATCAGGACCACAGACATACAGATAATATTAAAACAAGTATGGAAACTTGTTCCATTAAAATGCTGTATAAAATATATACAGTATATGATACAAATACACTTCTTTATGGGGAGATGATGCACTGTATATTGTCTTTATTATAGTTTTAAGCTAAAGAATGAGGCTTTGGGAAAAATTACAAAATAAAAGCTTGTTGCCTTCATCACTAAAAGATTTGCCTTTGAGGCGCTAATGTTGAACTGCTACCATTCACATCTCCTTACAGTGCTGTATTTCTTTTCCAACTTTAATTATCATGGATTTCTGATTATTATTATTATTATTACTACATGCCGGAAAAAAAAAAAAAAAAAAAATGCTGACTGATAAACTTAATCATAAGTTAGTAACTGAGTCCTGCCTCCAGCTGAGTTTTATCAACTACACACAGGGCGTCCACATCGACGCTGTGGAGGTCAGACAGAAACGATGCATTCATTATTATTGGTACAATGGTGCATTTATTATACGCTCGTGTTGTAACCGGTTTCAGGCACCATGTCGGACGCCTTCATCTGTCAGGGTGGGGGCAACTGTAATTAACCTAAACATCTCTGCTTAAACTCTCAGTGTAATTGTGTTCGTTTTGAAGTGAGCCTCTGCAGCAGCAGCAGCAGCAGCAGCAGCAGCAGCAGCAGCAGCAGCAGCAGCAGCAGCAGCAGCAGCAGCAGCAGCGGCTTCTACACCGATCTAAGAAGGCGATACTGTGAGTCCTAAAATCAACAGTATTCGTATTGTTCTGCTCCATCTTTAAAGGCTGACCAACTGTCATCTCACTGCGCTTAACTGTGAATATTGAGTTTCCTATTGATCATGGCAATGCACCCACCAACACTCCTATGAAAGCTTCACCTCACCTCCACCTTAGCATCACACTGCAGGCAGCTCTGACTCCTCCCCACCTCCCCTTCCCCTTCCCCCTCCTCCTCGTCCTCCTCTTTCTGCTGCTGCTGTGTGGAGTTCAATGTAGCGCCTGTGGGCAGTCACAAGATTACAGCAGAGCCTAGCCATAAAACAGCAAATTTATACATATCTAAATTTACATAATCTAGTCTTACATGAGCTCATTAGGTCGTCACATATCTGTGTCATGTGTCTAAATGAAAGATTCAGCCTTAAGGAGGAACTATGCAAGATTTTTACCTTAATTAAACAGCTTCAGAGTAATTGTGATGGTTAAATGACTTGTTACAGGGAGAATGGAGGCTCTCTGCCTTCCACCTAGTGTCTCATAATAAAATGTGCAGGTTTCAGATTACTCTGATATGTTATAAACTCATTGTTCAGGTTCTGCAAAGCACCACTCCTGCTTCTCAAAACAGACAAATGAAGGCATTTCAACGAGAGGAAGATGCTAATCCTGCGTTTTGCTCCATTAGCCCGAGTCAAACAGCTCATACGTCTTCATGACAACACTTTACTATAGAGAAATAGTGAAATAAATACTCTGAAGTTTCTGCAGGACAACTATTTTGTTGACTAGAGCAGATCGTCCAAACATAATATACATTTTTCATACTTATAATGACTGTAATATCCATTTTAATAATATTGATGGTGGCCAGTAATCATATTTGACAGCTAGATGATCATTTCTGCTGGTCTTGCAGCAGCACAGCACAGCACACACGCACACACTCATTCGATATATTCACAGGAACACTGTGACTCATCTCTTTGGAAACATGGGCTTTAAATGCTGATCGTACAATACTTTGTTTTCAGGTGAAATTGCTTCCCTCTCGGGCAACTCCCGTGTATTTAATCTTAGAGGTGGAGGCCACTGCGGCACATCCTTCTGCACCTTAATCGGATTTTTCATGTGCAGAGTATTACGTGCATGTGAAATGTGGACGTGTCTGTTAAGATTCCTGCGAGGCCTCGTCTAAAATGAAAAGCGTGTGCAGTCGCAGCGTCTGTGTCCTGGTTTTAAATTAGTTCACTTTCATCTCAGTCACATCAGCAGTTTGAAATCCTTAATGGTAAAAAAAAAACAAAAAAAAACCTGGAGATATATTTTTGCACAGACATGCAGCCCAGTTCATCTAATCGACAAAAATGAGGGCTCCATTATTACATCAAGCGTAGTTTTTATTCATAACTCCAGGTAAACGAATTGAACTTAATTGGACACCACAAGCAGACCGAGAGCAAATCAATGACCATGATCCGAGGCCCCGAAAGACCAAGGTAACGCCGGCTTAGCTCCATCATCTTCTCCCTCAGCCCGCCAAAGTCTCCTCTCATGTTCAATACCATAATGAGGTCTGAAGCATCCCATTCATTATCACATTTAACAGCCAAAATTGAAAGCTGCTGTACCCGCTTGTCAATACGGAAAGATCAATACTTTGATTCTGACACATCTTAAGAAAAGTCTCTGGAGCGACGAGCTTTCTCGTTTGTAAACAACCTTCTGAGAGCTTTTAATGGGGCTTGAACTGGGGGGGTGCGGAGGGGCAGGCTCCTTGTGTTTACCACCAAATCAATGCCTCCTGTTTACAATGGGAGCAACTAGACCGAATGACAGATCTCTGACCATTAATATACTAATCAATCAGTCACGGCATTGATTACATCACTACCAATTTCAAGGGTTGTAAAAGCAGCAAGTGGTGGTTTGTTTTTTGTCACGCTAGCGCTGTGATGCTAAATGTTTGGATTGACATTCGGGCTCCCCAGTGGATGAAGCTTACTGATGCTCAGACTTTGCCTCTAGCACCATCATGAGGTTCACATGCTACATGCTAATCTATTACAATAACCATGGTAAAGAACAAATTACCATCAATACATTAATGTGTTAGCATTGTTTTCCTTGAGCATGTTAGCATTTAGCTGGGCTGAAAGTGCAGCTTCAGTGATTTAAAGTGTGATTTATTAGACTTTTTTAGAAAACAATAAAATACTGTGCATATATCAATTTATTGTAAGCTTTCGGTCATTGTGACCTTCTTCAGACTAGACTTTTTATTGAAATTTTAACATCTTCTCATCATGTTGGGTTAAATGTTTTAATTACCTTATTTTACTGTCCTTTAAATAGAGCTACAATGCCTTAATGTCTGATTGTTAATGCATTTCCATGCTTCTGTAATGCACTGTGTAAATAACCTTGCCTTGGAGCCATACAATAAAACAGCGAGCACAAGGCTGAAGCTGTGTAGCGGTTTACATCTACAAAGAGTCTCAGAAATAACGATTCTGTCTTAAATAAATATAAACACATTTCATATGTGCACAGTTCATATAGGGCTATTTCCAAAGCACATCTAATTATGTATTGATTGGAAATGTATTAAACTATATGAGGTACAAGGGAAGGCAGAAGAAAAAAAATACTACTGAATTTGATTAGGGCTCCGAGATGCCCTCAGGCTGACTTTCTTTAAATTTATTTAAATTAATATAATATTTTTGCTCAATACTGATTTGCTCAGGGTCAGTTTGGATCTCACTCTCCGTGCTGCCGGCTGATGACATTCACCGTGCTGCTTGATTCTCTAGTTTTCAAAGAAATACATATATTTTTAAGTGTGTTGCTCGCAGCTTGCCTTTGGGTTGGGTACGGAGCGGGTGAGCGGAGGACAAAACAGTGAACCTGATAAATCAGGACACCTGCAGGAAACCTTATCAAAAGCTGCACAGTCAGATGTCCCCGGAAAAACATTATATCCTTTCACCCAACTTGCTCCGAGTTATGAAAAGGAAGGGTGGGGAAGGAGGAAAAAAAAGAAGAAAAAAGAGTAATGACTGACAGTTCTTGTGTTGTGTGTGGAGGGTGGGAGGATTAAAGAGTGCAAGAAGACGCGAGAAGATGAGAAGAGAATGAGAGAGACTTTGTGAACGAGCCCCTTGCAGTGGGGCAGATTACTTGGGTCCATGGTGTTCACACAGATTTCATGAAGCTAATATCAAAGCAACAGCTGGAGGAAAAGGCCAGGCAGAGACACGAGGACAGCTGCAGAAAGGGAATGAGAAATGCAATCTCCGTAGTGGAGGAGGAGGAGCGAGCCAGAGCCTGTGTGTGTCTATGTAGCTACAGTATATATTCATACATGGTGCAGAGCCCACGTGCCCTCCCGCCTCTTTAACTTGAAAAGGACACTTTTCTTCTGAAAGTCGGTTGGCCCGACTCTTCTGGGCTAATATTTTATACAGCACCAAACTAAAACCTTGGGATGAATTCAGAAGCCCCTCTGATTGAGAACATCTTAAAAAATGCAAACCCCATCAAAGAGCTCCACTCTGAATCCATATGAAGATGCAGCTGGCTTTCACTGACACTTTCTTCCCCTCTCTCTCTGAACAGCTACTTTCTTCTCAGGCCTTGATGTAAACCCTCTGGGTTTTGATTATTAAAAGCTCTTCCCATTCTTAGGAAAAAAGAAAGAAAGAAAAAGTTCTTTGCTTTTAACCATTTCCTCAAACATTTTTCTCTGACAAAAGGCATGTATGTTTTAGTTTAACTTCATGCTCCTATCAGCTTATTGTTCTCATTACTGTACCACATAAGCAAAAGGTTGTGTAACAGGTTATCGACGGGTCAATTATTTGGTCGTTCGACGTCGTATCTCTCAGCCGTGGATCTTAAGACAGTTTCATACTGAAGCAGAATTAATTTCCTGTGGAAGATAAATCTGCTCTAAACTCATACAGAGTTCAAACTAAAAAACAGTCGGTGTTCGGGTTCATGTTTTCTATTTCTATCAGTTAAGACATGTGATTTGTTATGCTGCTAATACAGCAGAGGTATTGTATACTATATATCAGAGGGAATTAGAGGAAGGAATTCATATTGTGTCATTACTAAGGTTGGAACAACCTGTTCACTGTGCTCTGAAAAAATACAGCCAGAGCTGCTCCAGTGATAATAAACTCAGAGAGTTTGAGCTGAAATCTGAGCTTCATAAATCCTGACCACGGCTAAAATGATAAGAATCCTGACGCCATGTGACAGCGCTTTATCTATAAAACCATTCATGCAAATCTGATCCGCAAAATCTACCAATGTGATAAACTATTTTAAACTGTTGTCATGACTTCAATCAAAGTGCTGAGACTCTTTAAGCCACATTTTAGCACAGTGACCCACAGACAAAATGTGTCTGTGCCTGTGTTTGATTGACGATTGTGGAGAGACCCACTAATGAAACACACAGTCAAGTTAAACAGCGTCTGTGTTTGGCTTTTGTGTGTTTTATTTTGAATGATGTGGACCCCATCTGAACCCAATGCAGAGACAATTACACAAACACTCTTGTGCTTTGTAGCATGCTGCACCCGACCAGCTACGTTTTCTTTTTTCCTCTGTGGATGTTTTGTTGTGTCTTTGTCTTTAAGTTAAGATAAGGATGAAACGCTAATGAGAGAAGTGTGTGGCTGGTGTGGTGTGTAACAGGCTGCTCCGCTCTTATCGTTTTATGCAAATACAGTCTGAAGTCAAACCATCTGAATTAACCTCGTTTGGATGCTACTTTAACGGGCGCCATTTCCCCTCCTTGAAGGAGGGCAAAGGACATGTGATTTACAGAGCTGACATTGAATATATTTAACATTCAAATGATGCAGGATGGACCCTAAGAGCTGCAGCACACTCGAAATGCTTAGAGTGATTTAATCAGTCCAGAGGGGAGCTGGCAGGATGCAAATCTGCAGCAAACCTTCACTAAGACACTCCTTCAAGATTCAGTCTGTAAGAAAAACACCAATTCTGTATACTGTATGCAGTAGTCTGACAATTCACCAGGGACCAGAACAGGCAGTCACAGACAGAGAGGTTTAAGTGAATTGATGCTGCATATTAATTAGCAGGGAACCAGAGAGGAGACAGTGAGCGTGCCATAGGTGGTTTTATCATATGATGTCAGTGCATGACTGATGTAACCTGCTTGAACTAACACGGTGCTGCTTCAGTGATGCCACTGCCAGAATTACATGGATTGATGCAACTTAAAGCAACACGCTGTGTTTTTGATTTGCACATGAACAGCAGCTAATGCTGAGCGCCGCGCCTCTGCAACTTCACACTCAGTTAAATTCAGTATTACTGGGGTTTTTTGTTTTGTTTTTTTCCTTTTGCGCTGTTCCCCAAGCCTGAGAACTCTTCAGCTCTCAGTTATCATGTATCAACTAGTAAATATTTCAATAATCAGTCACTGGAGTTTTTTTTTAAGCAAAGACTTTTCCCAGAGTGAGGAGTTTCGTCTTTTCCCTGATAAAATATTATTATCTTTAGGATAAAATAAGACACATAGTCTGGGAACATGTCAGCAGTACTTTCCACTATATTCTGACATTTCACAGACTTTTGGAGTTTTGCCTCTATGTACAGAAAGAGCCAATTTACAGCTGGAAAATAAACTTGTCTGTATGAAGAATACAGTCCTCCAGACGTAAAAGTTGTCAACAACTTCACGCAATAAACTCGAGCTTTCTCAGCTGACCATCTGTGGTAATCGCCTTTGTATCTGTATGTGTGATATCAAAGATCACAGGAACGAGGCTTGTGAAGTACGACATCTGTTTGGTCAATTTTTTTTGACACAGCTGGACAGTAATAGAGTAATTGAGGGTTTTTTTGTTTTTTTTGAGGGGGGGACTTATAACATTTACTGCACAACAAAAGAGAAAAGATAAGTATTGACTTAACTACATTTTTATGAAGCACTTGTAGTGCATGAAGCATTTTGTACAAGTAACGCTGTATATACTGTATAATCTTTGTAAATATTTTGTAATAAAAAATAAAAGTCTAATCTTATCTAATCACTTACAGTAAGTAGACTTTCAAATCAGCTGAATTAATTTTATTTTATTTTGAAAACATGCCAGAGCATACAGTATGTAGAAGAAAAAACAATCATAGCCAACTCCTACACTGTTCAAACTGTGTGCACCAATGTCCTGATGATGCTACGTTAAAGTAAAGACGAGGCAGAAGCTTCTTTATCACAGATAAATAAGAATAAACCAAGTAGTTTTTTAGGCTATTTCCATTGATTGTGTCATATTCTCCAAGTCAGCGGGGCTGTTTCAGAGTCCTAAGGCTGTGTAAATATGAAACAATTCAACAGTGTGTTGACACGGATCATGTACTTTTGCCTACTATAAAAAGCAGCACAACAATACTTTGTGTCAAATAAAAAATTCAACTGAATAACTTCCATTTGTATTAGAGTAATATTTGATGAGGCGACTCGATGCCTCGGCTCAGGTGATGGAGATGTGCTCTTCATCCACCTCTGGGATTCTGTCAGTAACTGTGAAGCTACATAAACATTAAACACAACAAGGTCACGCTCAAAAGCTCATGGCTTTTTTATGAGTGGGTACACGACAAACATTATTTATTTATTATTTGCCTGATGGAGTTGGGACATATACTGTATGTGGGCTGTATCATGCTGCATGTTTTCCTTCCAGTGCATGACTGACATTCACTGGTCACTCAAGCATACAAATACTGTATATACCCAAGTCTGTAAGTATGTCACCGTCCGAATACTTATGGACCTGACTGTAAATAAAGTACCACGCTGTACATCAGACCACACACACACACACACACTTTGCTCGGAGCATGCTTAGAGGTGAGTGAGCTTGGTTGCGCTGAGCTGTCAGGCTCCATCTCCGTTAGTGTCAGCTCTCTCGGTTAAAAGCCTTAAAATATGAGCCAGAGCAACTACAGCAGCACGTGAGAAGAAAGAAAAAAAAAACATAATAGGTCTGAGATGACAAGGTGTGAGATAGAGGAGATGTCAGAGGAAGGGAAGGGGAGGGAGAGAAAGAGAAAGAGGAGGGAGAAGGAGGAGGGGTGGTGACTGGGGCTGCAACTAATAATTATTTTCATTATCAATTAATCTCCCGATTGTTATCTTTTGATTAGACGGGTACTCGAGCAATTCACCGATGCACTTCCATTAAGATGGTTGGTGCACAGGAGACAAATTAAAAAAAAAAAAAAAAGAATGAACAATTGAAGCAGCAGAGGATAGGTGGGATATCCTGACCTTAATGTGCAGTGTCGGTCAAGCCCCAGAAAAAAAAATGCAAACAGTTTCCAAGTATCTATCAATGCACCGTGTCTTTCTGCCTGATCTCTTTTGTTTTTTAATAAGTGATGTGTTTTTATTCAGTCACCATTTTATTCTTTATCTAATTCTGTTTAGGAAAGAGTTTAATCACATAACACAATACATTAAAAACTGTATTACAACATTGTTTTTGTGTGATTTGTGGTAAAGGTCAATAATTATTTCATTTATTTGGTAAAAGGTAAATGCAACATGAATATAACTAGGTAATGATATAACTTAATATAACAACTGAGTAAATAAAATCTACTTATGCAACCCATAGCCATAACTATAACAGATTAGTATGATTTACATTTTATCAAGTAAATCTTAAAAGTTATTTTTCACCAGTGTAAATTAAATCAAAATCTAGAATTTCAGATCATAAAGCATTTAAAACAGAGGAGGATTTACCATCTATATGACCCTTAACACAGTAAACATGATACTTGGCAAACCAGCAGCTTCTTGCCATCTCCTATTGTAATGCTTCATTTCATGTTTCCTAAGATGCCCATAAATTCCAGTGCAGCTGGCTCCGAGTCAAACATACTGTGACTTTTACAAAGTACTGTGAGAAGACATGTATTTTTCATTAAATATGCAGCTCACAATCTATAATGTAACCCGCAGCTGTCAGCTCTGGTGCATGTTCGCTCTGACAGGGCAGCATCCTTTCCGTATTAACATGGCGAACCAACACAGTCGGCCTGTTGTTGGTCGTGCCTGAATTCTGCCAACAGGGATCTCGGTACGTCGCTAAGCCGTGGGACACATGCAGTGTCAGAACCACAGGCACAATCACCTGTCGCCCCGGTCGCATCGTGTATAGCTGCAGACGTTGTACGTACATGTTGCTGGGGGGAAATTACACGTGAAGCAAAGTCTGCAGGAATGACCGAAGGCAAAGATCAGAGGGAAGCCAAGCGTAGGAAACAGGGCGCATGTCGAGACGTTCTACTCTGGTACAGATGAGTGAACATTACTAACTTGCTGCCAGCACTAACATGACATACACACACTATGTTATGTTTGCTTTGCAGCACCATTTACAAAAAGGCTTTCAAGCATTAAAGAGAACGTGAAATCTGGGTAATAGATCTAAATACTTTTTGGATACTGATTGAACTGCCTGCAGGAGAAAAAATTCCCTCATTTAAAATGCATGACATTTAAAGACTATTTTATTCAGGCAAAGCTGTTGTCTGGATGGCAACATTTTACATATAAGGGCTTGTTTTGTTGAATTAAAGGAGAACTATGCAAGTCAGTTTTAGTCGCTTTTTGTCCCCTACAGTTTCATATTTGTGCAAATTTTCATTGTCATAAAAACTCACAGCTAACTCTCCTCCCTTCTCCTCTGGCCATGTGCATTTGTTTTCAATGAAGCTGGCGAGAAGGCAATCTGTGGAGCGATGTCTACCTAAAAGTGGGTAACTTTAACAAGAGATTACGGATCACGGATTACGTGTTTTTGTCGTAGCGCCGTAGAGCAGTCCATGTTTCTCTTGAGACGAAATCTGGGACACAAGGTCGGGGGCGATGATCTTGCGAGGTTGGTTCTTCGGCCACGCTAGGTGGACGCTTGATGGAAGGCAGAGAGCCTCCATTCTCCCTGTAACAAGTCATTTAACCATCACAATTACTCCGAAGCTGTTTAATTAAGGTAAAAATCTTGCATAGTTCCTCTTTAAAAAAACAAAGCTTTGGGGAAAACATACACATATTTCTCTTAAAGTGTTGAGTGCCAAAACACAGCCTTTGTATCAGCACCAGTATTGAGGAATATGAAGTGTGTTGGCTTTTCATTTTCCATCAGCTCTCACTCTCTACTCTGGGGATTTAGCTTTTTTTTCTTTTTTAAACAAATGGCTAATCTCTGCAGAAATGTGCAAAGTATGGTAGAGCAGATTGTGATAGTGGTGCAGTCAGTGTGTGTGGCTGTTGTGTGGAATTTTAATAGGCACCACCCAGTTCCACACACATACACACGGCTAGATTTTGCAGAACAAAATCTGTCTGTGCTGTGTCTGAAATGAATTCATTTTTCCCCCACATCAGCCAGGAGGAAAACGTTATCTCCAGCAAACCAAAACCAATCTGGAATAGAATAAAAGATGTACCTGCCCAATTGACAGACACTAAAACCTCTGATCCCTTGTTATCCGCTTCATTTCTTTCTTCAGACACCGTGATAACCGATTCAGCGGCGGGAACACTGTGTCAGTCTCAAAGATCATCATTTCCATTTGCAAATAAGCAGAGCGGACGGGTAAGACAGCATACTTAACGAGCGCTGAGATATAATGCCCCACAGCCAATCAATAAACAACTTGTGGAAGTGACTCATCACCAGCGCGCTTACCCTCCTCACCCCCTCAGGCAAAGTGCTGAGGCGAAGCTCTCCCCACGTCCGCTGCACGCCAGACAAGGAGAGATGTGATGGGCCCCCACTCAGACACAAGTGGCCTGCTGGCAGCGAGTCCATCTCGTTTCATTGATCCGCTCGGCCCGGACCGAAGAAATATGACCGAGGGCTGATTCCCTAATGGGACCGCAAATGCAAGCAGTGGGGCCGCGGCCTGTCTGCGTGATGTATGCCGGGCAGATGGACGGGCCACTCGTCTTCTCATTGTCAGCTAATCGCCTCTACACCGTGCTCGGTGTCTCAGTCAGGCCATGGCTAATAGGCGGCCGGCCATGTCTCCCACTCTCACACCCCCACCCTCCCCACTGCTTCGGCTCAATGTCATGCATGCATACTGTACAGTACATCACCCCCTCCCCCTCTGCCGCGTCTCGCTCCAGCCACCTTCCCACAGGGGACACGCCGATCGCTGCGGTTACGGCGAAGTGTCACAGTTACAATGATGCACATGCATTTATAATCGACCGCCTTTAAGGCATCAACACATTCGGTCTGCAGAGCACCACAATCTGTATTCAGGCGCACATGTCCACAACTATAGATTACCTGCGTCGGGACAGGCTTTTAAGGATTTATTGACTTTAATAGTCGAGGTAATATTTGACTTAGTTGAAGTAATATATAAAAAGCAATCAGAGAGAAAAGCCCTGCTCAGCCTGTCGACCGATGATATCTATCCACAATATTGAAAAGGTGGTGATAACATCGGCCGAATCAATCATTCAGAAGGGTAATATTTTTCCTCCAGTACACAAATGCAGCATCACTTAATCTTGGGATTAAATCACAAACTATATTAAAAGTCGAGTTATTAAAGTAAACCTACATAATAAAATGGGCTTAAATAATTGCAGAACAGTGAAGCAGCTCCAATCTCTGCTCCTTCTGTTCTTCAGCACAGTTTTAATCACTATTAGGCTCAAATATTGAACCTCAATACTTTTGCGCACACACTGAAATTAATCTGTAGCATAGCAGGGGGACACACACCTCTGAGATTTATCAGCCATTTTTCAGCCATGTTTACCAACCAGTTGGCATTTTAAAACAATTCAATTTACAGCCAAGTTAAACGAGTTTACATTACTCTCACAAAGGTCAATGAAAATTAGAGTTTTGTGGTGTTACAGCTTCAATATTACACATTTTTAAACAATACCTAACCTTAATAAAGTTTTGTTTTTCCACTTGTGAATAAACCTTCAACCTATGATTATTTGAATATGTCTGAAGCCTGAATAAGTAAAGTAATCTCATAATTCATGCAATAATATGTATAATTCCCTTCATCTTAAGTGTTTCTTCTCCTTTTTATCATCTTGTTATTTCTTGTTAGGATGTCACTGACCCAAGCACTCCCCAACACAATTTTTTTCTTGTCATGATCGGGATGTGGGGCACTAAGCTTGTTCCACTGCAGCATTCACTGTTAAGAAAATGTCACTGATGCAAATGTAAATGAAATGTAATCTCAGACCGTATGAAAAAGTCCATCTAGAATTACATGACCCGGCAGAGAATCCAGGGTCAGTCTCTCTCTCCCTCCACATCCCCCTGCGTCCGTCTTAATTAAACATGACAGGGTGACCTTAAAGGAACTGGTGAGGAGGATTCAGCAGCATCTAGTGGCGAGGCTGCAGACTGCCGCGCCGCCTCTCCTCACCTCTCACTTCCCCCGCCATTGTAGGTGTGGGAGAACTTACCGTGATCCTCAAGCAACACAAAAAGCAGAAATCTTCTGGGTGCAAGTGTTCAAACATGTTGGCAGCCTCTCTGTCTCTCTATCTCTCTCTGTCTTGTCTTGCAAGTCCATCTGACTCCTCATCTTGCAGACATCACACATACATCTCAGACTTAGCTGCACTGACACTCCAAGCATTAGTCTCAGATCAGTTGTAATGATTCAATGAGCCTTACCGTGAATCTGGCAGTTATTCTTGCAAGTGACCGGTCAGAATACTTCATCTTCACTGAATCAGAAAAATGTCACCTACAAACACAAGCAAAAGCAAAAAATATTTTAGGTCCAAGGCAGTTGCATATGATATAAGAGCCACGTGACTCTCAGCACAATCTCAGATCTGTCTAATTAGGCTCCTTCTTGTCATAGAGAAATGTGCAAAGACCTCATTTGGCTTAAATGATGAAAAATTGAGGCCAGATTCTTAACATCCTTTCTGAAAAACATCTCTTTGCTGCAGTGGATGAATTGTTTTGGTGCTTTGGAAAATGGTTCAAAGTGTTGGATTCATAAAAACAGCAAAAGCAATAGCCTATGTGAGTCAAATTAAATTAAAACCAAACTAAATTTGAGTTGAAGCTTTCGAAGTGTCCTAGCTCCAGCTGTGAGTCACAAATGATTTCATCAGATTATGAAAGAGAAAGTGGAGAGTCGACGGGTTTGACCAACATTCAAACCATATTGTACCATGGCAAAGCTATTAACAGAAACATCCATTGACCTCCGAGAGTTGATTCACCTGAGACTCTCTTCTATATCTGAAAGAAGTAAAATAAATTGGTTACTCATATTCTCTATTAGCCCTGTAGTACAATGTTTTAGATGGTTTTATTTATGTGGTGAATGTGATATTGTCTTGTAATGTCACTGGGTCTGCTATGCTACAGTAGCATGGCCTGTAAATAAAGACAGATGGAGCCTCCACGACGCCTCCCACAGGTTTCTGAAGAGCAGTTGTGAAGCTGAGTGGGCAGAGCCTGAGTCCACTAAAGTCCCAGCTAATCTAAAAAGATGTCATGAACTAAAAATGTAATTCCCGCTTTCAATAAATGTTTGAAAATACATGGTTCAGGTGGGCTTCTCTAACAAGGTCAGGATGTGTGATTAGGGCTGCGACCTCTTCCTCACTAACCTCTCATTTCTCCACAGAGGAGTAGGAGCTTAAGTGATGTTAACGTCGACTGGCCAAAGTGCTGCTCTGCCCAGTGTCGGAGAATACAAGTTACAGTGACAAGCAAACAAGGGAAATGGGTTTAACAGCTCCGGCGCAGGTTTCTCCAGGCCATAGAGGCAGGCTATTTTCCCTCCATGAATGTATGAAAGAGGTAATGGGAGAGATGTACTCGCAGCAGCAGCAGCAGCAGCAGCAGCAGCAGCCACTGTAGCTGACCTTGGTACTCCTCACGAATCAGCCAAGCACTCAGCCCAAGCACAGGCAGAGGAGGGAGAGGGAAAAAAAATCACTGTGAATAATTTCTTAATGCTTTCACCGAGGAACAAAGAGGGAGGGTGAAAGAAAGGGGTCAGGAGGAGGGAAGGGAAGAGGAAGAAGCAAGACGAGGAGGCGGACAGAGAGACGGGGAAAAGTTGAGATGGATGATAGTGAGACAGAGCAAATAAGCACTGGAGACAAAGAGGGAGAGGGGAGAGGGAGTGGAGCGTGATTGTACATAAAGTCAGAATAAAAGAAGAAAGAGGAATGGAGGAAAGAAAGACTGAATTTGAAAGAGGAGGGTGAGTGGGTAGGAAGCTGCGTCCAGTGTCCTGGGATGTTGCTGCAGTCTACATTATTCATCCAGGGTGACTTACCTCGCTCATCATTTACATGCTATCACCTATGAATTATTAAAATAATGAGTGGTGGGTCTGATGATCCATAAAGGATGGGGCCGAGCTCCCTGCGGGGAAACATTGACTTGGAGGTCAGTCACAAGATGCTATGGCTAAACATACTGCAGTGATTCATGGTTGTAAAATTTAAAGACCAGAGGTGAAGCGTTTCTTGCATAATTTATTCATTCAGACCAATGTTTCATAAAATGCAAAACCTGCCTCTAGGATAAAATAAAAATAGCAGTTACTGGAAAACCAGCCCAGCGTCTGAGACTGCTCCAAGGAAATCAATACTATACAATGACAGACACACAAAGTGATACATCTCTCTTTTCTCTGATTATTTTGATTAAATCTTGTTGTCATCTTCAGAAATTGATATCCACTCTACAATGATCCATTTAATTGTCAAAAATTGTCTGTATTTGATATCCTGGCCTCAGCCCCTCCCCCACAACCAAACCAAAACCCTCTGCTCATCACCCAATCTCAGTCCGTGGCTCAGGGAACCAGAATTTTAAAAAGCTAAAAGCTAAAAATTAATCTTGATATTTTAAGCAATGATCTCTCCAGGATGTAGTTTGACCAGATCTAGGTTATAGAAAGAGTTTTTAATAATGTGGTGCAATTAAGCTGTTAAACTCCTGATCCTTCCTCAGCAGAGCCCGTCAGAACTGGTGGAGAGACTCCAACCAGGTTTTATATTCTCTTATCGACTGATATGCACACTATTGTATATTGTTTTTGTTTTGCTGAGCTTTTATTGTGATTTTTTGTGGTTTTAAATACCACGGGCAACAGGATTTTACTTTGATTTTCATTGGATGGGTCGTTATTTGTCACTGTTTTCTCCTCATTTTATCCGTCTTTAATTATTCTGCATCTGTGCAACACGTTGTAACCTTGTTAATAAAGGTGCTATGTAAATAAAGGTTATTATAACATAAGTATATGAATATAACAAATGAGAAAAGAAAAAGAGAAAATGCCATAGCAACAGTGAACCAAGACAATGACCATGAACCACAGGACGCCTGGGTTCAGGTCTTTGTTGCACATGTCACAGTAACACGTGAATCTACATTCATGTTGTTGGTAACATAAACCATGCATGAACATGAGAAATAAATTACTTCTGGTCTCACAGTGAATTTCTTACCTTGAAACAAACAGGATCCGGCTCCACTGAAGAGTCTGTGGTCTACTGCCGCCTGCTCTCATCCATGGACAACTGTGGATAATAACAGTAATTAAATCATTAACTCGGCCCATGTATTAAAATCACTGCCATGTCGCCAACAACATCCAGTAGGCTGAGCTGAGTGTGTTATCCCTAACGATATTGTAAACAATCACTACAATCATCGAATCGCCCAACCTCAGTTTGTGGTATGATAGGAGAGACAACTTCTAATCAAGCATTACAAGTACTCATTTGATTCGATTATATCTCATTATATATGGTTTCAGAGTTGCCCTCATGTTTTCAACAATATAACCAAAGTGAATCTGGGCCAGGTCAGTGTTCACCGTCATCCCACATAAGGTAATGTTATATTAACTACTGTGTATGGGCTATATATAGTATTTTCATTAAGATATGCTTATATAGTAGCTGGTTATTATGAACTAGATCCAGGTGTGAAACATTAAAACCAGCTCTAAAGCCTAGAGGTCTGGCAGAGGAAGATTTATAGTCTAATCTCTCTTTATGAGCTATAATATTCTGGTCACAGACTCCATCTCTCTCTCTCTCTCTCTCTTTCAGATTTTTCCTCTCGAGCGCAGACCTCTCGCTGTGAATAATAACTGTGGCCGCTTTGAAAAATGTCTAGTTTTGCCTTGTGTCGTGTAAAATGAAATCGTTTTAAGATAGGAATACATTAGCGTTATTTATTAAATGTTTGCTGTAAACTGTTATTTGAACAACTCCAAGAACAACTGCACAGATGTTTGGTTGCTGTTAACAGGAAATCGTTCCACTGAATTACTAGATTGAAATTCTGACACGGTAACTTGTTCCATACTTTATTCAGCGCTGATGTCTGCTTTGCATAAGCAGACAGCAGAAACCGAGCTTGTCTTTGGATATTATTTGCACTGTTACATTTTATTTCATGAACTTAAAAAAGTAGGGAACTGTTTAAAAAAGGCCTTTTCACTTGAGATACACGTTTGTGATGAGTTTGACAGTTTCCTCTTTGTCGAGCAGCTCAGACAAACACCTGTCAGACTCGGCTGGCACTTTATCCAAACGGCCACACAACGGTTGGACATCCCCTCCTTTTATATTCTGCGCCAGTCTCCTCAGGTTTAGGAAACGTCTCAGTCTCTCCGTCTTCTCTACTGAGAGGTTCAGAGAGACACTTTGGCTTTGAATGCTTTTACAGTATTCATCATCCGTGCTACCTCGCTGCATTTCCCCAGCAGTTTGGAGCTGAGCTGAGCTCTTCCAATCTGGCCGTCAGATCTGATCTTCGTCGTTGCTCCCTCCTCCGAGAACGAAGTGTCGAAAAAAACAGCAGGTGGGCAAATCGCTCGGCCAAGACTCAAAAAATCTGCAGCGAGAAGCATTTGCGCGGTCATAAATCTCCGACACGTCCTCTTCTCGCCACAGTTGCCAGGCCAAGTGGCGCGATCGATATCACGCTTTTTAAAGCAGAACTATGCAGGATTTGGGCTGTAATTATTGTGGCTCAGAGTCACTGTGATGGTTGAGTGACCTGTTATGAAGTGAATGGGGTCTAGGCCAATGCGCTCACCCCCCCCACTGGCTGAAAACCGCACTTGCAAGATCAGTCGTCCGTCTCGGTGTTACAAATCTCGTCAATGGATAGAAGTATCGCGAGAAACTGCTTTACGGCAGTACGAGATAAGAACGCATATGACGTCATGCATGTCACGAATCGTGATTGGTTTGAGTTCGGAAAGTCGGAGGAAACCATGGAAACATGAAATGTTTACTGATGAAGTTCAGCTTGTGGCTAACGGGGAGCTAATGCTAACACAGATACACACACCATGGGTCTTTTATAAGATAATGTAATACATCATGACACACACACACACACCTTCGCGTTTTGGAACCTTTATTCCTGTGTGTGTATGTCTGTGTCTTTGTGCCTGTGTGTGGCTGTATTAGCGTTAGCGCCGTGTTAGCGTTAGCTCCGTGTTAGCATAGCGTTAGCTCGGTGTTAGCGTTAGCTCCGTGTTAGCATTAGCTCCGTGTTAGCATTAGCTCCGTGTTAGCGTTAGCTCGGTGTTAGCAGGGCTTAGCAAACAGCACGTGTAGGGGGGGTGGAGGAGGTGGCGGCGGCGAGTTTTTTTTTTTTTTTTTTTACGACAGTGACATGTGCCTCCCAGAACTGTGGGGGAGCTCCGGAGAGGGAAAAAAAGAGAAACCAACGAAGGAGCGAGCTATTTCCGGCCGACCTGCATAGTTCTGCTTTAATGCAGTCTTTGTTTTAACGCTGCCTCCCTGATGGTAAACGTCGTCTGTTGCAACCCTTCCTTTCCTACTGGATTCGATGAAGACCAGACTGTTTTCGGGTGGAAGGTCGTCTGTGAATCTGGTGGTTACTGGTGTGATAATGAGGTTTCACTAACATCCAACAGCTTGGAGACCAAAAAACACAGCAGATTGGTCGGTTTTTGCACCAAAGTGAACAAAGGCTTTCTAATGTTTTCTTTTGCAATGGGAATGAATTCTCCTCCACCTTGATTTGCTAACCGTGGCCTCCCATTTCAGGGTCGACCACATTAAAATATAAATATTCAACATCATAGGCATACTACTTGACTGAACTTGTCTGTGCAGTTCTCCCAGAAGCAGTTTAAAAAAAGAAGAAAAAGAAGAGAATGAAAAACTGCTCATTCTTTGCATCATGTGATCTGACTGAGAAGAAGAGATCATTTGTTCTCATGATCTTATTAAACAAAAAGATGTTTTGAAAACTTCTGTAACCTCTATAAAAAACTGTTTTTTCAGTGTGAAAACTGTCCAAAGTTCAAAGTAGAACCATCCCATCTAATTATTTTTCAGAGCTAACATGCCCTCTGGCAGGAGCTGTCAATGAGATTCGCTAATAACACAGGGGAGAGAGAAGCTCAAAAATGTAATGATAAATGAACAGAAAGCTTTAGTGAATCTATTTCAGAAAGTATAGTATAGATGGAATGATTAATATTCCACATAAGAGAGAGGCTTCATTTACCAGTGAAGCTTACAATTTTGTCACTTGAATGCAAAACAGGGGATTAATTTATCATACTGAGTGTAACAGGTCTAAATTATGGCACATAAATAAGAATAATTTAAGTTAAATGATTTAAATTCAAGACAACACACTGTTTTTATTCTTCTGGGAATATATTCCACCCCGAAAATCAGTGCAGTGCATCATCGTTAGTTACTGTTGATCATCATATATTTGACTTGAGTTGAAAAAGTGGCTTTTAACTTAGTTTTTCCCCTTTGAACAGCACAGTATGCATATCCACGCAGGTACACATACATGAAACACCACAGCTGGAGAAAAGCTCTGTGATCCAAACTGAAAAACAAATACGGAATCAATAGAATCAATAAGGGCGAGGTGGGGAACGTACCATGCTGGAGTTTGGATTTTGCCAGATGCCTTTTTTGCTCTTGGACCACCTACGGAGATTAAAAAGACACTCAGGTGAGGTGGATGTAAACATGTCAGTCAGACATATAGAGTGCGTAACACCTGTGCATCATATGTCCTCTAACGCCTCAAAAACATCCTTCCGCTTCAAGAGAGATGAAACTGAATTACAGTCAATGAAATTAGCACGTCTTTCTGAGAGTCCTCGTGATGAGAGTCCAGGCTCGACGGTGAGAGGAACACTTCAGACTTTCAATGACACACACTCCTGCATTGTAGCACTTCACACACAACAACATCCTGGCATGAATACAAATCTGCTAAAGCCATCGACCCCAATTATTATTTTTGACACCAACTTTTAATTAATTTAAAGGGATAGTTCAACATTTTGGGCAAATTGGCCCATTAACATAATCCCTATAGTCATAGCAGTAGGTTCGTTACCTTTAATTGTCGGTGCAAGCTATTTTTAGAACAGCGGAGCAGAGCTGCGAGCTGCTCAGAGCTACGCTAAGGAGGCTAATGGGATTTCTTGGTTTCCCTCATCAAACTCATCAAATACACAATCCAACAACTCCAAAACGCTGTCGTGGACAAGTTGTGACCTGCACATTCACCACGCTATGAGATAATAACGGACCGTTATGAGACGGAGTTGTTTTCGAGGTAAATTCATGCAAAACCGCTGATAAGTGTTCCCGTCGGGAGCAGTTTTTCAGCAAGCAGTCTCTGTATTTACCTCTAAAACAACTCTGTCTCTTAACGTTCTGTTATTATCTCATAGCGTGGTGAATGTGCAGGTCACAATTTGTCCACCAGAGTGTTTTGGAGTTGTTGGATTGTGTATTTGATGAATTTGATGAGGGAAACCAAGAAATCCCATCAGCCTCCGTAGCGTAGCTCTGAGCAGCTGGCGGCTCTGCTCCGCCGTTCTAAAAATAGCATTGTTCTGTTTTCTAAATGCACCCAACACTTAGGTTACAGTTGCTGAGCTATGGTTGAATTATTGCTAGTTGGGATTTAGCTAATATAATGTTTTGATCCATGATGTCAGTCTTCACAAGGTAAATTAGCTAATTTCCCCATTGTGAAGCTAATTCGGAACTAAATTACCTTCCATACAGCCGTGTCTCTGTTTGCTGTGACTGTGGGCCATACAAGAGTGAAGAGCTTTCAGAGTATCAGGGAATAACATCTGTGATATAGGATGTGTGTGTGATATGTTTGTTTTCTATAGAGTCATGTACCAAATAAAGCCTCCTTATTTTAGACGCTGTGCAGCATCTGAAGTTATTTCACGCTCACGATAGAGAACATTGTTTCTTTGTTTTTCCTCCGTCGTCATTTGATCTGAAACGTGCTCAGACTTGGATTTCAGAGTTTGAGGAAGTCTTGGGTTCGAGTTGAGTGGTTTTTATATAGTCCTGATTTTCACACACACACACACACACACAGCCTCCCTCTCTTCTTTACAAACACCCTGTGCTCCCTGTGGCTTTGCTTCCCCTCCCTCCCTCTCACTCTCTTTACCCCCTGCACTCACACAAAGTGAGATAATAATACAGCACAGAAGCCTCAGCTAACACCACCCACATATGCACAAACACTGTTGGAAAACAATAGAGCTGAAGGTCCTTGAAGAGGGGAAAATAAAACCAAAAAAAAAGATAAATAACTAACACAAAAGCCAGCGTAAAATGTTCAGTAAGCCCTAGGTAATTAATTAAGAATATTCAGATCCAGTCATGGCTTAATACCCAGCAGTGCAGTGCTAAATTGCAGCGAAGTGAAAGCTAATTAGGCCCGTCTCCTATGCTGTGGTGTGTTTTATTTATGACTGCGTTTCTGGAGTGTGTGTGTGTGTGTTTTTTCCCCCATTTATGCGACACTGCCATGGTGACCGGAAAATGTGATTCTGCTGGTTTTGAACTCCAGATGTCACCGAGCAATCATAAATTTTATTATTGGGCGGAATGAGTGTGTTAATAATGTAAAAGAAGAACAGTTTATGAATATTCATGGCTCCCGTGATAGATCTGAGTAAGAGGCTTTATGAGTTGGCTCGTAGCTCCACCCAGAGAAGACAGCTCGTTCCTTACAGCTATTCATCATGTGGAGGTGTCACCACGAACCGTCTCATCTGTAACTGCACTAAAGTGGTTTTCCGTCGCCAAGTCAAACTGTTTGGGCTCTGAGAGACTCGTATAAACCTCTGCATCTGACGTCCTTTGTACATTTTCAGTGGTTTCTTCTGCCCGTTAAAGAGCTGAGCTGGTTATATTGAGAACAAATCGACATGTCAGCAGCAGGGAGAAATGAACTCCAACTTCTCGTTTCATTTCATTTCAGCTCTTGCTGCTCGCCGTCCTGTGACACATTATCTGTCTCATCATTGTCATTGGTTGGAGGCCACTCCAGCTGACTTATGACATGGAGTGACCACTGTGTCCTGCAGACAGTCTGTGGAGTATTAAACATTGTTTCAGGCCGGAAAATGTGTTTTCTCAATCAGCGATGATACATAACCTCAAAGGTTTGACTTTTATTCTTTATTATTTCATATAAGATACTTCTGTTTTATGTTTCATCCCTGCACATTCATATCTGATCAGAGTTATTTCAATCACATCTGCCCTGCCTCCACAAAATCTGAGGAACCAAAGGGTTTTTTCTCCTTTAAGACTTATTCTTTGTTTAAAATTACTTATTTATGACTATTTAATCTCATAAGGAAACCATAAGACTTAAAACCAAGCTTTGACATATGTTTACATCATATTATAACTCAGATTTTTTGTCCTAATTACTGTACTTCATTAAACTAAGGAAGGGACAATGTCCCATATGCACTGTAACATATGCACTCCATTTCTGACATCAAACCTACACCCCCTTTGGAAAACTCCATCATCTAACCACTTTTTCCATCTTTACAATAAAGGCCTGTTTTGTAGATTATTTTATGAAGGAAATTTGTTTTTGTGAATTGGTAAAGTAGGGAATGTTCTCCACAGACTGAATTTATACAGAAAAAAAACTAATTTAAATGCTAATTTTAGTAGCCTATAAGACTTTAGGTTTCGGGGTACAGCAGAGAAGACTGACTCTGCTGCTGTGTGGACTAATAGAAAATTCAAACATACTGTTCACCGTACTACTGCCTTTTAACATATGTGTTTCTAGGTGAGTAGCCACAGCCTTTATATAGCTGAACTGGTCTGACTGTGTTTGGTTGAGGAGCCATCAAAGAGTGGGCTGACCTTAAGGAAGTCTACAGGCGCTCTCAGGAAACCCCACAGTGCATTGCAGTGACAGCACGCTAGCTCCGAGGGGGCACTGTCTCCTGTCATCACTCCTGCCCTTGGCTTTCCCAGTGAGTTCAAAGGCCCCGTGGGGGAGGCAGAGCTCATAATTAATTGATCCATTTCTCGTTTGATTCTATTTATAGCTGACCCCTTCTATACAGTTGCACCTCCTACTTCCCCCCTCATACATGAAACACACATCACTCGTGATCAAGCACATTATTGTTATTAGACTGAACTGTATCAATGTCGCAGCAGGGCGGCTGAGAAACCAAGGAAACCCAAGGTTTGCTGTGTTTCATCTCGTCCCTGACACTGTCACATCCACAGAAAAAAAAAACACTGAGCACACGCAGTGGGAGCATGCAGCATGCATTTTTCAGATGCTCAATCTGAGTAGATGGCAGCGCCACGTGTTCCCCCGGTTGCTCAGGGCCTGTTTGGGGCGCTGCCTTTCTGGCTGGGTTGCCATCCATATTGAATGATGTTGGTCGTGTGGCAGCCATGTGACTGTGTTTCCCTCTGAGAGGCAGGCAGACACGCTGCCTGTCCGAGCACCAGCACAAACTTTTCTCACATTTTCAAGAGTCAAGATGAAAGAAAAGAAAATAATCAAAGAGTAAAATGGTTAAAAATGACCAATATTTACCTACAAAAGTAAAGTATTACCTAAAGTATTACCAGCAAAATCAAGTTGAAAGTTGAGTCTTTAAAAAAATAAAAGAAAACCTGTTCTGCTGAAATTGGTTCTTGAAACCACAAATGTATAATTGTGTTGTTCTTTGTTATGCATCAACACTTCAAATGAAACGCTGGAAAGGTGAAAAATATGGGACCTTTAAATTGCTACTTAACAGAGTAAACATGGGTGGTCTTGAAATTATTAATAAGGGCAGAAAAGAAAAAACAATAACAGTGAATTAATTGCTTATCGTCCTCTGTATTCGTTGCTTGTGTTTTATCTATGTGACTGCAATTAGTAAATAAATAGCTGAAGCACACAGTGAATAAAGCAGGTGGGCAAACTGCACCTGTTGGGAAGTATAAAGCACATGGACGTCTGTTCCCTGCACTCGTGAGGAGACAGATTATTATCAGATTATTAAACGTTTTAAGCGTCTTTGGACATTTTTAATCCTTATTTAATGGTTCTGAATAACCAGCACCTGGGAAGGGGGGCGCAAATTAGTGTGAATGTTGAGCCTGTGTAGAAAACAGACTGTAAATCAATTGGGTATAGCAAACATATGTGGGAGAGAGAAACAGCGTAATGAGTAGGAAACAATGTGTTATTTTTTCCCCAATTACACTGTTGCACCAATTGCAGATATAAATACTTACATGTTTTTCCTTTGCACATACTGCTTGCTCCATCTCTTCTCTTGCCCACAGCCTAAACACACAGCAAATACATCTGGTGAATTACTATTATTGAGAACCACCATATCAGAGGGTATAGGTTTGCCAGAAGAGTTGCATACATACATTAGTAAATTTGAAATGGTTGTTAATGCATTAGGCTAACAGGGCTCCAGACTAACTTTTTTTTTACCAGGAGCACACCCTAACTTAAAATTTTAGGAGCGCAAGCTATAAACTAAGAAGCACATACTGTAAATCGACTTGCAAAGCAAATATTCACATTTACTTTTCATTCATGATCCTCACACACATTGGCCTGCCACCAGTAATGACAGATACAATATTCTTTGAGGTGCCCCTTCCACATTTCACCAGAGTTAAAAAAAAAAATCAAATAAAGTGGTTGCACAAGCTCTAGTAAATAAAAAATTTACTTGCACCGTCTCAAATTTTAGGGGCAAAAATGTCCCCATTTAGGGGCAGTCTGACGCCCTCGGTAAAGGTAAGAGATAAAACAATGAGAAAACACCAAAAATAGTTTTGGACTGAGGCTGTTTTAGCCAAGAGCCGCAGGCAACAGTTATATTATATAATGCTAGTGGTGGGGTTAGATGTTACAGGTTCATGCCTGCTACGTAGCTAATGCTAGCAGAGCTTGCTAGCTCTTGTCAGCCAGGAGGAGGTTGTGACCATGGAAACAGTGACTGGTTTTAGAAAATCAATGTACCGGTAATAAAAAATAAAAAAAAATCCACGATTTACAAGAATTTGGCAAGTTATCAACAATTAACATGGATATACATTATTAAAGATGGGGAAAACCTACATTTTTCATTTCATACTGCCTAATATTTAGTAGTTTCTCACAAATGGACCATTACGGTTGAACATGCTAACGTTACTTAGCACAAAATAACACAAAACCAAATCTCAACAGTTAACGTAGAGGTTTAATTCACTCACCAAAGAAGTTGGCTCTTGGACAAACACACTCGGAGCTTGGGGAAGGTTCCGTTCATTTTCAGAGAGGGAGAGGGGAGGGCCATGGGTACAGAGCTGGTACAGAGCCGCCTAACTTTTATTTTTGAACCAAGTGCTAGCAAACGGAGACGGCTAACGAGTAAATCTGAGTGACTCTCCAACAACTCAACCGCGCAAAATCACTGATTTTAGGTCGACAAACAAACTGCCATTAAACAAGAGTCTCTCCACTTGTACCACTTTTATATTCAGGTAAGATAAACGAAATATGAAGTTGGTTCGCGTGATCCACTGTAAACTAAACTGATCTTGTTCGGGGAGTTCAAAAAAAAAAAAGTGACTCGAATCTGCGCGTAACTGTTGACGTCATAGCTGGGTTCTGATTGGACGATGAGCCATGATCATGTGACCTGTCAAAGGCCTCACCTGCCTCACCTGAGAAAACTACATCACTCGTCTACTACTAGGCTACTTTTATTACCAGTTAAGCTGTGTATTGGTAATAATAATAATTAAAAAAAAGAAGATTCAAACTGATATTGAATACTCCTGTCATTTCTGTGGACTAGAAGAAGAAACTACCCATCTGTTGTTGATGTTTTTCAGTGCACCTGTATTGAGATATGTTGGGTTGATCTTGGACATCATAGAAGGGAAACAACAGAAGAAAGGATGAATCTCCAGAGGAAAAAAATACTTTTTTTTTTTCTCTGAAACCCATGTGGAGGACAAGGACACTACTTTCTTTGTCAACAGAACATTTTCTACAAAAACTGTAGCCTACCTATGTAGCCTACTACCAAACAAGAAGCAATTTAAACCATTTTTTTAAAGAAGTTATGAAAAATAAACATTCTAAACAAAACTGAGCAATTCAACTGCACCACATTACTGATCACCTCAGCACTTTAAGCACTTTAATCAACGTGCAGTATGCTTGTGTTTTCCCCCTCTGATTTTGTTTTATTCATTTTAACGTGTCTGAAGAGTGTCTGTCTCCTTTTAATGTGTTTTGAGCCACGCCAAAGATGATTTTCTGTGATAAACAGACAATAAAGTTTTTCTAATCTCATCTAATCTAACTTAATATTTTACACACAAACTCTGTACATTTTAAAGATTATGTGTTTACTGTCAGGCAAAGTCTTAGACAGTATGGTCTATGATGAAGGATTATGAAGGAAAAAGGTAAATAAATCATATTTTCACAAGACTGTGAAATTTTATGTACAAATGAATAAATGAGAAACTAGAGAAACAGACCAACAGCCTCTCCCTCAACACTTTTCTATTGAAAGGAGCTGGATGTCTCCTCAGATTAGGATGACTATCAGCCCTTTGCTGCCCTCTGCTGGACAAAGACCTGACTTATTGTGTTTAATATTGTTTTTAAAAACACAGCATTCAGTGTATCAGCATCAGTCCCACCACTTTGAGGAATAATGTGAACACTTACCTGTTTCCTCTTTAATATCCAGTTGTTGTCATGGTAACTCGCTCACACATTATTGTGCACTGCATGCCTCAAATTTTAACCACATTGTACAGGATGTAATTCAGTTAATTGGACCATGAGCTCACATTCACAAATCCACATTTACACTGGCTCCAGGCTTCGACCTCTTGAAACTCCTATCACATGAAAAGAATATGAGATTACAGGGCTGTGCAGCAGCATCTTGAGGGGAAGGGCAATCAGGCTTAAAATCTATTAAATTAAAAAATTCAATTAAAGTTCATAATCATCCTAGTTGCCTTAGCAACAGTAATATTTCTTATTAGAAAAGGAGGCAGAGTTCCGTCTGCCAGATAATTAGACGGACATTTACAGATGGCTCTGCTCTTTTTTCTAATGGTCACAAAACACTGGAAAATGAGAAAAGGACATAAAAGTGAATGTTTTGCATTTGACTCAGTGAATTTCAGACTCATTGTTACTTTCACTTAATCAATGTTTAAAAAGCCTCTGGTGTTGTGTGACAGTGCGCTGCGGCGCCTGTATCAGTTTGCAAAGCTGAAATGAAGACAGAGGATTGAATGTTTGATTTGAGGTGGCACTTTGTTTCCAGGTGGAGCTGACAGCACCACGGTGTGTGATATTAATTTGGTAAGTTTGATTAGTCTGTTGCACTGCAAGCAAAGCAGCAATTTCTACTGCACGACAATCAGGAAGCTGTAACCACATTTGTTTCACAGTGATGTAATACTTTTTTTCCATGTGCAAACTCTACTAGAGAAAAAAAGTGAGGAAATATGTGCTAATTTAAAAGGTAAAAGCAAATTGTAGTAATTTCTCTGGAAACATTGCTGTAAGTATTATAGATCCACCACAATAAAAGCATTAAAACCTTTTGAAATGAACTAAAATAACGGCTGCAAGTCAAAACAAGTCATAGAGATTTTATAATAAATATAAAAAGAGATTTACAATGCATTATCAGTAATCCTGATAATCTTTTAAATGGTGTTTAGATTTAAAGTTAAGCCTCGAGGACTCTTTTAAAAAACCTGCACACAAGATGTTAAAGAAGTCACATGAAGGCAACAGGATCCTGCAGGTTTCAAATCCTGTAACAGGTTCACATTATGTTGCACACACACACACACACACAAACAATTTCGAGATGATACTTGAAAAATACTGTATTTTGGGTCAAGCACTCTTACAGAAGCTCACATTGACATTTCCTTCAAAAAGCAGGTTGCAGTTTCCACCGAGCAGAAGCCATGAGCACAGTTTCACATTTAATCAACATTCAGTTCAACCGTCTTTCAGTATCTGTTGTCTTCAACAGTCGAGTACAAAAAAAACAAGAACGACACACACACACACATGTAAAATATACATGGTCACTTTGTGCTACAGTTCTTACAGCATGTCCTTGAATAAAAGCCCTTTATGGTGAGAAACGATGACATTTGAAAAGCGTCATGTTGGAGAAAGAAACGCTGCAACTGCTATTTACATCCCCCTCAAGTGTCTGGATCTTTGGTCCCGTGCTTCAAATACATTGATTATAAATTCTGCCAATTCAACACGTCAGTCCGCCAAAAGGGAATAATTGAGTGGAATCGTTTTGGTTTCAGCAATAATTAATATGAAACAGCATGAGTTACAATTTCTCTAACTGGGTTAAAACGAGTCCCCTTGAGTACCGAGATGGAAAAGCTGAAATTGGTATTGTCACTATGGCCACTGCTGCTACTACTGTCAATAACATCAATGTTACCATGGCTACTGCTATTATTACTGCTGAGAGTGAAATATGTAGTTCAGGCGAGCATTAGTAAACATGTTAAAAAAAACAAAAAAAAACAAATATCCAGTTCCACAACACTGTTCGACATAAACATATAATCCATATGACTTTTCCCTCTCATTAGGACACATCTAAAACATTATGTAATTCTGCTTCGATCTGTTTTTTTCAAACAAACACAGTCTCAGGTGTTTATCTGGGGTTTGGTTTATTTAACTGTTTCATAAGCCACTGTAAAAAAAGCCCAAATCCCCATTAAGCCGGCGACTCACACCCCACATGTCAATATCATTAGTCATTACCCACCCACACGACCCACTCATTCACGCTGAGACCTGCCACAGTGAAAAGATTCATGGACTTCTTCATTGAGCCTTCTGCCACAACACAGACTAATAAGAATGGAGCCTATTCATGCATAAAACCGGCAGTAGGTATTAAATCTTTAAAAGATAAACAGCTACAGTTACCTTTTCAGCTAATCTAGCGAAGCAGCTCTCGAACATGACTCATTTACTTGGATCATTAAAAAAAAACAAATGTCGACAGGGTGAAGACTTGATGTTCTCGAAAGAAAAAAGGATTGAGATCAGGCTTTGTCTTGTGGACACAGCTACTCTAAAGAAAACAAAACTGATTGACATCGCTTTCCAATTCATCTTAAAAGCTGCTCTATTGAGTATCTTAATATAAACTCTGACTTCGGTCCAATCAGGAAAAAAAAGAAAGAAAAGCTGAGTTTGCGACAAGCTGAGCTGTTATTGAAGATTGAACACATGACTCCAAGCAAACACTAATGTTGCTCCCCATCCTTTAGATACATTTTGTTAACAGGCTATTTTTATTCTATACAACTTCTCTGCCAAAAAAAAGGTACATTAATGTAACTTTAAATTGCTGTTTTTCATGTTTCTTTATGTTTAAATACTTCACAGGTTCCTTGTTGAACAAAGTGTCGGATCGAGGTGAAGAAAACATTAGATGTGGTGCATTAGGCTGCACAGGTGTACCTAATAAATGGGTCGCTCTGTGTCAGGTTTTCAAAATAAAACGCAGATACAGCAGGCTTGGTGAAGGTAATGTGTCCTGAGTTCTGCTGCAGAGGAGCTGCAAGCACGTGTTCCTGTTTGTAGTGTAACAGTGAGTATAAAGTAAGGACCCAAACGCTTCAAACGAACTTCTGCTTATACTGTATATCGTTGGATTAATGGAGCGCCCATCGTGAATTCTTCCAGTTCACACACACCAGACGATCCTGCAGACAGGAGGCTCGCTGTGACACAAACCAGGACAAGAGGAGTCCAAATATGGAAATGGTCAGATAAAATAAGAGTTGCTTAACCTCCCATTCTTGGCCCTGAGCAGAGCAGTGAGAGCTAAATATAAAACCTTGTGGTTTCTTGTGTCTCGCCTCTGCAGCCCTTGACAGGTTTCTCACCATTTCATTAAGGTCCTGTTACTCTCCTCTAAGCCCGAAAAGAGGAAGCTTAGCATGAAAGTGAAGCTGAATAAATACAGCAGTGTATCATTAAAAAAAAAAGAAAAAAAATTTGATTGCTGTCTCACTGTGCCAGTGGGTGTAAAATGGCACATGATTATTTGTTCAACTCCACTGTCCTCCACTCCCAACGCATCAGCAAACTGTCATTCTTCCTGCAGAAAATGCACAGAACACTCTCCTTTAAAGATGCTTCTTTAGTGTCTCTGGAAAAACTCGAGGGAGATTAGGCGTCAAACAATCACAACGGTTCACTTTCCCTTTTGTTGCTGTCTCTGTACAGTCCTCCTGTGTCTCTTTCCTGGGGTTTGGTACCATGGCAGTGTCCCCAGTAGGCTTCATTTAGAGCGCAGCTCAGCAGAGTCGGGAGCCAAAGAGCTTCGGATCCTCGCGGATCTGCAGCCAAATCGGAGGCCTGATACTCTGCGTGCTCTCGGCGGTCCACGGGGACTCAGGGAAGGAGGCGCCCTCTTCCTCCTTGTCAGTACTTATTAATCCCAAAGATCCTCACGCCGTGGAGCTGCGGCAGCTTGGGGATGAGCACGGTGAGCAGGGAAACAGTGTTGACCACAAAATGGACCCGGTCATACTTGGTGTAGAAGCTGGTTAGGATATACCTGAAGAGGAAGTAATGATTACAAGGATAGAAATGATTATTAACCATGTTGTTGTATTCAAAACTATAACTACATGCTGGGCGACGGCTGACGGCTTTAGGAGGAAGAAACTGACTCTGCATACACCAGTGTTGGCTGTTTTTGTGAGTTAAGAAATGAGAATTTCACATCCTGTTCTCAGCTGAACAAGTGAGGACATGTTTTTAAAAAAAATGAAAAAAATAAATGAAAAAAAAATCACACATCTAGCTTCTTTTTTTTCCATCTGGTGCTGAGGGACTGACTGCTCATCTCCTGCTGGCACCGGTTGGGAAACAAAAGGTCCTTTAAAACTAGTACGAAATTTTAAAAAAGAAAAAAAAAGATATATATATTAATAAATAAAAAAATAAAAAATGTACACCTGCAAAATTGCTATCACTACAATGTTCAAGCTGAGCTGGCAAATCAACCCCAGGGAGCCGGAGCTCTTCCTGGTGGTTAATAAGGACGGGAAAAGGGCATGAAAGCAGCGAGGGGTGCTGCTGCTAATACTAAGCCCCAGAACAATCTGCGAGGCCGGCTAACAAGGCAGCAGCAGCAGCAAGCGCTAATCAATAAACAATCCTAGTGAGTGCAGAGAAACAAGAGGGGCACATTTTCTTATTAAACCTACTTCTTTTTTTTCCTTTTCTCTCTCTCCCACAGACGAACCATAACAGGTTCACAGTAATTTCAAATTACGGTACAAGCGGGCTGAATTTGCTAAATCCATTTGGGGTGGCTTATTGATTAAAGGAGCTTGGCAGGAACACTCCCACGCAGCAGCAGTGACAAAACTGCTGCTGCTGGGTGGGAAGCCAGTGAGGGATCGTACACCCCCCCCCCCGTCCCTCTGTCTGAGCACCATGGGAAGTTTTTCTCTACCTCGGGCATGTCCAGACTATTCCACAAAGGGCTGCAGGTTTCAAGACAGCTGATTGGTCACCAAACCGATTGGCTGGAACAAAAACCTGCAGCCACACAACAACCCCTATTTGTGAAATGGTTTGGACATGTCTGCTCTGCACTGTTAGTTTTTTTTTTGCAGGGCTCCACTTACAGGACGATGGGCGTGATGGTGAGGAACTTGCGCGAGGCGGTGAACTGCACGCCGTAGTCCATCTGCTCCCAGTGGGTGAGGAGGCGCGCCTTCCCCTGGTCGGGCGTCTCGAAGGGCGTCCCCTTGACCGTGTGCAGCAGGAGGTACATGCACTGCGACAGGAAGAGGAGACACGGAGACGGAGATGAGACACAGCTGCAGCAAATATGTGTAGAACATAAATGAGTAATTAGGCAGGAAGTTATAGCCATGCCCACATCCCCAGAGACCGAGGCAGGGTGTAGGGGTTGTTCTCGTCCGCATTCTTGCAAAAGCTGCAAGTGGATGTGTTTTTAGTGTACAGCAAAAAACACACTTGAGTGAGAATTAAAGGAATAGTTCATAGCAGTAGGTTTGTTACCTTTAATTGTCGGTGCAAGCTATTTTTAGAACGGCGGAGCAGAGCTGCTCAGAGCTACGCTACGGAGGCTCATGGGATCCCCTCATCAAACTCATCAAATACACAATCCAACAACTCCAAAACGCTCTGGTGGACAAGTTGTGACCTGCACATTCACCACGCTATGAGATAATAACAGAACGTTAAGAGACAGAGTTGTTTTAAAGGTGAATGCAGAGACTGCTTGCTTAAAAACTGCCCCCGACGGTAACGCGCATCAGCGGTTTTGCATGAATTTGCCTCTAAAACAACTCTGTCTGGTAACGTTCTGTTATTATCTCATAGCATGGTGAATGTGCAGGTCAAAACTTGTCCACCAGAGCGTTTTGGAGTTGTTGGATTGTGTACTTGATGAGTTTGATGAGGGAAACCAAGAAATCCCATTAGCCTCCGTAGCGTAGCTCTGAGCAGCTTGCGGCTCTGCTCCGCCGTTCCAAAGATAGCTTGCACCGACAATTAAAGGTAACGAACCTACTCGTCAATGGGCCAATTTCCCAAAATGTTGAACTATCCCTTTAAACTTTGTCCTAGTTACTCAGAAACTGTGGAACAGACGGTCTGAAGTAATCAAAGTTTATGATGCAACACAGATGAATATCTCCAGAGCATCGAAGCAGCAGACAGGACAGTTTCTTCTTTTGTCTCGACAGTGAAGTGAAGTATTTTCATCCTCCAAACCTTTTTAAACTAAACTAGGCCAGCGCTGCACTGCTGCCAGCGTGTCCTTCACTGAGCTGACCTGTTCAATAAACGTTAAAAGCCAAACTATGGCAGCAGCGCTGGCGGGCGCCTATGGGCATATTCTGCTCCACTGACCAGGTTGTGAATGAGGTTGGTGAGCGTCCAGACGACGGGCACGCTGGCGAAGGGGATGCTGAGCAGGATGACGTGCAGGAGGCCGATGCCCAGGATGTAGGACAGCCACATGCCGCGGCTGTTCATCACCCGGGTGTTGGGGTTCACCTCGCTGTGCGCCGTGCCCACGTTCATGGCGGCGGCGTGACACTGGCTCTGTCTCTGCAAAGAGGTGATCAGACAGAAGCACACTGAAGGTTATGAAGCCTCATGTTAATGTGCATGAGCAGGATAATACTATAAATGTTAATGATGTGGCTCGCCTACTTGTGAAGGTGTTATAATAACTCCTATGGAGGAGGGTGATCATTCAACATTATGACTTTAGTGCTATAAACTATTTACTGCTATGGTTCAAACTCCACATAATAGTTTGTTTCAGCCACAATTAAATATTGATAATTGATCATTTATAGGCTGCAACTTTATCACTTATAACTCTACAGAGATAAGTCTTTAAAGATTGTTAAAAACCTGGAAACACATTATCAAGACTAATCAGAAAGCAACTGATCATTTTCCACCTTCTAATCAAATTAGTTTACTTCCTGTTACAAAATTAATCTTTCAAATCAGAATAATTCAACAAATGCTCAACACAGTAACAGTGATAAACCATGTAGCTGCCTAACCCAGTCCTTACAAGTCCTGACCTGGCTGGATGCTTGTTTGTGTTGGGCCTGTTCTGTTGTGCACTACTAATAGATGATCAATAATTACTTTTTGACTGCCAATTTTTTGACAGCCAATCAGAAGCCAGGATTTCCCTGTGACAAAGGTTGTTATAAGGAACTAAGGTGTCACCAAAGATCAGTCATGTTGAGGAGGAGTGAGTCTGGTCCACAGAGGAGCAAACAGAGTAACGAGCCTCGGTGCTCCGAGCTGCCTGTCACAGCCTTAAAATGTAACTGGATACTAAATAATCGGTAACGTGGCGACACACAAAGATCCACAAGTGTGACTGAGGCTGATCTGGAGTCAGAACTACACACACATATGTGAGGAAATCAATCAATACACTCACTGCAGAGAAAAATGGCTTCAACTCCGACCTGTATTGGCTCTAGTCCGTTATCACAGTTTTTTTTTTTTTTTTGTCTTAACGCTGCCTTCAGTTATATAACTGATACTATATCACCGGGAGGCTGGAGAGGCTCCGGTGTCCCGACCGCTCATCCGGTGCCACCGTCGGGCTCCAAACGCGCCGCTCAGGGTCCCGGTCCGCGCTCGGACACACGATCCATTGAGACACAGACACTTTTCCGTGGGTCGTGGAGCCAACAGCTGGTGACAACACAGCACAGTTCATCACGGAACGTCACCGCTGCTCGTTTTCACGGCCCCGCACTTCAACTCCCGTTATTTTACTCCTCGCGTTCTGTTGTCATTGGCTGTTCCGGGTCACGTGACACGGCTCGACCAATCAGCGCTCAGTGCGTTGAAAAAACGTGGACTACGCCCCCCCATTTGACGTCACGGCGTAGGAGGGATCCAGAGAAAACGGTCATGATTGACATTTAAATCCTGAAATGAAATAAAATAAAATATTATTTTAAACAAGTAAAACATCTGGTTCCTTTTGCTGATATTATTAAATGTATTTCTTTTTTAGGTTTTTTATTTCAAATTTAAAAAATGTCAGTGTCACAATGAATATACTACCATGTTACCCACTCTGTGAGCCTTTAAATAGGCTACCCCATTTCACATACAGTATACAAATACATTACAAAATAATAAATAATATAACCCCCCATGTTTAAATTAGGCTATAAAGGATATACACCATCAATAATCAACAATATATACATATTCATACCCATACAATATTTACATCCCATTTACAGTCAGTTTGCTACAGATTGGCTGAAAATGAATGATTAATGACAATATGTCCTAATGTTGTTGAGACATTTCAGAGAACAGATGTCAACCATTTGATGCCATTTTAAGGGAAAAATTCATGATTACTCTGTGGGATTCATCCTCTGGGGACCAAGAATGTTTATGCAAGTTTCATGGCAATCCATCCAGTGACTGTTGAAATATTTCCGGCCGCCTCTTGAGCCACTTGTGTGGCTAAAAATAAAACGTCTCTTGCAGATATTTATAAAAAAAAAAAAGAAAAAGAAAAACAAGAGAGAAAAACACTTGAGATAAGGATAAGTGAGTCTGAGAATCATTTAAATAGACTTTCATGAAGAATAAATTCTTCCATTTGTGTTAAATTAAAAGAAAAACTCAGGCTGTGATGCCTCCGTGTTTAGCACTTGATACCTGTGTACAAAAGGAGGCCCTTGACTCTGTCTATAGCCAAGGTGAGAGGAGACCTTGCTGGAGGCAGAAAGAGACCTGAGTGACGTGGCTGATACCACCGTCCCAAAATCAAAGATCAACAGTGTCATGTTCTGGATCCCAAGATAAGCCCCAATACTAATTTAGGCCCACAGTAGCCCGAGGCTGGAGGGGTCAACTGTGTTCTACTTGCATGCGATGTCACATGACACCCACTGTTTCTAAGGGGACCCCTGTTGATGAGTGGCATCAGACAGGTTTGGCCGGCTGACAGTGGACTCTCTCATACGCTCGTAGCCTTGGGTGCCGTAGCCTGTCTCAGCTCTTGTAAACCTAGAGCTCTGTTGAAGTGCGGACGAGGGATGACAGAGCCGTGAGATCATCGCTGGCACTGGAACAATGAGCGAGTACATGACATTGATAAAATACACCTGAAGAGCAGGGAGGCGAAGCGATGACGCCTACATCAGCAGGGCATCATCTGGACTCACAAACTCAAACTAAAAGGATTATTTTAGCAAAAATAAGACAACAGTTCAAGGGCCTGATGTGAAAATTAAAATGTTAGACAGCAGATCCTAAGATTAAAATCACCTCCAACAGCAAAAACAATAATCAATACGGTCCTATCAGTTCCTTGGTTCACAGGCTGTTGCTCCCATGGTTTTGGTGGTGGATATGCGATCTCTGGCCGCCGCCACCGATGATCAAATCAAAGCCTCAAAGCCTCAGAGTCTCGCCGTCGTATCCATTTCTTCACAACCACATATTTAATAGCTGTTTAGATGTAAAACTACATAGCCTATCTGCGCTCCCTGGCTGATCCCCTGCAGTTCATCTGGCCGAGGCTCTCAGACGTAATGTGAGTCTGTTAATGGGATTCATGCCAGTAGTGAAAGCTTTTAATGGTGAGATGAATTTCACGAGCTTGTATTTGATTATCAGCTTCAGATGAACAATCCTGAAACCAGTGTATTTTGGTGGGAAACATTAAAATTCAAAAACTGAAATCTGAGCTAAAGAACCTTTATGTCTCCTCTGTGTTTATTTCAATCTGATAACCAACCAACTTGTCCAAGAAATAATTCAGATTTAAGGATTGCTATAAAATATGTTTTTATTGTTGAAACATTGATATCAAAGTCTCTTGTGTCTTGTGTGTTCGTCTCCTGCATCTTCCCATTGTGGTTGGAAGACTTACGCTTAGTTTAGCTTTTTATTCATTTGTCATATAAAGCTTGCTGGATGGAAATCACACTCTACTCTTTGTGCTAATGCAGCTTTTTTAAAGTCATAAAACCATAACAGCTCATTTTAAAAGAAAAGTTGGAAGAGATTCAACCTCAAGGCTTTTTATTCTTTGTGTTTTGTAGATATACTGATGAAATCCTGCCACTATACTGAATGAATCCGAGCCAATCTGTTTTGTAATGTTAAAGCAATACACACTGTTGGTGATCTCTATCAGCATACCATCCATCAATGACATTTTATTTCCCAATAAATCAAACAAATCTATATAATAACCCGTCAGGTGCAGCCATAGTGATGACATCACAGGCTCACGACAGTTAAAAAGCCTCTGATTGGTGTGTGTGACCAGCAGATGTCACCATCAACACACTCTGAAGTGGTGCAAATGTGGTGTATGTGTGTGTGATGCTGTGCTTCACCTACAGTGTAGTGATGTAACTTAAACTCATCGTCACAGTGCTGCAGTCGACATGAGAGATGTAACACCGACGCACACAGATCGTTGCATTTCTACTCATTAATCGACCTCGTTACCAGGAAAGACAATCACACACACAGAGACCTACACACTGTGTATAAAACACATCTGAAAGTGAAATGCTGCTGAAGTTGCACAAGTGTGTTGTGTATTTAATGTCTGATGTTCTTAATGTAGACCTTTTTTATGGTTTGTGTGTTTTATTTCATTATGTGAATCGTTGCACTTTTATCTTAAACTACAATTCAAGTTTCCCTCTTGAGATAATAATATAAAATCTGCAATGCAATAACTTCTACTCTAAAAGTACTTAACGTATCCTCAGCATATTATTCTTGATTAAACTGTACAGTCATCTCACTAAGTGGAGTTCTGTGGCTTTTTCTTCAAGCACTTAGTTTCTGCCTTTGATAATAGACATCAATAATATAATGTTTGATTATCCACAAACTGAGCAGATGTAACCAGAGCGCACATTTTCTCATATTTGTTGGTTTTTTCTATTTTGTAATGTGGCTAATTTTCCTCCCAGATGAGCATAATGGCCAAATTTATAACTAGCCCAGTAGCATTACATCAACAAACAGTCAACTAAATGAGCGGTTCTGATGGTTTGCACGAGCAGGGTGGCCTGGGACGGAGTCAAACTCTCAGCCTGAGTTATTGTCTGAGTCCGTCCCCGGTGGCGGTGGCGGTGGTGGTGCTGCTGCTTCTTACCGAGAGGTATTTCTTCTTTATAAAAACGGATCCCTGTAATATTTCACTTCTTATTACTCCAAACATACAGCTTCATCTCTGCTCAGCATTCATTGTGTTTCTTGTCATTTCACTTATGCAATTTGCTGACAATTTATTTTAACCAGTATTTCATACTTTGTGCATTTTCCACGCTCTCCTGCCAACTGTTAGGCAACGTCGTGAACAGAACACGCTCGGTGAACTCCCCGAGTTGTGTACAGATGAACTAAGACGCAGTGAAGCCAAAAGGGGGATTTGTGTAAATTGAATAAAGCTGAGTAATATCGTTTAGAAAAAAAAAAGAAAAAAAAAGGGAAAATTAAAAAATATTTCCACCTTGTTCTGTAAATGTGAAAGGTAAGACATTGGATTATTTGATTACCGGTTGCAAAGTTGTGGAAAATGCTATTTAAGAATTTTTTTTTCAATGGCGATTTCAATGTGTTCTTAAGGTCAATGGCAGCGGGGGCTTGTATGGGCTGTGGATGAGCTGGATGTGACAGGAATGACAGTGCCGGGGCCACTTTGCTCCAATGGGAAGAGGTGGACTTGTGACCCAGGCAGGCTTGGATGATAGCCCCGCTGGAAAAGGCTGACGCAGGGAGTCCATTATTGCCCCTGGAGGAAGCTGAGGATTAGAACACCAAAGAATTTCAATAAAAGAAGTGTCTGTTTGGGGGTCGGGGAGGGGCAGAGGGACGGCGGTGGCGGTGGCGGCGGCGGTGGTGGTGGGGGTGTGAGTGTGAGTGTGAGTGGTGGGGTTCCTCTCCTCATTGTCCCAACAGTGATTGAGAGCAAGAGGAGGGGAGTGGGACGGCATTGTGTTCGCAGCTCCTCTGAAGAAGGTGGTTATTAGGGGGGATGGCTAAGGAGGGGTGAGGGATAGGGAGGCTGTTGACTCTTCATCTTGTGTGAACAAAGTCTCTGGCATGTAGCCCTCTTCTGTTCTGTCCCCTCCGTCCGTCCTGGATTCCCCCTTGTTTACGAGTGCCATGAATTCTGTGTCCCCCCCCTTCCCCTTCCCCACCCACCCACCGACTCCAACCTGCACCGTCGCACATTGTGGGGGCTTAAGTGCCCTTTAATTAGGCCGCCTCAGTGTCCGGCTAAAGACCGCTGAGGGGTTTATGCTCTTCCATGTGGGACCTCGCTGAGTGACTCACACACACACACACACACACACATACACCCAATAGGGCTTCGCTCACACAGCAGAGGGATGAAGTGTTTGCTGCTCTAATGAAAAAGGTTTATTTGGGGGGAAGAGTTCTTGTCGTCTTTGCCCCCCCCCCCATTCCCCTTCTCCTTCTCCTTTCCCTTCTCCTTCTCCTCCACCCAGTCCTAAAAAGTCCTGACAAAGGACATTGATATCATCTTTAACACTCCCCCCTCATTTCCAGGACACATCAGCAAAGACGCTGAAGACGGTGAAGCTGCAGCTCGTCAAGACAAATCCCCACAGTGAACATGGTGATACTTCCTATACAGGTCTTTATTATCAGTATTATTATCTTTATTATTATTATCTGGGTTTAATTAATCAGGCGATCTGTTTCCTGGTCATTAAGTCCAAGTGGAAGAGTTTCCGTCTCGCTCTTTCATTATGTGGAGGAGCGTGAATTCATGCAAAAATATGTAAAGGAGCGTGAATTCACATAAACTCTCCCTTCCACAAACACCAAAGCCAAAACACATGCACACAGCTTTGTCATTGTGATGGAGCACGTTTCATTATCATAACAGCCAAAAAAAAAAAAAAAAAGCACACAGGATCCAGAGCATGAAGGGGGGGCGGGGGGGGGGCTGCATCAACCACCGCTCCAGCAAAATGAGTAATTTCTGGATGCCCCATTGTGTGAAGAGCTTACAGGCCGAGGGCCCTGAAAGGAAGAAGAGGCAAAGGACGGATATAAACATGGGAGCAAGTGAAATAAAGTGAACGATGGCAGGAGCGAGAGAGAGAGAGAGGGACGATGAAAAGGAGTTTGTGAACGGAGCAGGGTGGGATCGGGGCGTGTTCAGAAACTTTTTCGCTTCAGCCCCAGTGTGTGTAGATACCCTCCTAATCCTGGTTTTATTGGCTGCCTGTGTCCAGCCATGCCGGTCGGATTGAGTGGGGAGGGTAGAGGGGGTGGGAGGGGAGGGGCGGGGTGGTGGTGGTGGTGGGGGGGGCGAACACATGTCCTTCTTTGTGGTAATACGCTGATTAGGCCTGAGAAAGAGCCGGACCTGGTTACGGCCTTTCTCAGGTCACCGTAGAAACCGGCCCGGTAGGGGACCTCTGTGTGTGTGAGCCTCCCCCTCCATGTGCACCTACTGATGCAGACACCGAGGCCCCCTCCCCTCCCCACACCGATCTCCACAACACACCACCACTCACAACAACCAACAACCAACAGCAGCAGCAGCAGCTTTGAGCGTCGTCGAGTCACAGCTCATTTTCAGCTCCGACGTTCTTCTTGACCTTAATGGCTGTTGCCTTTCCAGACAGTTCGCTCTGCACTTGTGGCCTCAACCTGGGAAAACGTGGTTTCAATGTTGTTCAGATGCAAACCGCAGACTGATTCCTTCGCCTGCGCTCATAAATCAGACCGCTGTCACATTCCCTCTCCTCCTCCTCCTCCTCCTCCTGCTCCTCCATCCACCGTCTATCGCTCCTACAGAGCAACTGTCATCCAAATCCCGGAGCTGAGCTAGGCACATTTTTGACGATGCCGTAACGCACGACAATGTTCGTGATCGAAAACAGACCTGCCTCATTGTCAGCGCGGCCATGACATATCGCACCGTGCCTGGAGGCGGCGAAGAGACGTCTTTATTGGTATAATGTAGAAGACTCCCCACTAAGACTGGCTGGAGACGGGCTTCATACAACTCACACAAAGATATCTATCAATTATTGTCACATTTAGAGACTTGGAGGAAACCCCCCCCCGCCTTCTGCACACACACACACACACACACACACACACACACACACACACACACACATACACATACATATACACCCCTCCCTTCAGAAACAGGGCGGTAGGTCGAGTGCTGCTCAGTCACTGCCTGTTTCCCCTACCTTCTTTGTTATGGAGGAATAAAACACAGGAGGGATGTGTGACGGGGGCCACTCCACCGCTGACCTCTAGACTGCGGTGGGCACTCGGCCTCTTCTCTGCAGAGCTGCGCGCTCCCAGCCCCTGCTGAGCGACCTTCCAGCAGCCCCCCCACCCCCCCACCCCTACACCCTCTCTTGGGCTCAGTCGTGCCCTGGAGGTCCCTGGGCAGAGAGGAGACCGCGGCCCCCAGGGCTGCAGACATCAGAGGGGGAGAGACAAGTGTGATACGCTGCTCGAGCACAAACACTGCAGCTGCTTTTATAAACTCACTTGAGTTTGTGTTTGGCCACAGTGAAAGTCACCTGGCTGTCACTTTAAAGGGATAGTTCAACAAACATTTTGGCAATTGGCCCATAATCGCTATACTATATTCATAGCAGTAGGTTTGTTACCTTTATTTGGGATTTCTTGGTTTCCCTCATCAAACTCATCAAATACACAATCCAACAACTCCAAAACGCTCTCATGGACAAGTTGCGACCTGCACATTCACCACGCTATGAGATAATAACAGAATGTTACCAGACAGAGTTGTTCTAGAGGGAAATACATGCAAAACCACTGATGCGCGTTGCCTTCAGGGACAGTTTTTCAGCAGCAGTCTCTGTATTTCCCTCTAGAACAACTCTGTCTGGTAACGTTCTGTTATTATCTCATAGTGTGGTGAATGTGCAGGTCACAACTTGTCCACCAGAGCGTTTTGGAGTTGTTGGTTTGTGTATTTGATGAGTTTGATGAGGGAAACCAAGAAATCCCATGAGCCTCCGTAGCGTAGCTCTGAGCAGCTCGCGGCTCTGCTCTGCCGTTCTAAAAATAGCTTGCACCGACAATTAAAGGTAACAAACCTACTTCTATGACTATAGCGTTTATGGCAATAGGCCAATTTGCCAAAATGTTGAACTATCCCTTTAACAGCAGGTATCAGATTGACATTAGATTTTTTTTCTTTTTTTTTGCTGCATCTTATGGGATAAAAATCAATAATCGACATTCGTCAATGAACGTGTTATGACCTCTCTTCTCTTACTTGGAACCAGACCTCCCAAAGGCTGCTCTCCATATGGCTGCACACGCTCAGTCTGTTGTGAAATCTACCACCAGGTAATCCATCTGGCCCGAGGACGAGGACGCAGTGTTAAAGTGTTCAATCTGCACATCAAAAACTACTGTACATGTGCAAAAAAAAAAAAAAAAGAAAAAAAAAAGAGTGGGGGGGTGATTTACATCTTAACATATGTTCTGATTTACACTTGATTTTGAGGATTATGAGTCAGAATTGAACCACACACTTGTTCAATAACATCTCTGGGCTTTTAAGAGGGCATGGAGCTGAAGTCTGGTGTGAAGGTGAAAAAAAAAGAAAAAAAAAAAAGTTAAAGACACTTCAGAGCTTCACTTCACTTCGCTGTCAGAAAAAGTGAAGTCCAGTCTGAAATTTGCCCTGATGAACCCCTTCATTACTGGTTTTCACAGCGGTCTCGTCTTTAGTGGTCAGTCTTTCTGTTGACGACTCAACACACTGATAATCCTCTGAGACAAAAAGCAAAACACAACACACACACACAACACACACAACACAACACACACTCTTAACTCTTAGATTCTTATCTCTACAACCGGCTCTGTTTGATCTCAGCCCCGGCCGGCGTCTTGTTTGTATTCGCCCCCCATCAGTTTCCTTGTATGTGAATCAAATGCATGGTTACTTCTTCAGGCTAAGTCCATCACAAGTGTCCCCACCCTCCTCCTTCACTCTCTATCTCCCTCCTCCTCTTCCTCCTCCCTCCCTCCACTCCCTCCTCGCCCCCCCACCCCCCCACCCCACTCCCCACTCCCCACTCCTTGTCCCACGGCTGCTCGCCCCACAGCCCATCAGAATGACAATAGTATTGATGTAAAATGTGTTGCCTTTGGGCCGCTGAAGCATATAACCCCTTGCATGCCTGGCCCAGCCACCACCACAGTTTATGGCTTTATTGTGCCCCCCCTCCCCTCCCCAACCCCGATCCTCCTCCCTTTTATGTCTCTCCCCTCCTGTTGGGGTGGGCGGACAACAATTTAGAAAATTCACTGTATACGTCCCCGTGAGTGGGACGCAGCAGCAGCAGTTGCAACTGTATGCACGTAGTAGTATATCCGGATCAATTAGTCAGGGCACAACCCCTAAAAATCAATATGTCAACATGTACGTCAGCGGAGGTGGGGGGTTGTGGGGTGGGGGGGGCAGGTGGGAGGCGACTGGCTTCACCTTCCTCTCAGACACTTTGAATTATTATGAATTATTATTATTACTGTTGTTATTGTTATTATCTTTTTTTTCTCTCCTCCAGTGATCACGTATGAAACAAGTTGAGTAACAAGTCTGCTCTACCTTTTTCTCGTGTCCCTCCCTATACCTCCCTCTCCCATTTCCCTCCCTCCCTCCCTCCCTCCCTCCCTCCCTCTTTTCACTCTTTCCTTTCTTTTCCACATTACCAGGGGGTGGCGTGTGATTGACAGATGGGAACGAATAATAATTTTTTTTTCGTAACCTAAGGCCATCTTCTGTGATTGGCTTGCCAGCTGACATCTCCAAAAACCTCATCCCCCCCTCTCCTCCTCCTCCTCCTCCTCCCCTCCCTCCCTCCCTCTCTCTCTCTCCCTCCTCCTTCTCCTCCTTCTCCTCCTCCTCCTCCACCACCACCCCCCCTTTAATATTGGGCCTGTGGATGAGGCATCCTGAGGGAGAAAAAAGTAGAGAGAGAGAGAAAAAGATATCTACCTTAGGGAAGAACCTCAGAGAGAGGGAGGGAAGGAGAGGACGGGTAGGAGCGTGTGTGCATGTGTGTAAGAGACACTTATTCTCTTAACTACTAGGAGACAGACACACTTTCCTGGCCCGACTCAAAGAAAGGGGGGAAAACAGGAGGAAGATTTTTTTTTTTTTTGCAATATCATTTTAATTTTCCCCTCATTCAACAATCAAGCTGCCCTAAAGCTTCTTTTTTTTTTTTTTTTTTTTTTTTTTTTTAATTTTTTCCTCTTCCTGGAAACTCTTCTTCTTCTACTACTTCTTCTCCATTGCCTACTGGAAGTTCTATGTATTGATCCATTTGCCCACTCTCTCTCTCACACACACACACTTCACACACTTCCAACAAGGCTTACCTCATGGATTTGTATCTGATTGGATATTGGATGTGTGTGTGGTTGTCCAGCTCACGGGTGCTTGGAGGCTATCCCATCTGGTGGTGAGTACAAATCCACAGTTTCAGCATCAAGACCCTATAGAGAGAGAGTGAGAGAGAGAGAGTGTGTGTGTAAGTGTGTGTGTGTGTGTTTTTTGGTCAAATGATCATTTCTGAGAGGGCAGAATGTGCACTTTCAGTTGACTGCGTGGAAAAATGTTCTCCGGCCCAGTCCAAAGAATCTTAACCTCAAATACTAGTGTAACGGAAAAGGCTCGCCGTTATTTTTTCCCCTCCACACTCATGTCAATTTATCATATTGGAGCATGTATTTGTAGTTTTGGGGTGTGTGGGAAACAGTAAATTATTATTATAATGTGTAGAATTCTGCTTTAAAAAAAAAAAAAAGAAAGAAGGATGTGCATGTGGATGTGAAATGTGAAATGTCCGCACACAGCAGTGTGATGAGGCATTTCTACACAAACAACCAAACAACAGGTCAACAGGATCATTCATTATTATTATTATCATCATTATGTATAAATTGTGGCAGTGGCAGAGTGACAATGACAGCGGTGATGCTGCTGCTCAGAGAAACTCAACAAAGCTTAAAAAAAATGAAAAAATCTATTTAAAAAATTGAAGAAAAAATTCAATTTCTGTTAATTTTTGCTTTAGGAAGTGCAATAACCAGCGCCCGTTTGTTTTGTTTCGTTGGCTATTGTGCGTCATTCAGGCCGCCGGCCTCCAAAACCTGCCGAGAAATGAATCTTTAGATGATTAGATTTTTTTTTTTTAATCTATGACATACATTGATTTAAAAAAAATATTAAAAATGTTGCAGTGGCATCATCAGCTGAAATTAAATCAATCCATTATTATTTAAAAAAACACACACACGCACACACAGTTAAGCATATCATTTTGCTTTTCAATTGTACCACAATTCACCCCCTCCACTACGGATTTGTCAGGAGACAATATGTTTTGGTGCCGCAGGGTTTTATTCTTTGTTAAATTATCCCAGATCGCTTTTGGCACCAGCAACTGAAATTTAGAGGTTTATCTCATTACAAATGCAGCTACATGCAGCTGACCTCATAGCTCCTGGTCTCCTTTTGTAACATAAAGCTTCTATTTTGGTGATATTTGCGTGGGCGTATGACAAAGCTCTTTTGGCTCACGACACAATACTTGTCAGAGCTACTGCACTTTTTTTAGTAGCCCCAACTAGCATATGGTCCCAGCACACACACTGCTGTCCAAACCGCGAGCATCTTCTGGTTTCATTTACAGAGCAGGCAGCTGCCAAGCACACACACACACACACACACGCATACACACATACACACACACACATACACAGGCCACAGGGCTGAAGTGTTAATGGCAAAGAGGACTTTACACCCACTCCTGGCTTCAGTAGGAACCATCAGACACCGGTGACAAAGAGCTTGGATTCTCTCTCTCCATGTGAATTACCTGCAGCTGTCCTGTTTTAAGGAGCTTACATGACACTGGTATAATGTTCGAACCTTAACAATGAGCACCACCTTTGATTTGGGTAACAAATTTTGAAGTGGGGTCGGTAGAAGGTGTAGGAGAACGAGGAGGAGGAGGAGGAGGAGGGTGGCGGCTACTGAGAAGCTGAGAGAGATGAGAAGCCGTTCGCCGTAGCTCCAGGTGATTGGGCAGGTGCTGAGGAATGGGTGTCAAACGGCGCTGTCAGTGGCATCGCCCCGCGGTGTTGGACACATCCAAAAGGTGACAAAATGAGGTGGTGCGTCAGCCGAGAGGGAGAAGAGAGAGAAGGTGCCGAGTTTCAGCGAGAGAGACGAGAGAGAGACGAGAGAGAGAGAGAGGGCCCACCAGGCGGAGGAGGCTCCTCTCGGCTTCTGTCTCAGGGGCGATGACTCGGCCATAAATTCTCAAGCCACGGTGGGACGGGTTGGAGGGGAGAGGAGCTTTTTGACTGCTCCATGCCTGGCAGCCCTTTGCTTTTACAAGATGGGGTGTTGAAAACAAAACAGAGCATAAATAACTCTCAGTGATATGCACATATGCGAAGGAGATGAAGATGAGGTGTAGTCGACAGAAAGAGGCATAGCAAACTAATGAGGTGGGTTTGGAGAGGTGAGGCCGAGCAGTAAATCGCTCTCTTGAAATGCAAGAATGTCGAGGATGCTGGGAAAACAGTAGTAGGACGGGGCAAGAAATCAGCGGGTTTGGGTTTGAATTCGTGACATGTCGAAGCTTCGGCTCTGACCCCCGTGTTAATCCACAGGTCTCGCGGCGTCTCCGTCCAATTATCTGACAACACCAGTGTTTTGCCGTTGCCGGCTCCAGGATGAAAAAGCATGTGTTGTTGGGATTTAGTGCCGTGTTCTGGTTTCACCTTCTGACCCGTATCAAACTTGAGGCCGAGGACTGTGACATAATAACGCCGTTCATAAGAGTCACTGTGTGAAGTCGGAGCAGGCTTCCAGAAGCAGCAGCTCCGTCTGTCAGCCAGCCAGCCAGCCGGCCGGTCGGTCGGCCTGCTGCTGCAGTGTGTTTGTGCTCTTGCATAAACAGCAGCCGCGGGTGTAAGTGAATGATGACAGTGACTTTCAGCGCGGAGGAATCACCACCTCGGCTGAATTCGGTCCAACGAGCTTCGGCGGTGATTAAAACGCTTTAACTCTGTCGTGTCACGCCTGCACGGCCACGAGATGTTTGAACTCTGATTCTCCTAATCCTGTGTTTTCATCACCGCTGTTCAATCTGCAGCGAGGAACGACGCTCCGCACTTGATGTTCGTTTTGTCTGGAGCTCAGTGTAATTTCAGCTCAGCTCCCCACAAACTCTCAGCTGCAGAAGATTGACAGACGCACATTTAGTTGATGAAAACTTCAATATTTATGTGCATTAACACACCTAGACAGGACTTCCACCATCAGCTTCAGTCTGGCACAGCTAGGAATAAAACATGTTGCTTTTTAATTCACTCCTACAAGCAACACTAAAGCCTCTGCGATTTAATTATGCCGTCCTTTAATTAAATATTGAAGCACGTTTGAGCCTAAATGCAGCTTCCTGACCAACATTGTGTTTGCTTGTACTTGTGGAAGCTCCGGGACCGGCGGGGGCCTCAACAATATGAGCGCCGCACCTCTCGAGAGGTCTCAAGCAAAGCTGTCTAGGTTTAACCAAACTGCCCGGTCTATACACAGACCTTTCCAGTCCAACCTGAGCGGCTTAAGAGAGGGGGCTCTAGAGTCCATCTCTGGGTCTCAGGAATGTCATTATCTGACTGCGACACCCCTCCTCTGAACCTCCAGCCCCCCCCCCCCCTCCCCTCAATCCAATCTTCGGCCCCTACCGTTGGCGATGGGATCACTTAAATGATTGTTACTGCGAGAAAATCCTCCGTCTGTCGTCCCCGTGTGAAAAGATCAAGGATGTTCGGGGCGGAGGAGGAAGGTGGAGGGGGGGAAAAAAAGTCCAGAAGAAGGAGAAAAAGAAGAATGTCATTCATACGAAACTTTAGGGTTCCCCCTTTATATGAATGGCCACGGAGCCGGCCGGGGGTCAAAGGCAATTTTGGGCCAAAAAATCCCAAGACGGAGCGATGTCCGCAGGCATCCAGGGAAATCTGAGGAGAGTGTTCCCCATAAACATGAAAGGTGTGATGAAGAGCAGGTGCATCACTCTGCAGAGGCCTCAAGATCACACTTTCTTTAATTTGACTGGTGCATTTTAATACATTTCCATATTCTAATTAAAAAAAAGATTTAAAAAAAGATAATCAAATCACGATAGATAAATATATCTCAGCTCCAAACAAATCTGTTACGAGAGCGTCCTCTGCACGACGTTATGCAGCCAGACCCATGCAGGCTAGGTGAGAGGTTCAAAGGAGAGTGGTATTTCAAAGCAGCGAGGGCGAGTCCTAATCTTCAGCCACCATCAAAGGACATGCAAAGTGCTCTTGTAGGAAATGACAAAGTCCCCCTGTGCACAGCTATTAGGTGCACTAAAACACAGGCCAGGACAGTTCCTCAAAGGGAAAACAGCAATGGCCAGAGGCAAGGAGATCATTAGGGGACACGTGTGGAGATACACACAGGCACACACACACACACATAGATATTTAAAGTCTTCATTACCTGGCTGATCTCACCTGTATGGCTTGTTACAGAGGTTAATTATTAGCAGGGAGCAGTTTCTCCAGCACACGGGGTCAGCGAGTGACAGAGATGTGCAGATCACACCTGCACAGGTGAAGCCCTCAGGCCGCTGACCAGGTCAAAGCAAACACGAGAAGAAGAGAAGGGCGATCACTCAGTAGCTCTTCATCCAAACATAAACAGCAGCAATATGATGAAACAACTGGATGAAGTTCAGTTCTTGAGTTTAAGTTCATTTCTGATGCATGTTTGTGCATAAAATGGAAGTATTCTCTTTTTAGAAATGCATTAATATAAAAAAAAAGGTAGTGTCAGATCAAAAAAGAAGCACAAATCTGCATTATGGCCACTTGATTCACAGAGGTGGGAGCCTGCAGCAGATCTGGGGTCAGGGTTGTTTAATTTGTTTTCTCTTTTTTAAAAAGTCGGGATGTTTAATTACCTCTGAGGTTTTGTTTGAAATCTCCACAGAGAGAAAATTCCTGACATACAAACGGCAGATTCCAGAGAATCTATTACGAGTTATGATTTGCATAGGATGCATTGCTGCAGAGAATTCAAGCAGCAGTGCCAACAAGCAGCCGCTAATGAGCGAGTGTCAGGGAACAATGCGCTGTTTGAGCTTGTGGTTTATTCACAGTCCCTCAAGACTCATTCAGACGAGCTCCGTCCTTTTTTTTTTTTCTATCGAGACAACAGCTCAGACTCTGTTGTGTCGTGCCGTGTCCACCTCCAGGCAGCAGGCAGACCAACGCACCAGGCTCCCAGTCGTGCAGACGTGCGTTTGTCAAGAGCCTCGTACACACACACACACACACACACACACATACACACTCTCCTGTGCTCTCATTCACTCCCTGACAGGCAGGTTTACAAGTTTATACCCTGTTCAGTTTCCCTCATCACGTCTCCATATTTGTGACTGCAGGGGCTCCCTGTCCCAACTCCACACTCTCTCCACATCAGTCTGCAGAGAGAGAGGAGGAGAGGAGCGGAGGGGAGGTAGAAAGAAAGAAAGAACAGGTTGGAACATTTTTCAGGGGTCTTGTCATTTTTTATCTGATCAGCCAGGAGCTGTTGGACTACAAATCAAAAGTGTGCCAAAGTAAAAGAGGAGACAACAGAACACAGACGGGGAAGCTTTGCATTCCAGCCTCCACCAGGAAAAGTCCCATCCTCGGGCAAAGCCGGCAACTTTCCTTGGCCCACTTACTCTCTTCCGAGCGTCTTTATCTCTCTCTCGTCTCTCTCTGCGGACTCTGTTGTGGGATTTACAAATGAGATTCTGGTGGCGGTGTTTTCAGTTGCACGTCTTCTCGACTTCTTCCTCGTTTAGCAGCGCGACGCCCCTCCAGGCGAATCTGACAAGTTTGAGTCTGCGTCGTCGACATATAGAGGTAAATTAGAGGTAGACTGGAGTTTAATGCAAACAATGTTCTCAGGCTACGGCCTTTTTTTTTTCTGTGCAGCCTGAAGGTGCAGAACACACTTGGTACAAACTCAGCCTGAACTAACAGTGTTCGCTTGTCTTTAATGAGAAAGAGGCTCCCGGGCCAAATCCTCTCAAATCCCTCATTGATTATATTTATCTGTAGCTTTGAGTTCATATTTAAGAGCCAACCTCATTGCTCTTTGTTGGGACAGGGAATAAAAAAAGATCTGACGGCAATTAAAATCCTTTAATTTGACCAAACAGATCCAAAATGAAACCATTAACTCCACCTGCAGCCTCCACCTCCTCCACGTTGTTGACTACATCATCAGCCGTGCCTCTCCACCTGACCTGTCAGCAGCCTGGAGAGTGTCCCGGCTTGTGATTAAACCAAATGGAAAATTATATCATCATTGAGTGTGTAACAGTTTTCAGCATGTTCAGCAGCAGCAGCAGCAGCAGCAGCAGCCCGGGCTCAGAACAAAGGCTCCGGCTGCCGCTGTGGGCATTACGCACGAGGCGTCGTCCACCTTATGCGATAACCTCACTGGAAGTGGGAAACTACAAGTAGCAACAGAGCCGTGTCGTTCGCTCTCTCTGGCTTCAACACAGGTTTCCATGAAGTCTGTGAAGAACGTAGCGCCTCAGGAGGAATGATGGAGGGATGGATTGTGACAGACTTTTCTTTGTAGTGAACTATCAAAGACTAAAAAAACTTTAGATTCACTCCAGCCAACGTGAACTGAATGAGTATTTTCCGGCCTGCGTTCAAAGGAGGAGAACTTCAGCAGGAACCAGGGGGCTGGTTCTGATGTTTAGTCTCCATCATAGTGATGAGATGAGAATCAAATGGACAGAACCACAACTCAGGAACATTATAATGAACTGTAAACTGACAGAACCACAAACTGTCTGCAGCAAACTGAATCATTAAGACGTTGAATCAACACCTCAACTTCAAACACTCAACAAACCTTCATGATGCAGCGCTGTTGTATTTGTCTGCACCGTTTACATTTTGCATTTTACAGTCTTATATGGAAAATATATAGTGAGCTTATAAACACATGCAACTTGCTCCTCCTCTACCTGCTTCAAAGTTAAAATTCTCAATGCATGCATGCTAATATTCAATCAATAATAATCCAACCCAAACAGGAGCCGCTTTATCTAGATAGCGATAATTTCAGCTTTTGATGCCTTAGCTACAATGTGCTGTTATACACTGATTCTGCTGCAGAGACGCTGCAGCTGACACAAGTTGAAACTGAAAAAAAAAACCATTATCTTTGATTTGTGATGACTTACCTTAGGAAGTTGCTTCTTGTGCCAATTTCAGTAGCTCGCGGTGAAGCTAGCGATGATGGGAGCACAGAGCAGTCGATGGCTACTTTGCTTGTGACCTGTTCGGAGGGAAATGACAGAATAAACGGAGAGCTAAGACAAAGCTAAGAGATCATATGAGAAAACTGTCTTTAAAGTTTTGAAGGTTATCACGCCAGAACAAAAAGTTTGCATGATGAAAGATGATAAAAACGCTAACTTATTCAATATGGTAGGCTTACTTTGACGCTGAAACTTTCACGAGGAAAAGAAAATGCATGAAATTATTCCCCAGGTTTAGACAGGTAGGCCTACAATAACTTCCAAGTGCTCTGAAGCAGGTGTGTATAATATACTATAGTGAGGAGATCTCCAGCCTTAATGTGTTATACATTAACATTATCATGTATTAGACTGGGCTTAAGCGTGAGGAGCCGGCATTTGCCTCCAACAACAGTCTTTTGCAGCAGCATCAACGAGTGTGAGCACCTGATCACGTACTGACCTCATGTGTGATTAATGGCGGAAACAGGCGGGAGAGATCAATGCTGCTGCTCTTTGATACTGGATGTAAAAACCCTGGTCGTGAACTTCAAACCGTTCCTGCAGGCCGTGGGGGCTGAAGGCAGAAGAGGTCAGGTGTCATGTTCTGCTCAACAGGTTCAGAGGGTCACCTGGTAGTTTTTGTGCCTCTGGACATACGAGGCTGTCACACAAAAAGAGCTCATCTGTGCACAGACATGTGCTACACACTGACCCCTGTGATGCAGACCTCCCACCAAAGCAGCTGCAACATATTTCTCACAGTAGCTACAAGATTTAACTCGGAGACAGTTTCACTTTTTCTCCCAAGCAGCAGCAGCAGCAGCAAGAAACTGCAGCGGTGATTTTTATTGCGCTGGGAGTGGCTGAGTCAAAAGTTTTTGTTTACAGTGTCATCGTTTTGATTGCGTGAATTTCCACTCTTTAGCGAGGTGTGTGGTGGAATCCCTTTGTTTCCTCTGCTTCATTTCTGTGGTTTTCAGCAGCCCATCATACTTTCACATCAGCCCAGTTTAGATACTGAGAAAACCCCCAACCATGCCGTAAACCCCCTCAGGCCAGCAGAGGCCCCATACGGACCTGCCTGAGCATGCACCTGCCAAGCCCTGCAGTTCGCTGCTGCTCTGCTGCTCGTCTCGTCCCCTGCAGCAGATTCCCCCGGCATTCTGCCTCTGTGGAGGTTTTTCCTGCGTCTGCTGCCTCCCTCACTCGGTTGAGACACGTTGCTTGTGGCTTCCGAGAAGTGAGGCAAAGCAGGCAGGATCAGCATGGCACACATGTGGTCGACATGCATGCGTCTGCGTGTGAGTGTGTTTGCACGATATGCCTCATAACCCCTCAGGGTTAAGACTCTCATTAGCACCTCGCCAAAAAAGATATCCCTTTCATCTCATCTGTCCATACGGATCAAATGATGCACATCCTCCGCAAACAAAGACAAATAGGCTGGCAGATCCACAGCCTGTGGTCTAAACATGCTATGGCCACCACAAAGTCCCATGCGGTTAGCTAATTGATTCCATCAGAAATCCTAAAATTCACCGCCCGAGCCAGTATTTCAGGCTTGCGGACGAGTAGTTGAGCTGTCCTGAGTGGAACCTGAAATGTTGGCACAGCCGTCTGACTGCAAAGATATCTCACTTGAGCAGGAGATACTTTACTGATGTTATCGTGCAGCATGTGACACTTGTGTTCAAATCCAAGCTGTGTGCAGGAGTAGTGAGGGAGGGAGGGAGGTGGGGGCATCAATCGCTGAGGTCCATCCCGTGACTGAGAGATTAATGGGCAGTAACCAAACTAGCAGACAGTGTAATTAAGGTCCTTAGTCACTCAGTCACCAGACAGAGTGAAGTCAGCAACGCTTGAACTCAGTGATGTCGGTGGGGTTGGGACTGGCAGATGAGCTAATGTGGCTGCTTTCGCTTGGGTAAACGCAGGACAAGAACATAAATGGAGATTGATGAGCTCTATCAAATTACTACGTTTGCATGTGAACATCAAATTTGGGGAAAAACAGCATTTTAAGTTTGAGTTATTATGTTGGATATGACAAACTATGAGAGACTTGTTTTTTTTTTTCCCACAGCGCATAGTAGCGTTTGATAGTTTCGTGGAACGGGACCCTGTGTTTGAGGAGCAGTGATCAGTGTCTAATTGAAACATATGAGCTGTTTGTTGTGTATCGGTGGATCACAGCTGATTATGTGATCATCAGATGTTTCCATAAGAGCAGCAGGAAAAAAAAAAAGAAAAAAAAAAGGCAAAACAGCTCAGAGTCGAGTCTCGGTGCGTATACGCTCCACTACCTGCTGTAACAACGCTCACCTGAGATCAAAAACAGAGCATGGATGGGTGGGGGAGGGGTGTGTGTTTGGATATGGGGGGAGGGGGCAAGGTTTTTTGGTGGTGTCCATAAGCAGAAAGCAAAAGCGCAAAAGAGCTGTGAACTTTTCTGAGGGGGGATTTTTTTTTTCTTCTTTCCCCTGTGACTTCAATGGCTTGACTTTTGTGTCGGGGTGGGGCACAGCGCCGCACTCATCCGTCAGAGTCAGTTGGCTGCTGTGATTGGGTTGCGCCCTGCGGGGGTCCTGAGGTCATCCTGAGTGGCGCTCTGATCTGATCAGTGTCAATTGCCCCCCCCCCCACCACCCTCCAACCCCGTCCCGTGATCCTCTCATGGCCTCCAGCGCCACAATGTCGGCCCAGACTCGGCCAGGTGCTGGAGGAGTCCGCAGCTTCTTCTCCTCACCTCCGTAACCCTGTAAACACACTCAGCGCTGCTTCTGCTGCTGCATTCGTCATCGTTGTCCTCCTCACCTCTGAAGAATGCAGAGCTGCATTAAAACATGTACGTGTACTCTGTGTCTCTCTGAACGCACCGAGCACGAGCTGCTGGAAGAAAACCGTGCAGTTTTGTTTAAGCTTGTCATCACAAAAAACATGTTAAAACACGGGTGCGGCAAACATGTTTTCTCGCTCTCTCTCTTTTATTTCAAGAAAAAAAATCAAAAAGAAAGCAATTAAAATTAATTACCTGAATGAAACTATAATGGTTTCTGGCATCACAGGCTGGTCTTGGCTGTCTCGTTGTGGTGATTAATCCCTGCTTAGGCACATCTGCACGGGCCTTCTGGTGAGGAGCGCAGCTTCAGATATGTCAGATTTTTTATGTCCATCACCAACAAGTTCAACTGCACACGCTGTCACTCTTTAAAAAACATCAAACTCCAGAGGAAACCACAAATTAATGATGAAACTGCAAAGGCAGGTGTTCTCGTCTATTTTGAAATTGCATGAGGGGGCTTTTCCTAAACTAAGCAGACAGGTTCTGGTGTGTTATCTGTTAGATCAGCAGATCTGTGTATGCTAACAAGTGGGAACACTTTGAAAAGTCAGTACTAATAGCTTGTATCCCTGCCCTGAAGTGGGCCTATTAGCCTGCCTCCCCCCCTCCCTTTTCTCACCTCTGCCGGAAAAAAAAGGAGACAAAATAAACAGAAGCCCTTAGTATAAACTACATTAAGCAGATAAGTCAATAAAACACTTGAGTATGAATCGGCGTATTGTTACAGAGCTCTGCTTACAGTTAAACCTGAGATTAATGAACACAGAAGAAGAGGAGGTCCCTCTTGTAGAGCAGGTTGCCTTTCACGGAGGCCTCCCTGGCAGGTCACCATCGCTGCTATTGTGGGGCTTGAGTTCATGGAGGGCACAGACTTGTACTGTGAGACAAGCAGTTTTAATTCCCACATTCTTTACACTTGTAAAAGCACCAGGGCCGATACAAAAGATACTAAACTGAGTTGGTGTGGGATACGTTTCTGAGACCGTACTTTCAGCAACATGTAGGTTTTTCTACTTCCAATCCTTACAAGGATTTAGTTAAAACAGCAGAACTATGTTTTAATTGTCAGACCTCATTCAGTAACGTAATGCCCTCCCTCTCCGTCTGTGTGTCTCAGGTCCCTGGCCCTCGGGCAGCAGTACTCGTCCCTGGGCTCCCAACCCATCCTGTGCGGCTCCATCCCCGGCCTGGTGCCCAAGCAGCTGCGATTCTGTCGCAACTACATTGAGATCATGCCCAGTGTCGCCGAAGGTGTGAAGCTGGGGATCCAGGAATGCCAGCACCAGTTCAGGGGCCGCCGGTGGAACTGCACCACCATCAAGGACAACCTCGCCATCTTTGGCCCCGTGTTAGATAAAGGTAGGCACTGTCGTTTTTTTGTTGTTTTTTTTAAAGCACAAGAACAGAAAGGAAGGGTCCCATTAATCTGACGGCTGTGTTTGTAATGATGTAATGTACATATCTAAGGATTAAAGTGTAATCTGAATGATCTGTGCCAAACAACACCCAACTATAAAAAGTCGGCTACTGCAAGCTGTTACAAAACGTAGCATTCACCAGTTTTGCACCCTAAGGCTCAACCCTGCCTGTTCTCTTGGCCTTTGTTGACTAACTAGGGCAATTACAATAATATACACCTTTCCTGGCTGCAGTGAGAAATGAGCGCAGGTACAAGCACTGACACATTATTCAGCCGCCATCCATCTTTACCTTCAATACCGCATTTGTCTTCGGAGTCGAGTCGAGTCGGGCTTCTGTTCGGCTTTCCCAACCGTGTTTACACTCTCGTACATGAAAGAGGGTCAGCGTAGTGAATCTATCAACAGTGCCTGACAAGTACAGCTGATATACTGGAGACATCCATCAGCCGCTTCACACGCAGAATACTAATTGTCTCTTAAACATCCCCGCTAAACCTTGACAGTGGGGGGGAAACAATAGGCGCAGGTGTCCCGCTTTAGGCCTCGCAGTGCCTAATTATAAAGGTAGAAGTTTGTGTGTTGTGAGTGAGGCTGCTGATTGGAAATGAATTACCCTGTGTGTCAGAGGGGAAGGAATCTGGGCAGAAATGGGCAGTGTGAGCAGTCCAAGCTCCTCAGTCAAATAAAAGGGAGAGGGGAGGCCAAATGAGATTACAGGCAATAGAAAAGGGCCGGGGGGCTCCGCTCAACCCCTACTGTGCATGAAGACCAGTGCGCGCCTCACACAGTCCAGCTCCCACGGACGCCCCATTCACACGCCCTTTTGACTCTGTCATGAAAACAGGCTGAAAGGGGATCTCTCCCAACCTAGTCCGGCTGTGCACTCTGGGACGGGGAAGTAAAGGAAGGAAGGAAGGAAGGACTGAAGGAGGAAAGGAAGGAAGGAAGAGTGTGTCACTTTGGGAATGATGAATGCAAGTGTTGGAGAGAAGGGGAAAGCTACCGACCACCATCACCTCCAGCACCAGCAGCAGCGACTGTACGCAGCTCGTTGGCCCACGGTGGTGCTGTTGGTGGATGCCTGGAGGAAGTGGGGGGTGCAGGTCCTGTGGTGGGTGGTGGTGTTGGTGTATGGGATTTCAGCTCAGGGTGTTGGCGGAGGGGTGGCTGGAGGGAGAGCGGGGAGGGAGTTAGAGGGGAGTTTTGGGGAATGCCAGCTCCGGGCAGAGCGGGGCTGTGGGGGCGCGAGTCGCTGGGCCCTTTGTGCGGATAATACAGTGTGACACAAGGGAAACAAAGGCGGATTGATGGGCCCAGCAGGTAGCAGGAGCAGCGCTAGCCTTGGCTAACAGCCAGAGCTCCAGGGGCCCAGGGCTCACAGGCCCATGTTGTGGAGGGCCCAGTCAGGCTTGCCAGGGTGAGCAGGGATGCCCAACCTGAGGACTGCGTGTCATCCAATCATGCGAGGGTTCTCTGGAGATTTAGATAAATACGGTATCTTTTACGAGCTATTTAATAAGATACACCGTATGAGAGAAATACTGGATGATAAAGACTGATCCTCCTGATGATTTTAGCTCCACAGGCAGGTTTTATTTCACTTTGCTTGAGGATGGGAGAATATGACTCGTCTCCAGTCAGACATTAGTAAAAATTTGTGTGTGGCTTGTCAGATTGGGTCTTGAAAGCTTCTTTGGCAGTGGACACACTGAGAGAGTTTCTGACCTCAGCTGCTTTTGCGGTCGGTAAAATACGATGTTAATTCTCTGGTTGTGTTCGTACAAATTTTAAACCTCGTCGTCATCCCAAATTGAGGTCACTTGATGCTCTTGAGAAGTCAGGCCACCGCCGCCGCCGCCACCGCCACCGCTGCTGCTGCTCACGAACGCCTCCGCATACCTGTGTGTGTCTGTAACCGAGCTGGTCGAGGGTAATGGCTGAGCCACGGTAAGTGTGCTGTGATTGTGAAACAATGGTGTCTGGTTACATAATAAGCTGTTGCCTTCAAAGGAGGTGTAACTCCATCCCTCAGTGTAGAAAAGAAACAGGCCGACACACTGCTAGGTTTCACCAGAGGGCCTTAAGGGCTCAGAACTGGGAAAAGGTAGGAGGGTGGGAGGATGGTGGAGCAGGAGGAGGAGGAGGAGGTGGGGTGGGGGTGTGGGGGGTGACAACATTCCTGAAACACTATCCAGATGCAAAGCAGCACACCTCAGGGATGACAGGAGGTCACTGAGATCCCACTGAGCGTTAGGCCCTCCTGACACAACCACAATGGGCTGATGTCACTGCAGGGACTCTGCTCTGGCTGCTTCATGTGTCCTCAATGAGCTTCCTCGTCTGTGATGATGATGATGATGATGACGACGATGACGTTAAGACTGTGACCTGTGTACGTCAGTGTTTTTCTTCAGGCTTTGTCTATGTGTTTTCCCAGCTACATAGTATATGTGCCGTCTGAAAGATGAAAAGTTGTGTTAAAAGGCCTTTGCCTGGAGGAATCCCTTTCAGTACCTCTGTCTGGATGTTGGCAGCAGTTACAGATTGCCTTGTCCATGCTCAGCACATGACTGACACGCTCCCCGTCTGTCTCTCTGTCTTCATGTCTGTCCTTCATGTGTCTCTCTCAGCAACCAGAGAGTCGGCGTTCGTCCACGCCATAGCCTCAGCGGGTGTCGCATTCGCGGTGACTCGCTCCTGCGCCGAGGGCACGTCCACCATGTGCGGCTGCGACTCCCACCACAAGGGACCTCCGGGGGAAGGTTGGAAGTGGGGCGGCTGCAGCGAGGATGCAGAGTTTGGGGTGCTGGTGTCCAGAGAGTTCGCAGACGCCAGGGAGAATCGTCCAGACGCCCGCTCGGCGATGAACCGGCACAACAACGAGGCGGGACGCACGGTAAACACATTTAAAATTATCTGAAGAGCTGGTGCAAGGATGTGCTGTTTCTGTATTCTGTAGCCAATAGTATGTATCTGTATGTCGGGGAAGACCTGACAAAATTTCAAAAGGATTTGAGAACTTGACTGTTGATAAGATCTGGTTCTCAGTCGGTGTTCTGGTTCATCCCAAAGCTGATGGACGGGGTTGGGGCTGTAGACCAGCCTGTGAACTTCCTCCACACTAAACTGGGAAAACCATTTCTTTCGGGTCCAGGATTTGTGCACAGGAATGTTTTTATGTTGAGGCAGGAAGTCGTCACCAACAAACGGTTTCACAAAGTTAGGAAGTTTAGGAGCACAAGTAGAAAAGTTAGGGGCGTAAATCAACTTGAAAAGCAAATACTCATATTTCCTTTTCATTCATGATCCTCGCACACATCGGCCTGCCACCTGTAATGGCAGCTTCCAGATTCTTTGAGTCGCTCCTTCTACGTTTCATTAAAATTACTGGTTGTACATGTGCAGGTAGATGAAAAATTGACTTGCACTGTCTCAAAATTTAGGGGCAATCTGGAGCCCTGAGTTCACACCATGGGAATAAAGTGATCTGATAGACTCTGTGAGATAACCTCAGGTACCATTGTTGAGTCCTGAGGTACAGTCTGCGCCATAATTCATCACATTAATTAGACAACCTCAGCACAACCTGCGTTAAAAATAAGTGCAGGAGGTGAAAGCTGAAACCGAGACACGGTAAACAATGGACAAAGGCCCGACTGTCTCAGCGCAGCGTTGGAGTTATATTGTTGGGGATCACTAATTGTTCAGATGACGGGCAGGGATTTGGGATTTGACTTGTCCGCACATTTCTGAGCTTCCACCTAAAAATGAGCACTTGACTTTGAATGACTGGTTAATTACTCATCTCGGCAACACCCTCACACACACACACTTACACACACCTCGCCTTTCATGCCTTGCATCCCAATGAAAAAAATTCCCTGACAGTCAAATAACCCGAGTGAGTCGAGGGGGAAAAGAAGGAAATCAGCTCAGACTTAAAACATCACTGGCTGCTGTCACCACTGGGAGAAAATAGGCTCCCCGGCTGCTCGCTGAGGGGCAAATGGAGGGACCACACGGCAACAAGACAGCCCTTTGATCTGAGCACACAGGAGCAGTCAGAGACCACAGGAGCTCGCTGAACAGCAGCACTGTCAGGAGTCTGCTGCTCCCCTCTCCACCTGGCCCTCTCACGCTCCATTATTTAGCCCCGAGGGCCTCTGGGACTTGATGTTGGCATGACAAGCTCACAGTGTGATGTCACCGGTCCATCCACCCCTCTCTACACATGTTTACTCTCCCCCCCTTTACTCACCCAGAGGTGCCACAGCCACCTGCCTTTCGCCCCAGCTGGGGGAATTCTGCAGCTAAATATAGCTGCCGAATTTAAGCACAACAAAATCGAAAACACAAAAGGTAAAATATGCCCGGCGGCAGCACATTCACGGTGTGAGCCAGTGACTTCAGAGGGAATTAGCAGCAGCAGCAGCAGAAGCACAGACCCTCTTTACTTCACAGCTGCATGACACTTCAATAAATTGCAGCCAGTGGCATATTGTTTTTCTTGGCCTGCTCCGTGAGTCTTTAGTGGTTTCGTTTCGTCTGCGTTACTGAGGATCCTGTAAAATGTCTAACCATAAAACTCCATCAGATCCTGCCTGGTGGTGACCGCCCGACCGCCCCCACACACCGGCTGAGTCACTTTATTAAATCAAAGTTCACCAGCGCATTTTTTTAGTCAATTAGACTTTAAAGGACGACTCCACCCCAAAAAAATGCACCTTTACAGTGTCAGTCAGAGTTGAAAGGTGAAAAAAAGTGTATCAGATCCAAGGCTTCAACACTAAGAAGTGCTTTTAGGGATGTTAGTAGTACGGTGGCCCTGAAGGATAAATTCACTGCAAACACCTGCAAATACTCAAATGTGCTGTAAATTCAGAAAACAGCTTCAATTTGACAACAAACAGTGTTCCCAGGGGACACAAAATAGCAACAGACCCAGCTAATGCAACAGTATACAATAAGCATCATGAATCGTGTCATATTGAACCAAACAAACTCACCTCATGTCCAAACTTCACAGCTTCTGACCTCAAGGAACATGGAACAAATATTCACACCAGCCGGGTCCGTCACTTTTTTGTGTCCCTGGAAACCGACACCTGAATTTGCAGGAGTTGTTTTATCTGCAGGTGTTGCGAGTCATTTCCTGATTTAGCAACATGTGCATGTAATTGCAGGTGCATGTCAGCATTCATTCAGGACTTTGCATGCGTGTTCTTGAGCTGCAGTGCATTGAGGCCACAGGGCCACCGTATTATTGACTAATAAAGATAAATGATGTGGAACATATTGAACATTTGGATCCACAGTTGAGTCTTTTTTTAAAGTTTCATATTAACTCCTCTATTAGACCAGTGACAGACTGGCCATAGGTCAATAGGGCAAATGCCACAACGGCTGCATCTGGCTGCGACTGAGGCGTCGATGTGGCTGCAAAGAATAAAATAAAATCAAACGTGGGCCAGGGCTGGCTAATTTATGGTTTACAAGGAAAAAACTGTAGACACAATACAGTAATATAACCATGCAAGAGCAACGAATAACTCATCTGACAGAACAGCATCCATTTAGAAGTGCTGGTGCACTGTGGGTCCGATTCCACCCAGTAGAAAATTATTTTGGTGGTCAATGAATTTTCTTTTCTTTTCTCACCATCATTGAATGATCAATGCTAAATATATATATCAGGGCTCCAGACTACTTTTTTTTTTTTACTAGAAGTAACCTACAGTGGTCCCATAACTTAAACATCTTAGGAGCACAAGCAGAAAATTTAGGGGCACAAACCATAAATCGACTTGCAAAGCAAATATTTACATTTCCTTTTCATTCATGGTCCTCACACACACTGGCCTGACACCTGATTCTTTGAGTCCCGCCAAATTTAGGCTACTGGTTGCACATGTGCAATTAGATGAAAATTTGACTTGCACACTCTCTAAGACCAAATTTAGCCAAATGGTGGTGTCCATCAGAGGTCCTGGAATATATTAGCTAGCAGCTTATGTTAGAGACTGTGCCACTTACACCACCTCCTTCAAAAAGACCCTCAAACAGTGGTTAGAAGCAAGCCAGACCTGCTCTCATACATAACTTTTTGTCTTTCTATTTTTCTATATGGACTCTTAATGTGAATTGGGACCTATTTTTTGTGTAAAACTGTGTTTTATCTATTTGTATAGCCTACTGGTATATGTTTTGTATGTTATGACTTGCCTTAGGACAACGGATGTGAATTAGCAACTATGCTAACTCCAGCATTGATGCTCTGGCTGACATGCTGATTAATATGCAATGTCCTAATCAAATAAATAAATAATTTTAGCGGCATATATCTATATAGGGCCCATGTTGTCTCTGATTTTCTTATTGAACCTATGAACATGTGTGTGTGTGTGTGTGTGTGTGTGTGTGTCTCAGACCATCCTGGACCACATGCACCTGCGCTGTAAATGCCACGGCCTGTCCGGGAGCTGCGAGGTGAAGACCTGCTGGTGGGCGCAGCCGGACTTCCGCATCCTGGGCGACTACCTGAAGGACAAGTACGACAGCGCCTCGGAGATGGTGGTGGAGAAGCACCGGGAGTCTCGGGGCTGGGTGGAGACGCTGCGGGTCAAGTACGCCTTCTTCAAGCACCCCACCGAGCGCGACCTGGTCTACTACGAGGGCTCGCCCAACTTCTGCGAGCCCAACCCGGAGACGGGCTCGTTCGGCACGCGGGACCGGGTCTGCAACGTGTCGTCGCACGGCATCGAGGGCTGCGACCTGCTGTGCTGCGGCCGCGGCCACAACACCCGGACTGAGAAGCGCAAGGAGAAGTGTCACTGCATCTTCCACTGGTGCTGCTACGTCAGCTGTCAGGAGTGCGTGCGCGTGTACGACGTGCACACGTGCAAGTGAAAGAAAAGAGAGAGCGAGAGAAAGAGCCTGTAGCTTTCAGACAAACTGACTGCTGGACTACAAGTGCTGCCCTCACCCCTACCCCCCCAAAAAAAACCTCCTGCACGACTCCCCTCCCTCAACTTCTCCAACACAGACTCAGCGGCCCAATTCCAATCCGACCCCTCACGGACTCACTGACTTAGAGGCGCGTTCACGGGAAGTCTGTGAGTGTGTGAGGGCTGTTCCGTTGTCAGATCATCAAGTCAGTGAGTCAGTGAATGAGCCCTTACTGCCCCCTTACCGTAAGTCAGCACTGATGCTGACTTTGGTAGGGGAATTACCCACAGTTCATAGCGTTGTGAAGTCAAACCATAACACATGGGATGCCGTCGGAACGCAAGTGTTAAAAAAAAAGAAATTAACACACGTAGTCAGAGAGAGCTCCGCCAGTCTCTTTATTGTTAATGGACAGGAGCCAAAAAAAAGGAATAAATAAAAAGAAAAGAAGAAGTTTACTGTCAGTGTTAACGTGCAGTTTGTGATTATTGATGATGATTTGATCAGATCTGATCCAGGAATATTTTGTTTTGAGTCCGCCTCCCTCGCACACCTTGTGCGTATTGAAAGTACAGTAAATTTATCGGTCCAAGGGCGGAGTTAAAAACATTTTGTTGTCAAGGTAACATGTCGTGAGAGTGTGTAAGTGCTGTTCCATTCATGTTTACAGCATCTGGACCCTCACAGACTCTCACACTCTGTCACTTAGAGCTGACGTCACTTCAGTCAGTGAGGGTTCAGGGCCTGAGTCTTTAGGGGGCGGATTGGAATTGGGGGAGCATCACATCACACTCTTCTTCATCAGTGATGAAGACTTCTGTACGGTGGCCCTGAGGTGCAAATCACAACAGCAAATCAGAAAATACAACACAAAAAAAGAAAACACAACGGCAAAAGAGAAAACACAACACAGAAAGAGAAAACACAGCGGCAAATGAGAAAATACAACGGCAAATCAGAAAACACAACGACAAAAGAGAAAACACAACAAATTACTAAGCACAACAACAAAAAAGAAAAAAAAGTTTAGTTATTTGTTGTTGTGTTTTCTGTTTTGTCGTTGTGTTTTCTGATTTGTCGTTGTGTTTTGCACCTCAGGGCCACCGTACATCTTCACCTCTCATTGTAAAAACCCTGCAACCAGCTCCATAAACACACCACCGACCTGAAGTCCGAGTTGTGCCACTCTCCCACTGACCCCCCACCCCCCCCAACCCCCAACTCCCCCTCCTTACACATGAGCCCCCGTCCCCTTCCCCCTTTTGTCTTTATTTATTTCCCCCCTCCATGCCAACACGATGCTCGTGGCATGTACAGTAACACTTTTTACCTGTGAGATTAATGCAGTAAACAAGAAAAAGAAAAAACAAACTTTCAGACTCTCTTTGCTTTTGAATAAAAAAACAACAAAAAAAAGCATTTTTTTCTAACTAACACCTCACTTCTCCAGCCTGTCAGGCTGGTTTACCTTTTGTTTTGTTTTGTTTAAACTAAACCAACCTCTACACCTTCACTTAAAGTCATAAGTGATAGCGAACACGTGGGCAGCCCCAGGAAACCATCACTTTGTAACTACTGAACTGAACTGAGAACAGCAGGGCGGGCGCTGGAGGTGCCACAGTCCTGTCTTTCTTTATTTCTTTTTTTTTTTTTGTAAACTACTGAGCTGATGAAATCCTCAGTGTTGCTACTCCCTTCTGACTGACTCCACTGCACCAGTCAACTGGGGGGAAAAGCCTGGAAGATATATGCTACAGCCTGATTTTATAGCCCTGCATTTCTGAAATATCACCAATGGGCTGGGAGTGGAGGTATGCAGGAGGGGGCATGTGTATGTGTGTGTGTGTGTGTGTGTGTGAGTGTGTATAAGTGTGTGTGTGTGTGTGTGTGTGTGAGCCACATGCTCATTCCACCAACTAACAGCCCTACACATGTATATGTAATGCACTATTCAGTCCCACAGTACAGTACAGTACAGCCAAACGCCAGGTGGAACAAATTTAGCAGCATTGTTTATACCGAGCAAAAAAATGTTTCTTGCAGTTCTTATGAATGACGACTTTGTTCCTGCATTCGGGCACGACTGACCTGTAAACTCATGGTTTCCACAAGTATGATGCAACAACTGCAACAACACACAGTTATACATTATTATTATTATTATTATTATTATTATCCAGGCTAGAAGAAGAATTGTTATGACTTTATGCATCAGACTCCAGCTTTTTAGCATGCTTAATATTAATTAATTGATCATGGGGAGATCTTTGTACTTCATGCATTCATCAGGTTCATCTTTAAAGAGCAAAACTTCTTTATCACTGTAATAAAAAAAAGAAAAGAGAAGAAAAAGGGGGACATGTGACGACACGTGGAGACCAGAGTGCAGAGCAGATCCTCATTGGCTTCCACATCCTTCCTTCTATCCTTCCTTCTCTTCATATTTCCCCCCTCCTCTTAGTTCGACAGCTTGAGGTTTTTAAGAAGCCTGATTTATGAACTTGTGTTCTTGTCAGCGCACAACAAAAACACTTCTGCCTCACTGTTTTGGTTTTGGAGAGGTCGGAGGAACAATACAGTGAACCGACAGTTGTGTTTTTTTTTAATTTTTGGTGTTTTTTTTTTAGAGGCCTGGACGTCGGCCCGCCCGGCTCAGTTTTTGCGTGGGAGGAAATGGTTTTTTAAGATCAATGGAGGAAAAATAGTTGTGATTTTTGAGTGGACGGGAAAAAAAAACACAAAAAAAAAACTTCCAGCTCGTGTAGAAAACATGACTGACATTAAGCTGAAGACAGTTGTGTGTGAGCATGTGTGTGTGTGTGTGTGTGCTAGTGACAAACAGAAGTGGATGGAAAAACGGACGGATGGATGGATGGACGGATGGATGGCAGGCTGGCTCTTCACAATGGTGGAACAAACTGTGAGAGGTTTCCACGCTACATGTTCTGACAGTCCCACCTGCTTCCTATTAATTATATTCAACAACAAAAACACAAGTTACCCAGTAGTGTATAGGCGGTCCTCTCTTTGTGACATAGCTTAGCATTTGCGTCATCTGACTTCTACACAGCCCCCTCCCTCCCCCCCTCCCTCGCCTACCTTTCTGTGTTCAACCCCTCTCCCCCTCCCCTTCCCCCAACCACACACACCTACACCACCACCCTGACTTCCCCCCCGCTATATCCAAAGTTTTGTACAAATGTTTTAAAGTGAATAATTCCCTTTTTATTTTATAATCGTAAATGTTATGTTTTTATAAATATTATTTATTATACAATGTATATATCTGTATGACTGAGCTAAGATTATATATTTGAAGAACAAAACTGTCTCCGGCTCTTTCTTTTTTTTTTTGCTTCTCAACCAGAGAAACACACACATTAATAAGGTTTTCATATTAGATATCTGGTGTATAATATCCTATGTAAATGGGCTATTCATTCAGATTTTTATAATGAAGAAAATAGGAATTTAAAAGAATAAATCTGATTTATGCAGCTGTCCCATGAAAAGACCCAAATAAACAATATTTCACACTACTTAGTTTATAATGATTTAATCTTACAATCATCATCATTATGGAAGTACAAGAAATTGCTTAATAAACCAAATGTGTATCCATCCGCATCTGAAAATAATCCCCAAATAAAACTTTCTCCTGTTTGCGAAACTTCTGTTAAAAATTGCAGCGCAGTTCCTATTTTAGAAAATCACCATGAATTTCAACTTTTGTCAGACTGTTGCATTGTTAGTTTTGGTCATTTCATGGGTCTTTTATTCTGGGAAATTAGGAGTAAACGTCTCGTTAACTTGTGAAATATAGTAGTGGTGACATTTTGGAGAATGTTTGTTATTGTGCACGATGAGACGATCCAGATGAGGTAACACGATGATTATGAAAGGTATAAAAGTCAAAAGTTCAAAGCTATTAATCCACCATTTTTATTTAATTTCACCTGATATATAGAAATATATATATATAAAAAGAGACATCATTTCCATTTGCAGCACTGATACTGAAACATTTCTGCCTCTTTGCTTCTCGTTCATGGAGAAGAAACCAACGTGGAGTGGATGAGCTCCTCTGCAGCCGAGCAGACGCTCTGCAGTAGCTCCGTGGTTCATGTCTGACAGTGTTTACAATCATTGCAACATAAGATGCTGTGGAGGTTAACCACAAAATATCTGAGTGGGTTCATTACGCCCAATTTCTCATAATTATGAAATTATGCGAGGTGATAATTACACTGTATGATTAAAACATGGTGACGAACAGTTGAGATTTTTCACTGGGGATTTTTTTCTGTAGAAACCGCAGATATTTCACTTCATGTTTTAACTAAATTATAAAAGTTAATCCAAACATCTGCGTGGAAAAGTCTGAGGGAACTTCCCTTTAAACGTTGGTGGTCGTTGATTTCATAATAATCAGTTTTAGAAACTACAGAGTTTCTCGTTAGTACTAGAATTAATTTATTCATGAAATAAAAAAAAGGTCACATAAGCAAGTGTACACAGTGTGATAAGACCACAGTGAGATCTTGAAGTTCAACTCCTGGAATGATCCGATTATAAATGTGTGAGGACAAATAAGGCCTTTATAAACACACAGTATCATAATTAGTGTTTGTGCATGCACATCTACTCGCCTTGTGTCTTTTTTTTTTGTTTTTGTTTTGACTCTTTCGTATATAAAATCACAACGGAGTGCCAGGAGCATCGCACGGAGATCACAGCACTATCTTCAGGAAATGCAACATACAGCAGACACCACTTGTTTTCTCTTATTGTACATGTTCACACAGTGCTGAAGAGGAGCAGGTCGCCTGGTTGGTTGGTTGGTTGTTGGTGCTGCTGCTGCAGAAAGCTGCAGTGCAGAGAGAGAGAGATAGAAGAGAGAGAGAGATAGAGAGAAGTGCACAGAGCTTCGGGGATGGGAAGGAAGGAAGGATGCAGAGAGAGAGAGATGGAAACTTATCTCTCTTGCTGGCTTCCTCCTGCCAGCCTCTTTCAGGCTTCCGTTCCTCAGCAACTGAGTGAAGAGAGACAAATAAAAGTGAGAAGAGACAGGCAGGCAAAGGAGACATGCTGCCACAAGAGAGCACCTGTCTAGTCGACCTATTTTTAGGCACGCTGCGTGTCATAACTATACCATAAGTCTCTGAGGCTGCGATGAGAAACAAAAAGCTCTCGCTGCCTGCAAGTTGAAAAGTTGCTCCAAGTTTTTTTTTTTGTGTGTGTTGTTGTTCATCACCCTGAGGGGTGTTTCACCGAGCAGGATTAGCAAGTTAGCCCCACAACTTTGAAAAAAAAAGGAGAGAGAAACAGCTTCTGAAACTTTGTCCTTTTGTCAGCAGCGATCAACACGTAAGAGTGAGTCACATTAATGATAATTAGCTGACATCACCACTGAGCACGGCTGTGATTACTGCTTTATGTGATTATAGTGCATCACACGAGGGAAGCAAAAAGTCACCGTCACACTTCAGACTAATTTAAACATAGAAAATCCTACAGTACTTCAAAGCCACAGATTACAAGACTATTAAGATAGTTAGGGATACTTATTGCAGCTTTACAAACATCACGTATTAATAAGATATATCTTATTTATTATTTATTTGTACAGAAACTGCAAGTGTAAAAACATCAGGCTTTTTCTTTTTTGTCCTGGGGTCATGTAATTTATATAATCATGTACGTAATCTGCTAACTACCACAAGCATTTACTTCCTGTACAGACATGACAGTCTTTTTATCAAATGATAGATGAGTAAGAAAATAAGTGTTTCTCAAATATTGAAATTATCCCATTAAAAGGAGCTATTTATAAGTTTTGCTGTTGCTACATAGCTAAGCATTAGCATCAGTACCTGTTAAAGGGATAGTTAAACATTTTGGCAAATTAGCCAATTGCCATAATCCCTATAGATTTAGCAGTAGGTTCGTTGCCTTTAATTGTCGGTGCAAGCTATTTTTAGAACAGCGGAACAGAGACACGAGCTGCTGAGTGCTACGCTACGGAGGCTCATGGGATTTCTTGGTTTCTCTCATCAAACTCATCAAATACACAATCCAACAACTCCACAACGCTCTGGTGGACTACAGGTATTTGTGACCTACACATTCACCACGCTATGAGATACTAACGGAACGTTATGAGACTAAGTTGTTTTAGAGGTAAATGCAGAGACTGCTTGATGAAAAACTGCCCCCGACGAGAACGCGCTTCAGCGGTTTTGCATGAATTTACCTCTAAAACAACTCTGTCTGGTAACATTCTGTTATTATCTCATAGCGTGGTGAATGTGCAGGTCACAACTTGTCCACCAGAGCGTTGTGGAGTTGTTGGATTGTGTATTTGATGAGTTTGATGAGGGAAACCAAGAAATCCCATTAGCCTCCATAGCGTAGCTCTGAGCAGCTCATGGCTCTGCTCCGCCGTTCTAAAAACAGCTTGCACCGACAATTAAAGGTAACGAACCTACTGCTATGACTATAGGGGTTATGGCAATGTGCCAATTTGCCAAAATGTTGAACTATCCCTTTAACTAACCAGTCTTCCCATATAGAAAACGTTACAACACGTTCTCAGCAGAAGCTTCTTCCTCAGGACAAACTGGATGCTACACTGACTCGGTATCGGAAAATGACGAGACAGGTGGAATAGGAAGCTAGTTGGTTAGCATGCTAGCTTCAGATGAAGAAAAGAAATAGTATGACAAAAGAAGCTTAACGTTTTGCTGATGTTGTCGCTGTTGCAATAGCAGAACCTACAAAATAGCTCCTTTAAGGCAATTCAAGTAACAAAATTAACAAAAATACAACATTTTGTTGTAAAAAACAAAACAAAAAACTGTTGTTAAATCATTCACAAGGCAGATTGTTTGATGCATTGGTGGTAAAAACGTGTGGTACAACTTCTGTTCCTACTGATTCTTGTTTGTCTTTATTATTCTGTACAATATCAGTTCAGTGCAGGACATTGAGCTCCGAGGGCATAAATCACTGGAGCGAACTCACAGTTTACACCAAGCCCTCTTCGCCTTCACCCGCACCAGAAAATGGTGAGTATAGAGTGTAGCGTTGCAGCCTGATGCAGGCCTTACCACTGAAGGATGCCTCTTTTCACTGCGGCTCCACTCAGTCTAGATTGCTTCAAACTTATTCGAGCCCAGTCTGTGCAGGAGCAGAGAAAGACGAAGAGTGTGTTATCAATCACACTCGATACAATGGTCACAATGTAAACGTTTAGGTTTTTGTCCTTTCTTTGCTGCACAAGTGACAGATGTGTACAGTACACGGCGTTGGATTTAAAATACTTACGCTCCTTCGTCCCTCAGTAGACTCAGGAACTTGCTAACTCTGTAGTCAGGATCCATCTAAAAAAAAAGCACAGTGTGCACGTGAACATGCATTCAGTGCAAAAAAAAACAAGCTCCCACTCTTTCCAACAGGTCTTATTTCTATCTGGAACAAACACAGGTTTAATTTGAAATTCAGAAGCGAGGTGTTGAAACATCAGAGCAGAAAGTGTCAGGTCCTGGAGTTCGTGCCTCGGTGCGAACAAACAGGAGGGAGGGGAGAGGAAGTCAAATTAATGGCAACCCACGGCGCAATAACTTACACTTGGTGTGGAATTGCCTGTAGCTACTGGAATGAAGACATGAGAGCAGCGAGAAACACAGGAATGAGAGGAAAAAAGATGAAGAACAAGACTGCAGGCTGACGATGAATGTGTACGTGTAGCTGTGCGGCTGTTTGCAGCAAGTCCCGGCAAACACAGGTTCATACTTCTTCTTAGGGCTCGCGATCGTGTGTGTGTGTGTGTGTGTGTGTGTGGAGAGGGGGGCCTTCAGGGTGCAGAGCATGGCTGTATTTGTGCATACCACAGCAATTACACAGCATCCAGCCTCAACAAACAGGCCGTACACATCATCAACATACCACAGACACACAGTCAGTCAGTCAGTCAGTCAGTCACTCTGGGAAATTAACACCAGCCAGCGGTGCAGCAGTCAGATTTAGGTCAATCTCCACCTCTGCTGCTGCTGCTGCTGCTGCTCGCTGCTCGCTGCACGCCTGCTACCTGTTTCGTCAGGTAACCAAACGTTACTTAGAAGCCGGACTAGTCGCTGTGGGCTGCTGGATCCAAACAAATTCCTGTCTTGGGAGCTGTGAAAGAGAAGCTGCTGCGAATCAAAGGGATCTGTGGATCAAGCAGCAGCTCCAGCAGCAGCAGCAGCAGCAGCAGCAGCAGCAGCAACAACACAGTGTGAACATGGTGAGGCTCAGGGCTGAGGTGAGCTGAGCGCTACCTTAAGAGGAAGAAAAAAAAGAAAAGTACTTTTGGATCTCAAGTGATATCCGTCAAGCAAAGCCTCTATAAGGAGCAATCCACCATGTTTTACTACACTTCCATGAAGTTGTGGGATTTGCAAGCAGCGGATTAGAAACAGAATCGATGCCGTGCAGACTGACACATCCTGACTTCTCAGACCATGCTCACATTCAGCAGCAGCGCCGGGGGGTTGTGTTGCATTTGCGGCCCGGGGCATGTTGTTTCATATGCGGGGCGAGACAATAAAAATCTGATCCGGGAAGTCCACTCAGAAGAATTGATTTATGTGTTTAAGATCTTATTAGAGGCCAAACCGCAGCGCAGTGGTTTGTAAGGGCTCACACACAGATTTTTTGTTTTACAACGTCACATAAGACATTCGACAACTAAAAGGCCTCGTGCTGTGAAAATCAGTTCACAGTTCATTTTGCTTTTTAAATTCAATTTACAGAGGTCAAGGTCAAGTTCAGCCTCCTTAAACCCTGACATACAATTACACAGGTGAACAACTGTGAGGTATCTGAGCAGAGCAGAATAGAGACTTTGTTGTCATTGCTTTAGAAACAACGATATTGTTTTTATTCTTGCCTTTTTATAGTTTTACGACGACTTATCGTGTTTCTTTTTTACATTTCTTGTGCTGCACTTTTGCACCTTTGTTCTGCCAGCACGAACTGCTGCTGAACTGTGTTTCATTGTTGTTTCAAAAGCAATGACAATAACGTTTCTATTCTACTCTATTCTATACAGATATTGTCCTCCGAGTTAACTGGAACAAGCTCGCCAACAGTAGACTTCCACGTCAACAAGTGGTTTATCCATGAGCTTGTCATCTTCATGTTAGTTTACCCTGAGAATAATAATAAACCTTCTTTATATAGCACCTGTGTTAACATAAGGTGTTTGTATAGATATAAATAATTTAAGATGCATTAAAATGAAAGAGAAAACTGTGACAAACAAAAGATACAACCAATGAAAAGTAAAATTCTGTGACCCATGGTGTTTAAAACCGAAAATTACAGTATAAAAGCCTCACAAAAAATATATAAATATAGAATAGGTGCACTACTGTTTTTATATGTTGTTGTTTTTTTTTAAAATAAAAGTGAGTTTTAAAAAGAGATTTAATGAGCTGGCTAACCTGCACAAGCACCGATTGATTTTCACTCTGTTCTGACTGGACCTTAAATATTTTGGGAATCCTGAAACTATTAAAGGTGTTCAGAAAAGAAAATTGAATTTGATCCCATTATGGGTCTTAAAATTAGTGTAATAACTCATCTATCAGACGATGTAGCCCAAACTTTGTGCACAATTCTATTTTCGAGTAAATCTGGGGTGAAAGTGGGGTAGTTTTTTTTCGCATTGGATAATGCAGGCGCGTGAATTATGCATCATGTTGCTCATGATTCATCAGTCAATGATATCAAGATCTGTCATTCGTCAATCAAACGTCTGAGAGGACCAGGAAGCTTTGACAGCGGGTAGTGGTTTCGAATTGTATTGAGCAGTTTTGTGAGTTTTGAGAGAGTTATCATCTAATGTGCAGTTGCAGTTGCAAGAGAGTGAAACACTGTGTCCCGCCCCAAACATTGAATATCCTACCTCTTCGATAACGGCCAATCAAATTTGTTTCCTTATTCGTGGAATCTCATGGAAGGAGGTGGGACAAACAGGATAAATGGCCATTTCTGAAAACCTTAAACTATTCCAACATGTTCAACAGGTGGAGTCCACACCTGAGTGATGTCACAGTAGGTAGATTCATGTGTATATGAAGCAGATTATATTATTATATAACTGCACCGTGATGCAGCAGAAGCAGCAGAGAGGAGAGGATGCTACGACAGAGACAGATGTTAGTGACAGTCAAATGTTAGAAAAAAAAGAAAGAAAACAAAACAAAACTATAATTTTCAGCTTTGTGGACTGTTGTTGTTAGCCCCCTCCACCACCACCACCACTACCCCCGAGCCACGCTGGCTCCTACAGTTTATGTTTACAACTCTACCCACGCTATTTCCTGAGCCTTTTACGGTGCCAGAATAATTTGGCCAAAAAATTATAATTATAATATACTAATAACAAAATAAAACCGACCAGCATGTTTGCCTCTGAATGAAATGAAACCCAGGCGATTCCGCCCCAGTCTGACCAAAATACAAGAAACCCGGAGTTTGCTGATGAGGGTTCAGGTCTTCAGCGATAGCGCGGCTGCGGTCCAGTCGCGTTCCTGCGCTGGCACCGAACTGAATTCCACCGGGGGTTTTCTTCCCTCGTCGTGTTATTGAAGCGAGTGAGCAGAATGCGAGCCACAAAGCTGAGCTGAGTGGGCGAGTGATGGAGAATAATGTTTTTCAATAAGCTGCACTGTATGTGTCTGTAAAAGCATCCACAAACGTAAAAAAAACAAACAAGGGGAATCGTTATCTGATGGGACGTCACTCTCAGAAAGATCACCCCAATTTTTTCATTCAGTCATTATCCGGCTGTTTTGACAGGGTCAGGGCCTCTGGAAGAATTTAATCTAATTTAATTTGGGGCGAAAACAGAAGTAACTAAAAGCAATTTTAACAGTGACTCTTACAAAATGCACAAAAACACAGGGCCAAACCACAAAAAGCCCCTGAAGGCGACTTAAAAAAAGGTGAGCAGACTTAATCCCTTCTGTTCTCATCTCCATACGTACGACTGCTGCGCCGACAGGAAGCCAGGAATCTGCTGAGGGTTGGTGGTCTATGTTTTCATTTTTGTTTCCATAGTTGGATGGATTTAATACATAATATGTCTGTTTCTTTCTTTTTTTTTTTTTGCTGTTGTTAACTTGGCCCATCTGTTGGCCCATAGGATGACTGATCTGAATTGTAGGTAAACCAAAACCATGAAGTGTGTATGATTGTTCTTACGAGTAGCTTCCCTGTGATTCAGAGCGCATGAATGTAAGTTGGAAAGCCGTGCAAGAACATGGTTTCATAACTATGAACGCGTTGGAATCGCGGCTGTGTTTTTTTTTTTTTTTTTTTCTTGGGAGAACGGTTTGTGAACTAGAAACGTCCTGGATCCCTCTGCTCAACAAATCATCAGCAAAGCCGCACAGTTTTTCATTCCAGCTAATGGATGACAGTTTGCTGCGCTGTGTGAGAGACAGATTCTGTTGACTGTTGAGAATGCCGGCCAGATGTCGAGGAAGAGGAGGGACAGGCAGCTCGAAGCTCAGACCACACTATTAGAAAAACAATAACACGCCAGGCCGAGCCAATTCAAAATGTGTGTTTCGGATAAAAAATGTGATGAGTGAGTTCTTGAAAAGACACGACTGCCTCGCTCCTTCCACGGATTACCTGCGCCAAAAGGTTACTGGATCTTCTGCTAATCCAAACCCACCGGCCCACCACTAGAATCTGTATTTATCAGATGATTTTATAGACTTATATAGAGATGCTTGGTGCCAAATGATAGGAATAATAATGGAAATATGAATAATAATGACATTTATGATAATTTCCATCTTATTTTGGTGTGTATATGGAGTAAGAAAAGCTCATTAGCAAAAAACAAACCTCTGCTCAGGGAGATGGGATTTGGTCGTAAAGTTTTAACATTAGAGTTAGTCAAGTTCAATTGAGGAACTACAGTTTTTTGGCTTCTATTTTCTCCCCTGTAGGTTTCTGCTCATCTTAAAGGGATAGTTCACTCAAAATTGAAATTTCTAAGGGTTGGGAGAAGTTTCAGAGTCCTCCGTGCCTTCTCTGAGTTACAGGGGGGCTCCGTGCAGCACTGCATGTCCATATGACGGTTGCGAACGGAGCTCACTTTTCTTTGTCCAAAAAGACACACCAAAAAACATCCAAATACCTCCATACTGCTCGTCTGTAATGTCCCTCTTGTATTGAAGCCCCAACATGAGAAATTGTTCCGAAAAAAATTAAATAAGTCTATATTTTAAGCTTGTTTGTAGCGGAAGCTCCCAGTGTTGCTCTGCTGGAATGTCGCGCGATTTGCGGAGCCGTGAACTGGGTGTCAGTGCAAATCGCTCGTGATTTGCACAGACACAGGCAAAGCAGTGAACTGAGACACTGGGAGCTTCCACTACAAACAAGCTTAAAACATATACTTGTTTAATTTTTTCGGAACAATTTCTCATGTTGGGGCTTCAATACAAGAGGGACATTACAGACGAGCAGTATGGAGGTATTTGGATGTTTTTTTTGGTGTGTCTTTTTGGACAAAGAAAAGTGAGCCCCGTTCGCTACCCTCTTATGGCAGTGCAGTGCCGCGCCGAGCCCCGCTGTAACCCCCTGTAACTGACATGAGGGTGGGTAGATAATGAGTGAAATTTAAATTTTGAGTGAACTATCCCTTTAAAACAAAGTCAAGTATCACAAAGGTGATTTCAGTTCACCCCGAGTCAGACATGAATGTCTGCACCAAGTTTCACAGCGATCTGTCCGAAAACCACAAATGTAAACCTCATGATGGAGGAGGAGAAGACAATCCTGGGTGAAAGCGTCGGACTAGAATAAACAATGGCTACAACAGATGCTAAATATCTCACCTGTGCAGCCATTTCAATCAGCATGAGCAGCTTTTTGATGCCGATCCACACTCCTTGGTCCTTCACAACTTTCGCTATGGTGGCTCGCTCCTTCTCCTGGAAACTGCCCAGCAGCTGTGGAGGAGGAGGAAGAGGACAGAAAGGGGGGAAAGGGCTTTTATTCAGCAAATTGAGAAATGTGCTCAAAAATTGTAAATAAAAATATCACTTTCCTAATCTGATCATCTTTAACACCTTAGCAGACAAAGTAAACATTGTTCGAAGCTGCAGAAATCTGAGAGTTATTGAAGTACAGTGCACTTCCTGTTACCTCCAGGGCCTCGACCAGCTGCTCTCCATTCGAGATGTTGGGAATGTGGATGGTGGTGCTGAAAGCATCCAACATCTCCATTTCCCTGAGGACGTCTTTACGACTCGTGGTGCCAATGATCAGCAGCTTACGACCCTGGAAGACGAGAAGGCGCGAGACGAGAATTCAATTTGTTAAAATTCAACCCGTTCGTTCATGTGATTCAGCCGTTTTCTACAGTCCCACCATAGTTTTTCGCTAGTTGTTATTACAAGTACCTGGCAAACGTCTTATTGTTGCAGTGGTGAAACAGCTCAGAACAGAACGACTTCAATATAACGTTACAACGCAAACAAGGAATATTGTTTCCCAAGCAGAACTTCCAGACAATGAAGAGTCTTGGTTCGGTTTGTGATTTATCCGTTTCATTATGAACAGGGAAGGAAGAACACAGGAGATAGAGGGGCAGACATAATGACTCCAATCATGACTCCAAATTATAGATAATAAAATCCAACACTGTCGTTTCAACATCGTTATTGGGAATTTTACTTTGGAGAAACAAAACACGACCTTGGGAAATCACTGGACTTCGCTGAAGACGGATGAGGAGCTAGAACGTGAGGCAGCACAGCGGGCACGGTCAAACCTTTGTGTATTAATGTATGTTGGACTTCAGACATCCTGTGGCAAGAGCACTGGAGGTTTGCTTTGTTTAATGTTTTTCTACCTTTAAAACATGGAATAAGTTTTAGAAAAAACTCTTTAAGGAGTTATTGCAAAGGTGAGTGTGCTGTGTAATGTGTCAGGGATGTAAATGTGTTGAGCTTTGTGGACTCGATGCACTCATTTAAGTCACCGTGAACCGGATCACAGAGAAAAAAAAGAAGGGAGGAGGAGAGGGAAGAGGGAAGAGGAAAGAGGGAGGGAGTGAGGAGTGAGGAGAGAAGAAGAGCACAAGAGAAAACAACAGAAGACAACAGGAGAGAAGACAAACATGAGCAGGGAAGGAAGAAAGAAAGAGAAGCTAAAGAACTGTAGCTCCGCTAAGCCGATGAGCTGGACCAGGAGGAGGAAGGAGACGAAGACGAAGACGAAGGGGAAGAAGAGAGGAGGCAGAGGAGTGGCGAGGCGAGCAGACTGGGGGATTATGGCTGCCGGCTGCCCCCCCATGGCGTGGGGGGTTGTGATGCTGCATGCAGATGAGGTGCCACACAGGCGGTGGTGCTGCCAGGTCCTGGCTCTCTCACAGAGCCCATTCTCCTCCGTGTCCCCCCGGCCTCCCCTGGCCCCCGGCTCCCCGCTGGGCCCAGCGCTTTACAACCCCAGAGGAGCAACTGCAGCCAGGCATTCAGCACCAGGCCCCGCGCCACTTCTCATGCACATGCAGCCATATAGCGGGGCTATACTCTCATTCACAAACCCATCAACAACAGACACACACACAAACTACAAGCAAAGAAAACTATGAGAAATGGGGTCTCTCTCTCTACCACCACCACCATTCACTCGGAGCACAACGGGGCCTGAAACCAAAACAGTGGCTAATAACCATACACTCACACACACATGCCAGTCGCAGCCAAAGACCTCCAACAATTCCTCACAAGACTTTGTTGTGCACTGGCATCCATAAGATCTGCTGCCCTCTCTCTGCCACCTCAGGACTAGCACAGCCACGCTGAGCAGCAGGTCGTTTACCTTGGGAGGAGGTTTCTTCAGCAGCACCAGCAGAGCTTGCAACACCAGGTTGGAGAATCGAGGGCCGATCGGGACGTAGTCTGAGGATGACACGGATCGTTTTTCTCATTCCACATTTAATTCTTATTTGCATCTGGTTGAAAATAACTTCTTGTGCCTGAAAAACTTGGGAGTCTTACCCAACAGGCGTTCAATGTCGTCTACAACCACACAGCTCAGCTGGGATTTGTAGGCATCTTCAAATATCTAGCACAGAAAAGAGAAAAAAAAGAAAAAGTGCAGTCAGGTTGGATCAGAGTAAAATCTGTTTTTTTTTTTTTAATGCACAATCAGAAAGCACTAAAAAATAATCTTCCGGTTATGGCGTTAGTAAAACGCCTGCTGGTTTGGGTTTTCAAAGTGGTGTGTGTAAATGCTTTCCATCTTTCTTGAGTCACTTTGAGTTCTTAGGTCCAAGTTCAAATTCATTTCCACATGTGTCATATTAAAGCAGTCAGGCAATAAATCTGTTAAGTGGAGATTATTCTGAACAGCATCCACAAGATGAGAAACAACAGCAATGGCCCGAACCACATGAAATTCACCATCTTACTCGCATCTGTGCTGGAAACAAACTTTCAACAACTCTTAAACTTTTCGAGACCTGCAGATTAATCTTTTCACTCTGTTTTTAGACTTTCAGGAAAAACACATTCAGTATTTTTTTCGATTACTTTTTTGATGGCTTGGCACTTGGCGATCTCCGAGTGTCCGATCATCTTGTCGGGGGAGCAGATCTTGATGAAGGGGAACTGGGAGTCTTCAGAAATCTTAGCTGCCAGCGCTGTTTTCCCACTGTTGGGAGGACCTGAGGGATGTGAATAACGATAATATTAATAATCACTGATCAATCATCAGTTAAAATTAAATGATTTGGTCATTGACTGAGGTCGTGTGTGTTTGTTTTACCTTCCAGGAGCACAGACACGAGCGGCGTGCGGTCGCTGTTCTTCGTCTGCTGCACCAGCAGCTCCCCGTCGTCCAGCACCGCCGACACCGGGTCGCCCCACCGGATGATACCGTTCATGATGTAGCTGGCGTAGTCTTCCTGGTTGGTACCAAACGCCTGGAGGAGAGAGAGATTTATTATGAATTATAAAATATTATAACTATTTTTAGAGGATTGACTTGGCCAGGAATGAATGACCAAACAAGGGGGGTAGTGTATTACAGGGTTCAGACACATTTGAAATTTCCAAATGCCATACTTTTTCCAGACTTCTCTGTAAAAAATGTAAGTAATTTGTGATATTTGAGTAAATAGATGTGTATCATGTAAAGAAATTCATACAATCAATCATTTGTTTTCATTATTCTGAATGTGTATGCCATTATGTCACCAAATAATTTCCAGGAGATTGTAGCAAGGTACAATAGCGCATACAAAATAATTAACCCAAATAACTTCAGATAAAACAAAACCCAGATAAGTGTTAGGATAAATATATTTCCATACAATAGTTTCCATTTTCGATACTTTTCCAGACCTGGAAATGTATAAAATCAAATTCCATACTTTTCCATACTTGTGTAGAAACCCTGGTATTAATAACTCTGAACTTTAGATATTTTGTACAATAACAGGATGTGAATTTCACATTAATTGGATGTGTTTTGTATTCTTCTTTATTTCATCTATTGTAAATTAAAGTTGAGAGGAGGAGAGAGTGATGTGGAGCAACTTACAGGCTTGATGTCGTTATTCAGTGAAGCCAGGAAGTCCATCCTGCTGACCACCAGCTTCTCTGCCGTCTCAATGTTTACCTCCACTGTGTTGCTGGCCTGCAACAGAAAAAATGCATACACTTAGTGTTGTCACGATACCATCATTTTGGTATCGATACCGGTACCAATATGTATTTTTCAATACTTTTCCAAATAAAAAGAGAACACAAAAAATGTCATTATTGACTTTATTTTAATAGAAAATCTTAGAACTATAACATATACATCAGTAAATAAGCAGTAAATCAGTAAACAATCACTACTGCCATCGATATTAATTTCTAAACACTTCCTAAGTTAAAACATTAGTGTTCTGTTGTTTAAAAATTAATATCAACTTGTTTTCTTTGCATTTGTTTGAGCTCTGAAAACACTGCATCTTTTTTTGTTATTTTGACCAGTTGTAATTTTTTGGGAGAAATTGTTATCAGTAGTTTATAGAATGAAACAAAAAACGTTCATTTTACTCAAACACACACCTAGCCCAGTGTTTCCCATACGTACATAGACCAATAATATGTAAGTACAAACACAAAATATAGCAGTTACTTTCATTACTGGATGAACTCCATGCCCCCCCCACCCACACCAGTGAAATCCATGACATGAGGTATTGCACATTTAGATTGCACAATGTGTCAGGAGACAATGTGCTCCCTCAGAGCAGAAAGGTCATAGAGAGACGGAGGGAGGGAGGGAAGAGTAAGTGCTTAGAGGAGTGAAGAGAAACGTCACAGCCATCAGACATGTGTAAGGCCCTTGTCTGTTATTTATCATCACCCTACAATATCTGCTGCTCCGTGTGTGTATGGAGGGGTGGTGGTGGAGGGGCACAGCACTTAACAGATGAGAACTCCACCTTATCTACGTGTCCCGCCGAGTTGTGTAGATTTGAGCCTGTGCACCTGATAAAACACTTAAACTGAGGGTGCACACACACAGGTTACACCCAGCGACCCCGCCCAATAATTAGATATTAAGCACTAAGAGTAAGAGTAATTCATCAAATGAGATGTGAGGATTTGCTGCCTCTCTCTGATTCATTTTGTCCAAAACAAGCTGTGAAGAAGACGACGATGACGACGGCTGAGAGGTGAATGACTAATCAATAATAAAAAACCCAAACTCATGCAATTCCTCCCCTCGGAGAATCAACATGAGTCATAATTATAACCCCCCAAAAAATAGACGAGTCTGACCTTAATGTGTCTGTTCATGGCGGTGGACTGGGCAGCCCTGACTAAACCCTCCAGCTCGGCGCCGCTGTAGTTCTTCGTCTCCACCGCCAGCTCCTTGATGTCCACGTCGCCGGAGAGCAGTTCGTGCTGACGCATCTTCGCTGTGTGGATGGTGAGGATCTGAATGCGACCTTTCTCATCCGGTAACCCTGAGAGCAGAGAGGGGGAAAATACAGGATTTAATACTCTACTTTTTTTATGTTTCCAGCTCAAATTTATTGCATACACTGAAAAAACTCTTCTTTCCAAGAATATTTGTCTTATTTCTTGTCAAAATGTCTCATTTCTAGTCTAAACTAATCTCTTTCCACTTAAAATAAGACTCAACAAGACTCTAAATTAACTTGTTTTTAGATAATTTTCACTTGTTTCAATCTAATTTTCACTTAATAAGTAGAAAGATCTGCCAGTGATAGCAAGTTTTTTGTGCTTGTAATAAGAAAGAAAAACTTGCTCCACTATCAGATTATTCTATTTCAAGTGAAAATATGCTTGAAAAAAGTAAAAAAGGCATCTAAAAACAAGTTACTTTTTAATGTGATGAGTCTTATTTTAAGTATAATGAGATTTGTTTTGACTAGAAATTTCATTTTGACTAAAAATAAGACAAATATTCTTGGTAAGATTTTGATATTAGCAGTGTACAGTAGCTTAATCATATTTTGAAATGCATAAAGGAGAATATAATGCTTTTATTTTGTCGGTCTGGATTCTGATTTTGTGACAATATATTATTAATAAACAAAATGAAAAAAAAGAAGAAGCAAATTTCACAGTAGTTAAATGCACTCTTCTGTTCTCACCAATCTCCATCTTCACCTCCAGTCTTCCCGGCCTCAACAAGGCCTCGTCTATCAGGTCTGGCCTGTTGGTCATACCTGAGGGGGGGACAGATGGACAGATAGAGGGAAGGATGGAGAGCAGAAGGGGGGAAAGAAAAGATGAGCAAGAGATGAGATAAAGTGCAGATGTTCAGGGATGACATGACAGACAGTGTGTGTGTGTGTGTGTAGGCTGAGCACCTATGACCAGGATGTTGTTGAGCTGCTCCACTCCATCGATCTTAGACAGCAGCTGGTTGACCACGGTGTCGTGGACTCCCGTGCTGCCGGCCATGCTACCACGCTGTTTACAGATCGCGTCGATCTCGTCGAAGATGATGATGTGAAGGCCGCTGTTGGCACCGAGCTGTTGAACAGAGGGAGAGAGGAGGATAAAGCAGTTAGGTATTTTTCTCTTACAAGATGCAGGAATAGGATCAGTTTGTTGATTTGTGACTGTGGGTGTACAAGTTATTTAGGTAAAAGCATAAATTTATGTGAAACCTTTCACATCCAGAATATATTAATGGATCAGTTTAAGGACTTTTCTATCCCTTAAATCTTCCTGGGTTTAGTTTAAAGCTAGATAACAGTTCAAAACCTGCAGAAATCCTGGTTTTCACCTTCTTGTTTTGACATGTTTAGCTATCGTATGGAATAAAATGCACAACAGCATTTCTGAGACTCTCCTAACAGAAGCTGTATTTGCATTTTCTTACATTTTAATGATGCTGTTTAGTTCCTGGGGGCATGAGATGTAAAAATGTTATGATATATGAGACAGTGACAGGAAAAGTTTAAGGATGAAATACTGTATGTATATATTTTTTTTCAGAGAGTGGAGGGGGGGGAGAAAATATCCCATCGCCACGGTTTCTGTAAGAAATTCAAATCAAACCGATGTTGTCATCGGTTGTTTTTCTGTGTGAAAACCGAAGAGACGCTGCCAACAACGTTTTCTCTCTCTTTCCCGCTGACACCAGGATCGGTATCGACCCTCTGCAGAGAGACAGATGGAAAAAGTGAGAGAGAGCGGCGGCAGAGTGGGGGGTCATCGCTCCATCTACAGACCTGTCAGTCTCAGACGTAGCATTTAAAGCAGGTGTGGAGCTGTCCTTATTGCACACTGGACAGAGAGTGTGTGTGTGAGTGTGTGTAGGGAGGTCTAATAGGAGGTCAAAGACAACCCAGCCCCTCATTAGGTGGTGAAGAGTGAGGTTTCGACGCCAGCGACTCGCCGTCCAAACCGACCGTCGCCTCCACCTCCAACGTTCACCCACAGAAAACACATGAGAACTTTATCAAAGGTATTACAGCTATGTCTGGCTAAAGGGCAGATCTCTCCACTCCTGCAGAAATTAGTTTTTTTTTTCCCCCTCCTTTGTTTACATAGAAGATGTGCTTATCTGTGTTTCGTGTGGATGACGGGTGAACGCTGATCTCCAGAAAAAACACGCTCAGTACGACTTTATCTCGTGTGCAGATGATAAATTCAGCTCCACGTTAAGTTGTAGCACCACCACCACAGGTGATGCATCTGGAAGTTGTAATAAAACAGACTCATTTGTCAACACCAGCGTTTGTGTGCGTGTGTGGGATTTCCATCTCTCTCCGCTCTGCCTTGGTATTTTGACTGCGTCTCAGTTGTAACATGTTCCTGTCACGATGATGCAGTTTTAAAACTATTACAACAAAAACAGGAGAGAAAAAAAACACAACAACACTGCTCAGCTCACTCACCCTCTTCTGCTCGTCCTCTGCGTCTGCAAACAGTTTCCTGATGTTGGCCTCGGACTCCCCGACGTACTTGTTGAGGATCTCGGGGCCGTTGACGATCTTGGGCTCCCGGGCTTTCAGCATCTTGCCGATCTGTCGAGCCATCAGGGTTTTGCCGCAGCCTGGGGGTCCGTACAGCAGGATCCCCTTCACGTGCTTACAGCCTGCAGACACACACACGACGAGCAGGGACAGAGCAGGAGCTGGTGTTAAACCGAGTGCAGGCTGATTTATTTTATTAACAACAAAAAGCAATGCATGTTTTCTACTGGTTATAAAGACTTTAAATCTGTGAAGTGAAGGGTTAACGTCAGGGTATTTAATCACCTTTTCCATTGGATTACTTATTTTTTCTGGGTCAATATTCTTTTCCTCTTGTTATTGAAATCCAAGGAATTGTTGCATGCAACCAATAACTGGCTGATTCATGAGCCTGTCACTTTAATTAAGTATGCCTTCTTCTTCATAATGATAATATCATAATATTTTGTCTCAAAATATGTGTCTTTGACCTTTGGTAATCAGTCTGATGAAGAGCAGAGATGGACTCAGGTCTCTGGTTAGATGACAAACCTGGAGACAACGTCAGGGTGCAGTGATTACCAGTATTTTCAGTGTGATCATTATAATTTAAAGAGGAACTACGCAGGATTTTTATCTTAACTATGCTGCACTTTTTACTTTAATTAAACAGCTTTGGAGTCATTGTGATGGTTAAATCAATGACTGGTAACTCGTTCCAGGGAGAATGGAGGCTCTCTGCCTTCCACCTAGCGTCTTTGGGCTGAAAACCAACCATGTAAGATCAGAGCCTCCGACCCGGTGTCCAAGCTCTCGTCCCTGCGGCACCGCCACACAAACGTAACATGCCACGTAACCCGTAATCTCTTGTTTATGACAGATAAGACTACACAAATATACACATGGTAACATTGTATATGATATGCATAACGTTATGTACCGCTCTATTGATTGATTTCTTGTGAATCAATGCAAATGGCCGAGAGGAGGGTTAGCAAAGCGACCAGACTTGCATAGTTCCTCTTTATTAATTCAGTTTAAGACAGTCAGTCCAGCTGCTGACTTCTAACAGCTCACGTCACAGCGCTTGTGATTTCCTGCGTTTTTATTCCTTCTCCATAAGGATCAAGTGTGAGGAGACGGTGGTTTACAGGTTTACAGTACGGGGACTCTTTTAATGGACCTTTTGCACCTGCTTAATGACATTTAGCCCAGACTAATTGAGAGGCCCCCAAGATAACCATCTGAGCTGCCATTTGGGCTCCGCTGAAGGAAAAGCAGCCGGGATGACAGGTGGGGGGGCGGATGGGGGGTGATGTGTTTGTGTTGGGGTTTGGGAGAGAAAAGCACTGAAGCTCCTTTCTGTCTGTCTGCTTCACCTCTGCGGAGGCAAAGGGCAGACAAGGTGAAACTTTCAAGAAACTTTTTTAGCCACACACACATATTCACAGACACACACACCACCTCTCTGTCAGCACCTGTGCTCCCTGCTCCCCACGCCTGCCAATTACAGCTTTACCTTTAGCTGGATCCTCTATCAGGGCATGCCATCTCATTACAGCCGCCAGCTGGCCACAGCCAAAGGCCAACTCCTGCACACAACCACCCCGGCGAAAAGGTCAGCTCACACTCTGCTGCTGCTGGACGCTGCCACAGAGCCAAACGCTGAGCGCCGAGCACTGTGTGGCTATAGAGCGTCTGTGTGCGCCAAAATTTAAAAATAACGTGTGTGTTTGCAGGGCTCAGATGTTGTTACAACAGGTTTTCACAAGACTTCTGACTTCTAGGACTGAGGGAGCAGGGATTAGGAGGACTGAGGTGGTTTTCTGCACATGTGTGTGTGTGAGCAGAGGTTTTGGTGTATGAGTCACAAAGCAGACAACCTGATGGCTCTCATTATGATGAACTGCTGCCCTTTGAAAAGTGAATCATCATCGTAATCTGACAGCTGTCAGAGATCTATTAATGAGTGTGTGTGTGTGTGTGTGTGTGTGTGTGTGTGTGTGTGTGTGTGTGTGTGCAGGGATCACCAACGGGGGATGACAGAGCTTTTAGTCACGGTCGGGGCTCTGCGCTGGAACCACCACCTTGAGCTTTGAGTTTTTGCTGATTCAGGCAATAAGACGTTTCTCAAAAGGAATTACTGGAGTTTTGTTTGTCATAATGTTGATTTAAGCGTTCGACATCGGCTGAGGAGAAACTAAAAACAGTGATTATCTCTGGCAGGTATCACTAATCTGTTCAACCTGAGGGAAACTGTGCGTTACCAGATCTTAAGACACTCGGCGGCTCATTTCAGCTGCTATCGTTTAGCAGGTTGAAGGGAAACGTCCTCACACGACTTCTTTAAATTCCTCTTAACAAAAGGTTGAACTGTTAACGGGGGAACTGCCTCATTCTTGTGGTTCGGTGGTTAAGGGATTTCCCAAGGTGGCAATCGGGAAGACAGAGGCAGCAACTTGTTGAGTGTGTGATTGTTAAAGGTTAAAATTCCACGCACACCTGAGCAGGACTTTCAGTAAAGTCACCGACGAACATGTGAAAATGAAAATGTCTGACTCCTCACTGTGCAGACAGACAGACAGACAGACAGCAGAAGAACAAGCACAAACAAATGAATAAGTGATGGTGGGTGAGACAAGAGGGAAAAGGAGGGAGGAAGGGGGGGGGGCTCACCCATCTGTTCGACTATGTCTGGAGGGAAAACTCGGGAGGCGAAGGCTCGACGGAAGATGTCAGAGAACTCCTTGTCAAGGCCGCCAATACCCATCTTCTCAAAATTCCAGTCTGGGCTGATGATGGACTGGTGAGACCCTCGGGTCTTGGCTTTCCCTGGGGGGGACGGAGGGGGGAGGTGGAGGTGAGGATAAGACAAATTAAACACATCACCTGAAAGCTGAAAAAAAAAACGAGTTCACTTCCCACTGTCTGCTTTTCCCTTTATGTCTAATTATTAGAAGCATCAAATGTTATGGGAGGATTCTGCTTTTTTATATATTCATTTATTTATAATGTCTATTTGAAACGTAATAATAAGTTTAATTTGTAAGCTCCTGTGTTGAGTTAAAAGCAAACAGGGAAACTGCCCTTTAAACAAGATGTTCATGATATTATGTTGTTCTAATGATATTTATAATAATATAACAGATAACAGATCATACTGTATTTAACCTTTAACTTGATAGCAGGTGGCCCCTGGTGCAGCTGCTATCAAAATGTAAGAGTTAGCAACATGTGTTGAGTGCGCCCCCTTGTGGATTTATAGAGAATCGTCTGTCGGAGAGTAATGCAGAAACATGTCTCTCTTTATCAGGTGTGTAGTTATATAACGAGCCATTTTAACATTTAAAAGCCAGACTGGATAAGTGTTGCAGATATCTGTAATTCAGTTCTGCTGACTTGTCATAATTCCAGTTCAAGATATCTTTAATTCACCTCAATTAAAGATATCTACATGTCCCTTTTCAGATATCTTAAATTAAGTTTTGACTAGGCGAAATGACGTTGTAGATATCTCAAACTAGAATTAGGAATAGTCATAATTAAGTTACAGATATCCGTAATTCACATAGCGGATATCTGCAAATGAATTGTAGACATCTGTAATGACAAACCCCATACACATGAATGGCAACAGTGATGTTATTTGTGCTAGGAAGAACGTAGCTGCGGATATCTGAAATGTTCTTTTTGACTAGACAACACTGAATTACAGATATCTTGAATGAAAAATCCAACTATTCAAAATGTAATTACGACTAGCCAGAAAGACGTTGTTGATATCTACAACATTTTAATTCCGGATAGTCAAACTTAGCTTTTAAATGTTAAATCCGTTCGCCATAGTGTAGTGGCTTCAGCAGCTCACTGCAGTGTATTTAACAACTTTATATAACATTTTTTTAAAAATATGAAATCAAAATCAGTTGAGTTATGAACTGCGTTATGATGGAGAAGTGACACTCACCGACCAGGGTTATGGATGAGCTCTCTGACTTTTCAAATATCACCTGACTGTTTCCATGCAACAAGCCGATCTCAATCTGAGGACAGACAAACAGAGGAGTTGATGGTTTAGGTCAAGGTTCAATAAGCAGTTGTGTTAAGTCGAGGGTCTTTGCATGTTTATACATGTACTGTACGTGTCACTGTACTTCAACAACACGGAGCAGGTTTTAATAATAATAATGATTGTGTCTGTTAATATTAACAGCTTCTGTGTTTTATATAAAAGTCGGAGACTGAGCATTCTCCAGATACCTTCTGTTTTTTTCCAGAGGTGCTTTCTCCTCTCAGGATGCTAGGGTCCATGCCATCCATGTTTTTAACCACCACGCTGAACAGTTTGTCACTGAAACTCAACACCAGCTGGAGAGAAGAGGGAGGAGAAAGGGGGACAAAAAACATTTTAGTTTGTCAATAAAAACTGATTTAACACAAATTAAATCAAACACGTCAACTGAAAATAAACCTGAAGTTTAGTTTAAGTTTAGTTAAAGTCTCTACACACCTGCTGGCCGACGGTAAAGGCCTGTTCGGCGAAGAACTGGGTGAATTCGATGGCCATCTTGTCGGAGTCGTAGGGGTTGCTGTCCACGCTCTTCTTCTGCAGGAAGTCGACCTCCACTGTCATGCTGCTTATGTACTGTTTGGACTTGTCGAACTGGTAGCTCGTTACTGGAAAAGAGGGAAAGAGGATGACAGGTTTCCACCTTGTGTGAGTCTGGGTCAAAGATTCAGATTCACGATTGGTCTTTCAGCCAGTTTGGTGACGAGCAGGAAGCTGCAATGTGGACTCATCAGAGTTGTATCTCTTTGAAACCAAAACACTGAGGAGGGTGCTGTTAAATGCTTCATAGTTGGACCATTTTCAGTGAACAATAACAGAAACATCTTCACTATACGGAGCTGTAACCTCATTGTGCACCATAATTAACAACTGCAATGCTACGTATACAGTATTCACACAAATCAGCTGCAATATCAATTATGGTCTGAGATATGGAGATATGGAGTCTGAGCTCTTTTCAAGTACATCGTAATTGGTGACCAAATCAATAAATGCCTTGTTAGCAGGTTGTTAGAATCAAACAGTGACTCTGTTATTTGTCCTTTGCTGTGAGAAATAAGAAAAATTGGATACGATCTGTTTACTATTCAAATTGTCTGCACGTCTTCAAACTGCTGCATCGTTGAAATGAGATAAAGTGTAAAAACTGTGCTGATATTTTCCCCTGATGTCTGGTAATTAAAGCAGATATCAGTGGAATGTTTTTGTTAATATAAGTCCTAAATAGTCCTATTTTCCGTCAGCAATCACTTACATGAAGTATTTCAGCCTAAACACGAGTCTCTCCGTCACTCTGCTCTGCTGTAACCCGAGGAGAAAATTTTCCTTGTGGGATACAAGTGTTATCCAATGAGGGGAGAGAACGGCATGAAGGGCTGTGTGTGCAGCCAAGGGATGCGCGTGAATGTGGTGACGTAGCACGAGGACCAATTGATGCCTGACAAGGGCGGGGGCTGCTAACTCATGGTGCGTTCAAGGAAACTCGTACTTTGTGTTTTTCCTTCCTGTGAAGTCATACCAGTTCGATCTGGTACGAGTTCACGGGTCGGAAGTTACGAGTGGCCGTTATAGGGAACTTTCACAGACAACAGGACGGTAAAAACACGAGCTACGGGTTACCTGGAACGCTACCAAGTCGTAGTTGTGACTTGAAGCTGTAACTTACGGTTTCAAAAGCCTGCCTTGAACACAGCATTAGCCGAAACGGCCGTACCGCTGTTATCTGCTTTAAGAAAATTACACCTGCAATACTGCAGCATGAATCATATCAGTTACCAGGAGACACTGCCAAAGCTTCCCTTTTCTATTACTATTCATTATACGTCTTCAACAGACACACACACACAGACAGACAGGACAGTAAGATCACACCTTTGATCAAATTATAAAAAGAGACAAGACTTTGCTGCTTTTTTTTTTCCGTCTTCAAGACGATGTTGACAATGATTAAGGTATCATGAGATTAGATTTTCATTCCTTCTTTTCTCTCCTGATACGCAGACAGTTTGATAATAGAGCCCATCTTTTTTTTGGGGGGGGGGGGCAGCACCGTGGCCTAAGGGAGCTGAGCGAAACTTTTTTTTTTTTTTTTTAATCAAAGAACAGGACTTCAGTTTCTCTGGATGCTGGCCAGCTCCTGAGACAGATGTGCAGTGACACCCTCTCCACCATATTGTTAAGACTGTCTCTCTCTCTGCCGGGTAAATCACCTTCCCTCCACCTCTCGTGACACCTCAACAATAGTTAAACCCCCTAACCCCTGCGTATAATTAGTAATCTGCAGGATGTGACTATCAGAAGCCCGCACACTGACTCTGATGTGTTTTTTTTTTTCCCGGCAGAGACAAAGACTGCAGCTTTGAAAGTCTGTCACATCTAAGTTGCATGAATCCCTCAAAGTCTGGAGGCTGAGTTTGATGTCGGAGGCTCTTATGTTTCTACTGTGGAGAGGTGTCGTTGCCTCAAAAGGCGGTGGGTGTTAAGAGAGACAGGCTGTCAAGCACCGCTAATCAATGGATGACAAATTAATGGCAGCCGTCACAAAAGGATGAATGGACGACGTCCTTGAACAATTTAGACCTCCGTGCAGCTTGTGGATGCACGCGATGCCACGGCAACAACGTGCATTCACTTTTCATTTCAAGTCAAAACCATCATGCTCTCAGTCAGATATACTGTATGTGTGTGTGTGTGTTTACACTGCTGCTCCCCACCCTATCTCTCTACACTGACTCTGCCTTTGATAATGACCATTAGTAATAATAGTTACACAATGTGGACGAGCAGGAAGTGACTTTTGTTTACCCTCATTCAGATCGAGACAGAGAGAGAGAAAGGACTCTGAAAAACTACAATCATCCAGCGGATGTGTTATTAGCTTGCCGACATAATTAGAGCCTACATGAGGTTTCTGTTGTACATGTAGCCTCAACTTTCTCCTGTAATAACATGCAATTAAAGAAAATAATATTTATAATTTAACGTATTGTTTCTACATATTTGTTGTCCTATCACAGTTTTGTGTATTTTGTAATCTGGATCACAAATACAAAGAATTAGTGGTCTGAATGAGGTTTGAGTTGGAGTTTCCTAGACTGGATAATTGTGTCTTATATTAAATCTACAGTATAACCTGTGAGACAAGAGGCAGGGCTGCAAAAGTCCCGTAATTTAACAATGAAGCTTTTTGACATATAGAGGAATATGAGATAAATCAGGCTTTGGGATTAATTGGGAATCACAAAAGAACCTAGAAAATCAACAGTTTCACACTAATGAATATGAAACTTACCTTCCACCTCTTGTCCAATCGACAGCCCTGCCCATTTTCTCTGTAAAGAAACAACTGATTTAGCTTCATGTCTCATCATTTCCTTTGTATTAGGACACATTACTGTATTAGTAACACAATAATTAATCATTAGTTTATGACAGTCTCCTTGAGGACAGAGCTATCAGACAAACGACAACTACACTTCCTGTGTAACTTGGTCTTATTTCACCACACTGTTCTCCACTGTTGAGATACGTTAACACTCCTCATTTCTGTCAAATATATAGTCAGTCAGTTTTACTAAATGAACCCTGGGGGTGAAATAAGGCCGTGTTGAGGAAGTTTCATTAGTACCTGTGTGCTGCCGCTGCTGCCAAGTTTTACAGACGGAGGGAGAGCAGGCGAGGTGAAAGAGGAAAAAAGCAGTGACAGAAAGATTGAGACACACAAAGAGAGTTGACGCAAAGAACCCACACACAAGCATGCAAGAAAGCTTTAGAGAGTATCAGCTCACGTTGTGCCAGCAAGGTTAAAGACGACAAATAATATTTGCAGGCAAAAAAAAGAGAAAAAAAATATCACATGAGCTTTGTAAAGAAAAACTTTGCATATTACTAATTAGTTCTATTCTATTATTAAGAAAGAAAACTGTAACATTCACATTTTTATTCCTTGACACTGGGAAAAAATATACAAGGTGTAAAATGTTTCATCCATCCAGGATGCGATTTGAACACTGGCTGGACTTTAACATACAAATATTTTACTATTTTTCTAACATTTTCATTCAGTCTTCCTCTCAAAATATTGTTAATGACCTCTGCAGGAAATATTGTTAATGACCTCTGCCTTACCTGTGGCAGACTGAAGGCGATGGTGCCACTAGTGACGCTCTTATGTGTCTTCAAGGTGAACACGAACTTGTGGGTTAAATTGCGAACAGTCACATGCCTGCGTGGAGAACACAGAGTGGATTAAGTCAGGTAATTAAAAATGTGTTTGAATGAGAAATCATATTTTTCAACATCACCCAAAATTTAAATGCAGACATCAGAATAATACTTTGGTATTTTACTCCAGCGTGAGGCTGAGTAACAGTTACATATATCAGATAAAACCCAACTCACAGTCCGAGCTGCTGATCCTTATCGCTGATGACGGCGCAGTTGGTCAACGACAGTTCGTCTGTCGGGCATCGCGCCGTTTGCATCACCTGCAAACAGAACAGAGGGGAAGATGCAAACAGGGAATCCACAGAGGAAGTAATGCCAACAGAACAACAGCAACAGTTAATCAATTCATAATCACTTCAAAAACATTTTCCAATCAATCGACAAATTGTCACAGCTCTAATTTGAGCTTTTAAAAAAACTACAAAAAATAAAAATATATTTGCTTTCACTATTTCCTGTCAACTTCTATGTGTTGTAGATGAGCACAGAAAACGATCTCCTTGTGCATCAGCTGAGAAACTATAAAAAGCTGTCATTATGGACAGTTATGGATAATAATTCACAGTGTTTACAGTCCACATGGAGGCGATCTCCACACTGTTGTACAGCTGCAGACAAAGGCAGACTGCGCGCCGGGTCAGCACTCTTGAGGCTTCGCTCCCACTCCCACAAAACCAAACCACCATTACATACAAGTTGCTATGGAGATCTCTTGACACTGATAAAGCCTCCCTAGACCTCTGTAATACTTTCCACCAGCAGCAGCAGCAATCTTCCCACAGGGTCCGACCATTTAAATCTGACTCTGTGTTTAAATGTCAAGAGTGTGTATTAAGTGTAAATCCACAAGAAGTATTTAGCTTTTATTTGCACTTTCAAAGGTCAGTGCCCATTCAGAAAAGGTTTCTCTCTTTTTCTATCTTCCTTCTTTTCTTTCTCTTCACTCTTTGCGCCTCATTTCCAGATGTTCTGGATCTGGACCTTCATCCCCCTGAAGCCTGAGGCAACTATGTGATGTGTTATACAATTTGACTTGAAACTAGTCATATTTTTGACCTCTTTAAGCCAATTGGCTATTATTATGATTACAAAAAAGTCATGTTGTGCAGCCAAGCGCAACTTAAAGGGTTAAAAATCGCCAGTATTTAGAGGGAAGGTGCATGTTTTCTTTCTCTGCTCTGGGCTGAAACACACACACACACATTTCCAAATCAATATTTTGCAATATTGTCTGATAATAACCAGGCTTAAAAATAGTAGCAAGTACCATTCCCGTAGCTATGGTGATGAAGCAAGCTAACCTCATCATGACCCCCTGTGATGAAATATCAGCCAAAGTTTTGACTGTGGCAGCAGTCAAATATAGGCCTAATAATAAAAAAGGAGTTCAAAATCTCAGACTTTTCTGTCTACTTTTTGATATTTTGGACATGTTCTTTGAGAAATATATATAGATATTGTACATTTCAGCTAATAATTTGAGCCAAAGTCTGCAAGCCAAGAAAATCCAAAGACTTTCCAATGCACCAAAGATTACGGAAACGCCATTCCTTGCATTGTTCCCATGTAATCTCCTCAAATGTAAAGTGTAAATAAGGAACAGAAAGTTCCTCTATGTAAAGGAGCTCATGACCTCTCTCTACAAAGTGACACTTTCAAAATTACAGGCAATGCAATGCAAGGCACTCAGTGAACAGAGAATTGATCAGCAATTGTTTCGATTATCATTTGCAGCTTCCAGCTTCTTTTTATAGACGGTTATTGTTAGTTCATTTCAGAGCTAAGACAATTACTTCAGGAAAATAAGCTCAAATCAGAATCATTTGCACCCTTTAGATCCAAAACAGTGACCAACTAAGAAAATGATCATCATAATAATAATGAAAACAATCTTAGTGCTGAATGTCTTACAGGAACAGGAACTGTATTACTTTTACTTTTAACTGTCCCATAACTGGTACTAATATGTGTATTAGCTAACAGCTTCAGATTGCTTATATAAAAACACACACAAACAAACATAGAGACGCTTTGTTTACACTGCAGCTTCTTGAAAATAGAAGCTATTGATGCAGTTTATTTGACTGCTCCTCTTGTTTCCTCCAAACCATTCATAATGCTGTTTACTTCCTTCATTGCACTTGTGAAAGCCAGAGCTAACTTATCATTGATTTAGCTCGTTATGAGACTCCTTTTAGCTAGAAGTTAATGAATAAAACAACTCCACTGTACAGTTTTTATGACCCTGGTTCTGTTCAGAGGCTTAAAAACACAGCAGCTGTTAGTTAAACGTGTTAATTCAGGTATACACAGCACAACAGCAGTGTGTGTATGTGTGTGTGTATGTGTGTTAGCGACAGTCCGAGTGGTCATAAGATACTCCACTCGTCTTCCGGGCTGAGCTACGAAGTTTTGAATGACATGTACTTTAGTTATTCTGCCACACAAGCTAAAGCTGCGCTGGCTCCCTTCACTTCACTCCACAGGTAGTTCGCTAGCCGCGTTAGCTACACGTTAGCTTTCTAGCTAATGCCGCAGTGTCCGTTAGCAACGTAGCTGTGTTAACGTGTGTATATATTCGCTTTAAATTGACTCACCCGGCCACTCATCTTTGTGGTTTCCTTTTTTTTTTTTAAACCCCCAGTTCAAGTGCAACTCAGCAGCAGCACTACCACCACCGCTCCGCTGACAGAAGAACAACCGCTGCCTTGGCTTCTTCTTCCTCTGCCGCTGCTGCCGCTGCTGCTGCTCGGTGAGAACAACCCGTTACCGCCACCTGCCGACACAGGAGTGAGAACTACACCGACACTTTCTCACATTCAAGTCGTTTTAAAGGACTCAAAACTGGAATTTCTCTTAAATAATCTCATAATATTGGCAAAATATTTCATACACAAATGTACATTTCAAAATCTTACCCCATTTTACCCTACTTTCTTGAAAGAGCGGCTCTCTATATTTTGTGATTCACTAAAAAGTAGACTATAACATCTAAAAATGCACAATGTCTATATCAATATTGACCCCAGAAGACTATAGGCCTTGTAATATTATTATGACTCTAATGTGTCATGTTCGTATTCATTTATTTATCTTCCTTCTATTTAGTATTTATTTATTTTTACTCTTTTTTTTCATGGCTTTCCATTCGTTACTGTGTTATAATATACTCAAACACTGACATGTTTATTTTGCTTGTAAGATTTGTTTTACTAATAAAGAATAATAATAATTTAAAAAAAACTTTCTATTCAGGCCAAATAGAGACTTAAAATAAATGAAATAGTAGCCTACTAAAGAAACTCCTCGTCAAATACTTATCTATCAAAAACATTTTCCATTTAAACATATTGAAAAATGTAGAATAACATTTCTGCAGTGGTGTGGATGTGGTGTGGTATGTGGACAATGCATAGTTACATCATTAAATAAAAATAAAAAATGACTAAAAATTATAAATTAAATCAAATACGATGCAACAATATTGTAAGTATTTCACAGGGGAAACAAAGCTGCTGCTGTGAGTGAGTTACGTGGAAGAGGCGGCAACTCAGGAAGAGGTGATGTCATCACGACACGTACGTGGCGCGTAGGAGGCACTGCTGTTGTACAGAGCGGCACGCCCCTTTATTTAATCTCCTACAAGTTGTTTCACCGGTTTTAACATCTTCATTGTCTAATTCATATGGTACCTACGTCTCTATTGCAAACAGTAGTGCTTCTAAACTTACCCTTCTATAAATAAATGATAAATAATATTTATTTAGGTTTAATGGGCAGTGTGTTTGGTTGTTGGATTCATTCATAAATTGTGACCTTTTATAATACTATTTCTCATAATGGCATCTTATAATGGCTATGGCCCACGCCTTTCGTTCCTTCCTTGAATTTATATGTTCACTAAAATGTAACAGATGAATATAATAAAGACTGAAAAACACTAAAGTTTGCATTAGAGAGGCAAAGTAATCTCTTTATTTTAGATGCTAAGAGTCACAGTGAAATGTGTAAACAAACACTGCAGGGCATCAAGTCTGAAGGTTTCTCTTCATAAGTGAATACTTGAGGCTCTTTCTGCTACAGGTACAATAATAATACGATTGTGCTTGTCGTCATAAACCTGGAAAGAATGAAAAGAAATGACTCAGTTTGTGGCGTTTCTGTCTGAACACCACCGATCAGTCCTGGCGAGTGGGAAACAAGGTCCTGCTCTCAGAAGGTGATGGAGAAGAGCAGCTCGACTGAACCATAGGAAAGTGTCTCGGTTAAGAAAAACATGCCCGGTTGGTTGTAAACATTCACACTGTAAAAAATTAAAATGAGACAATCCAAAGCTGTCAGTTAAACCGATTTAATGCCCTTTGATGTGAGGTTGCTCCTTTTTTTTTCAATTAAATGACAAATATAGCAGCAGGAGGACGAGACTCTCGGGTGGATTCTCCATCTTATAGTGTTCACATCTGGAGTCATGTGGGTTCATCATTTCAGTATTACTTCTGGCTGCCTAAATACCTTAATTTTACTTTTTACTTTTGAAAACAACTTTAAATTCACTTCAAATACACTTCGCATCATAAAATCCCTCTAATACTGTCAACACAAAATACTACAGCTTCCATCTGCAGGTTGTTGGGTTTTTTTGCAAGAGACAAGACAAAATCCTTAAAATACAAAATATTTATTTTTGAAAATGTCTTTAGAAGAGAAAACAAAACAAAACAGAAAAAAAAAAAAATCAAAACCAAATCAAAACCATACAAATTGTTTGGTTACTAGCATACCACACTAGTGCTAGGAACTAACAATGGAGAATTTCTCACTCAGGGATAACTCACAGATGCTCAGAGGCGATCTCCACCCCTGCCCTCGAATACGAATTCGTATTGCACCCAAAACACTGAGGCAAAATAGAAGCGCCGAAAAAGTGGCACTAGTGGTGAAATGGCATCCGGTCTGTTCTGGAAACTTTACATTAGCAGGAGGGGGGCAGACATGTGGCAACCATCTGATTTCCTTTTTTTGTTGTTGTTGTTGTTGTTTTTTGTCTTTAAAAAGAGACGAGAAAAAAATAAAAAATAAAACACAAAAACCAAAAAACAAATGAAGTGAGTTTAATACATATCTGAAATACAGTGGGGACATAACTGTTGGCATTAATATGAAGAGGGAAAAAAACAAAAAAACAAAACCAAGAGCTAGAGGGAGCTCTCTGACCAAAATTCAGTATCCCAAGGAGAATCCCGACCTTCCAAGAACTGAACAGTGTGCTTCTGAAAAGATATGGACAAGAAGGAGAAAAGCCTCGTTTCTGCAGGCGCAGCAGCGTCTGAGGCCACAGAGGTCAATGTTGCACCTTTGAGGTTGCAGTGGAGTCGGCCAGAGGCTTGTTGAGCCCCGACCTTATAGCAGATATAAACATATATGTATTCTTAAACCTTTTCATCTTTTTTTTAATTATTATTATTATTGTGGTTGTACAATATTCCCTGATGGCCTGATTTGGCCGCTGAGTGTTATACAGAATCCTGAAGAGATATCAAAATTAAAAGAGGAGAGAGAGAGAGAGAGAAAACAAAACAAAAAAAAAACAAAAAAGAAAATGAGAGAAGTGATGAAATTGTCCGTTGAGGGAGAGGATGAGGAGGTGGGGGGAGTTTGATGGGGGAATCCTGTTTGTTGCAGTTTGTGGGACTTTTTCGTTGCTCTCCCTTGTCCCCTTCTTAAAATGTTACACACGCTGGTCAAACACACACAGTTCCTCCATCGCACTGCCGTGGCAATCTACTCTGAGGGTGAGAAGAGAGAAAAGAAAAGAAAAAAATCAGCACAGACAAAAGAAGAAGTATTAAAGCCACACTTTTTATCTTCACAGAAACATCTGTTGTTGTGTTTTTTTTTTTACCTATGTCAGCTTCTTGGCTTTGTTGTAAAGTGAATCCACGACTTTGCTCATGTTCTGAATTGTTTCCAAGGCTGCTCCGTACGTTTTGTCCACCGGGGGCTCTTCGAATATGATCAAGACGCCTTCACCTTGGTCGAGGATTCCTGCAGTCACACAACACATGTTTGAGCACAATGAAACCTCTGTTAAAGTGCATGTGTCTGATATCTGTTTGCAAAAAGATGAATTAAATTACCGTGAAACTTTTTGTCCAGAATCATCTGTGATAATTTCCTCTCAACGTCGCCCTGAAAAGAAAAGAACAAGGATGAACAAAACTCAAATTTCAAGTGATGCAGATGATACTTTCACTACTAAACCTATTTATTTCAGATGGCTTTTAATACCCAGTAGCGTGATGACACTTTATCTTATTTTATCTCATTTGATTTTGCTGTATTTGATTGCTTTCACTGTTTTTTAAATAGTTTTGATTTATTCTTCTTTTTATTTATTACCTGCTGTAAAGCACTTTGGTTCACCGAAAGGATTGTTGTAAAGGGCTGTATAAATAACGTACATTTACATTTACTCAAAACAAAACTTGGAAAAACTGCAGAAAGACTTACCTTTGACAGTTTGATTAGACCCGATATGTGTTCTATCTGTAAACAGAAGGAGAGGAGAAAATCTGAGTCTTCATTGTTCATGTTGTGTTTAAATAGTGAGACACAATAGGACAGGGTTGAATAGTGCAATAAGTTACAGACACTGTGACCACTGCAGCAAAACCTCTGGGAACAGTTACATAAAAAAATTGTCCCGTCTGCAAAGAAAACTTCAGAGAAAAAGAAAAAAAAACCTGCGAGGCTTCACGGCAACTTTCCATTTGTGAGGGCCAGGAGTAGAAATTCATTACCTGTACTCTGGAAAACGGTTCAATGACTCGGATGAGGTTTTGTTCCAGCAGGTTGTCATACAGCGTGGCCAGGTGAGTGTTGATAATTGGGTCGTCCCTCAGCTCTGCTTTGTACTCTGTTAGGGCCTGGAAGACACAAAACTCCTGACTGTCAAACTTTTTAAATCCAGCAAAGTTTGGTTGGCAGAAGTTCACTTCTCAAACTCTGTTCATGTCACCGGGCAACAAGACAGAAGAACAAAACAACCAAGGCTAAATGGAGTTTGCTTTATTTGTATGAGAAGCCATTTAAAAGAAGAAGAAAAAAAGGACTCTTACCTTTTCAAAGTCTGCTAATGATCTGTTCTTGCTGGCCTGGGCAATGCATTTCAGTGCATCTGTCTGAAAAGATAAAGACAGAGGAAAATCATCAAGAGTCATTCTGCAGAGAGAAGGCTGAATGAAACAAAACATTTCAACTAACAACAGTAAAGGTCGTTTTCTTTTCTTTTTAAGAGCGAAAAAGACAGAAACCGATGTAAACTCAGTAAAACAACAGTCAGGAAGGGGAACAAGTTTGTGTTTTATTGACAAGGTGTTTCTAAACAAAGCTCCTGTGAGTTGCTTTGTTTTTCATTTCATGAACTTCTCGTGTTCAGGAAAAACAAAAACTAACAACATCAAGTCTGGGAGACGCTACAGAGTCCCATTGGCTAAGAGAGCTTTTAAAAAGTCCTTCATCCCTAATCCTACTCACCTCCTTAACTCAACTAACTAACACTAACTGCTCTCAACTGTGTTTTTTCTTTTCTTTTCTTTTCTATATTTATTTATTTTATTTGTTTAATTGTGTTTTGGTAACACTTTATAATAAGTACACACTATTGATTAGTTAAGCATTCATAAATGCTTATCAATGATGAGTAAAACATTTTTCACTGTGTTTATAAACTACATACTAATGAGTATTCATGTGTTATGAATGACAAATTTAGTATTTAATGCAGTATCTAATGCTTAATACCGTGTACTTATTAAAAAAGTGTTACCTGTGTTTTTAATTGTGTTCTTATACCTGATGAAATCTATATCTTTTATAGGGTGAGCCAAAGGCAATTTTTCACCATGGTGGATGATCAAGATGTACAGTATTGTATTGTATCAGAGCTTTGTCCATTCTGTTGTGAGTACATCCTGACTGGTACTTGCCTGTCGGCCGGCGTACCGCAGGCCCAGTTTACCGCTGCTCAGGGTTTGAACCTCCTCTGGTCTGAGAGAGAAACATTTACAGAGGAAATCAGAAACCTGAACTTTAAAAGTCATGAAAAGGTTAAACATTAAAACTTTGGCAGGACTTACGAGTTGAGTACGATTTTGCAGAGGAGCATGTATTTGAGAGCTGTGATGGCTCTGGGGCTGTCGATGGAGTCGTAGCCCTCGAAGGCCTCAAAGAAGTAGGAGTAGGCCGTCTTCCAGTCCTTCTCCTCTGCTGCGTGGATGATCCCTGCAGGAGCACAGACCACACATCACCACGGTTACCATCTACTACAGCCGGGACAGGCCTGACGTCAACTGTCAACAGAGAGTGGAGGAACTCGCCGGGCGGGGGATAAACATTTTCTGATGGAGAGATTAAAAGTGGAGACGTTCCTCCGGCTGCTGACTGACACAGATCACTTGTTTTTTTTTTCTGCTTCACACTGCAGCTGCTGCGACGCCGTGAATGAGCATGACGCTATCGTACATCTCAGCTCTTCCGCCTTCGCATCGGTAAACACGCACTGTGTGACCGAGATAGTCATCAGTGTAAAAACGAGCCGAGTCACTGAAGAAGACAGCGAGAGAGAGAGAGAGAGAGAGAGAGCAGCTCTGTGGGCGGCTCACAGAGTCATATCTATTACGTTTTGTTATGATTAAAATCTGTTTTAATTCTGCTGGTTAACAACATATCACATGACTGGAAAGACTGTATCAATCTAAACCACCATGAAATTGTGCTTCAGTTTAATTCGACTCATTAGTTTGTAATGCAATGTTTGCAGTAGAGTGTGTGACCAAATAATAACAGTGTGTAGTACAGTAGGGCTGTCAGATCGATTTTGAAATTATTTTCAAAATGAGAACATTCAAAGGTGAAAACTTTCAACGTGTTCCTTCCACAATGAGACAAATTAAAGCAGAAGTAAGTGATATATTTGTGTTAATATAAGTCTTAAATAGTTATATCTTCCGACAGCAATCACTTACATAGAGTGTTTGGACTGAAACTCGGGTCTGTCAGTCACTCTGCTCTGAGCCGAGGAGAAAACATTTATCGTATCCTACAGTTTTTATCCAATGAGGAGAGAGAACGGCATGCAGGGCTGTGTGTGCAGCCAAGGGACGCCGTGAATGTGGCGACGTAGGGACGAGGACTGTTATGGTGCGTTCAAGGAAACTCGTATTTTTCCGACCGTGAAGTCGTACCAGTTCGATCTGGTACGAGTTCACCGGTCGGAAGTTACGAGTGGCCGTTATAGTGACTTTCACCGGTAAAACAGGTCGGAAAAACACGAGTGGGTTGCCTGGAACGCTACAAAGTCGTAAGTTGTGACTTGAAGCTGTAATTTACGATTTCAAAAGCCGGCCTGGAACGCAGCATTAGCGAAAACGACCGGACCACTTACTTCTGCTTTAACAGTGCGTCGCGACATTCGGGGCAGTGAACATGTTGATAAAACAAACTATTTAGTTGTTGTTGTGCATGACGTAGAGCTGCAGCTTCAAATTTACAAGCAGATTTTTTTTAATTGCCCGTTATTCAGCTGGGGCAGTGTCTACGTGTTCCCACACTATACGCACACATTCTTTTTATCTTTTTGTCGATCGATCTGCGGACCACTTATGTACCAATCACGGATCAACTGTGATCCGTTGCACCACTACTTATAATATTTCGATTTCTCTTCTTGAAGTTTTTATATTGAGTTGGTAAACTCAAGTGTGTTGCAAATGTTACATAACAGATTTGGTTGGAATGCCCTTTAGTGGACGTGGGAGGTAATAATAAGCTGGTATAGGTGAATATAATGAGCTAAAAAAAACCATTAAAAATTTGAAAATCATTTGAATATTTAACATAAGAAGCATTAGAAATTTTAATCTGATTTGGGGGGAAGATTGACAGCCATAGTGTATAGATTATGAGTTACACACATAGTTCAAATTTCAAATGTATTTACAGTAGTTCAAGTTTGTCTGACGCCCTCCAGTGGAAGTTAAGAAAAATACACAATGTAGTAGGTGACAGGGGTTGTATTCTTTTTTTTTTACTTATAAAGCTACAATCACATAACAACCCTAATAGATAATTCCCTCTTTCTGTTATCACTATTATAAGTTTGGCCAATAGCCTGATAAAGATAACCTGCATTTTTGGCTTTGCTCATCGTGGTCATAAGTGAGACAAATCATTTTGGAAGAAGTGGGAACTGAACTAGAAGTTACACCAGTGTTTTTCCTGCTACGGCGAGTCAAAGACGGGCGAGGTCTTTAAAAAGCTACAAAATCCAGTTTGTTTTTCTGGTCGAGGTGAAGTGAAAATGAGATGTCAAACACAGGGTTCCTAACACATTTGAAATTTCAAAATCCCATACTTTTTCCAAACCCTTATTTCCAAACTTTTCAGTAAAAATAAATTCAAATATTTTTTGAAATTGGAGTAAATAGATGTGTATCAAGTTATGCAATTAATTGTTTGTTTTCATTATTCTGAATTTGTATGCCATTATGTCACCGAATAATTTCTACGAGATTATAATTAACCCAAATAACCCAGATAAGTATTAAGATAAATATATTTCCATACAATATTTTTCATTCTCCAGACTTTTCCCGACCTGGAAATGTATAAAATCTAATTCCAGACTTTTCCATACTTGCGTAGGAACCCTGCAAACAGCAACGAGGTCTCTTTAGCTCAGGTGAACTCTGGCAGTGAGAACATCCTACACCTCTGACCTGACTGCATGTCCAGCGCCGCCTGGAGCTTCGGAGGACAGTAGATGGCGTTGGCGGTGGTCCTGGCGGAGGTGAGGGCGGCGCGCGCCTTGGGCAGGTTACTGAGAGCGTGGTACGTCTTGCTTTCCAGCAGCTGAACCTCCACCAGCAGAGCTTTGTCATCCATCTTCTTCAGCTCCTGGAGCAACTGGGTGCCTGCGGGGAAGAAAACAAATGAGAGTTAATGTCATGCACATTAACTGGTGCAATAACTTTGTACAGCACTTGGTAAACAGCTCGGGGGGAAACGTACAATTATAGTCCTCGCTCTCTCCTTCCTCTCTAGGTGGAAATATTTCAGACTACCTCCCAAACTCAACTCATATTTCAATTTACACACTGGAGGAATAAAACTGCACAAATGAAATATAATCTTTTTTGTAAGTATTTGTGTTTCTTAGTGGACCAGAAAACATCTGGCTGGTGTTCATATTTGATGAACACGTCGGGGCCAACAGCAGTGTGTGTCTCCGTGCAGAGGCTCTGATGCAGGGAGACAGATGTTGCAGTTTACTGACAGAAAGAAAGTCTCGTCTCTCTGCACTCACCCAGCGCCAAGGCCTCCTGGTATCGTTTGGTGTCAAAATAGAGTGAGATCAGCCGTGTCTGGAAGAAAAAAAATAGAGTGCTGTTAGACAAGCAGGGAGCAGCTGTACCCATCTACTGCCTTGCAGAAAAAAGTTACAGACCTGAATAACAACAAACTCCCAGGACAACAGCTAGCCTCGAACCAAAACAAACTGGCATCTCAGCCTTAACGAGGCCAAACTAGAGTGTTTTTTCTTGAATACGGCACATTTCAAACTATTTACTAATCATTTTCTTTATTGATCTGAACATCCTGCCTATAAAGTACTTGTGCTAGAAAAGCAGCTCATTGTGTCCGTCTCTCTAATCATCCTTTCATTTTTTACCCACATTTTAGTTCTAAAAACTCAAATTAAGATAATAAACGTGAGTTGAGAGGTCATATATATTTGCTGTGTACAATTCCTCAATCTAATAAAAAGGAAATGTGTTGAGTCAATTTAAACTACTGAATGTTTTCCATCCCCAGGTGCCACAAACTAAAATAAAACGCAGCAAACAAAAGAAATGGAAATATGATGAATGGGGCCGAGTGCAAATATCACATAGCCCTCCGAAATGTCAATCATTATGAAGATATTTATAGCGAACACCAAGATGTCGAAATGCCATCCACACACTTCTTCTGGGAAGGATGGATCAACGGATCTAATGTGGAATTTAACACTAACTTATAGACGTGATGACGAATTCACTGCAGCATCTTTAAACTAGGCATGGGCATTTTGAGTCATTTTCTAACAGAGTAACCTAACCTGGTCTTACTCGAGTAACCGATTACTTTAATAAAAATAGAATGACTCATACATTTTTCAGTCATTAGCAGTGCTTATTTATTAATCCGCACTACATTTTGGCGACTTCGCTCCTCTCTGCTTTGCATCGTCTCAGGAAATAACTGGGAAGGTTTCATAATGTTTGTATTTTCTAACAGACTTGATGAGACCTATCGTCTTTCTCCCGACGGCTCACCCCGAAGGAACCACCACAGATTCTTGGAAAATGGTTTGACAGTTCGAGGCTCGATCCAAAAATGCTTTCACACAGCAAAAAAACATGCAGTTTGATCCGAAACTACGAAAAAACCCAAACCATCGCATGATGATGTAGTTTGATCTGACGCTAGACTGGGCTCTAACATGCCATTTTTTTAATCCTTGGTTAACTGGGTAATAATTCGTAACCGATTAGCAGATTGCCTTGGTAACCGTCCACATGCCAACTTTAAACGTCTTTATATTCTCCTTTGTTGAGGCGACAGGTGAGTGAACTGGAGAGAAGGTGAAAGTAAAAGCAGCCTGGGTGCACAAATGCAAATGCATTTCTCTAAACAACTGCTGTCATTGTTTCAAGGTGAATTCATTTCACTAACAGAGTACTATTAATGTTTTCTTATATATATTTTTTTATTCCCATCACATTGCTCATAACGTGTGGCCCAAGGCAAACCACTGCCTGTCTCTCTCTCTCACCTTCTCCTCTCAGCTTCCACTCATTCATCACGCCACAGTTTCATTACATAGTTTTCTTTCCACATCTTACTCACAGTCCTAATAAGACATCTTGTTGATCCAGTATTCTGTAATTCAGCCAAAAGCTGCAGATTATTTCTGGCTGTGAGTGTGAACCTGCTGGCAGTCATTTGGCCACAAAGCCCATTCTGGCTGCATAGCCGGGCGATGACATCACAGATGGCATCGTGTGTATGTGTGTGTGTGTAGTAGTAGATGTATTAGCGCCACTCGCTGTCACTTTCCTTTAGGCAAAGTTTACAAATTAGCTGCATCTCATTTTTTAGGGGGGAAGGGACTTTATCACTTTCGATTGGTTTTCACCCAAAGTAATGCCACAGCGCTGATGTTGCGTAACTAATGACAACCAAGCAAAGCGTTCCTCCTATCATCTGCACAGCGTCTCCCACTCCATGAGTCACAACGACATGTTAAATCTGAGCCCTCCTCCTACAGCTGCTATTTATGTTTGGGGATATCGCTTTTGTTTGCACTATCATTCATCATTAAGTGTTGTGTGTCGGCGCTAACGAGGGTCCGATGAGAGAATGAATACATCAGCTGTGGGTGGTGGGTTCTATCGAGGTCAAATGGACAATTTTTTGTCTTTTTTTTATTTTGGACACCTTCACGTTTCTGCCTTGCCAGCAATCTATACTCTGAATATTTACGGCAAGGCAAGGCAAGGCATCTTTATTTATATAGCGCATTTCATACCAAGGCAACTCAATGTGCTTTACATAAAGACAAGAGAAGCATAAAACAGAATAAAAACAAACACTAAAAACAGAGCTAAAGCAAGAGCAAATAAAAGTAAAAATAAAATAAAATAGATAAAGTTTAAAGTTCTTAAAAAGAGCTCAACTATAAGCACGTGAAAAGAGAAATGTTTTTAACCTGGATTTAAAAGTGCTTACAGCTGGGGCTGATTTCAGTTCTGCTGGTAGTTTGTTCTAAACTCTGATAGCACACATAAAACTACACTCATTCTCCTCACCTCCAGGGCCTGTCGTAGGAAGGTCCTCTTCTCAGCCTTGGCCCACTCGATGCACTCCAGACACAGCTCGACCTCCTGCCCTGTCGCCGCCTCCATGTCGAGGAAGAGGTCCAGCAGGGAGCGGACCAGCCGGGCCGCTTTGGCCTTGCTGATGGAAATCAGGAAAGGCCTCACAAATTTCAGAAGACCACCCAGCTCTGGAAAACAGACGCAGAAGAAAGAGTGCATATTTCAAACGAGTGGAAAACGAAAAGTAGAAAAGAAAAGAAAACCACTCTGTAAGAAAGCAAAAGTGCATGAGAGAACTGATGGGTGACAATTACAGCTTTACCTGCAGCCTGTCCTGTCTTGGCCAGGAGCGTCCCAAGCTCCAGGATGCTCTGTTCTTTGACCCTGACAGCTTCTTCATCGTTCTCTTGAACATCTCTCCTCACTGTTAAAAACAGAGGCAACAAGTTAGTGGTTACATTTAAACATTAAAGTTTATTGATTTGTGAAGCAGCATTGTGAGCTGCCTCTGCCTCATCATAAAAGGTCAACACTGGACTTTTACATTTGCAAAAAATGATTTGACTCTGTCTTGAGTTATGGTGTTTGTTTTGGTGATAAAAACCTTTTTATACACATTATTTCAATATCATTCAGGATTAAAACACACAAAGCTAACACCTAAAGCTGAATCATTGTCATCACTGATTACTCATACGGCTTCATTTGTAATTTGGCTCAAAATGTCCTTGAAACTTTTCCATAAGCCCAGTGTGATCACTACTTTTTGTTGACTTACAGTCCAAAACTCAAACACATACAGTTTATAAGGATGTTAAACAGGGATAAACATTTAATCCCAATATCTGTGAGACCAGACCCTGATCATGATTGCCATTGTTTTTGTTAAATTACTTATTCCAGAGACAAAATGTTTACAGGAATGTTAAAACCAGTGACTATGAGTATGAGCATTATAAATTATTAATTTCAGCACTAGTGAAAGATGTTACTGTCAAAACAGCCAGGACTGTTGACAGCTAACGGGCTGGTGTGACAAGGCAATTTAAGGACAGTGGTGCTGGTGCTGGAAACTGAAAGTTTACAGTGGACAGTGATATAATTTATATACATATAAACAATTGCATGCAACTACAAAGAGTCAACGGGAACTTTGTCTGTTTACTCATAGTGGTGTTGTGTTGTTGACCACACAGGTCAGGAGCTTTTTTGACAACAAGCTAACAACGTTAGCCTCAACAGTACTCAACATGCTAAAGTGACAGCGCTTTTAAGTTGAGCAAAATGGTAGTCAACATTGTAAAACTGCAGTCAGTGTCACAACATCACAAGGCGTACTCATATTGTTTTGTTTTTTGGGTCTTTATCCCCGTTTCCCCCCCTTTTTTTAAATCATGTTTTTATTGTGTTGTCCTTTTCTATTTTTGTTGTTAGGTTGTTTTTGTCTTGTTTTTTTTTCTGTTTTTTTGTTTGCTGGAGTGCAAGCACTTTTACAATTTAGATTATCTGTTTACTTTCTGTACACAAGTCCCATCAGCAAATGTATTGTTAACATAACAAGCATTTGCCACAAGTAACGTTATACTTGTAATGTGTGATATTCAAAATCCCAATTAAGTATTACTCATTAAAAATAAATACATAAATAAAAATAAATCAATAAAAACATCACAAGACTTAAATACACAGTCAAAAAAACACAACCTCACTGTTATCCACTACATATATATATATTTCACGCCTCAAGGCCTACACTTAGCGGAGCTGCTAACAAGCTAACCACCGCTAGCATTTACCGTTGCCGGCCGTTCAGCAGTGAGTCAGCACCGCCGGCTCCTGCTCGCTAACCCGCTGTCCAACTAACACCGCCGGAGAAAATTATTACATATGACCGCGGTCAGAGGAATAGTGTCCGTTTAAGTCCATCTTAAAACACCCACCTATTGAATGGAGAATGTCGATAGAAGCGTTGCGGTCCGTGCTAATGAGAGACTGGGCTCTCTGAAACTCAACCACTGCTGCAGCCGCCATCTTCCTTATTCAAAATGCTGCTTGAATGAAAACTTACGTACGTGCGCGGACTACGTTACTTAGCGTCTATGACGTAAGGGCACGACAGGTTTCAGAGACTTCTGGGAAATGTAGTTTTAGATCTATATTACAAAAAGGGGTTATAAACATTTATCAAAAGATTCTTTTCCACGGAAATTAATTTATATGAGCATTTGTATTCGTAACGTATAATTTCTGCCATTTTGTTGTCAATTATTAGGCGTAGAAGGAAAATGCTTTATGCAATATCAGGCAATAAAGCACGAATCTACCCGTAATCACAATATTAATACGCCTGTTTCAAATATTCAAGATGCTATTGGGCCTACCTATTTTTATTTATGTATTTATCTTATTAAAGTAGCATTATTTGTCTGTGACTATAAGTTTGGACGTTGATCTGCCAATTAAAAATTATAGCCTAAATTCTTTCTTTCTTTTTGAACAGAGTGCGTTAACATAGGGCGTCAAAATGCAAAAATAAAATGATTTTAAAATGGGTATTTGTAGCTTTACTGTGCAGGGGGACTGGGGTATTATCGAGATTACTGTAAAAAGCCACTGTAGACCGAGATTAAAATGGGACAATCTTGTAATGCAAAGCTCCTATAGGCTGTTACTGAGCAGTAGCCTACATGGTTGCCTATGGAAACCCAGGGCCGCCTAATAATAATCGTTTAGAGAAGAACATACAATCGGTGCAAATAATGCCATGAAGAAAAAAACATCCTTGGAGTTCACTGGGTTCAGTTTGCATGCTCGCCTGCTGTGTGCATGCATGTGGCTATAGGCGGAGTTGTTTCCCAGCATCGACAGCACCGCGCGCAGAGCGCAGAGCGGCGCCCCACCACCGCCTTTGCGTCAACCATCCTCACACAGAGTCAGTCAGTGACACAACACAACATCAGCCCTCGCAGCATCCGCATCTCACGGCCAGGAGGACCAGGAGGAGCACATCCAAGCATCCATTCCACAACTGCCTCCCATCGTCTGCGCACCGCCGACACCGAGGCGTCTTCATCCACCGCTTGCTTTCTTTTTTTTCCTTTTTTAACCTCGACTCGGATTATTTTTCTTTGTTGCATTTTTTTTTTATTCTATCGAGATGGTTTCATGTTTTAATCGCGTTTTGTGAGGAGGGGAAAAAAAAAAACGAGCTCGAGACGCGGAGCATCACCATCATCATCATCTCTACAGAGCAATTCTTCTCTCATTAAGCTGGAGATCTGGTAAGTTTGATTTCATTTTGGAACCGACTGTGTTGCACTTTTTTTTTTTTAAATGCCCCTACACAGATTCGTGGATTGGCTTTTATTTGAAAGCAGGTGATGCGCAGCTCCATCCGAGCGAGGGGTTAAAAAAAGATGTGGCGATAATAAATTGAGAGGAATTTTTCGGGATGTGAAGCTGTTTACAAAACACATTCACCGACGTGTCGTGAGATATTCACGGACAGAAACACAGTCACACAGAGAGAGAGAGGGAGAGACAGGATGAGGATTGTTAAGCCACCGCCTATTATGGCCAACATTTTCATTTCGACGCAGATGCTCAGTTTCAGCACCACGGAGAGCACCCGATGTACACAACAACTCCACCGCAGCACAGCGCAGCAGCAGCAGCAGCAGCAGCAGCAGCAGGAGGTGGAGGAGAGAGAAAAGGGGGCCGATGATGCCTATAAATCCTTTAATCTCACTCCAGTGAAGCTGCTGTTTTGGAAATTCCTCCACGATCGAGCAGCGACAACATCAACCAGCCTCATCTCTCTCATATCATGGTGATGGAATGAGGCATCGAGCTGCTCGGGATCCTGCGCAAGTGAGCAAAGTCGATCCATCGACTGCATGGCTGACTGACTGACTGACTGACTGACTGACTGACTGTCTGACTGTCGGTCTTTCTCATGCACAGAGCTGCAGAGAGGAGGGAAAGAAAAAATAAAAAACATGTCGTGCACAGAGAGAGAGGGAAAAAAATCATTGATCTGGATTCTGGAGGTTGATTTCACATGAAGTGACCTTGGCTTTGTGCTGCTAAATCCCATCCACGGCGGCGACCTTCACCTGTTATTATGGTGTTTACGTTTCAGGCTTCCATTTTAGCGCGAGGGTGGCGCATGCATGGCTCAGAGTGACTGGTGGTCGGCCATTGCCCATAAAATATGAATCTCTTATTATTATTATAAAGTGTTCATGAATTCATAATATAGGATCAGTTTCAATCAGATAGCTACAGATGCTTTTTTGTCATGTTTTCTGTTTTTCTTTTATTCCCTGTGTGCTCTAGCTATAATCTCCCGTGGCACACTTTCACACCTATAGGATTATTGCATGTGCAGCAAAGCGAGGGATCTATACTCTATACTGAATTAATGAGTCTAAAGCCATAGGCTGAAACCATTCCACCACTTACTGAGGCAAATCGATCCTGCTAATAAGGCTGCTTCTGTCAGATGAAGCACTTACAGATCTGATAGCTGGGACATTATCTGAATAATTACAGATCTGATATCAGGTCAACATCTTTTTTTTTTGGCAATAGGCCTTACATGGGCCTAGCTATAGCCTATATAAAGCGAGGTGACCCTTTAGCAATTATTTTTCTGATTATTGATCTTTTCTGTTTCCAGCAGCGGCCATCTGGAGACGCAGCCAGACAAAGAGCTGAAGCGCAGCAGCAGCAGCAGCAGAGCCGGATTCAAGTCGAGGTGATCGTTACAATCTCCTCCCAGGCTTTAGATGCCCAGGGACCCTCAGCTCCCAGAAGCACCGAAGCTCTGAGACCCACTGCAGGATCTCTCTCTCTCTCCCCCCTCTACCCCACCCACCCCACGCCTCCTCCTCTGACCCAGTGCGGCTGGACGCCTCATCCCTGCATCCACCATGGGAACCGTGCTGTCCCTGTCACCCAGCTACCGGAAGGCGGCCCTGTTCGAGGATGGGCCGGCCACGGTGGGCCACTACACGGCCGTGCAGAACAGCAAGAACGCCAAAGACAAGAACCTGAAGCGCCACTCGCTCATCAACGTGCTGCCGTGGAAGCGGATCGTGGCGGTGTCGGCCAAGAAGAAAGGCTCCAAGAAGGTGCAGCCTAACGGCACCTACCAGAACAACGTGACCCACCTGAACAACGAGAACCTGAAGAAGTCCCAGTCCTGCGCCAACCTGTCCACCTTCACCCAGGACCAGAGCACCCCGGCGCTCACCAAGAGCTCCAACAACAACACGTCCGTCTCGTCCGTGAAGAAGGCCCCTCTGGCCAACTCCAACGTGGCCCCCGGGACCCCCAAGAGGGTGATCGTGCAGGCGTCCACCAGCGAGCTGCTGCGCTGCTTGGGGGAGTTCCTGTGCCGGCGCTGCTACCGGCTCAAACACCTGTCCCCCACCGATCCCGTGCTGTGGCTGCGCAGCGTGGACCGCTCCTTGCTGCTGCAGGGCTGGCAGGACCAGGGCTTCATCACGCCCGCCAACGTGGTCTTCGTCTACATGCTGTGCCGCGACGTGGTCTCCTCCGAGGTGGCCACGGAGCACGAGCTGCAGGCCGTGCTGCTCACCTGCCTCTACCTGTCCTACTCCTACATGGGCAACGAGATCTCCTACCCGCTCAAGCCCTTCCTGGTGGAGAGCTCCAAGGAGACCTTCTGGGACCGCTGCCTGTCCATCATCAACCTGATGAGCGCCAAGATGCTGCAGATCAACTCCGACCCGCACTACTTCACTCAGGTGTTCGCCGACCTGAAGAACGAGAGCCAGAAGGAGGAGGAGAGGAGCCGCCTGCTCATCGGCCTGGACCGGTGAGGGGCTGCAGGGGGGAGGGAGGGGAGGGGAGGGGAGGGGAGCTGGAGCTGGAGCAGAGGAGGGGGTCAGGGGAGGTGGGGCATAACTCCAGTCTGGCATTTTGACAGGTTTGAGAGCCTCTTTGTGATTCTATTTATTTATTTATTCTAGTCAAACCTGCAGTGGGAGCAGAGGTCAGTCTGGAGGTTTCTGACTTTGAGAACATCTGTGATCAGACTGATGACAGACAGACAGACAGACTGGGTTCTCCTGGCTGATGGGAGAGTGTGTGTGTGTATGTGTGTGTGTTGTGTTCGAGGGGGGAAAAAACAGCTGCAAAAATTGTCACCAAAAAACTGCATCATCCAACCTGAGGGCACGGAGCTCCAATGAGCAAATAAGCAAAAGGATGGCTGTCCTGTACTGTATCTGAGAGAATGAAGGCAGATAAAATGCCAGATTGAGTGAAATCCTTTGCTAACTTACAGATATATATGTATACGAAACACTGAAAATCTCCCCAAAAAAACTAAAAAGACTAAAAAGACAAAAAAAAACAAACATTAGAAAATGGAAGCGAACATCTACAGCATTGAATGTGGACATGCAGGACTGAGGCCTCAGCAGCCGACCATGCAGTGACCTTCTGACTGTTGTGATGAGCACTGCCCCACTGCAGGAGGGGGGAGGGCAGTTGGGCAGGCAAAACCCCACCCAAATCCACCCAAATCCACCCAAAAACCCAACCCCACCCACCCACCCCTGCCTGCCCCACCAGCTGCAGACCCCTCGGCTCTCTTTTGGACCACCAACACCAACGCCCACGACAACATTCATATGGATACGATGGACTCTGTTTTTGTTTTGTTCTTTGCTGCGATGCATATCTGAGGAGGGGAAGGGGGGGGGGGGGTCATCCATACTGCTGGATCCATACTTCAGTGGGGGGGGGGCTTCACAGGATTGGACTATGATGAGCAAAACATTGCATTGTGGGACTTTTGATAAGAAGCAAAAACAGAGCAGAGGACAACGTGTGGCGGCCGATGCTGAGTGTGTTCAGAAAAGACCGATTTTATTTTCATCTAGAAAAAAAATAAAAAATAAAACAAGTTACTGGATGTTTTTGCTCCTCAGAGGCGTCTTCACCTATGGAGGCTTATTTATTGCTTTTCTGGAACAAGTTTTCTTTGATTCTTTTGTTTTTGTTTTGTTTTTTTTTTACTTAGAAATGTAATGTTTTGCACGTGTGCCATGCAATTTTACAGAGTTTTTCCCAGGAGGAGCAGTACAGGAGCAAGTTAAACTTCTTTTTACTTGATTTATAATAAAAAAAAACCCAACTGCATCTGCATTAGAGAATGCTGTGAACAAAGTGACACTAGTTTATTTAGCTCTGCTTGCTAAAATAGGCTATTTGTTTACTGGGGGAAATTCTGTTTTTTTGTACTTTTGTCAATAGGTTGTGTCTCTCAACCACTTTTTTGGAATGATGTTTGATTTTGTGCTTCATGATTCAGCATAGAAAATGTTAAACAGTGCCATATCTTTGATGGAAACCCCGCCCACGGTCTGAGAACACTGAGATACAAAGGACGCAAAGTGGGTTTTCATCAACTAATGATAACTAACTGACACCTAATTTATTGCCATGTATGTATTTATTATTTAGGCACATTTAATGTACAAGAAAGATCCTGGAGAAAGAGAGAGACTTTACAAAAGGGAAGGACGGACAGACGGATGGATGGACGAGGGGAGTGGCTGCTGTAGAAAGGTGTGCTTATCTTTGGTGGGAATGAAGATCGATGTGGTTTATGCAAATGAATGTCACAGGGATTTTATTATCGGTGAATATCCAGTTTTAAAAAGCTCGTAGATCAAAAAACAAAAAACAAAACCAATGTTGAATCTGACCATCACCAAAGTGACATCACTAAGGACACCTGGACAGAAAACAAAAAAAAAACGCCCTGAGAGCATCTGTTGTTGTTCTTTTGTCCTGCACGAGGAGCTGACACATATCAGACAGACGAAGCACACACACACGCACATACACAAACAGACAGAGACAAACACACACACACATTTTGTTTCTCCGGGTGGAGGAGATGAGTTCAATGACACCTGTTCACCATCACTGCAGAAAAGCACAGGCTCATCAGCGTAGAAATCAAACCACGCTGAGCTGGACTGAGATTTTCAATCAGAGAATCCACCTAAACTAAAACCACTGTGTGTGATGGGAACGCCATGGTAACCAAAACAGACAGGGAGCACGCAGAACAACAACAACATTAACAGCTTGAGATCGACCCTATGTAGCTTTTTTTTTTGTTTTTTTTTTGTTTTATTTCCACAGGAGAGATGGTTCTCCAGTGTTGGTGGCCGTCTCTGCTGCAGTATTTCCACCCAGACATGTTAGAGAAATGTATTCACCGAGAAATGTGTGTGCACCTTGTTCCTATTGCAGTGTTTTGGGGAAAAATAAAACAGGCTTCTGTCATGTTTTTAAGTGGAGATTGAAAAGTCTCTGAGCTGCTGCTGCTGATGCTGCGTTTGTGGGAAACAGGGAGAAATGAAGCAGCTCTGACGGTCACAACCTGTGGCCTCCTCCTCCTCCTCCTCCTCCTCCTCTGCTGTGTGACCGTGGCCACACATGGAGTTCGATCAGTGACAGAGACACTTCATGTAGTGTGTGTGTGTGTGTGTGTTTGTGCCGCCACAACAGGGGGACACACACTTTTTATGGACGTTAGGAAGAAGAAGGAGAAGCAGAGACCACTGGATCTTTATGTTTCTCTCTCTGTCCACCTGCCCCCCCCTCCCATTCCCATTCCCATGCCCACTCCTTCAATTCACTTGAAATGTGCCATTTTATTTTTTCTCCACTTTGCATCATTGAGTAGTTGTTTGAGAAAAATACTTTCAAAAGCTGACGATAAAATATGAAAAAAGACTCAAGTGATAGTTAAAGATTTCTGTCGAAACTTCTTTTCTGTATCTTGTTGCGTACTTTGTAGATAAAAAAAATGAAACAGTGGTTAAAAACTTCAAAAAGAGAGGCATTCAGTGGCTGCATGTGTGTGTGAGTGTGTGTGTATGTGAGAGCGCGTGTGTGTGTGTGCGTGGAAGGCAGCGTTTTATTTGTACAGACGAATGTGTGACATGTTGTTTTCTTATGGACAAGGAGCCAACACCAACCACACTGGTACTCGGACTCTGTTTGTTGGCGGGTGAGGGAGGGGTGTCGATGCTGTTCAATAAAAAACCTTCTCCTTTTTTTCTTTTTTTTTTTCTTTTATTTGGGGGGAAAAAGACAAAAAAGCTGTTGCTGTAATTGAAACTTTTTTCAGTTAGTTTCTGCTTATTTTAATTTATTTTTGTACTGTGATGGAAAAATAAAATGCACTGATCGTTCAAGGCCGTCGCTCGTCTTTTTTATTTTTTATTTTTTGTGCCTCTTCACTTTTTCACTCACACGAGACGACACGTAGCTTCTTCAATTTCACACATTCACACCCCCATCCCCGGGTGATGCATGTGACAGTCTCTGTCTGGAGCCTTGGGGGGGTCAAAGGTCACAAGTATCTCAGTGGTGGTAATGACAAGTGAGACTTCACTTAAATACCGTAGTTGTTTCTAGGTAGAAAATGTGGAAACAGCTGCAGAGCGATGGTTTCTGACGTTCAGTGGGTTGTAAATATGGAGCAGCACCAAAACACTGCTGATTAGTGTGTGTGTGTGTGTGTGTGGGGCCACTTGCTGCCTGGTTAAAGGTCAAACACCCCTACACTGTGTGCTGGCTCTGATGGCTCAGGGCTGGGACCAGTCAAATGAAGTCAGGTCGGTTTTATTCATCGAGGCCTAAAGCACAAATCTAACACCTGTTTGGAAAGTGAGAAACTCCAAATACCACAGAAAACAAAACAAAACATAAACATTTACAGGGGAAAAATGGAGGTAAACATAGTCAGTGGCGCCCAGGCAAAATGGAAACCCACTGAGGAAACCTTTCCTTTAATGTGCACTATGGCTACAATTCACATATGTCCCCTAAAGGCATCACACACAGGCTAGTAGTAGTAGTTGCTACAATATGCACGACATTGATAAACACTACAACTTACAGATGTTGCATAAACGCCTCACATGCAGGCTACTGGGTGATAATACAATTTGCAGATGTTCCCTGAATGCCTCATATCCAGACAATGGGTGTATGCTATTGAGGCGGCCACATATGAGATGGTTCTTGGCCACATTTTGGGCCCAATGAGGCTTAATTGTTGTGTTTAATTGCCCCCTTGTCCCTCTGGAGGCCCCAAACCTGTTCCTGCTTGTGGACAGAAGAGGAGCCTCCTGAGCTGAAGAAGCTCCGTTAACATCAACACTCCTCAGGTTTCATATGTGCTGATTTGAATTGATTTTAAAGTGGCTGTTAGTTCCCGTTATCGATCGTGTTGAAGTGGATATTATTACAGTGATGTTTACGTTTCAACCAGGACTTAATGATCTTTGAGCTGTCGGTGGTTGGATCTGGTTTCTTTTTATTCATGTTTCTGGTGGATTTGTTTTTACATGACACTTAAAGGGATAGTTTAACATTTTGGCAAATTGGCCCATTGCCATAATCCCTATAGTTTTAGGAGTAGGCTTGTTATCTTTAATTGTCGGTGCAAGCTATTTTTCGAACAGCGGAGCAGAGCTGCGAGTTGCTCAGAGCTACGCTACGGAGGCTAATGGGATTTCTTGGTTTCCCTCATCAAACTCATCAAATACACAATCCAACAACTCCAAAACGCTCTCATGGACAAGTTGTGACCTGCACATTCACCACGCTATGAGATAATAACAGAACGTTACGAGACAGACTTGTTGTTGTTTTAGAGGTAAATTTGTGCAAAACAGCTGATGCGCGTTCCTGTCGGGGGCAGTTTTTCAGCAAGCAGTCTCTGTATTTACCTCTAAAACAACTCTGTCTGGTAACGTTCTATTATTATCTCAAAGCGTGGTGAATGTGCAGGTCATAACTTGTCCACCAGAGCGTTTTGGAGTTGTTGGATTGTGTGTTTGATGAGGGAAACCAAGAAATCCCATGAGCCTCCGTAGCGTAGCTCTGAGCAGCTCACGCCCTGCTCCGCCGTTCTAAAAATAGCTTGCCAACAATGTTACAATTAAAGGTAACAAACCTACTCCTAAAACTATAGTGATTATGGTGATGGGCCAATTTGCCAAAATGTTGAACTATCCCTTTCAAGTGGAAAAAGACAATGGCTGGATTTTGTCACTGTGTTGTGATTAACACACACAAACCATTGGGGAGCTTAAAAAAATCAAACCATCACGTGAACCGTACCTTCCCCATGTCCACGTGCCGGTGCTTGGGGGTCAGTACACGTTCACTAAAAGGCCTCACACATGCACGAGAGTGGGTCACTTCACTCACTCTCTGTCCATTAGAGCCCATTCATTTACCGGGTCAGCCGGTCCGGCCTGACTTACTCACTCACTGCCCTTGTACAGAGACACAGAGAGGGAGGGAGAAAAAAAAAAAAAGGTCATCCTACTCTCTGCGGCAGACACTCATCCATCAGCCAGTGGATTACCAACCCCTGCTGACGTCGCCATGCCGATGGCTGGCTGACACAGTGGCAGTAGGAAGCGGCGTTGTCATGCCGACTGCAGGGGTTTTTTGGGCCGTCCCGACGTCACCCGGTGAAACAGCTGTTAGTGGGTGGATTAACGCCGAGCTCTACCCGCACATTACCACATCACATTATCACAGACTGTAGCCGACGACGACCGTTCCCCCGGGGGGAAGCATTTGAACGCAACACACCAACACACAACAACATCAACATAGATACTGAAGCAAATAAATTTATTAATAAGGTGATTAATGAAATATTCTTCATTATGGAGCATCATAATGCATTTATACAGAATACATTTTGCACAAAATAGTATTACAACAGTTCCCTTTAAAGACTTGGTCTGGATATTACAGTATACATATCTACGGCTGTAATAGTGAAATATTACACAGGTATGCAAAATATAAACTTAATACAAAATTAGGCACATACTGGATGAATGCTGCATACATACATACAGATTTTTTTTCTCTTTTTGCTCAAAGCCACAGAATAAATTATAGAACATGATAAATTTGTTACCCTTTGGCTAACGTGGACGGGGCGTTGTTGTGTCGAATGCGTCCGGAACAAAAACAACCACAAGTGGAGGAATGTGCATGTTAAAGCTGATAATCAATATCAGGATATCAGGGAGGAAAAAAGTGATCACACATCTGGTGACACTCCATAAATTCAATCATATAGTGACAAAAGCCTGATACAGATTAGATCAATCTCAGATGCACTGTCCTCCTGAACCAACTGTGTATCAATACGCTGCAGGAAATAGCTCCCTTCCCAGACAAAAGCACCATTTCCGCCTGTTTGCTAACATCTACAGGGCCCCTGCTGTTTTAGCAAAGGTCACAGAGGTCACACTAGAGGAATGTAGGTTCTGGTGTTAATGTGTGAATTTAATTAAAACAAAGATATGACTCCAGCTTTTGCTTTTAAAAAAAATAGGATTTAGATCCACGTGTGGTGAATATACTGAGCTTTTGTCTGGTCTTTGCTCTGCTGCGTGATGCTCCTATTGTCTGACACGTCTTGTGTTGCTGGTGTACTTTCCCTCTTTTCCATCTCCACGCCTCCTGGGCACAGGACTGGCTGAAGGAAAACAAAAAAATAAAAAATAAAACAACAACGAAACCTAGGAAAACCTTCTCTGCCCTGCAGGACGGTACAGTCGGGCCCGGCTGGGCGAGGAGCCAAGTGATTTGACAGGGGAAGGGAAGTGGAAAAAGGAGGGAGGGAGGAAAGCAGAGGGAGTCGAGGAGGAGGAGGAGGAGAGGAGGCCAAGCGAAGGCTTTGTTCACCACCCTCCTCCTCCTCCTCCTTCGCCTTGAGAAAGCAAAGAGAGAAGCGCTGAAGTGAGAAGTGACACGGAGTCCATCCTAATGATAAGCGGTGAATAGCTGAGCAGAGAGGAGGAGGAGGAGGAGGAGGAGGAAGAGACCTATGGGAGATTACCATGCTGCGGGATATGGAGCTGTGTTCTTATAGTCCACACACTCACACACACACATATATATGCAAACACACACTCACCACTGCACCTGATCTGCATTGAAAACGGTCTGTTAACACTAACCCAATGTCACTTCCTTCATCCACAGTGAACGCAGCAGTTTCCACAAACAGCTGCTGATCACAGAGAGGACGAGGTCGAATCCACGAGGCCGCGAGGTGGAGACCAGATCTACTTCTTCAGAGGACGTGTGTGTGTGTGTGTGTGTGTGTGTGTAGGGGTGGGGAGCAAACTAATTAAGATAAACGACTTGTTCAGACAACAATTAGACGGCCACTGTGCTACTGTGGCTCAAGTGGCCGCTAACGAGTTTCTTCTTCCTGTGCAAGTGAAGCTGACACTGACACCCCCCACCACACACACACACACACACCCCCACCCAGCCTCCTGAACTAGGCCAGACACTGAGGGAACGTGCGTTCATAACCTTGAGCTGCCTCACACTCAGTCAGTGCTCCTTACTCAGTTTTCACCCAGCCACAACAAAGATGTAACGTGTCTGTGGGTGGAGAGGTGATGCAGCTCTAACATCCACCACCATCACGTCACCATGACGACGTCAATATCAAAAACCAACAAAGTCATCCATCTGCGTGTCACTTCCTTCCTTCTTCTTCGACAATTAATCTGATGTTCTGGAGCTTTTAGCTTCCTCACATGATCTTCATCAGTGGATAAAGAGTCGTCATGAAGCTGTAGACGTTTATTTAAGTTCTTCCTGTCCAGGTTGGTTTTAAAGCTGAAGTTCAGCTGAAGTTAAGTGGTTCCCTAAAAGAGGAATATAGTTTCCACTCAGTATCTGTTCTGGAGCTTTCAGTCAGGACACATGGTCTTCATCAGCAATTTTTGTTGCCAATTCTTTTTGTGCTGCTTGTGATTTTGGTGAATTTTTCATCGTTTACGTGTCTAGTCAGTGCTGTTCCTCCAAAATGGAGGAAACTACGGTGGCCTGTAAGCTCTGTCGTCCTCCCCTGTTGGACCAGAAAACAACGTCTATGATCTGAATCGTCCTTTAGAATTAACTTTATGAACATGTTGTCCCTTTAGCGACCGAGCTAATGAGCGTATGAACTGACGGCTTGTTTTTCTAATATACAGTTTGCATTTTAACTGGATGAGAAACTCCAGTCTGATAGAGCAAATTGCTACAGACAACAATTATAACTAATCAAGTTCAAACTCCTCCACTGAGCACTACATCTCCGTCACCATGGCGCTAGGAACAGATATTCATCCATTCATACACAACGTGGATGATTTCCACTGAGCGCTACACGCACGATGATGCAACACGGCCGACAGCAATGAAATGTAGTGACGGCTTTCTTAAATGTTTCTCAGGTCAACAACAACAACATATTTAGAAAACAGACAGATCCAGATCCAGACATCGTCCTCCCATGAGTCTTACCAGTTGGACAAAGAGCGTTAAGTCTGAGAGAACAGAACAAACCGAACTGTGATGATGTGATCAGTGCGATTTGGCTCCGGAGACGGAAACAAATCTCCAACCGTCCAATCATCTTCACAGAAAACAAGTCACTCCCTCCATTAGACAGGGAGGTAAAGTAAAGTAGGACAGCAGTCTGATTACAGACTTCACACCCTCCGTCTCCGCTCCTTCACCGTGGCCACTGGCCAGACTCTCAGTCTCCTGAGCCAAGAGCTAATCAACACACACACACAAACACACTTTCTCTCTCTCTCACACACACACACACACACACACACACACACTTTCTCTCTCCCTCTGATGAAGGGATATTTGTCAAGTGGAAGACTCCTCCAAAGGACTAAGGACCACTACAATGTCATTAGGCCATTCACTTAACACAAAGACAGCAAATGAGACTACTGTATGTATGTTCAGGGGCTGGAGTTCATGTGGGATTTTACAGTACTGGCCAGCAACACGCTCTGTTGCTAAACTAAAGCAGTAATCTTACATATTAATAACTCCTGCAGGAAAAAAAAAAGTACTGTTTGGTTACGTCTACAGAATTATTCAGTTATCATTATATATAAAACCCTCTGTACATTAAATGCAGTATACTGTAGGTGCTGTGCTACACGTAATTATGATCCTCTGCTGCTCTGATAGAGTATATTCTAACGTTTTAGTACAAAAGCAGTATAAGAGTGTTATAAAAGTACAGCTGCTGCAGCAGAGAGTATAAAATGCAGGATTTAAATTAATATAATTTGAGCGTTTTTCCTTTTTTTTTTTTCTTGTGCGCGGCAGGCTGCGATGTTCAGGATGCGTTCAACACATCCTGTGACTCACAAACTCACCGTGAATTCAATTTGCAGTTTTGTGCAACAGACGCTGCTGCCTGAACCACTGAATCACATGTTCTCACTCTGTGTTCTGTTCTGTTCCCGTGTCGGATTGTAAACATCAAGAATCAACGAAAAAAGAGTGGACGTGACGCTGCAGCTCAGGTGGCTGCGTCTTAGATTAAAGCTCATTTAACGCCACTGTTCCTTAGAATAAACCCACTGCTAGTGTTTCGGAGCATCTGGGAAATATAAATATCATTACTTCTGTCTTTCTTTTTTTTTTCTTTTTTTTAGGGTTTCACTTTTGATCTGGCTCCCACACAGGGAGCTGCAGGGATTATAAATTCCTGCAAAGCCTTTGAATTTTTTTTTTTCTTTTTTGGTCCTATTATGCAACATCAGTGGTTCTGCAAACAGTTGCCGCATAATCTCCTCTCACCTTCACTCACAATCAAAACTAAATATTGCACAAAGCAAATCATTTGAAATTTGGATTTTAAAAAAAAGAAAAAAGAAAAACATCACCTAGGTGAATTATCTCGTAGTGCATTTTTTTTAAAGCTAATATCATTTTGCATGTAGGCGTATTGTGCATTTCCTTTTCATTGCAGCGTTGCATAGAAATCTACAAAACAGGTCAAATTTGGCATGGCTTTCCAATGTGAGGATTTAATTATCCTGATCCTCCTCCAGTCAGAGCTGCTGCCATCCACAATGTCACATTATCAGCAGCTCTGCAAAAACAAAACAAAACAAAAAAACAATGAGAAGTGAATCATCATCATCATCATCATCATCGTCGTTGTCGTCGTCATAATCATCGTCATCCCGGCCTGGTCTGAGATCAGCTGTCACTGTCTCTGTTGTCTTCCTGTCTTGTGGTGTTAGTTGCCGGGAACAGCCAGGATGTAACCGGATCGGCTCTTGGTGAAGTCCGGCTGTGATTGGTTGATCTTGGCCTCGACGATGACCGTGCACTTCCTGCCGTTCATGCTGCACTGGATGGGACTCACGATGTTCACCTGCAGCTTCCTCCTCTCGCTGGAAACACAAACACAGAGGAAAGCGAGAGTGAGAAAGAGAAAGAGAGAGATAATGAACATTTAGGGCATCGCCGGAGTTTCTCCATACATCGACTCTTATTATAAGCCTCAGTGTATTCACATTACACTCAGCCTTAGTGTTCATTCAGGGATAATAGATGCAAATCCATTAGTGACCCGTGTGTGTGTGTGTGTGAGAGAGAGAGAGAAAGAGAGAAAAGAGGGTGTTTAGGTCATAAATCATACTTGCTCTCATAAACAGCATCATCATCTGAGGAAAAACCCCACGACTGCACTGTAAACACTCGCACATGCACAGTCATACACACACACACACACACTGCTGCCATAAATCACACACATACAATTATTCTCTTCCCCTTTGTGAGAGTGAGAGTGAAGCTATTGTGCAGGAGAATGATATCGTACAGAGAATAATTAGACGGTGAACCGGAGGAGAGGAAGAGAGACGATGCTGAGTGTGAGAAATATTAATCCAGTTAAATCCGTCTCTGTGGTTTTGTGTTTACGACGAGTTATTGATGTGAAAACAGTAAAAATAGAAAATGGGATGGAGTCACAGAGCTTCTCTAGACTTATTGAACACTCACACTAAAAACCATTGACACACACTGATGAGTTATCATGAGAGACAAAGTGAGGTTCAGCATTTTGCACAAACACACTTCAACATGTTTGGATCCATCCAGGTCAAGTATGAGAAATATGTTAAGAAGGAAATTGACTGTTGAAGCTCTGATTAAATGCATCTGCTCTTAAACCTAAGATGCTGCTCACTGCTCTGACATCAGGTTTATGCATTTGTTTGTGTTTATCTACTGGGCCTTAACAGGGAAATATATCACACCTGTCCCAGTTTGGTCTGTGGCTGTCTTTCACTCAAAGATCCTTGTAGTTAGACTTTCTACTCCACCTTTTTGGTTTATACCACTGCCCGTACAAAGTAAAAAGTCACCACTAAGCTAACAGGTCAGAGCCTCCCATTGGATAATTATTGCACTGATGATTATGTTTCAGTTGGCAACAACTTATTTAACCGTAACTGATGCAGTCTCATTTCTATGTTGGAAGACGCATCCTTTGGTCGGGGGGGAAGATGTTAATCTGTTTCAGAAGAGCCAAATTATTGGCATCAAGCAAATAAAACATCCAATGAGATTGCTGAAACTACTAAACTTGGGTTAATTACTACCCAATGCATTATAAACTGGAAGGAGAGTGGGGAACCATCATCTTCAAGGAAGAATTGTGGTCCAACGTGACCACAGAGTCAGAATCTTTGAAAAATTAATGCAACTCTGGATGGAAATAAATGTTGTGACATTGCAGAAGCTCAGTGAAACGATGCCACAGCAAATATTAGAGTGTGTGACTTTTTTTTGGATGGGCAGTGTATTTAATTTTTTACTTGGGAGACAGCTCTCAATGATTTTTGAGTTTATAAAGGCTAATAATAATAATAATAATAATAACAGAGACATCGGTTCAGTATTAACAGTATACAGTGTCTTTGTGTCAGTGGACGTTTCCTAAACCCACCCAGCACATGTCTAATGAAAACAGTGTGAAGTGCAGCGAGACATCCGTCCAACACTTCTACACCTACACAGGTCCAATCAGGCAGCAGCGAAAACACGTCTGTGTGGGTGGACGGCTGAGTAGAGACTGTGTTTGTTCCAGATAATGGAAAAAAAGCTGTAAAAACCAGTACGTTAATAAATTATAGACAAAATATTAATGAATGATTTAATTCTAATTGACATCATGTGATGAGCTGCTCATGTTGACTCATGATCTCGTGGGCAGAGAGCTGTGGACCTGCAGTTTGAGTGCTAAGATAAATGAAGCTAAGATAAGTTAAACTAAACACTGGTGAGTTCAAGGACTCTTCATCATAGGAGTTTAATAATATGAAGGTAAAGCTGAGTATGACGAAGAGAGTGATGCATGAGGATGAGTCGGACATGATTGTGTATGTCAGAGTGTATAGGAGTGTGTGTGGGAGAGAATAATAGAGACTGTGCAGGATTATGATGTTGTACATCTTAGAAATCCTCCACAGCAGAGTGTGTGTATGTATACTGTATATATATGTGTGTGTGTGTGGGTGTGTGTGTGCACAGATGAAGAAAATGAAGATGAATAAAAGAGCAGGAATGTGTAGGGATGATGATCCATACGGCCGCGCCGAGCTGCAGCGCAGCAGCCGATTGGCTTTTAGTGCCTGTCACATCCAGTTAGGCCCCTTCAGGGTGAACGGCTGCGCTGCTTCGTTTGCTCTTAAACGGGATCGATGACGGGAATCAAAGAGTGAGAGGCAAAAGTCATAAATAGCAAAGCTGCTTTTCACAGAGAGAGAGAGAGGAAAACGTCACATGATCTAAATGGGAATAGGGAATGAGAAGATGACTGTGATAATCAGCTGAGGAGGAGGAGGTGGTGATGTAGGGTAAATGTAAAGGAGGCTCAGAGAGGAGGGGGTGATGACAGGAAGCTGAAAGCAAGATAAACACTGATGTGTCTCTGTCTGTTGGGTCGAGTGCTGCTGCTGCTGCTGCTGCTGGTGACACACTTTCTCTCTGGCACCGTCACCGCCGCTGTCGTCTGCAAACAAATCCATTATCTGCAAATTACTGCCCCGATCCGCACAAAAGCCACCAGATATGAAAACCTGGGAGACGACGTTAACGCACCGACGACTTGTTGCGCAACGACAACAATCAGAAGTCAAAACCAGGAGGAGGAGGAGGAGGAGGAGGAAGAAGAGGAGGCCTGAGCTGCCCACGCTGCCTCCTTTGCTCTCTATCACAGAGAGCAGAGAGGAGGAGAAGAAGAAGAAGAAGCTCAGGGTAGCGCTGATGCAGGTTTCCATGGCAACCCCCGGGAGCTGAACTCCCCCATCTGTCATGGCTGCCAGCCAGCCAATGGTACTGTGTGTTGTGTGTGTGTGTGTGTTGTGTCCGTCTCTCATCCCGTTACTTCTCCATCTCGCTGAAAATGCCACAGGGGGTTCTGCATTCGCTCGCCGTGAAGGGCAAACAGGGCTACACACACACACACAAACACGCATACACTTCCACTGGCTCCTACTATAGCAGGTCTTTAAAGGGATAGTTCAACATTTTGACAAATTGGCCCATTGCCATAATCCTTATAGTCTCAGCAGTAGGTTCGTTACCTTTATTTGTCAGTGCAAGCTATTTTCAGAACGGCGGAGCAGAGCCGCGAGCTGCTCAGAGCTACGCTACAGAGGCTCATGGGATTTCTTGGTTTCCCTCATCAAACTCATCAAATACACAATCCAACAACTCCAAAACGCTCTGGTGGACAAGTTGTGACCTGCACATTCACCACGCTATGAGATAATAACAGAACGTTATGAGACGGAGTTGTTTTTGAGGCAAATGCAGAGACTGCTTGATGAAAAACTGCCTCCGACGGGAACGCGCATCAGCAGTTTTGCATGAATTTACCTCTAAAACAACTCTGTCTTGTAACATTCTGTTATTATCTCATAGCGTGGTGAATGTGCAGGTCACAACTTGTCCACCAGAGCGTTTTGGAGTTGTTGGATTGTGTATTTGATGAGTTTGATGAGGGAAATCGTAGCGTAGCTCTGAACAGCTCACGGCTCTGCTCCACCGTTCTAAAAATAGCTTGCACCGACAATTAAAGGTAACAAACCTACTGCTATGACTATAGGGATTATGGCAATGGGCCAATTTGCCAAAATGTTTAACTATCCCCTCAACACCTTCCTCCTCCGTCAGTGCCAAACGTCGCCTCTGCATCGCCTCTCTCTCTTGTTCCGATAAAGTCGGACACGATGTTTCATCTCCAAGCAGAAAACCCTGATCAGTGGAGTCTTAAGGTCGCCGTCTGACCTTTGCAATCAGGAGTGGGGCCGAGCAGCCGGAGGCCCCGAGGGCAGACTTAGCCCTTCATTGGATGGCCTCTCCGACTGGAAAATCAATTCTTTCCTTTTCCCTGCCTGCCCCCCTTCTGCTTTTCCCTTTGTGTGTTTTTGCCCTTCATGCCATGTGAGTCCAAGCTCACTTGCTCCCAAAAGTGCCTCTTCTTTATTTGGCAGGATAGAGGATAGAAGAAGGAGGAGGAGGAGGAAGAGTGTAGAAAGAAGAGAGAGAGTTTAAGCGAAACAGAAGTGGAAATAAAAGTTGAGGCCAAAGGGAAGACTTTAAATGTGGTGGGAAGTGAAAGAAAATATGCAGAAGGTAAAAAAAAAGAGAGAGAGAGGGAGGGTGGTGGTGGTGGTGGTTGGTGCTGAAAGGTATGAGAGTGAAGACACAGGGAAAGAGAAGCGGGAGAGGACGGTCCGGGGCTATTTTTGGGTGGAGGAGCCAGGATTACCTCCAGTCTGTGCAGCCATCCAGTCCCACTTCTGAGTCATCTCCTCTAATAGTGTACCTGGCTCTGCCCCAAGCTCTGGGCTGCTGAAATATATATGAGCTCTGCAGGTGGAGGAGAGAGGAAGAGGAGGAGGAAGAGGAGGAGGGGCGGACTCTGGAGAGCTGAGGAGCTGTAAACACTCAGGACTTTGAGGAGGTGATCAAAGTTGGATCTTCCCTCTTGTCTAACGATGATGGAGCCGTTTTGCAGAGAAGTGGCAGCACATTACAGCAGCAGGAGCTTAAACAGAGACAGTGAAGCTGAAGTCACTGAGCTGGAACTAAAGACAGAGGAGGTAATCTGTTCTGGGGTTTGTTTTATTTTGCTCTTCAAGCAGCAGAAATCTCTGTCAGTCTCCGTCTGATCATTTGAAACGTTTCTATTCTGGGCCTAATCCTGTTTTAATCAATTTATCAGGGAGACGAATGTAGGAGGAGAAAAAAATATTTATGTATCTGCATCAGTGGGAAGTGAAGACAAAAATGAGACTGTGAAAATGTGACACCACTGTGTGCAGGAGTGTGTGTGTGCAGGAAACCTCACAAAACACTATGTATGAAACACACAGCAGGTCACATCCACATCCACACACACACACATCTCTGACCATGTGATGACACTTTCTTTTGATTTAACCCCCTCTACCTCTCAGTCTCCTCACATCATCAATATTTCATGTTTGTGGGAGCATGTTGAGATCAAGAGAGAGAACGCAAGGAGTGAGCAGTAAACACATGCATGTGCTATATATCCTCCTGACAGTGTGTGTGTGTGTGTGTGTGTGTGTGAAGGTCAGGCACCATGGGGCAGGACAGGGGAGGTGCACCCTGCAGACAGACAGAACCATGCTGATGCTTCTTCCTCCTCCTCCTCCTCCTCCTCCTCTCTTCAAACCCAATTCCCACTGTACAATCGATACTTCCCAGAAAACCACACGGCTCTGATTTACCTTTAGTCTTTATTCACTTTTTGAAGCACGTACTCCCGAGTCAGACCGGACGTAACGGACGACTCTGCAGGGACGAGAGTTTTATGAGGCCATTTCATGCACGGAGCAGCCTCCTCTATTCCAGCTCCTCCAGTGTGATTAATGCATTGATAAGTGGACGTCTCTCGTCTCTATCATTCATACATGTTAAAGACATGATTATGTAAATGTCTTGTGTTACGTCCAGTTTATGTTTATTTATCTTATTACATCACCATCACATTATGCGTGATGGGAAACTGAGCTCAACACAAATGTCCAAGAAAATGCATCTTTTTGCATCTTTAATCAACTCAGATCAGAAACCTTACACCGACCTGAGCAGCAGCATTTAAAGGGATAGTTCAACATTTTGGCAAATTGGCCCTTTGCCATAATCCCTATAGTCGTAGCAGTAGGTTCGTTACCTTCAATTGTCGGTGCAAGCTATTTTTAGAACGGCAGAGCAGAGCCGTGAGCTGCTCAGAGCTACGCTACGGAGGCTAATGGGATTTCTTGGTTTCCCTCATCAAACTCATCAAATACACAATCCAACAACTCCAAAACGCTCTGGTGGACAAGTTGTGACCTGCACATTCACCACGCTATGAGATAATAACAGAACGTTACGAAACAGAGTTGTTTTAGAGGTAAATTCATGCAAAACCGCTGATGCGCGTTCCTGTTGGGAGCAGTTTTTCATCAAGCAGTCTCTGCATTTAGCTTGAAAACAAGTCTGTCTCGTAACGCTACGTTATTATCTCATAGCGTGGTGAATGTGCAGGTCACAACTTGTCCACCAGAGCGTTTTGGAGATGTTGGTTTGTGTATTTGATGAGTTTGATGAGGGAAACCAAGAAATCCCATGAGCCTCCGTAGCGTAGCTCTGAGCAGCTCGCGGCTCTGCTCCGCCGTTCCAAAAATAGCTTGCACCGACAATTGAAGGTAACGAACCTACTGCTATGACTATAGGGATTATGCCAATGGGCCAATTTGCCAAAAATGTTGAACTATCCCTTTAAAGTTTTAGCTTCATCCTGCTTCCACTCAGAGACAAAATGTTCATGTTCTACAAACTGAGCCGTTAAAAGCAGAGGGAGAGAGGACGGAGCCGAGTGATTGTTTCACAGGTCCGCTCCTCCTGTGCTGCCGCCCACTCTACTACACGGATTTGCATTTAACACCAGACCTGACACAGCATCTCTTCCTCTCGCTGTCACACACACACACACACACACACTCCTCCTGTCTCACATGGCTGCATCGCACATCTCACGTGCTGCATGTGTGCCACATTCACACTTCACGGAGAGGAAAACGGAAAAAAATGAAGCTGGAAGCTGGATGGAGCAGATCTTTGTTCCTGGGAGATGATCAGAAATAGAGAGAGCGTGTGGTTGGAGGCGGCGGCGGCGGCTGCACCAGTCTGGATGGTGCTGGTGGTGGTGAGAAGTGGAAGAGTTTGGCCTTATCTGCCCCAGTTTGAAGCGTCTGGGGTTTGGACTGGTTCAAAGTGTGAAAACCGCCTAAGAGGCTTTTTTTCTGAGTGCAGCTCTTTAATTAGCATCTGTGCACAAGTCGTACAGTTTCACTCCGACTGCGACTGCAGATGTGTTGGATGAATAATAGAGAAAATGCAGAAGAACTGCACAGTTTCTATTTTTATGTTGACACTGATATGATACTGTAACACACACAAACCACACTATCATGTAGTACAGATATCACTACTAATCTAATCTAATATCCACTGCCTGATTCTTCTCATATCATCACATTCATTATTCAACTGCTTCATGCTATCACAGGTGGGTTTATGTGTTATATTTCTCTCTTCTACGTCTTCTGTGTTTTTTATTGATGTTGTGTTGCATTGCTTCACCAATAAGAAATATAAAAGGATGCGAACAGGCAGCGATGGAGCCCAGTCGGAGCCGGAGAAGATTTCCGCCCTCTGTCTTCTGGAATTACAACTTTCTTTTTCAGTCTTTTCACCGTTTTCTTTTTCGTTACTTCTCCGTTGGACAAAAGGCGTCTTATTCCGTGTCTGAATGCGCCCCGGAGATTAAAATGTTGAGAGGCAAAGTTAAGCTCCAAACACCAGATCAAATGCAGGAAATATCCTGTCTTGGTGTGTGTCTCAAGCAGGTTTATTGCATCAAGTATAATAAAGCGGGCGCCTTTGGTTGAGGTAATTACTAAGCCGAGAAAAGTACAGCAAGTCCGGGTGTGGATATCTCCTTTTATGTCTTTTTTTATTCCATTGCACATTTCCTCTTCTCAGCTGTTATCTTTTCTTGGTGCTCCAGACAAAGGAGAGATTTAGTAAGTAGGTCATTAAAAAAAAAAGGAAAAAAAAGGGGGTGAGAATGCACCGGCAGCAGAAAAGAAATAGTATTGATTAAAAATGTGTACTGTATGTACGAAGGGGGAAAAAGTAAAGAAACAACAAGAAGCGCAGGAGGAAGGAGAGATAGGTCAGTGCTGTGTACACGGAGAAGTGGAGTTCAGAGGTGAAGCTGCCGAAGCGAGACGCAGCATCAAAGCGGTTTTCGTTTCGTGGTGCGGCCGAGCGTCGGTCCTGCTCCGGGGCCTCTGCACAACACAACACAACACCACACCGACAAAGAGGAAGAGAGAGATCATTAAGCTGTGGAGAAGAGCACGGGCAGCGGGTTCACACTGCCCATCACATCCCAGCCGCAAACACGTGACTTCCTCCGCACGAAGCCGACTCACTGCAGAAACACCAGACACATTTGGCCTCGCGCTGGTCGGCAGAACTCCCATGAGCCTCCACTTCAAGTCTGATCATACACACAAAGAACAAGAAGAAGAAAAAGAAGCTAAAAGTGTTTCTCCTTGTTAATATGCTAAGCTAGTGTTTCTGCGTCTTTATGCACAGTAAGCGAGATCAGGGAAGCTGCAGCGCTGCAGGAACAGAGGCGCTGACTACCACGGGCCCCCCGAGGGCCCCCGAAGTGTCGAGAATAAAATGATGCGTCTAATCCTCAAGTGTGAAATGATAAATATTTCATACATTTATTTCCCAGTCCTCTGTTTTTTGGGGTCGAAAACAAATAGTGCAGCTTTTTTTACAGAAGAGATTCAGCACAGACACACACACACAGAAACAGTGTCTGCGTTTTATCTACACAAAGACGTCGCACTGAGTCTGAACACATGAAAGCGACTCAGTTCTATCAGGGATTTCAATCCGCAGTTTTGTTTATGCTGCATTTAAAGGGCCAGTCCAGACGTTTTCTTAGTGCACAAGTTGAGAGACTTGCAAGAAACAGATGAAACAAACAGAAATGACGCAGCAGAAGCCTCAAATAACTTGACTTTACATCTCCACATGGGTGGAGCTCTTTCCATATTAATGCAGATATCATATCATGCAGCGACAGCATCCCCCCTCTTTCCCTCATTCATTTTGCAGCGGCTCATGTTTTCTGGTAAAAAGCTCAGACTATTAACGCTAATTTGTCAGACTTGACTGAGCTCATTTATTTTAGCAGTGTGTTCACAGTGTGTGTGGAACCACTGGCTAATAAACTGACTTTGAGGGGAATAATTAACATCAATGAGTCAGTGGCTCAACTGTGTTTTGTTAAAACACAGGAACCAAAGCAGGAGATCAAAGGTGATGTCATGTTATAACTACAAGTGACCTCACAGGAAATAAACAATAACCAGAAATGGAAACAATTATAAGCGGCAAAGTATTATTCTGTCATATCTATTATTATTATGTGAATGGAGATTGTTCCTGTCCTCAAACCACCTCTCAACTAAACACAGAGAGACTGACTAACGCTGTAGTCTGTGGCGCAGGGGGAGTGAGGGACCCTGGGTAACCTCCTGCAATTACTACCACACTCATGACTGAACTGGCCTCGTAAAAATGTCACAGTTGATGTTATTATTTCATTGTGTCGGACGGGAGAGTTTTGTGCCGTGACCTTGCAGCACCTTCAGAAACATTTTGCAGTTTTAAATAGAGCCCTTTTTAATTTTTTTTTTTACAAAGAATACACAATGAGTTAGACCTTATCAATGTATTCAGTAAAATAAAAGATTTTTTTCCTTCTTTTGTTACATATAACATTTTTCTCTTTCCCCCAGGAGACAAAAATAAAGCTCTTTTATTCTGAGGGGACAAAATTTACTCTAAATGACGTTATCACATTAAAACACACAACAAAGGAGCTTTTCACTGAGCTGGCTGAGGGAGCGCACGTTGGCATGAAACGATGAAATAAAAGATTATTTATGACTTCTCTAATTTTATTAGACTTAATGGATCTCATCCTGATTGTGTAAGGAGTAATTTTGGAGCGTTTGTAACCGTTTTGGGCTCCGTTATCGTCACATGATCCGACGATATCGACCATCGTGCCCACTGGGCCAAAAGTTGTCAGCGCTGGACTGGTCCAGAGGGGTTTTGGCCGAGACTAATAAGAGCCCATAATTCCTTGCAGCACTCCTGAGGAGAGCAGATGACGGAGTAGATGTAGGTTTGTCCACGTGGCATCTGCTTTATTCCCTCAGGGATTCTGGGTGAGTGATTGGTCGCTGGTTATCAATAAATGGGGTTCCCACTCTTTTCTTGAAATCGTTTTCCAGGACATTTTCAGCTGCTACAGTCTGACAAACATTTTTTATGCAATACACTGATTCACCCCCTGATCCATTCATGCTTTACTTTACAGAAGTGTTCTTTTTGACAATGATACCTTATTTTGTACATTTAATACCAAAATGTTTTGTTTCTATGTTTATTCCCCGCTCTCATTCTCTCTCCCAGAAATCTGAGATGTGCAATCTATGGCTCTAATTTATGAAATAATCTCTTTAAATGCTTAGAAATTATGACAAATTTATCATAGAACAGCACAAACATTGGAAACTAAATCCTTAGCAGGGTCTGAAAAAGTCAAATAGAGCTCTGGTAGCTGATGTCATGATGTGATCAATCATTTTCCAGGACAACTCAAGCTTTTCTAGGACATTTGACTTTTCTTCTCATTTCCCATGTGTTTTACATGACTGGAAAATTGGTCAACAGGCAGCCAGGAGGTGTGTGTGATCACAGATGCCCGGGTTAAAACAACCAACACTCCTCACCTCTACATGGCTCCATGTGGGAGATCAATGGGACTTGAAACAGAACCGGAAATGTACAAAGCGAAAGGGCCTCCCCGTCCCTGGGGGAAAGTGTGGCTGCTCCACAGATGGTGGAGGCCGACACACACTGCAGAGTCATAATGGCCGCACAGCAGGAGGCTTAAACAAGTGTGTGTGTGTGTGTTTGTGTGTGTGTTTGTGGGGGGTCAACTCTGTGCTGGATCCTATCGGTCTCATTGTTCTTCAGATGAAGCCTGGTCACTGATCAGCTGTGACTCCTGGGCCTCGGCTCTTCAGGCTGAATGGAGCTGACTCAAAAAGACGTTACGTAAATCAATAAGCTGGCGAGTGAGCGAGCGCGCGAGGCGGCGAGTCAAAACACAGGCCGCCGCAAATTAGTTGCTCATTACCGAAGGAGGACCGCTCACCTCTCAAGTGGCTACACCTCCAATTCTGTTCATTAAAGCCCAATCAATGCATCAATCAAAGGTTCATCTGTTCTTATCCACTGTCGCCGCTTTCTATTCAGAGCCTGCATGGGCTGAATGAATGAATCACCAGCAGGCGTGTGTGTGTGTTGGTGTTGGGTTTAACCTTTTACCAGCCACAGTGCAGAAGCTTCACACACTGACAGAGCTATGTAAACACACATCAGACTCTGAGCTTGTGTTTTATAGGAATAGTTCACCAAAAAATGAAATTCATAGTCCAAAGTCCATAGTTCATAGTCCAACAAAAACTAGTAATAGGGCGCGACACAAAAACATCCATAAAACTACACAAAAACCATTTAATATTCCTCCACACTGCTCGTCCACTGCAATCCAAGTGTCCTGAAGGGATATAGTCCAGAGTTTACTCCAAACAACGTCATAGAGGCAAGTCCGGTCACGTCTGCATGCATCGCGTGAATGCGAGAGCATGCGCCAGGTAAATTCAATACAGGACTGTTTAGGCTGTAAAAATGTCCTAAATTATGTCGTTTCCAGTAAACTTTGGACTATATCCCTTCAGGTCACTTGGATTGCAGCGGACGAGCAGTGTGGAGGAATATTAAATGGTTTTTGATTAGTTTTATGGACGTTTTTGTGTCGGGCCCTATTGACTCTCATATAAAGTTTTCGTTGGACTATACGAACTCCCCTCCCGGGTCTCCAGATGCACTTTGAGGAATAAAAAACTACTCCAGAGTATTCATCAGCATGAGGGTGAGTCACTAATGACTGAATTTCATTCTTTGGTGAACTATTCCTTTAAAAAAAAAGGTATTATTTGATAGAGACAAATGGACAGCAAGAGAGACGGATAAAGACATCAACCATTGTGGTGCCTCCATTGTGGTTGCTTTAAAAACAGAATCCAGATTCATTTAATGGCTGAAAAATGGACCTAAGTCACCTCAGGATGTGATAAAAATATAATTTGTTGCTGCTCAGCGTAAGAAAAGAGCTTTTAAACCACAATGCATCGTCTTAATAGTAATTTTTTTTTCTCGTTTTTATTCATAAACTTGTCACTGAATCATCCGAGTGAAATGTCCTTGTAGAGTTATTATTCCTCCTGGTGTTCGACTGGAATAAAAAAAAGTGATTTATTTTATTTCCTTCATGGCTTGAAAAGAGTCTTTTTTAATGAATTTAGACATTCACCTCTTTTTCCCCGACCTCCTTTGTGCTTTATCTGAAATAGATGTTGGACTATTTTCTTGGATCAAAGTCAAAGTGTCTCAGGTCAGCGGAGTCGATTGTGTTACGAAGCAGCGTGAGGCGGAACAACAAAGAGACGGAGGTGTAATGAATGAGTGATGTGAAGGAGATTAAAGTAGGGGGAGTAAAGGGATGGAGGGGTATAAGATGGAAGGGGGGTAGGAGTCGGACTGAGGCTGAATGAGAAGCAGGGTGAAAAAGGCGTCAGGTGGGATGGGAGGGGAGGGGAGGAGATTAATGGCAGGTGGGGAATGAAGAAAAGAGGTAGTGAATGAAGGAGATGGAGGAAGGAGATGGAGGAAGGAGGAGAGAGCGTTGTGAGGTTGATCATAATTGGCCTGACAGAGGGAGAGAGGGTACAGGGGCTGTTGCTGGGTGGAACATGTGTGTTTGGGGGGGTTGGGAGGAGGAGGAGGATTATTATTATTATTATGGGGGGTAAACGTGGAGGTCACCACGGAGATGAGTCTATAAAATACCAAGGCTCTGCTCTGCTGTATCTGCACTGAGCAGCACTTAAACTAACGATGTGATCCAGAGTGACAGGGAGAAACTCAGTGCACACGACTCACACATGCACTTCAGAGGGAGAGAGGGAGAGAGATAGAGGGAAACTCCGGTGGGAAACAGAGCTAGTCTGTGTTAAAGTGGCCAAGCAGCAGATTAAATATAACTCACAACAACACATGCACATGCATATGTGTGTGTATGTATGTCCCTTCCCATATGTCTCTATATTTCCCTTCCAAGTTTGATTATTATGACTATATAATGTTGCATCTAGTCTGTCAATCACGTATGAATCTGACAGCGTATTGACAGATTACAGCCCTGACACCTGCAGGACCATTTCTGAAGAGCAGTGTTCAGGCTATACACAGCTGCTGCACCTGCACTCACTGTACAGGCTGTTGGAGTCTGACATTTACTATAATTACACTATTAGCGTATGCATTCATTATAAACGTGGCGGTTATCATATTGTTCTGTAACTAACTGCACTCAGGTGGAGAGAAAGCCAACATTCAAGCTTGGGCGGCGAGAAATAATTACATTCTTTATGGATAATCTCCCAATGATTTCCTCCTTTTATAGATTAAAGGTCTTATATTGTGTAAAGGTAGATGTCCATGTGTAGTGTGATTATAAATAAGCTCGAGTCTAGGTTATATATTAACACTGCGAAAGTATCAAAGCCTCAGAGAAATGCACATATTCAGAAACGAAGCCTAAAACAAGCCGTCTGGACTTCTGCAACTTTGTGATGTCACAACCGAACAGAGACAAACAATACATCTTCACATTTGAGAAACTAAAACAACTGAATTGTCGTCATTTATCAAAATAGAGTCACAGCTACCCACTGTAGAGAAAGTCTAAGTTTGGAAATATGTGTTAAAATTTAGAGGAGAGCAAATGGCTGCTGCTGCAACATCTACAGACAGCATATGTACAAATGCATAACTAATTATTTGCCATGTTTGACTTGGAAATCAATGAAAAACAAAAAGTAATTGTCGATGAGCGTTTTGTTTGTGACATGAAAGCGTTGAGGCAAATTTGCGTTGAGCCTTTCATTCAATTTGCTCTCGCAATCTGTTTGTAATTAGCGTCTGATTCACTAAAGACAGAAGCCAAATTATGCAATCAACGACAGCCAGTGTGTTTAAATATGTATTTTGTATCGGAGCCGGAGCCTTGATAGGCAAAAAGTTCAAGGGGTGGGATTTGTCTGAGATCAGGAAGCTGGAGAAAAAAAGAGCGTTACTCCAACACAAATCGTTCCGTTAATGAGGCGATGACATTCAAAATAATTTAGCGAGGCTGCAATTAAACTTCAGAGGGAGAGGGAGGATTTTCCATGCAAAACTGATCCCGGCGAACAGCGTGAACTTTACACAGACGCGACACTTTTATCTCTGCCCATTAGAAACGCACATGAAATGAGGCTTAAGAAATCTGCTCCCTGGGAGCTTGAACCCCGTCAGAGGGTCGCAGCTAATTACAGGCGTTCAAGCCTTGTTGGCGTCTATCAGGACATTTCATGCATTATTGCAACGTGGGCAGAGAAATGCAGCTGATCTTCATGACGCCTGGGAAAACTGATGGAGCTGGACTGTTGGTACGATTTACTCTGTTTAAACACTGAGGCTGAGAGGAATGAGCGTTTTTATTGATCGGCCGAATAATTGCTTGTTTTTTATTGTCAGAAAAGAGAGAAATATTGGTGCCTTTAAATTGCTTTGCTGTGAAAATGTGTCCTACGTGCTTTTATGTGCTAATGTTATATGTGTCTATTTGCTGGATGCCATACATGTTTCTACATATTACTATTTTAGTGATGTATGCGCTTTAATGTAGGACTATTTAAGGGATGTATCATGTAATATGTGTACAGTATGTAACATCTTGCCCAGGGACTGCAGTTGAAAACTATAGTTACTTAGCTAATACTGGTGCATTTATAGAAATGTCGATTAATATAACTGTCCCATGTGAGAATAAACAAATAAAAGTTAAAACAAATGATCAAAACAGTTGAGTAAATATGTGTAAATGAACATTATCAATCATTAACGTGATTCTTTTGCTTTATACTCGACGATGCTGCCTGTTACTGAAGCTGGTGTCGGTGTCTCTGTTTCTGTTATAGAATAAAACCATCACGGTGGCATCAGAGAGGTTAACGCCTCTGTAACAGACTCGAGTGAGTACGTTTGTCCTTGTGTGTGTGTGTGTGTGTGTGTGTGTGTGTGTGTGTGTGTGTGTGTGAGAGAGAGGGAGCGAGAGAGATGGAGAGAGGTTGCCTGGCAGTAATTCGGGGGCTGCGGTAGAAAAGTAGGTCAGACTCAACTTGCATATTCACACACATCTCTGCCGTTCACACACGACCTCCGACACATGCGGCACATTTTCACATTATCTCTAATGTGTACTTACACAGTCAGTGGACATAAATATAAACACACACAAACACACATACAAACACACACACACACACACTCCTGGCCACTCGCCATCCATCAGTCCACCCAGCCAGCCTCCTCCCCCAGGCTGCAGCACAGTGCCAATGAGACAAGCAGGACTCCCCACTGGCCCATATAACAACCACTCTGAGAGGGTGTGAGTGTGTTTGTGTGAGTCTCTTTTATGTGTGTAGGAGAATTTGTGAACTGCACATGCAATTTGACTTTGCAAATTGGACGTTATATAACGACTCTGCAGATAAACCATCCTTGAAGACCCTTTGGTGGCTTAAACAGGAGCTGGGACACTGGAGCAAACACAACATTTGGTTTCTGACACCAACAACAGTTTATTTATTCTTTTTTTTGGTGCCACACTTCAAGGAACAATAATATATGAATTATTGTTTAACAAAAGAAGTTCCTCAATGTGAAAAACACAAAGGAGGATTAACTGTCCTCAGTCTGATCAGAGAGTAATTAAAGAGCGACACTGTTTGTCGTCCTTCAGGCTGATTTTTGCATCTGTCCGTCACACCTGAGGCATGCTGGGACGCGTGTTTTTCAATGTGCGATACTGAGGACACACGACAGTCAGAGGACTGATACACACTCCAGCCATCTGTCCTGTGAAGTGACTATAAAACGCCTGTGCCTGTGTTTCTCTGCCACACATTTCCCCTCTCTCCCTCTCTCCATCCTTCTTTCTTCCTCTCTCTCCTTCAGATCTTTACATTCCTCTCATGTTCTATACGTTGTGCCGTTGTTCCCGGTGCGTCTCCGCTCCTCTTGTCTGCGGCAGCGACGAGATGCGCCGTTATTATCGCCCCTGCCAGCAGGGTTATTAATGGACTGGGCATACGTATCAGACAAACATGGATCCAATGGTTGCCATGGGAACTGCATCCGCAGCGCCCCAGAAAGGAGGGAGAGAGGAGAGAGAAGAGAAGAGGAGGAGGAGGAGGAGGAGGAGGAGGAGGAGGAGAGAAGTGGAATGTGAAGTGAAAAACAAGAGGGGGAGGGAGAGGAGCAGCAGTGGGGCGGGTGATGGATGGAGAGGGAGGAAATAGAGAAGGAGGGATGGAGCAAAAGAGGAGAAGAAAGAAGCCCACTTCTATCAGTCTGAAATATTTGATTCAGCAGAAAGGGGTGACCTTGGTGAGGGAGACAAAGGAAGCTCGGTTTTCTCTCCCTCTCTCTCTCCCTCCCTCTGTTTTTCTTATCACTCCTCTCTGCCACCCTCTCCATCTCACCCTCTTTTTTTTTTTATCTCACTCTCATAAAAGATGTTTGTGCCAGTTCCAGTTATAACACTAAGTGCACTTTGACACAACAGTTTTTTTTATTCTTTAATATTCATGCGTCTTTGCAGCAACAGATCTGATCGTCCCTGAATAAAAATAAACAAAAACCCAACATGAGCAGATACGACCTTCTTTGAATTAATTAAAGGGACCACGTCTGTGCTTTAACCCATTTATACACACTCCCTGTACCTCTTACACTGCAGCTAATCATCATTATAGACATATACAGTGATGCTGCATGTGTATTTTTAGAGTCTGAATAATCCCTGGTCTCATTTCTTTTTGTCAAAATTACATTATTATTGTGCAGCAGCGCAGCTTAATGCTCTATTTTGGATTGAGCATTCCTCACTAACGCATTCAGACTCAACCCGACACACTTCACTTCAACACTGTTAACTCCTCCTCCTGCTGTCGGCTGCATGTTCCCAACACTGTGGCTCCGCCGAGGCCAGACAAATTCATCCCCCCACTTCCTGATTATTGTCTCGATCTGCACCAAACTGCACAAACTCAACATCACAAATGATTATTTCAATGTTAAAAAAAAGTTCCTGGTATCACTATTAAAGGAAAGCGAGAGCATTTCCTGGATCTGACAACATCGTTTCACAGCTTCCTCTCTGGTCCACGTCCCATGAGTTCAGTACAAATCTCAAGTGAAAGTTACAAATGCAGCTACAGATTTTTCTTTTTTCTTCTTTTTTTTTTTTTTTCCTTTTTGAAAAGCTGAGTGTGATTTTTACATTTTGACTTCCACCACCTCTGGCACTCAGGACGGTGATTTCTCTTTGAACAGAGAGACGTTTGCTGAGGTTGGAGTGGTGAAGGATGTGGAGCATTAGTCAACATCAAAGCTGATTTTTTTTTTTATGGTCTACAGGACATAATGATTCACATTTCCTCCAGAGAAACACTGAGGAGAAAAACACCTTTTGTGATGAATACTAAACATCAGAGCACAGGTGGATAGAATAAAAAATATTCAATAGCAGAAGTATAAAGCTTGTTAAATACAATAACACAAACCTAATATACACATTGATATATCTATTTACTCTTACCTGGTGTCTGTGCACCTTGCTTATGTATCTTTTATTCATTTCATCAGTTGATAAAACTAAAAACAGCGGCTAAACGGAGGAAAAAGAAGGAAATGATCTCAGTGTTTTAAAGCAGCAGCTGAAATGTAACATGATTCAATGAAACAATATAAAAACACATTCACGATCCCTGAGAATCTTTATCTCCCTATTAATGGAATTAAATCAATATCTGATATTATGACTACAATATCCTACACCGACGCCAACATGTCTGATGACCACAGCTCATCACTGCACACTGATTGGCTGTTACCTGAACCAGGAGTGAATCAGAGTCAGCTGAAGCAGATCAATACAGCTCCTTCTCCAAACCCAGTGTCCTCTACATCCTATTATCTATCTCCAACCTCTTATTTGATTGTTTTGAGGTCACTCCACCTCACTGCTCTCTTTTTTTACTTCTTCTACCCCAGAGCAGTCACGTTTTGCCCCCCCACCCACCTCCCTACCCCCCCTCCGTCCTGCAGTGTCAGGGGCAGACACTGGAGAGGCTAAGTGTTCAGGTCTTTAGAGAAAAAAAAAGGGCATAAACAGAATATGACCACATCACTCTGACAGATCAATGAAGCGCTGTGTACCGCACACACACCACTGCTGACTCATGCTGTGGGATGGGGAAGGAGAGGAGGGGTGAGGGGTGAGGGTGAAGGAGAGGATGAGAGTGAGTGGGTGTTTGATGAGGACAGAAGGACAGAAGGAGGTGGTGGAGGTCAGAGGAGAGCAAGATGGAGGAAAAGTATGAATGGATGAAGCCGCGCTCAAAGACATATGAGGGCGGTAAAATCTGTAAACATCTGTCACCGAGACAGATGTGGACGGTTTAGAGAGGAGGGAGGGAGGGAGGACAACTGAGACTGATGTACCCCCCCCCCCCAGTTGGCTCTGCTTTCCACTGGTTCCCAGTCTGGGTGTTAAAGGGAAAGTTCAACATTTTGGCAAGTTGGCCCATTGCCATAATCCCTATAGTCATAGCAGTAGGTTCGTTACCTTTATTTGTCGGTGCAAGCTATTTTTAGAACGGCGGAGCAGAGCCGTGAGCTGCTCAGAGCTACGCTACGGAGGCTCATGGGATTTCTTGGTTTCCCTCATCAAACTCATCAAATACACAATCCAACAACTCCACAACGCTCTGGTGGACAAGTTGTGACCTGCACATTCACCATGCTATGAGATAATAACAGAACGCTACGAGACAGAGTTGTTTTAGAGGTAAATTCATGCAAAACCACTGATGTGCGTTGCCTTCAGAGACAGTTTTTCAGCAAGCAGTCTCTGTATTTACCTCTAAAACAACTCCGCCTCGTAACGTTCCATTATTATCTCATAGCGTGGTGAATGTGCAGGTCACAACTTGTCCACGAGAGTGTTTTGGAGTTGTTGGATTGTGTATTTGATGAGTTTGATGAGGGAAACCAAGAAATCCCATGAGCCTCCGTAGCGTAGCTCTGAGCAGCTCGCGTCTCTGCTCCGCCGTTCTAAAAATAGCTTGCACTGACAAATAAAGGTAACGAACCTACTGCTATGACTATAGGGATTATGGCAATGGGCCAATTTGCCAAAAATGTTGAACTATCCCTTTAACCAGCCCACCACTCTGCATCAGACCGGGTGGATGGATTTCCATTACGTTTCCCCACAGATGTTTATATTCAGCATCAGCAGTGAGTCCTAATTAGTTTCCAGTCTTGCTCTCATGCCACCGTGAGGTTGATATTTTTAGTTCATAATAAAATGTCACGACGAACACTCGATCATCTGAAATTGATTTTCTTTTTTTACCAACATCCGAATCCAGAGATGTGCAATTAACAGTTCAATAAAAGGACAAAAACAAGCTGCAAAATCCTGTCATCTAACTGGGATTAAAAAAAAAGACTTTAGTTTAGTTCTCGATGTTATGACTCAAAATGTTTCAGTGAGCACATGAATCATCGTCGTACTGAAAGCATCAAATGTAATAAATGAATAATGATAATGTGTCCTGATTTAAATCAAAACTGTGTCAACTTAATTTGCTTATTTCATATAAAATCATGTTTATTTTTCTTCTCATGGTGCAAAGCCTGTCGCTGATCGAAGCTGCTGACTGTCAATACACTTTAAGTCCATTGATGAAACGTTACAAAACCATCAATCTCCTCTTTGCACCAAAACCCACACAGGACAACAGCTGAAGGTTAATAAAGTCCTGTCAATGATCCCCATCACCCACACACACACACACACACACACACAGCCACCCCCCCACACACACACATACATACACACAATCAATCCAGTGCACAGGGTTTTTCATTAGTCACCGTGGACCCTGTCAGCGGTCGGTGCAGCTGAACTCGAGCTGTTGCTACAGAAACAATCCACGGTGCTTTTCTGCGAAGAAGCCGCTTCCAGCTGCTCGCACAACAGAAACAACGACGACGACGACAGGAAGACACAGGGGATTATGGGAAGCCGGGGATTTACAGCTGTCGACCAGAGGGGCGACTTTGTCATTAGGTCATGACTGAGAGACAGAGAGAGAGAAAATGTCCAGGAAAAGACACATTTACACTGTTAAAAAAATGACCTATTGTTGCTAAATTGAGTCAAAACAGTTTAATTTTCTTGGTTAAAAGTAACAAGAATATTTCAGCAGCTGTGAGGACGTCATATTGCATTTGATGTCGCAAAATCTCACAACTCTCAAGTTTTTTGCCACCTGTGAGAGTCGAGGCTGCGGATGAATAATTCAACACGAGGCTATTTTTAAGTTCAGATCTCAGTGGAGAAGGTGTGAAGCAGCGTGTGTGTGTGTGTGTGTGTGTGTGTGTGTGTGTGTGTGTGTGAGACGCTGCGCTGCTGACTAATAAACCACGAGAAACTTTGGCAAAATGAATGAGAGGAGAGAAAAATGATAAATGACCCTGTCAGAGCTGTTCAGAGAGACAGTTAAATGATTGCAGGTTAAACTTCAGTGTAACATTGGTAAAACTTTAAGACAGTCGACTGATGGAGGACGAGGGTTGGACACCACGGCCACTTCCATATCATCAATTTTCCTGTTTTGAAATGTTTTTACTCATTTCTATTTTGTAAAATCTTCCTTTACTTGGCCTGAAACCTTCACAGGGTTGATTCCACATCTGCCAACAACAACTCCTCAAAATCTTTATCTTTCAATACACAGCATCATCCTATATCATCCTGTATTTTGCTTTAAAGGGGACATATTATAGAAATATCACTTTTTGAAGGCTCTTTAACATATATTTGGGTGTTTGTCTTGCCTTCCGGTCCCTTAAAATGTGAGAATTGACAAAACAATCTGTAATTTGCAGTTTCCCTAGATTGAAATCCATGTGGTTTTATGAGCTGTTCCTTCAGTTGTCTTCCAGTGATGTAACTAGTTTTTGAATTTGCATAATACGTCTCCTTAATAATATGTCTCCTTTAACTGTGTAAGTTTAAACTTTTCATTTGAGTAGTGTGACAGATCTAAGGATATTGCTGTTTATACAGTAGGTGCTGTTAATAATAAAAAACTTAAATTGAGAATTTAATAATTTCATGGGAACAGTTATGACTCAGAATTGAAATTTGCCATTTAAAGGCCTAATTATAAGTAATTAGTGAGTGAAAGCAGACAAAATCAGTGCAGTGGTGACACATAACTCTGTTGCTGACAGAATTAGTGACGTGGGAGTGAAGATTATTCCACATTCACAAAGTCAAAATAAACACGGCGGAGGAGTTGAATGGAAAATAAACTGCAAAAAGCATCGATACAAACTCCAGACACTCTAAAATGCTTCAGAGAAAATCAGTGCTAATTAGGACTAATGGTGTGTTGTTTATTACAGAGGCATTTTAAATAAAGGTCAGATTGTCTCATCTCACTGTTTGTTATCAGACATTGATCAGGCGATCGGCAGCAGAGGGTCGACCATGAAGTCATCGCCTGAATCTCTCACTGAGAGTCGGAGTGTGACAGATGCAGGTTGTTTGCTCTGCTCTGCTATCCAGGCAGCCGACTGTGGGTGTGCTGCAGTGGGATGCACGGTAACACACACACATTTATACAGACACACACACACAACACACACGACAGAGAGAGAGAGAGACAGAGAGAAAGGGGGTGGATGTGTCTCATCTAAATATAGGCCTCCACAGCAGCACAGCCTTAAATATTTCATTACCTCCTCTCCAGAAATGAAGAAGAGGGAGGGAGACGGGGGAGGGAGGGAGAGGGGGGAGTCAGGGGAGAGAAATGGAAAGACTGGGGGAGAGACGGAGATGAAGAAATGGAGGAGTGGGAGGTGGGAGGAGAGGAGAGGGGTGGGGTGGGGTGGGGGGGGCCCATGAGGGGTTGAGCTGAGACTGAGATCAGTACAAAGGGGATATAGTCAAAAATAGGATGTAGCAAAAAAAAGCATGAAAGAGGGAGAGTGGGGGGAGAGAGGGGGGAGAGGCTGAAGGCATGGGAATCTAATCCTCCCTCCTTTTTATGCAAAATAAGAATGAGGTATTTCTGAATTTCTCTAGACAACTGGTGCGTCATGGCCGATAAGAGGGTTATCTTCTTATGGAGGCGTCGCCGAGAATCTCTGAATCACTTCAAGTCGGAGGCAACTCGGGTTGGTATTGATAAGTTTCTGCTTGTCACTATTTCACTATTTAAACCAATTCAGTCCTCAGCACCAAAAAAAAAGAAAAAAAGAAGAAGAAAATATCAAAATTCATAACGACATGAAAAAACAGATTAATGCCAAGCAGATTTGGAAAGTGTCAAAAACAAATCGGGCCTCAAGTATCCAGACGCAGGCGTGACAGGAAGAGGGTTTATTCCCAGCAGCGGTGTCATTCTGCTTTGGCCTCGCTGTCAATTTGAGGAGGATAAAGTGCTGCTTTGTTGCTGCTGTAAGCTGCCCTTCTCCCTGCATGTGCATTGTGCATGTTGTGCACTGTGCAGCATGCTGAAGGAGAGATAAAGGTTAAAGCCACATCTACAGGGAGCTGCAGCAGTGGCGACATTGCATGCAAAGGATCAGGCGGGGTTGCGGATACAGCGTCGCATGCAGAATGTCTCTCAGGAGGAGTTCCTTCTTATGCAGACACACAAATACAGTCAAACTCACACGCACGCACGCACACGAGCATGCACGCACTTATTTGCACATGTCGGCGTCGTGCCCTTTGTTCTGTCACTGTTTGGCGGTGATGGATGAGTCGGCATGCGCGGCACATGGAGGGTCATTACGCGCGGCCCGGTGGAGGCCCCACACCTACAGAGAAATGGGCTCCACAGTGAAACAAGATACCATCACAGAGTGGCAATGATGGAGGACCTGCACCCACACACACACACACACACACACACACACACACACACACACACTGAGATAAGCAGATGCAGGCACATCTGTCTGCATGCACAACACAACACTCCCTCGCTCCTTCTCTCCCTCTCTTTCCTACATACGCAATCAGACCCACAAAGAGAGACAAACGTGCACAAATCAATACATGTGCCAGACCGTTGCGCAGCAGGAGTCAATTCAATTATCAGTGGAACGAGCGATGTCACTGATCTAAAAACACGACTGATCCAAACAGCGATCAGAGCAGCAGGAGATCAAAGGGATCAGGTGAACTGTACAGTAGGAAGGTCAAACGACACTGTTTGACCCCTCTGATCCGACTCTCTGCAAAGTTTTGGTGAAACTTTGGTTTTGGATTTACTGTACAAACAAGTTTGAGTGTTTGGGTGCATGTTCTCCCCTTTCTGCTGCATCACAGAGAACAAGGGGTGGGGTGGGGGGGGAGCAACTGTGACGTCGGTGAGTGGAGGGTTTGAGGATTATAGATCTGGGTTTTATATTTGTGTTTGTCCCCGGAGCCAGAAAATCACACGTTTGGTAAAGATAGGAAGAGCAGAGGAGTCGACACATCTCTGACTGTATTGAATATTTTCAGTCATGCTAATGATGCAGCTCTATGGACTGTCACTGACTGAAACCTCTCAGTAATTACAATGAATCATTAATGATCCCTAGAGGACGACTCTGACTGACTTTAGTGATCACCTGCTGCAACCAGCAGGTTCAAACCTTCATTTATCCTGCACTTTTTAAAAACGTATTAAAAAATTGTACAAAAAAAGTTTGTGTTTTTTTTGTTCACTGTCAACTTCTGTCGTTTTCCCAAACATACTTTGGTTTGATCCTCAGTATATTATATATTGAACTATAAAATTTTTTTCAAAATTCAAAATGGCTGTCTAAACCGGAAGTGACCAGATTTTAACCGCCAGTGGGCCGATTTTGATGGATTTCAATCTGGTCACTTCCGGTTTAGACAGCCATTTTGAATTTTGAAAATGTCAGAAATGGATTCAGCATCATCAATAACCCCTAAAACCACTCCAATATTGCCCAGATCAGCCAAGTCAATTTTGTTGAAATATTGCCCATATAGGCAGAATATGCTAATTTATGCTAATTATGTCAATTGTGCTAATTGCCCAATATATATAAGTTAGCATCCGGCAGTTTCTGAATACTGGGGACCCATACTATATATTTCTAACATAAAACATTGGGGTACTCAACATTTCCGGGTTCACAATGGGGCCCTATGGGCTGGCAAGTAGACTATGTGTATATATACACTGTATAAACCTCATGTGAATATACAAATATGTGTGATTGTGTGTGCATGTGTGAGTTTAGGGGTGTATGTGGTGAAGATGGCATACATATGATCATTTACTTGCACTTGCACTCTCTGATTTCAAATTGATTTTCTATGACTGTTTTTACTGTAACTATGTATACCTGTTGTGAAGCACATTGAGTCTGCCTTGTGCATGAAATGCGCTTTATAAATAAAGTTAAAGAGAAAAGAGAAAGAAATATGTTATTTTTTTCTACTATCGTGTATGCGTATGTGCATATTTTGGTTTATTTTACTTGATTTATTTTTGATCAAGTTTTATCTACCTATATCTTTCTAAGTGTGTATGCTCTGCACTCTGTGTATATTACGTTTCATTTTTCCATTGGGAGCTTGTTTGTAGCAAAAGAAGTTCCCTCCGCGGATCAATAAAGTAACTTTGATTCTAATTTAAAGAAACTGGGTTATTGATAATCCACATTGAAGGATGTTAAGTTACAGATATAGAATAGCAGCATCAAACTTGGGACTTATCATTTTAAGTATTTAGGATGCTGAGCTCGTCCTCAGGCTCTTTCAGTTCATGGTAGTCAAAGTATCAGCAGCAGCATGACACAGTAGCACCGGCTTTGAGATAAAGTATTCAACTGTAGAGGTTGTTTTGGACTCAACATAATCATCCAGTCATAAGGTCTTAAATAAAATCATGTCAGTGAATGAAAACAGGAATGACAGGGAAAAAAAAGAATAAATGCCAACGATGGGTACATCTAATCACTTTTGGGAAACCTGCTGGATTTAATGACAAATTCAATCTGGTGAGTCAAAAAAAAAAGAAGCATGCTGGGTTTAAACAGGGACAAAATGTCTAATTAGTGCAGGAATGGAGAATAAAAGGAAGGTAGGTGGCACCATGTGAACCTCTGTGACATCCAATCCTGACCCTGCTGCTTCTCTCCGCCTCCTGATGTTCAGTATCTATGAGGATTATTCTGTCTCTATGTGTTTATGTACAAGCTGCAGTTAGCTGAGGTGACAGACAGTCCTGCTCTGCTCCCCCTGGGATTAAAAACACAGGATCAAAGTGAAACCACAGTGGATGAATGAAATCACTTAATTCACATGTTTTATTCTTCTTCTACTTCCTTTTAAATTATTTCTTTGAAGCTTTTCTGGAAGGAAAGAAAAGGAAGGAGATGCTATTGAAGTGTCGCTAAACCATGTGTAAGCTGCTTGTAATACTTGTTCACATTTGGCTAAATATTGTGATAGGACACAATTAATACCATGTGACAGCATTTTTTGGTATTTATTATATAACGGTATTCGGTTACACAAGCCCATTCTGTTATATAATGACGCAAAAATGTTTTTATATGAACCTTCAACATGAACTTGAGGGTCATTTAAACTCTCCTTAAAAAAATCCTTACAACCAAAGTGAAGTGAGGACGCTAAGAGTTCAGGAAGTGAGTGGGTGCCTTGTTTTTCTGATGCGAGTAAGAACAAGAAGAAGGACGACGACATGTTTCCTGTTCTCAGGACGCAAGTTTTACCTTATGAATCAACAGAACCGAACTGGATCCACCTTGGGAATAAAATATGATTCATGTGTGTTTAAGAGCTTGTTGTCCAAGAGAGGAGAGGATATGAAGAGGTTCTGTCCTGAAGTGAACCTCAAGTCAATCTCAAGGTAAGAAAGAGGAGGCGACTGCAGGAGATTTCATCTAAGCGTGTAATCTACCTGCGGTTTTCCTTTTCTTTGAAGGACGGAAACAAAAATAAACGTCCAGATTCAGAACTTCCTGAAGAGAGAGCGCTCCGAGCTCGGATTAAGTGAACATTAGGGTTCGGGCGAGGACAGATGTGACTGTGTGTGTGCTGTGCTCGATCCGTCCCCGTAATCCTCCTGCCACAGGTCACCTCGGTCAATGCGGCACATCTGGAACAAAAGCATCTGATCTGATATTGTGTCATTTCAGGCTCTGCTGCGCTTTTTTTCTTCCACACACACACACTGGCTCTAGTTTGCCACACGCACAGGTGGATTTAGACCCACACAGGTAGAGAAAAATCACGTCTCGCTCTTTTCAGATTCACTTATCTTAATCTTTTTTAATCATGAACCAGTCCTCCAGGCTTCTCTGCATCATCTACATGTGAGATGTTTAGGACACATCTGTAAATTGCAGCTTCAGAAAACTAACCTGCTCTTTGCATCCACATCTGTCCCACCCACCAGTCATTTCACAACCTGTGTGAAACTGATGCATCTTAGGCTACGTTTACACGGAAACGATCTGAACAGAAAACGCAAAAGTGGCATTGCATTCTCACTTTTTATTTCGTGTTTAGACAAGCGTTTTTGGTTTGGAAAAGGTGGTTTTCTTCTTCTTGATTTCCGGCAGGCTGTACGCCGGCCATCGTAATGCTGCTCTCTGTGCCGTCCACAGGTCTTGGCAATCGGAGCGGACTTTTGCGTTTTCACCCTTTACATCGGGACGCAACGGCGGAGCGTTTTTAAGATTTCCACTCTGGAGTGTGGGTTCACTTTTTTGCGTTTTCAAGCCCCTAAAACGCAGTCGCCGTCTAAACGAAAGGCACATCTGATGAAATATTTTGCCGTTTTCATCTGCGAGCGTTGTCGTGTAAACAGGGCCTTATTCTGTTGCTGTGCTGCCGGTTGTTATCTCAGCTGTGCTGGGTTTAGACGAGGACAATATGCTGATCATTAACTGAGAACTATTTTCTCTGAGCTGTAAACACAGGAGGAGGAGGAGGAGGAGGAGGGGGATCTTCACTGTGGTGTCACCCACAGGTCGTTTCAATCCAATCAACTGTGCTCGCTGCTTTTCACACATTTTATGACAACAGATGTAAACAACAGAGAAGTAGTTTAGCTTCTGCCACTACTTGTTGACCACTGCCCCCCCCTCCTCCCACCATGGCTCACCTCTTGAAGTGGCTGAGCAGGGTGCCAACCAGCTCCCCGATGCGGTTCTCATTGGCCGGCACCAAGCCCTGCAGGCACACCACCAGGTCCCGGTTGTCCTTGGTGTGGAACACCACCAGCTGGTCTTTCCCCGGGGACACGCTCACTCCCGTCACCTGAGAAGGACCAAGAAAAAGGGAGAGGAGGGGGGCGGGGGGCACATAGTGTTTAATACAGACGTAAGAGCAAGTAGAAGCAACAGAGGAACACAAACATGTGCAAAGGCAGGAACGGTGTGTCACGTAAACCATCTGTATTGTGGATAAACACCGACGCAGCACACACACATATACACAGATGCACATGCATATTACAGAGCTGGTGCTGCAGCCCAGAGGGGACGTGAATCCACCAGGGGGGCTGCAGATCATCATCTCTCACGTCCAGAAAAGGGGAAGTGAAGGGAACAGACCTGAGGAATCTGGTCAACGCAGCAGATTTTCTTTTGTTTAATAGGAAAAGAAAAAACCAGCAGAAAAAAAAAAACTGCTGATGCTGTTTATTCTAACAAAACCAGACTAGACCAAAAAAATGTTCATATGAGCTCAATTTAAATCATGAGTGAATAAATGAAGAGCTAATTAATTAACCTTGAAAGGCTGGTAGGCCTCATAGTCCTGCACATTTGTGAAACCGAGATTATGATCTATCAATGTATCTATGTATCTATCTATGTATCTATGTATCTATGTATCTATGTATCTATGTATCTATGTATCTATGTATCTATCTATGTATCTATCTATCTATCTATGTATCTATCTATCTATCTATCTATCTATCTATCTATCTATCTATCTATCTATCTATCTATCTATCTATCTATCTATCTATCTATCTATCTGACCTGATCTGTGAAGAGCCAAACATTATTATTACAAAAAAAGTCTTGCAAATATTAAGGAAAGTGATTTAAAAATGTGTCACATCCACACTAATAAGGCTTTGTTTTTGTTTTTTTGCATAATCCTGCTTCCAGACAAACAACAAACAGCCACAGGTGAAAACATCATAATTGACTGAATGAATAAATTAAGGCCGGTATCTGGTATCTGGTGTCTGGTGGTGGATGGGATTCTTTTTTTCTCCCACTCAGGACTTGGAGGCTTGGAGGAGTAAGACTTATTGATCAGCCTCCTGTAGGACCAATCAACTTTTTCCAATCACAGCCTCTAAAACCACCACATCCCCCCAGAGGAAGGCAGCGGGGCTCATCCTGAAACCCCAGTTAGCCGGTTGGATTTTTTTCTATCTTTACAAAGCTTCAAAGTACACGCAGCAGGAAGAAACAAAATCTTCCCAGCATGAAAAAAGGTGCTCAGGTCTCATTTCTCTTTCTCTCTCTCTCTCATCCTTTTTTTTTAATCCTTTGTGCTCTTATCTCCCCTCCTCTTTTGCCGCTCCCTCTCTTTTAGCCGTTTATTTCTCTTTTAATTTGTCTTCCTAAGCTGAAGTCGGCCGGGTGCATGTTGAGGAAGCAGCCGCGGGGCAGCCAGTCAGGTGCACTAATATCCTCTCACCAGAGTGTAATGCTGAGACAAATTCTCCATCAGGGGGAGTAGGGTGTGTGTGTGTGTGTGTGTGTGTGTGTGTGTGTGTGTGTGTGTGTGTGTGTCTTCTAGGGAGAGCAGCTATAGCTTATTTAGCCCGAACATGATGCCTGTGACTTCGGAAACAAACACTTCACGTAATCACCATGAATTAAAGCCCAGAGCAATACTTCTCTGTCGAGCCATCCACCCACAGTTAATTGCATGGAGCCAATTACATTTACATTTATATTAAAGGCTTAACTGATTGGAACGACAGTTGGTGTCCTAATGAGTCGGCTAATGATACATCCTCGTTCGTTTCCTTGTCTCATTTTTTGTTTTTTTTGTGTGTCTCGACTCGAGTCTCCCAATCAGTTTTTACCCCCCCGAATATGAAATCCATTAGAGGCATTTATCTGCCCCGCCATCTGCTCATCGGTCCGTCCCGCAACAAATCTGAAAATAAACTTGAGGACGATGATGAATTTCAACTTGGCAGAGAGTGTTTTATGAATGGCGGCTGAATTGTGAAGCAGTTTTGATTTTTCATTTGTGTCAGAGACCGACTCTATCTTGTAATTACAGCTGCATCTGTGTGCGATCCATACAGTATCAGTGTTGAGGCATGTTATTGTGTCATGCCATGAATTCCTGATGAATTGCCCCCCTCCTTTGACACTCACTGATCATTTGTTCCCAAGATTCAGCTTCTCATTTGTGAGGATTTTCTAATTTTCTTTTGCTTGTGTGACAATAATCAGCTAGAGGATTGTCTTTTATAAGAATTTGGTCCTAAGATGCCAGAGGTTTCACATGTGTCAACCTGACACAATGCACTGAGTCCACAACAAATTTCCCCTGTGGGACATTCTATTCTATTCTATTCTATTCTATTCTATTCTATTCTATTCTATTCTATTCTATTCTATTCTATTCTATTCTTTATCAATACTTTAGGCACACCTAAATATGATTAAATAAAAAACTGATGAAGAGGAGCTGGTGGTTATTTTTAAAGCAGCAGGTTTGCGCTGAAGGACAACTTGTTGCTGATGTTTGGTTTCCATTTATAAATGCCACGCTGCCAAACAGTGAGTGTATACATTCAGTAAAAGCACTGAAGACTAGTGTACAGTGTGCGGAGGTTGAAAACATGCAGTTAGGACCACGGTGGTTTTCTGCTAAGTGCTCTCTGGTCTGGTCTGATCCACTCTTCACTCTGTGGTTTGTCATGAAGCAGCAGGTTCTCCCAGTTTATTCTTATGGGAGCAACTTATTGGTTATATAACGCGTCCCAGCAGCCCTGCAAAGACAGGAAGGGGCGGTAGCGGCGGCGGTGGTGATGGTGGTGGTGGGGGCAAAAGCAGCAAGAGAAAAGTCTTGAGGCTCTGTGATTAAATGAATATAATATAATCAGCTTAGCTGTGCAGCCATTCATGTTGGGAGGCTGTGAGGGCAACGGTGCGACGGACACTAATGTTTATGGGGCATAAATATAAAATAAAAAGTAAAAAAAAACTCCCCCCTCCCTGCAAGTTTCCTCTGAGATGCATGAATATATTAACACTATTGCAATATACTGTATGCTTCATCACATCCTGATCCTGATGTCATGCATTAACAGATTTGCATAATCTGAGAGCTACTTTCAGAGAACAGACACTTCGTCTCCTTCACCACTTATCGAAGTACAATATGCTGCTGCTGCTGCTGCTGCTGCTGCTGCTGCTGCTGCACATGCAAACCGTTCATTTGAGTGTGCAACATAAACAGAGTCTATATGGCCACCACTGCAGCTGCTGCTGTGGGTGGTGGATGGTTGTGGAGAAAAAAACAAAACAAAGGGGAAGTGAAGAGATCAATGGATGAATGAAGATAAAAAAAAGAAGAGAGAAGGAACGTGAGGAGAACCAGAGCCGGAGGGATCTCTCACACACACACACACACACACACACACACACACACACACACACACACACACACAAAGCCTCAGCGGAGGAAGAGTGCACATACAGGAGACCGATTTGTGCACATGCCTGAACGACACCAGACATCAGCTGATCTGCCCTGCCGCTCGGTATCCATGACAACACTGTCTCCTGGGAAGTTGGCATGACAACAACGGGAAGAGAGAAGCGGCAGCAGCAGCAGCAGAGGGAGAGGGAGAGGGCGAGAGAGGAGAGAGAAGAGGGGGGAGTGGAGGGAGGAGGTGAGGGTGGGGGGAGTGAGACGAGACTAAGATAGGGAGAGGGGAGAGGTGGGTGGGTGGAGGGGGTGGGAGGCAGGAACAGAATGAAAAGAGGATGGATGGAAAATGGAAGGTGAACAGGAGAGAAAAGATGGTGAAAAACAGTGAGATGACTCACTTGTGCAAGAAAAAAAAAGAAAAAAGGAAAAATAAAGGACATTTCACCGTTTTCCCTCCCGGTATCAGAGAAACACGGCATAATGATCTCACTACTGCAGCACCGGGGCTTTAACTGGTGGATAAATCCTGGGGCCAGACTCTGGTCGGCTCTAATAAAGCAGCAGTGGCCATGTGTCAGCGAGGCCGTTCCCCCGCTGCTGCCCTGCAGGGCCGGCAGTAAAGACCCGGTACAGGAGGAAGCTGTGGCGTTAGCCTATCAGTGCTAATCAAGAATGAGCTAACTGCTTTCCCCTCTGTTTGACCTTCTCCAATCAATAGCTGCACGTCACGCCGCTGTGGCTCTGCTGCCGACATCTCTCTCTCTCTCTCTGTCACCCGCCTTTACACTTTTGCACCTTGACCAATTCACTCTCCCTTGCAGCTTGACATTTACTGCAGTAAAGAGGGTCTGGTGTTATGGATGTAGCAGAGCAGCAGCTACAATCACTCTTAATGATGTTGAATAAAAAGATGAATGGACTTTACACAACCACAGCTATTAGTTCAAACACGGAGGGAGTGATGCAATTCATTACTTTTCATCTTTTAACCAAACATCCAAAGAAAAGACCCAAAACACAACATATTTGTCTGTCACATTATTTAAAGATTTACCAGTGTTCACGAGAGCTTCAGGTGCAGCTGGGAAATCTGAAACTCTGAGATGATGCCTTGTTGGTTTGGTCCCTCTCATGGGATTTGTCAGCAATGAGACATAACGAGATAAAGCCGGTGTTCATCCTTTAGAGTCCATGTTCCAGGGGATCATGATTTTATCATCACAGCTCCACTTATAAACCTCCTCAAGCACTAGCAATTTCTTCAAATCATTTATATTTGATTATCCACAACCACGTGCTCTGTAGTGTTTCTACAGGCACTTTGTTTTTGTCGTTTTATATATTCAAGTTGAAAAGACCAAGACCAAAACCGAATACTGGTCAATGATTATTTTATGACTTTTTATGACATTATCTTCCTATATTGGATCAATTACTGTACATCTGCCACTACCACAATGACTCCATTTACATATGAGAATTATATCAAATCATGCTCCAATCAGGCCCAGTTGAACATACTATTATTTCAAAAAGAGGATATAAATCTACAGCTTCAGTTTTTATTGGGGACTATTTTCAGACGTGGATTAATACACTTCTACTTGTGAGTATTTGCACCAACTGGGCGGAGTCAAAACTAACTACACTGTGTGTTTTCACTGTAATGAGGAAAAATAGTTTTTGGACAACGAGACTCAGACCAATGAGATTCTTTGAGGCGTCTGACCCACATTTCATTGTTTCCTTTGCTCTTTTCATGGGATTTATTGACAGTAACAAAGACTCTGACTTATTCTTCAAGAGCTTAAACATTTCAGTAATAAAAAAAAATAGTAATTTCGTCAAAGGGGATTAAAAATCCACTGGTTCTGCTGTGTGTGTGTGTGTGCGGCTCAGTGTGGAGTGTATTACTGCTGCTGTGTCACTGTCAGGGTGTGAAAGCTGTAAGCCATACTGCGTGGCCCCTTGTCCTGCTACAACGCTGCTGGCTGCCCATATGCCTTGTGTGTGGGACTGAGCCTCATCCATCAGCTGTGTGTGTGTGGTGTGTATGTGTGTGTGTGTGTGTGTGTGTGGTGTGCGTGTGTGTGAGTCTGTGAATGAACAATAACTAAAACTCTGCTCAGCTCCTGCTGCTCTCCCTCTCTGCCACCATCTGTCTAAACTCCGTCTCCCTGTTTCACTTCCAGATGCAGCTCTGACACCGGCTCTGGGTGTCCGTCTCCGTCTCCAGGCTCTCTAATTCCCTCCTGTCATTTTTTGTCAGATCGAACACCGGGATGTCTTGTCGACAATTGTCGCAGTTGTCACCGGCACTGCACACCGGCTCGGTATCTCACTCATTTTTTTACCCAGACGACGGGGCGTGTCCGACCGCCGCCTCGCAGATTAATGGGATTACACATTCACTTCCTGTCTCGTTCCTGCCTCACCTACAAGGTCAGAGGTGCAGTGAGCTGCAGAGGCAACGTTGCAGAGGCAACGTGTGCGTCACAGCAGAGGAGAAAAACCATCCGTTTACATGTTTATTAAACGCTGCTTTGCCTTTTTCATCATTAAAGGAACAGTTCAACATTTTGGGAAGTTATTTGAGTCCAATAACAGAGAAAGAACAATTTATCTGTAGCAGGTTTATGGGTAATAACTAAAAACTCATAATGCACATTTTATGCACAGGAGTCGTATTATATTACCCTTTCTGCTGCTAACAGCCTCTCATCCCTCTGAGATATACTGATATGTTCATTTACTGTAATGAACTCCCATTGCTCTACTTCAGACCGCTCACCGTTAAGACACACTCCACAGAAGAATTTCACATTAAAAGCCTATCAGCCATAAACATATTACCTGGAAATGAACTTCATCGATATTAGCTTGATGTTAATCACGAAAAAGCTAAAATGGAAGCAAAAACACTATGAATAAATAAATAAATAAATAAATAACAGGGCCAGCAGCAGGAGAGGGGAGGAGGAAATTACACAGCTGGAAATTGCTGCTGTGGAAAAGTGCAATCGACTGAATTTACCGTGTCAAGCTGTTATAACAAATGTCACCACCCTTGAAAATGTTTATCAGCAAACAGCCTTGGGGTCAGTTAGCTTAGCTTAGCTTAGCATAAGGCCTGGGAACAGGGGAAGCAGCTAGCCTGGCTCTGTCTAAAGCTAACTAACCACAGGAGGACAAACTGTTCCTGAGTCATAAAAACACAAACAGAAGCCTTTGTGCCTAAATTGTGTGAAAAAACAACAAGTCCCCCATGAAGTCAACACACACAGGACACATTTACCATGGAAACAGGCTCATGTGCTGAGTGTGTGCAGCAGTGTTAATAGGCCTATCACAGCCTGAATATGAATTAAACGCAGCCAATTGTGGAGCTGAACGCCGGGCTGTGCATGTTGACATGCTGCCACAGGAAAAAAAACAAAAAAAAACAGGCTAATGGGAAATCAGAGATGATGGCATCACCTCGGCCACAGCTGTTGTTTATTATTTGGCTGCCACGTACAGCAGAGTGTAAACAGGGACTGTAGGCTAAACCTCAACCAGACCAGCAACAGTCAGCATCATTACTGATGTCTCACTGCTGTATAGAGTCAATATTTCCAATAGAAAGCCACAAGTAGGCCTTCAGCTAATGATTATTTTCATTCTGATGGATGTGTTGATGTTTTTTCATCTGTAAAATGTCATAAAATTGTGAATGAGCCCTTGATCTGCTGAATTAACTGTTCAAAATCCAAAAATATGGAAATAATGATGAGACAAAACAGGAAAAATAAACAAATCCTCACATTTAAGAAGCAGAAACCTGTATTTGCCTGTTATATGTCTTTAATAGTCGGCTAATTATCTAAATAACTCACCGTAAATGTCTTTATTTCATTATTGCTTTATTGATCCTACTCAGGGATCAATAAATGCAACTTATCATTTCAGTGGCAGCGTACACATGAAAACTGAAAAACAGAAAGTCTGTATGTTGTGCTATTATACACATATACGTATATGAAGTACATGTGTCTGAGCATTAAATTTCTGTCTTTTATTTATGTCTTGACAAATACATGTGTGTTTATCTATCAGATTTATCTTTTGAATTATTATTATTATTATTATTATTATTATTATGTATTAGAGGATATTCCTTGTTATATATGTTAAATATATTGAGTAAAACTCTGAGTTCTTATCGTTTGTTTCTCACCTCTGGTGAAACAAACCCTAAAAATGAGTGATTGCACCTAAATGATGGTTATAAATAAATAATTTCTAGCCGCGTCTTGTTGATAAAGACGTAGTTGACAAGGAGGATTTGCAACAATTAGATCAAAGTCATTGAGATAAACACAACGTTTGTGCATATTTTCTTATTTTTAGAATAATTTATTAACCTGATTCATCTCAAAAACACCTTGAAGTGTCTTTGTGTACAACTAAACCAAACTTCCCTGAATTCTTATCATCATCTCCAATAAAATTTTAATCAAGGCAAATAAACAGAAGCTCATGATGGGTGACGTCTGTTTATTCCCCTCATTCATCTTTAATATTTCTATATAAATATGAAACCCACTCAAATCTGGTTCAATCAACAGGAAACAACTGTGCGCTAATCTGATCTGCAGCTTTTTACTGTGACGGTTCTTCCATCCTGAGTGGATCGCTCTCATTGTGACTCACGCTGCGCAGCCACACATGACGCATCGTTTTATGGATCTGCATCAACAACATGAGCCAATATGTGTGTGTGTGTGTGTTTGTGTTTGTGTGGGAGCTCGTTGGAAATCTGCATTAAGAGGCCGTTACCTCTGGGTCTAATGAGCCGCCCTCTGTTTACCGCCCTTGTGTTTGCAATAAAGAAAAGGCCGTTAGAGGGGACAGGAAGTGTCTTACGTTGTAGAGGGGGATGCTCTTCATGGGCTTGTACTGCTTCAGGGGGTCCATCTTGTACAGGTGGCGGTCGGTGATGAGCACGGCCCGGTCCTCCGCCTTGTGGAAACGGTTGATCTGGGAAACACAAAACTCTTCGTTAGCCGCACCAAAACACACCACACACTTCATTCAGTTCATTTAATTTCATGTAAACACACTAGTCGTCCTCTACCTTGCGCACGTTGCACGAGAACAGAACCCGCATGAATTTGTCTTTCCGCTGCAGCTCGCTGGAGACGAGCGTGAACGACGAAGCTGTGTCAGGACTGTCCCGCTTCTGCAAGAAAAAAAAACCCACACACACACACACACACATTGATCCTGTTTAAACACTTCAGCTCCATTTAACATATTCACAGAAATCTCTGGTGCTGATCGGGTTCACACGAGGTCGGTGAAAAGGAACGTACATCTTATCCACATTCTCATAAATCAAGGCAATAAACCTAATTTATGTTGGTAGGGAGAAAATTATGAATCACATAACGAACCAAATTTACTGCCAACACAGTTTTTTTTAATGAATAAATCGCCTGGATCCAACGTAATTAAAGTGAGAACAGTCACAGCACTCATGTCTAACTCTGGCTTAACCAACCAATCAACCACAGTCCAGTCCAGAATATATAAGTGGTCTTCACTGCACGGTTATTAACTGTTCCTGCTTCCTCTGCAGTCTCCAAATCAAACGTGCTGTTTAATACCAGTTACTGAGTAACAGTGCTGCATTACAGTCTTTTAAAATATAATAGTTAATAGTCAGGCTTCTTATACATTCACACTGTTTTGTTTGTCTGATTCTTTTAAAACAATTTCCACTATCAATTACAGATGAAATTAAGTCTTGACTGACGCCACAAGAGAAGATCATTCATGAATGTCAACAAAATAGACATGACTCTAGCTACTGCTATTCATAATTACTTAACATAAGTTAATATGATACAAATTCTCACATTTGAGAAGCGAAAACCTACAAGAATTCAATATATTTGCTAGTTATATGACTTTAATTGTCTAAATAACTAGTAGTAAATGTTTTTATTCCCTAATTGCTTTATTGATCTTACTCAGCGATCAATAAATGCAATTAATCATTTCAGTGGCAGCGTAAACATGAAAACTGTGAAACTGAAACACATACATTTGAAGTACATGGGTCTGTGTCTTTCATTTCTGTCTTGTATTTATACTTTTACATACTGTAAATGTGTTTACGGTACTTCTCAGTTTTTGTCTTTTGAGTTATAATTATGTATTAGAGGTTTTTCCTTGTTATAAATATATTGAGTAAAGCTCCGAGTATCGTTTGTTTCTCACCTCTGGCGAAACAAACCCCCAAAATGAGTGAGTGCAATAGTCATGATTTTAGCTACTGTTATTCATAATTACTTAACATAAGTTAATATGATACTGGGCCAGGTATCAAGACATGACGCCAGGTACCATACCATGTTTTCTAAAGTATTTACACATTTTTCTGAATAATTTTCCACTTAAAGATGCAAAAGTTTTAAAAAGTTCTATCTGAGCATGAACAACTGTAACAAAAAACTTTAGTGTAAAAATGATCACAATTTAGTTTTATAGGCAAGACTGAATAGCAGCAGGCAACAATATTAGACGCTACAGATGTGTTTTTCTTGGTATAATGTTTAAAATATATTTTGTGATTGAATACTCAGACCTGATATGGATTTGGAGACGCCATTCTAGTGTTTTGTAAGATTTTGTCTGGTCTTTTCCAGTGTGTAAAGCCACATATATCATTATTATTATTACTCATTTTATTCTCTTACTCCGCCCACCATCACCATCACAGCTACTCACCAGATAGTTTCCTTCCCAGGCTCTTTGTAGGCCCAAGTCTGCCCTCTGGCCCTTGAGGGCCTCCAGGCAGGCCACCTTGGCCCTCACCTGCAGGGTCTCCTCTGGAGAGAGGCCTTTGATCAGAGTCCATGCCCACCACCTGGAGGTAAACACACACACACACAAAGAGAAAACTAAAGGATGGAGGGAAAACAGGTTTCTCCTGCACAATAGTAGGTGCAGTGTGTCTACAGTGGAGCCCAGCTGTTCTGCTCTTATTGGCCTTTCACTCAAACATCCTGACAGCCAACATCATTAACCAGGAAGGCTATTTTCTAACCATGCCCGGTTTCAGAAAAAAAAACACACAACAAACAAACAGGCGTGGGGATGAAAGGCAGTGATGAGGCTTTGATGGAGGAAGAAAAATCAATGCCCAGTGTGAGCCCTAGGCAGAAGGAAACGTGTGTAAGCTGCTTCAAATGGACTCATCTGGATTTAAAACAACACATGAGCCCGTGTGTCGTCTCCTGCTGCCCTTCCACTTTTAGTTCAGCCAATTTTAGGAAAGCCATTTGTTTCAAAAAGACAGTGATTTGAAAAAAAAAAAAAAACGTTCAGTCTGAAATGATTGTTCCTTTGTGTCTGTTTAGAGTCGCATAATTGAAAATGCACGATACATAAGCCTCCTCTATTATAGGAGCCACTTGAATCTTGAAACAGCAGCAGTTAATGATAAAAACGCTGTTAAACGGAGCCTGAGTACCTGTTGTAGATGCTCCTGAGGGCCTCTTCAAACTTGCGCAGGACTTTGGGGGGTGTCGGCCACTTCACGTGGCGGCCGTAGTCCTTCATGGACCGCACGTTCTTGAAGCGGCGGTTCACCTCGCGGATGTAGGACTTGACTTTGTAGCGGCGGTAGGCCTGGAGGATGACGAGGGCCGCTCGCATCCGCCGGTAACGCATCCTGGCTATGGTGCCTCTCCACACCTGCAGACACCAGACAGGACCATGTCATCGCAATTAAAACAAAACATCATAATAAAAGATTCAGAATGAGGTCTTGGCTTTGTTCAGGTACAAAACTGAAAAAACGTCCCATAATGCAATTAAGGATTTCCATTTATTCTGTCTGGTAAACGCCAATACATTTCAAATAATAACTTTAAACACAAGTTAAAAAGCAAATTCTCAAAGCAGAAGCATGTTGGTCACAATATTTTGTCATCATCAGACACATAATTGAATTTTAAATCAGAAACAGACGTGTGGAAAATCAACCTGAATCCAAAATGTATCATTTAATAAAACAAAGCAGATCAAAAATAGACTGAAACCAACAATATCAATCTCATTTTTCCATCTGAGGTCTCTGTATAACAATATGTGTAGTGGCCCTTTAAGCAGACAAGGAACTTTACTAATGCAGGAGGGATTATGGGACGTTTAAAAAAAACCTGCAGGATCTAGATCTGATTTATTCAGTAGAACATCCACCACTTCTCCCTGGGCTATTTTTAGGCTTTTATGCCCTGGTAGTAAAAAAAAAAAAAAAGAAAAGAAACGTGACCATAACGAGGTACAACCCCTGCATTAAAGTTTGAATCATGAGGAGGACGGTGGCTGCGATATAAATACAGCTGATATATATCAAGGTGTAATCTCCACAGCAGCCATTTTTTCTCTCCCCCAATTCACAAGCGTTTTATTTTATTTCTCTTCATTAGAATTCACTTTACACATATTTACTATGTTTACTTGTTACACATCGGTGCTTGTTGTGTTTGAACAGAGCGGATTCAGACAGAAACAGGGTCTAAAATAAGAACCCCCCTGTAACCAAACATAGGCTGAATGGCTATCCGACCCTCTACCATGAATAATAGATGGAAGTGGGACCCTGGGGAGCCATAACTCCTCATCCACCCTCACTAAAAATCACCGCCATATGCTCCCCCCTTTTACTGTATACTCACTCTCTCACACGCCCTCTCAATTATTTACCCATTTATTTGTCTGCACTGCACTGCACTGTACCTAAATAATACTAAATAATAACCAGGTAACACGAGTGCAGGCGGTGGCACAAACCCCCGACAGTGACAAATTAAAGCTCCGTTTGTTAGAGTCCTGCACACTCCTGGATATCATCGCACTGTAATGCACCGTAATCACGGAGATCATGAATATTTAATCTGTCGAAGTGTGTGTGTGGGGGGGTGAGGGGGAGGCCCACGGCAAAGAAAAAGGATTTCTGACATTTGCATATATTAAAACTGTGGAGGAGGGAGGTGGTTTTCACCTGATGAGACTTGGCGGTGTAGTAAGAGGATAAGTCACGCTCCAGTGGAAGATGGGAGCGGCAGGTTAATTCACGCCATCCCAAAACTAAACCACACCAGCTGCAAGTTTGTTTTTTGTTTTTTTAAACTTTCTGTGTATGTTAAATATCTTTTTTTTCTCCAACTGAAGGAATGTGCAGCCTCTTCTGTTGATGTAGTTCAAGCTGGGACTTACTGTATCTGAACAGAGGAAGAAGAAGCTGATTCACTGTGAGATCAATGAAGCGAGGGCCGGCCTGTCATCTAATCATCATCATCATCATCATCATCAGACAGACTGGCCGGCCGCTCTGGTCACGCAGAGTTTCTCAGAAATTAAAGCTTTAATTTCAAAAATTTTCAAGCCCTCATGTTTATGTAATCGCGTGTTATGTCCGATAAGCCCAGATCAGCCCCACCAGGCCAAAAAATAAATAAATAAAAAAAACTAGAAGAGAAATCTGTCACCGGGACGTCGACTGATAAAGACCAAAAGCTACTGACCTGGTTTTAGTGTATTTTTAGTTCATTGTTACGTGTGCAGAGCTGATTCTGTCGCGTCTGTTGCGGCTTAAAGATCGTGAAACGCTGACACGACATGTTTAAATCACCTGTTGTGAATAATAAATATATTAAATAAACAATCCGTCCACTCGGGGGACTGAAATAGCTTCTGTCTAACTGTTGTGTGTTTCTGTTCGTCCTAAACGACGACCTCGTCCTGCACGCTGCTGCTGCTGCTGCTGCTGCTCCGTCTCTGATACATAATGCATGAGAGTGAGAAAAAAGAAAGAAGGAGAAGAAGCAGCAACTACATATTCATCGCTAATCGACCTCTGTGATGACTCTCCCACATGCTCATGGGTGACAGCGGTGGGAGGCATGAATGGGTTTCACCTACTGCCCCCCCACAACAACCACTCCTCACCCCACTGCAGCTGATGTAGTTGTCACCGTGAACAAGGTTAAGAGTTTTTTCCCTTTTATTCAAACTCAGCCTGTATTCAGAGCGTTACGGTAAATTATGCAGAGTTTTCCAGAGCAGGAACTGGATCAAACATTATTGTAAAAAAAAATGGCCCCAGAGTAAATGTGAGAGTATAACTGAATTTAAATTGGAGTTTAAACCTTTAAAAAAACAAGTGAATTATGTAAAATTATGTAGGAATGTCTGATTGTATTATTATTTTTTTCACTTAAAGACATACACTAATGTATATTTGAGTGCTTGACTCTCTCTTTTAAAGCACATGAGGCCAAAGTTGGTTTTCATTTATATCATATTATTTGGTTTTTCTGTTTTTTTGCACGTTAAAAATATAACAATATCATTATGAATCCTAATGAAAAATGTTCGAGTTCATGCTTTAAGAGGATTTTCCATTTGGACTGTGCTCCTTCATAGTATCAATGGTATCATCAGTACATTAGTTATTGATCTGCTCACCTCGACCTGACACGAAAATGCATTTTAAGCCACGTTACAGCAGATGTGGTCCACTTCTTCTCCATTAGTTCACAGAGCTACAGTAAATCCTGCTTTGTGTGACACATAATCACAATAATACGTGCTTGTCGTATCTGGCTTGAATTTGGATAATTGACCTCAGGGTTAAAAGCCACAAACATTTAAAGACAAACAAATAAAATCCTGTTTGTTCACAAAAGGCATTTTGTTTGTTTAATTTTCTGTTGCGTTTCCTTAATTACATTGTTTACTTCCTGAAAAACAATGTCCTCCTTGTGTTTTTTCTTTAAGCCTCTAAAGATATTTCCTTTTTGGTTGTGAGGTATGGACAGGTACTGATCTATCCTCCTCTCTCTGATTCTTCTATTTCTATATTTTTCTCACTCGTTTGCACTCGTTTGGTGGATTTTTCACATACATTGTTGATTTATTTTCAGGGGACTGTATCAGACGTGTCTGCTGTAACTTTGCTGCTGGGGAATTAAATCTTTTCTTTCGCAGAGATCTTATCTGTGAAAACCAACTGTCTCTTGCACACACACACACACACACACACACACACACACACACACACACACACACACACACACACACACACACAGTGTCTGCCCATATGTGCACATGAGATACACTAAGCATGAGAGCACAAAGTGGCCAAATCTGATTTTCAGTGGGAGTTTAGTTAAGATGTTGCCTGACTAATATCCACATGGCACAGCTGCCTCTGCCAGATCAACAACTGTGTTTATCTGAGCTACAAATCACTGATTATGTTGTAAATGACTGTGCGGTGGGGGGGTTGGGGAGTTGGAGGGCTTGGGGGGGGTGGGAGGCAAAAAAAAAAATACGACCATAAGTCAACAATGAGTCAGTGACGAGCAGCAGACATAAACTGTCTCCTCTGTCTTTGGAGCCTCATTAAGGTGTGTGACAGGTGGAAAGTGTCGAGAGGTTAGAGTTACGACGGGGCCGCGCCGACACAAACACACCATAAACACGTTTTTTTTTTCTCTCCTCCCTTGCTCCTCAAACAGCCTGGCTGCGATGGCGGTGGCGAGCTGATGAAGACGACACTCGGGGGAGATAGTGGATAAATCAGGGCCAATAACAAGGCCCCTGACGGTCTGCCCCCTCGCTCTCCTGGCCAATAAAGCCATCTGATCATCCTTTTAGAGACTGTGCCATCATGGAGTCGGCCCCCTCGCCGCCATCGCTGCCGCCGCCGCCGCGCTCCGGGGCCCTGGATTTACGAGCTCATCAAAGCCAGATTGGGGATCTTTCTCGTTGCAACAAAGCAGGACAGATTGCTGGGAGGGGGCTGTCCGCTTTGAAACGCAGACTGGGTATAAAAAGGGCAACTGGTGCTGGAGCTGGAGGGTTTCAGACATAACTCTCTACTGAGTGTCGTTAAAACCCTCCTGTTGTCCTCCTGGGTCAAGGAAGGAAGGAAGGAAGGAAGGAAGGATGAAGGGAAAGAAGGAAGGAAGGAAGGAAGGAAGGAAGGAAGGAAGGAAAGACGGATGGAGGGAGGGAGGGAAGGAAGGAAGGAAGGAAGGAAGGGAAAAAGGAATGAAAGATAGATGGAGGGAGGGAACAGATTGGGTCAAAAAGGAAGGAAGAAGTAAGGACGAAGGGAAGGAATGAAGGAAGGAAGGAAGAGAGGGAGGAAGGAAGGATGAAGGGAAGGAAGGAAGAAAGGAAGGAAGGAAGGAAGGAAGGAAGGAAGGAACGAAGGAAGGAAGGAAGGAAGGAAGGACAAAGGGAAAGAAGGAAGGGAAAAAGGAATAAAAGATAGAAGGGGGAGGGAACAGATTGGGTCAAAAAGGAAGGAAGAAGTAAGGACGAAGGGAAGGAAGGAAGGAAGGGAGGGAGGGAGGGAGGGAACAGATTTGTTCAAGGAAGGAGAAGAAGGAAGGAAGGAAGGGAAAATGGATTGTGGAAAGAAGGAATGGAAAAAGGAAGGAAAGAAAGATGGAGGGAGGGAACAGATTGGGTCAATTGGGTCAAAAAGGAAGGAAGAAGTAAGGACGAAGGGAAGGAAGGGATGAAGGAAGGAAGGGAGGGAAGGAGGGAACAGATTTGTTCAAGGAAGGAGAAGAAGGAAGGAAG